>NC_057806.1:257458545-258058545 GCF_018294505.1 Triticum aestivum | reverse complement strand
TCTTTTTCAAAAACATAACCCTCAGGAATAACAGGTGATTCATATTCATTAGAGGGAGAGTCTTCATCATCACTTTCATCAATATTATCATATTCAATATTTTCACTCTCTCTAACCCTAGCAAGTTGTTCATCAAGAAATTCACTAAGTGGCATAGTAGTATCAAGCATAGAAGTAGTTTCATTATAAGTATCATGCATAGCAGAAGTGGCATCATCAATAACATGCGACATATCAGAACGAATAGTAGAAGCAAGTTTAGGTGTCGCAAGCTTACTCAAAACAGAAGGTGAATCAAGTGCAGAGCTAGATGGCAGTTCCTTACCTCCCCTCGTAGTTGAGGGATAAATCTTGGTTTTTGGATCTCTCAAGTTCTTCATAATGATAAGCAGATATAAATCCCAAGTGACAAAGAATAGAGCTATGCTCCCCGGCAACGGCGCCAGAAATAGTCTTGATAACCCACAAGTATAGGGGATCGCAACAGTTTTCGAGGGTAGAGTATTCAACCCAAATTTATTGATTTGACACAAGGGGAGCCAAAGAATATTCTCAAGTATTAGCGGCTGAGTTGTCAATTCAACCAAACCTAGAAACTTAATATCTGCAGCAAAGTATTTAGTAGCAAAGTAATATGATAGTAGTGGTAACGGTAGCAAAAGTAATGTTTTCGGTATTTTGTAGTGATGATAGCAATAGCAACGGAAAAGTAAATAATCGAAGAACAATATATGGAAAGCTCGTAGGCAATGGACCAGTGATGGAGAATTACGCCGGATGTGGTTCATCATGTAATAGTCATAACCTAGGGTGACACAGAACTAGCTCCAATTCATCAATGTAATGTAGGCATGTATTCCGAATATAGTCATACGTGCTTATGGAAAAGAACTTGTATGACATATTTTGTCCTACCCTCCCGTGGCAGCGGGGTCCTAGCGGAAACTAAGGGATATTAAGGCCTCCTTTTAATAGAGTACCGGACCAAAGCATTAACACATAGTGAATACATGAACTCCTCAAACTACGATCATCACCGGTAAGTATCCCGATTATTGTCACTTCTGGGTTAACGGATCATAACACATAATAGGTGACTACAGACTTGTAAGATGGGATCAAGAACTCTCATATATTGATAAAAACATAATAGGTTTAGATCTGAAATCATGGCACTCGGGCCCTAGTGACAAGCATTAAGCATAGCAAAGTCATAGCAGCATCAATCTCAGAACATAGTGGATACTAGGGATCAAACCCTAACAAAACTAACATGATTACATGATAAATCTCATCCAACCCATCACCGTCCAGCAAGCCTACGATGGAATTACTCACGCACGGCGGTGAGCATCATGAAATTGGTGATGGAGGATGGTTGATGATGATGATGGCGACAGATTCCCCTCTCTGGAGCCCCTAACGGACTCCAGATCAGCCCTCCCGAGAGGTTTTAGGGCTTGGCGGCGGCTCCATATCGTAAAACGGGATGAATCCTTTTTCTTTATTTTTTTCTCCATGAAAGCAAATATATAGAGTTGGAGTCGAGGTCAGAGGAGCTCCCGGGGGCCCACGAGGTAGGGGGGCGCGCCCCCACCCTCGTGGCTAGGGTGTGGCCCCCTGGTCTTCATCTTTTGCAAGGATTTTTTATTATTTATGAAAATATGTTCCTTGAAGTTTCAGGTCATTCCGAGAACTTTTGTTTCTACACATAAATAACACCATGGCAATTCTGCTGAAAACAGCATCAGTCCGGGTTAGTTCCATTCAAATCATGCAAGTTAGAGTCCAAAACAAGGGCAAAAGTGTTTGGAAAAGTAGATACGACGGAGATGTATCAGAGCGCGAATCAACGGAAGAACAGCTTCAGCGGACCCCTGCTTGGCACGCCAAATGTCGGATTACGGGTTCCGGCAAACCCTTGAGGTTTGAGCAATGGGGTGCGCACGAAGATCTCTCTCTTCCTCGCTCACTCTCGCAATGATCTCTAGGCCTAGCTCGCTGAACCCAAGGAACAAGTGACACGAGAGTTTATACTGGTTCAGGCCACCGTTGTGGTGTAATACCCTACTCCAGTGTGGTGTGGTGGATTGCCTTGTAGGCTGAGGATGAACTAGTACAAGGGACGAACAGTCTCCTGAGGAGAGGTGTTCTTGAGCTCGGTGAGCTTGTGTGTGTGAGGATGGTCTCAATGATCCGTCCTTTGCTAAGATGGTGGCCAGTCCTATTTATAGAGGCCCTGGTCCTCTTCCCAAATGTTTAGGCGGGAAGGGATCCCAGAACGGCCAATTTCAAAGGGGAACAACTAGTACAAGCTATCTTGACAAAAGGTGGTCTTCGCCTGCCAAAGGCTCTGGTGGTGACGCCGATGTGGGCTCCGCGGTGACCTCCGTCCTGCCTTCCCGCTGGTCTTGGTCTTGTTGCACCAATATGGAAACCTTTGACTGCTGCCTCGGGACTCCTCGCCTGCGCTTGCCCCTTTAGCACCAAAGAGGAAACAAGTACTTTGCGCCCGCTGGCGCCCACCTGACCTTGGTCGTCATGGCTCACATCACGCGGACCTCGCGAGGTGCACCTTGCATAGATATCTCTGCTCCTCAGGAGCCAGCCTAGCGAGGCCGCCCCGGAGGAGGTCTTGGTGTCGTCTGCCTCGCGAGGCTTGGCCACTCGCGAGGGTCTTGAGTGGTTGTGTAATGCCCTCGATGCGGCTATATCTTGATAGAGGCGAGGGTGTCCCGATCTTTCGATGAGATGATAACTATCGATTTGGTGGAGACGACTTTGACGATCCGACTAAAAACATGCACGACGTTGCGCCTTAGCAATCGCTAAACCAATCTTCTGAGGTTACTGACGATGCCGGAAGCACGGTCAGCCTGACCACGAAGGTCTATTCCTGCAAGCAATCGAAGAACGAGCAAGAATATGATAAAGCAATCTGAATATTGCAAATATATATGAGGTATTGATAATGGTGGGGATCCGTAAGCGGTCTTGGTCTGGTCGTTGGACACAAACGAAGTACACGAAGTTGCGTTGGCTAACTTTTAACTAAACAAATCCCAAAGTCTAAACGATGCCCTAAGGGCTGTATATATGGAGGAAGAGGGGGGAATTTCGTGGCCCTTGGTGGAGGAGTCCGAAATCAACCCTATCTCTTGTTTCCCCACACATACGGACTCTAAAAATAGCCTATACTTATGTATTTCGAAATTACATGGGCCTGGCCCAATAATAAGGTGACGCAGCACCTAAAATAGCCTCGGGACGAAATTTATGAAGTGGCATCTTGTATATTTCGTCCAAGGCTTCATGCACCCATTATGGTGTCTTCAAAGTCCTGAAATCATCACTTGTAACTCCGTTCTTGTTTCCCTTGCGCATGCCATCATCTCCATGCTTGTTCTTGCTCCAATGTTCATCCTTCTCCAAGCTAGGCCCTTCATTTGTAAGCAAAACAAATGTATCCAATTTAGGCAGCATCATATTCTCATGAACATTAGAATCATTACCAAGAAACGAAAGTACCTGGTAATTTAGTTGGCGTGCACGAGCTCTAGTAATTGTTCCAGTATGTATAGCAGCAGGGGCTGTGGGTGTAACAATTGTATTGATGTCCTCATCATCCTCCCCTTCTTGAAATGAAGTCGTCCTCGACGGAAGTTCATCTTGCTCACCCAAATAAGGCTTCAAATCTGCAATGTTAAAAGTGGGACTAACCCCAAAATCTGCAGGCAGCTCAAGTTTATATGCATTATCATTTATTTTCTCTAACACCTTAAAGGGACCATCAGCACGTGGCATTAGCTTTGATTTGCGCAAATCAGGAAATCTATCCTTACGCAAATGTAACCAAACAAGATCTCCAGGTGCAAACACAACATGTTTTCTACCCTTATCTCCAGCAAGTTTATATTTAGCATTCATACGCTCAATGTTTTCCTTAGTTAACTCATGCATTTTTAAAATCAATTCAGCACGTTGTTTAGCATCAAAATTAATCTTCTCCGAAGATGGAAGAGGCAACAAATCAATAGGTGCACGAGGTAGGAAACCATACACAACTTCAAAAGGGCACATCTTAGTAGTAGAATGCAATGAATGATTATAAGCAAATTCAATATGAGGCAAGCATTCCTCCCACATTTTCTTATTATTCTTCAAAACAGCCATAAGCATAGTAGACAACGTTCTATTGACTACTTCAGTTTGTCCATCAGTTTGGGGGTGACAAGTAGTACTAAAAAGCAGTTTAGTCCCCAACTTAGCCCATAAACATCTCCAAAAGTGGCTAAGAAATTTAGTATCACGATCTGAAACAATAGTATTTGGCACACCATGCAAGCGAATAATTTCACGAAAGAACAAATCAGCAACATTAACAGCATCATCGCTTTTATGACATGGTATAAAGTGTGCCATTTTCGAGAATCTATCCACGACAACAAATATGCTATCCCTCCCCTTCTTTGTTCGAGGTAAACCTAAAACAAAGTCCATAGATATATCCTCCCAAGGAACACTAGGTACAGGCAAAGGCATATATAAACCATGAGGATTGAGTCGTGACTTAGCTTTTTGACATATAGTGCATCGAGCAATAAAACGCTCAACATCCCGTCTCATCTTTGGCCAAAAGAAATGTGTAGCAAGTACGTCCTCCGTCTTCTTCACGCCAAAGTGTCCCATTAATCCTCCTCCATGCGCCTCCTGCAACAACAAAAGACGAACGGAGCTAGTTGGAATGCATAGCTTGTTAGCACGAAACACAAATCCATCGTTAATGACAAACTTGTTCCACATTCTTCCTTCTTTACAATTCTGCATTACATCTTTAAAATCAGCATCATGCACATATTGATCTTTGATGGTCTCCAAACCAAATATTTTGAAGTCAAGTTGTGAAAGCATAGTATAGCGACGAGACAATGCATCAGCAATAACATTTTCTTTTCCCTTCTTGTGTTTAATGACATAAGGGAAAGTCTCAATGAATTCAACCCATTTAGCATGTCTACGATTCAGTTTAGCTTGACTTTTAATATGTTTCAAAGATTCATGATCAGAATGTATAACAAATTCTTTGGGCCATAAATAATGTTGCCATGTTTCTAAAGTCCGAACAAGAGCATATAATTCTTTATCGTAAGTAGAATAATTCAGACTAGGCCCACTCAATTTTTCAGAAAAGTATGCAACAGGTTTGCCATCTTGTAATAACACACCTCCTAATCCAATTCCACTAGCATCACATTCAAGCTCAAAAGTCTTATTAAAATCAGGAAGTTGGAGTAAAGGAGCATGTGTCAACTTATCTTTCAATACCGTGAAGGCTTCTTCCTATGCGGTACCCCAAAGAAAAGGCACATCTTTCTTTGTAAGCTCATTGAGAGGTGCAGCAATGATGCTGAAATCTCTTACAAAACGCTTGTAGAATCCAGCGAGGCCAAGAAAACTCCTCACTTGTGTGACCGTTTTGGGTTGCGGCCAACTCTCAATAGCTTCAATCTTGGCTTTATCAACTTCAATTCCCTGTGGAGTAACAACATAGCCAAGAAAAGATACTCGGTCGGTGCAAAAGGTGCACTTCCCAAGGTTACCAAACAAACGTGCATCACGTAGAGCAATAAAAACAGCACATAAATGTTCCAAATGTTCTTCCAAAGATCTGCTATAAATCAATATGTCATCAAAGTAAACTACCACAAATCGTCCAATGAAAGCACGTAAAACTTCGTTCATTAATCTCATGAAAGTACTAGGTGCATTAGTTAACCCAAAAGGCATGATTAACCACTCATATAATCCAAACTTAGTTTTGAATGCTGTTTTCCATTCATCTCCCAATTTCATACGAATTTGATGGTATCCACTACGTAAATCAACTTTGGAGAATATTGTAGAGCCACTCAATTCATCAAGCATATCATCTAGCCTAGGAATAGGATGACGATAACAAATAGTAATATTATTAATGCCTCTACAATCAACACACATACGTGATGTACCATCCTTTTTCGGCACTAGAATAATAGGAACAGCACAAGGACTAAGGGATTCGCGTATATAACCTTTGTCGAGAAGCTCTTGTACTTGACGCATAATCTCCTTCGTCTCCTCTGGATTGGTACGGTATGGTGCACGGTTTGGCAGTGAAGCACCGGGAATTAAGTCAATCTGATGCTCAATCCCTCGAATAGGCGGTAATCCCGGTGGCACGTCTTGTGGAAAGACGTCAGCAAACTCCTGCAAAATGTTAGTGACAGCAGGAGGCAAAGAGGAAGGCACATCCTCGAATGAAAATAATGCCTCTTTGCACACAAAAGCATAGCAAACAGATTTGCTGAAATCTAGCTCATCAATATCAGATTTGGTGGCAAATAAACATGCACTTTTCAATTTAATTTCAGAAGCAACACTAGATGGTTTATTATTAGGCTTCATTTGTTGCTCAAATTCTTTTGCCACAATATGATTTTCACTCTTATTCATCTCCTGTTTTGCTTTATTAGCTCTATTAATATCATCTTTCAAAATGGAATCAGGAGTCATAGGAAGCAAAGTAATATTTTTATCCTTATGAACAAGAGTATAGTGATTGTTTCTACCATGGTGTACAGAATTTTTATCAAATTGCCATGGTCTACCAAGTAATAAGGAACATGCTTGCATAGGTACCACATCACAATCAACATAATCAGCATATGTAGAGATACTAAAATGCACACGAACAGTACGTGTTACCTTAACCTTGCCGCTGTTGTTGAACCATTGGATGTAGTAAGGATGTGGATGTGGTCTTGTGGTGAGAGAAAGCTTCTCCACCATCTCCATGCTAGCCAAGTTGTTGCAGCTCCCTCCGTCTATTATGACGCGCACAGAACGTTCCTTCACAACTCCCTTGGTATGGAACAAATTGTGCCTCTGATTTTGCTCAGCTTGTGTGACTTGCACACTCAAAACACATTGAGCAACTAAACATTCATACCTATCAGCGTCTTCAGGAGCCATGTATTGCGTCTCATGATCAGAATCATCTCCACCATGTTCTTCACGTGTAATAAGAGCCAATGTCTCCTCATCATAGTCACTAGCGGACTCATATCCACCATCCGCGGTAGCAATCATCACACGCGGAGATTTGCATTCCCTCGCATAATGACCTCCTCCCTTACAACGACGACAAATAATATCACTTGTGTGCCCTGTTGATGCCATGGAAGAAGAAGAACGTTGTGCAGGCCCCGCAGGTGCGCTCTTGGCAGATAATGGTGGTTGTGCCTGTTTTCTTGTATCACGGCTGGAGGTGGCACCGGATGGAGGTGCTGGTGCTGTTGAAGTAGAAGATGCACGTGGTGTCCATGATGAAGGTCGGCCTGCAGAAAAGTTAGTTCGCCCCAATGCTTGTCGATCCTGCACTTCACGTTCAGCTTTACAAGCAAGATGGAATAAACGAGTGATATTAGTATACTCCTTATAGTCTAGAATGGTCTGAATCTCTCTATTTAATCCACCCAGAAAACGTGCAAGCATAGCTTCATTCTCCTCAACAATACCACATCTAATCATGCCAGTTTGTAATTCCTGATAATATTCTTCTACAGAATTTTTTCCTTGTCTTAAACGCTGCAATTTTTGAAGCAATTCACGTTGATAATATGGTGGAACCCAACGCGTACGCATAGCAGTTTTCAAAGCAGCCCAAGTAGTTGGAATAGGATATAATCTACAATGTTTAGACCACCATACACATGCAAAACTAGTGAAAGCACAAACAGCAGCAGCAACTCGTCTCTCCTCAGGATATTGTAAACATGTAAATCATTGTTCAGTTTCTAACTCCCAAGTAAGATATATATCAGGAACATATCTACCCTCAAATGGTGGAATATTCAATTTCAGTTTGGGAATATGGACATCATCGCGTACCTGAGGTGGTGGTGCAGGCCTACCATTATGAATATATACCTGAGGTCGACCTGCTAGTGGTGGTACAGGTGGCTGCACGTAGTGTTGATTTTGATCAACCTCATCCTCATAATCTCCCACATAATCATCCTCCTCCGCATCAGCAGCAGGAGCCACAGAAGTATCAACAGCAGCACCAACAGTTTGGCCAAACGCAAGAGGAACACGGCTTGCTCGGCGGAGGTCTGCTTCGCGACGTGGAGGTAGTCGTTGTTGTTGTTGTTGGAGAGGTGCGTTAGGTGCAGCGGGTGGTGGTGGTGGAAGACGCGCGAGCAATTCATTAAACTTGTTATCGAACTTTGTTTCGAACGTCTTCTCAAGGCCAGTGATCTTCTCCATGGCCTCTTCAAAATTGTTCAGCACATCTTGCACCTGTTCAGTCATCATTTGCTGAAACTTATCATGAAGCTCCTTGTTCGATAAATTCTCCCAGTCAATCTCGTCGGCTTGTGATCCTGGCATGGTTAGCAGCAATAGAAACACACAAGAATATGATCCTACAGACTACTAAGAAGTGGTGGTGGTGTATCACAAATCCGTCAAGCAAATCTCAAATTCTTACCAGTTCTTACCCAGCAGCAGGCGGTGATCGGCAACCGTTGTAGTCAAAAACTCTCAAAGCTTGGATAGAGCGATTACCAGGGAGAGTCGAACACACGACGTAGATGTATGTGGAGCTGGGAAGGCTTATAGTATGGTAGCAAAAAGGGTCAGCAATAATCAATTCAGAGATGCAAAATTGAATAAACGCTCAACGACGGTACTGTGCTGGTCCTAGGCTAGACTGTGCTAGAGACGCGAGCCTAGAACACCAACAAAATCACGGCGCGGCACGTAAACAAGGGAAAAAACACACTCTGAATCTTTTTTTTTTCCGAAACCTACTCCGGCAAGGAAACACAAATCGGAATCTAGATTGATCCCGAAAACAAACCTAATAAGCAAGGAACTCGAATTGGTGGTGGATATATGGTGGTGGTATATGGCAGCGGTGGTAGTATTTGGATATGGATCGGTGGTGGTATATGGACACGGATTGGTGGTGGTATATGGATACGGATTCGGAGCGGTGGTGGTAGATGGCAGGGGCGATGATGATGGTGCGGCGACGGCGTGACAACTTGTGAACAGAACTCGAAACTCTAAAAGACTAGACGCTAAGACCAGCAACTGAACACGACGATGCAACCGCAAATTCAACAAAGCAAATACAGAAAAGATTATGCAAGGCTCAGATTGGTTCGGATGGGATGAACTAACCCTAATTTTTTTTTGGCTTTTTCGTGGACTATAGGTATGAAGAACAGACTCGATCTAAACTACGAAAAACTGTAAAATCTCACCGAGCAACCTGGAAATCTGATACCACTTGATAGAGGCAAAGGTGTCCCGTCTTTCGATGAGATGGTGGATTTCGCTTTGGTGGAAGTCGACTTTGACGATCCGACTACGAACGTGCGAGGACGTCGCGCCTTAGTAATCGCTAAACCAACTCCGAGAGGTTATTGACCACGCCGGAGCACGATCAACCTGACCACGAGGGTCTGTTTCCTGCGAGCAAACGAAGAACAAGCAAGAAACTAAGATTGCAATCTGGATATTGCGAATATAAGATGAAAGCTTTATTGATCAAGGTGGGGTTCTGTGACACCTTTGTCTGGTCGTTGAACACAAACGAAGTACGCGAAGTTGCAGCTATGGCGAACTTTTAATCTAAACAAAACCCAAAGTCTAAACGATGCCCTAAGGGCTGTATATATGGAGGAAGAGGGGGAGAATTTCGTGGCCCTTGGTGGAGGGGTCCGAAATCAACCCTATCTCTTGTTTCCCCACACATACGGACTCTAAAAATAGCCTATACTTATGTATTTCGAAATTACATGGGCCTGGCCCAATAATAAGGTGACGCAGCACCTAAAATAGCCTCGGGACGAAATTTATGAAGTGGCGTCTTGTATATTTCGTCCAAGGCTTCATGCACCCATTATGGTGGCTTCAAAGTCCTGAAATCATCACTTGTAACTCCGTTCTTGTTTCCCTTGCGCATGCCATCATCTCCATGCTTGTTCTTGCTCCAATGTTCATCCTTCTCCAAGCTAGGCCCTTCATTTGTAAGCAAAACAAATGTATCCAATTTAGGCAGCATCATATTCTCATGAACATTATAATCATTACCAAGAAACGAAAGTACCTGGTAATTTAGTTGGCGTGCACGAGCTCTAGTAATTGGTCCAGTATGTATAGCAGCAGGGGCTGTGGGTGTAACAATTGTATTGATGTCCTCATCACATAGTATAGCGACGAGACAATGCATCAGCAATAACATTTTCTTTTCCCTTCTTGTGTTTAATGACATAAGGGAAAGTCTCAATGAATTCAACCCATTTAGCATGTCTACGATTCAGTTTAGCTTGACTTTTAATATGTTTCAAAGATTCATGATCAGAATGTATAACAAATTCTTTGGGCCATAAATAATGTTGCCATGTTTCTAAAGTCCGAACAAGAGCATATAATTCTTTATCATAAGTAGAATAATTCAGACTAGGCCCACTCAATTTTTCAGAAAAGTATGCAACAGGTTTGCCATCTTGTAATAACACACCTCCTAATCCAATTCCACTAGCATCACATTCAAGCTCAAAAGTCTTATTAAAATCAGGAAGTTGGAGTAAAGGAGCATGTGTCAACTTATCTTTCAATACCGTGAAGGCTTCTTCCTGTGCGGTACCCCAAAGAACAGGCACATCTTTCTTTGTAAGCTCATTGAGAGGTGCAGCAATGGTGCTGAAATCTCTCACAAAACGCCTATAGAATCCAGCGAGGCCAAGAAAACTCCTCACTTGTGTGACCGTTTTGGGCTGCGGCCAACTCTCAATAGCTTCAATCTTGGCTTTATCAACTTCAATTCCCTGTGGAGTAACAACATAGCCAAGAAAAGATACTCGGTCGGTGCAAAAGGTGCACTTCCCAAGGTTACCAAACAAACGTGCATCACGTAGAGCAATAAAAACAGCACGTAAATGTTCCAAATGTTCTTCCAAAGATCTGCTATAAATCAATATGTCATCAAAGTAAACTACCACAAATCGTCCAATGAAAGCACGTAAAACTTCGTTCATTAATCTCATGAAAGAATCATCTCCACCATGTTCTTCACGTGTAATAAGAGCCAAAGTCTCCTCATCATAGTCACTAGCGGACTCATATCCACCATCCGCGGTAGCAATCATCACACGCGGAGATTTGCATTCTCTCGCATAATGACCTCCTCCCTTACAACGACGACAAATAATATCACTTGTGTGCCCTGTTGATGCCATGGAAGAAGAAGAACGCTGTGCAGGCCCCGCAGGTGTGCTCTTGGCAGACAATGGTGGTTGTGCCTGTTTTCTTGTATCACGGCTGGAGGTGGCACCGGATGGAGGTGCTGGTGCAGTTGAAGTAGAAGATGCACGTGGTGTCCATGATGAAGGTCGGCCTGCAGAAAAGTTAGTTCGCCCCAATGCTTGTCGATCCTGCACTTCACGTTCAGCTTTACAAGCAAGATGGAATAAACGAGTGATATTAGTATACTCTTTATAGTCTAGAATGGTCTGAATCTCTCTATTTAATCCACCCAGAAAACGTGCAAGCATAGCTTCATTCTCCTCAACAATACCACATCTAATCATGCCAGTTTGTAATTCCTGATAATATTCTTCTACAGAATTTTTTCCTTGTCTTAAACGCTGCAATTTTTGAAGCAATTCACGTTGATAATATGGTGGAACCCAACGCGTACGCATAGCAGTTTTCAAAGCAGCCCAAGTAGTTGGAATAGGATATAATCTACAATGTTCAGACCACCATACACATGCAAAACTAGTGAAAGCACAAACAGCAGCAGCAACTCGTCTCTCCTCAGGATATTGTAAACATGTAAATCGTTGTTCAGTTTCTAACTCCCAAGTAAGATATATATCAGGAACATATCTACCCTCAAATGGTGGAATATTCAATTTCAGTTTAGGAATATGGATATCATCTCGTACCTGAGGTGGTGGTGCAGGCCTACCATTACGAATATATACCTGAGGTCGACCTGCTGGTGGTGGTACAGGTGGCTGCACGTAGTGTTGATTTTGATCAACCTCATCCTCATAATCTCCCACATAATCATCCTCCTCCGCATCAGCAGCAGGAGCCACAGAAGTATCAACAGCAGCACCAACAGTTTGGCCAAACGCAAGAGGAACACGGCTTGCTCGGCGGAGGTCTGCTTCGCGACGTGGAGGTAGTCGTTGTTGTTGTTGTTGGAGAGGTGCGTTAGGTGCAGCGGGTGGTGGTGGTGGAAGACGCGCGAGCAATTCATTAAACTTGTTATCGAACTTTGTTTCGAACGTCTTCTCAAGGCCAGTGATCTTCTCCATGGCCTCTTCAAAATTGTTCAGCACATCTTGCACCTGTTCAGTCATCATTTGCTGAAACTTATCATGAAGCTCCTTGTTCGATAAATTCTCCCAGTCAATCTCGTCGGCTTGTGATCCTGGCATGGTTAGCAGCAATAGAAACACACAAGAATATGATCCTATAGACTACGAACAAGTGGTGGTGGTGGGTGTCACAAATCCGTCAAGCAAATCTCAAATTCTTACCAGTTCTTACCCAGCAGCAGGCGGTGATCGGCAACCGTTGTAGTCAAAAACTCTCAAAGCTTGGATAGAGCGATTACCAGGGAGAGTCAAACGCACGACGTAGATGTATGTGGAGCTGGGAAGGCTTATAATATGGTAGCAAAAAGGGTCAGCAATAATCAATTCAGAGATGCAAAGTTGAATAAACGCTCAACGACGGTACTGTGCTGGTCCTAGGCTAGACCGGACTAGAGACGCGAGCCTAGAACACTAATGAGGTCACGGCGTAGCACAACTAGCATCAATGAAGGATACTAAGTAGCTCTTGACAGCAAGATATAAGTGAAGATCACAACAGCAGTGAAGATAATGATGAAAAACAACTGCCAAGCAGGATATACAACAACTCTCTCTCCAACTTTCCTCTTGAAAAGTTTGAGACAATTTTTTTGTTTTTTTTTCTTCTCTCTTTTTTTTCCTCACACTTTTTTTTCTTTCTCTCCTTTTTTTTCTCTGACTTTTTTCTCCTTTTTTTTCTCTCTTTTTTTCTCCCTCTTTCCAAAACAAACTAGATAAGATGCAGATTGGATCAAGTGAAGATGTGAACGATCTCAACTATTATTATGACAATGAATGGTGGGTAGCACGTGGTGGAAATTGATGGATGGGTGGTGGACAGCGGAAGAGATAATGATGCAGCGGTGGTGTGACTAATGTGAACAGAACTCGAAACTCTAAACGAACTAGACACTAAGACCAGCAACTCGACACGACGATGCAACCGATAATTCAACTATGCAAGCAATGAAAAGAAAATTCCAAAGGCTCAGACTGGCTTGGACCAAGGATGAATAGATCTAACTTTTTTTTTGGCTTTTTCTTGGACAATAGGTAAGAAAATAAATCTAATCTAGGAAAACTGGAAATTCTCACCGAGCAACCTGAAAACTGATACCACTTGATAGAGGCGAGGGTGTCCCGATCTTTCGATGAGATGATAACTATCGATTTGGTGGAGACGACTTTGACGATCCGACTAAAAACATGCACGACGTTGCGCCTTAGCAATCGCTAAACCAATCTTCTGAGGTTACTGACGATGCCGGAAGCACGGTCAGCCTGACCACGAAGGTCTATTCCTGCAAGCAATCGAAGAACGAGCAAGAATATGATAAAGCAATCTGAATATTGCAAATATATATGAGGTATTGATAATGGTGGGGATCCGTAAGCGGTCTTGGTCTGGTCGTTGGACACAAACGAAGTACACGAAGTTGCGTTGGCTAACTTTTAACTAAACAAATCCCAAAGTCTAAACGATGCCCTAAGGGCTGTATATATGGAGGAAGAGGGGGGAATTTCGTGGCCCTTGGTGGAGGAGTCCGAAATCAACCCTATCTCTTGTTTCCCCACACATACGGACTCTAAAAATAGCCTATACTTATGTATTTCGAAATTACATGGGCCTGGCCCAATAATAAGGTGACGCAGCACCTAAAATAGCCTCGGGACGAAATTTATGAAGTGGCATCTTGTATATTTCGTCCAAGGCTTCATGCACCCATTATGGTGTCTTCAAAGTCCTGAAATCATCACTTGTAACTCCGTTCTTGTTTCCCTTGCGCATGCCATCATCTCCATGCTTGTTCTTGCTCCAATGTTCATCCTTCTCCAAGCTAGGCCCTTCATTTGTAAGCAAAACAAATGTATCCAATTTAGGCAGCATCATATTCTCATGAACATTAGAATCATTACCAAGAAACGAAAGTACCTGGTAATTTAGTTGGCGTGCACGAGCTCTAGTAATTGGTCCAGTATGTATAGCAGCAGGGGCTGTGGGTGTAACAATTGTATTGATGTCCTCATCATATCTCCCACGTGTCGAAGCACTACTTAGAGGCATAACCGCATTGAAAGCAATGTCGCAAGTGAGGTAATCTTCACAACAACCCATGTAATACAATAAGGGGAAAAGGATACATAGCTGGCTTACAATTGCCACTTCACACAATACATGAATAAAGCATTACATCAACCAGTTACAATCAAGGTCCGACTACGGAACCCAAAATAAAAGAAGACTACCCCAAATGCTATACAGATCCCCGATCGACCCCAACTGGGCTCTACTACTGATCAACTAGAACGAAACAACACAAAGGACAAGATCTTCATCGAGCTCCTCCTTGAGCTTGCTTGCGTCACCTGCTCGGTAACATCGGCACCTGCAAACTAGTTTTGGAAGTATCTGTGAGTCACGGGGACTCAGCAATCTCACACCCTCGCGAACAAGACTATTTAAGCTTATAGGAAGGGTAAACGGTATGAGGTGGAGCTGTAGCAAGCGACTAGCATATATGGTGGCTAACATACGCAAAAGAGAGCAAGAAGAGAAGGCAAAGCACGTTCGAGAAACTATGATCAAGAAGTGATCCTAGAACAACCTACGTCAAGCATTACTCCAACACCATGTTCACTTCCCGGACTCCGCCGAGAAGAGACCATCACGGTAACACACACGGTTGGTGCATTTTAATTATGGTCAACTTCAGGTTTTCTACAACCGGACATTAACAAATTTCCATTTGCCCATAACCACGGTCACGGCTTTCGAAAGTTCAAATCCCTGCAGGGGTGTCCCAACTTAGCCCATCACAAGCTCTCACGGTCAACGAAGGATATTCCTTCTCCCAGGAAGACCCGATCAGACTCGGAATCCCGGTTACAAGACATTTCGACAATGGTAAAACAAGACCAGCAAGACCACCCGTTGTGCCGACAAATCCCGATAGGAGCTGCACATATCTCGTTCTCAGGGCACACTCAGATGAGACATCCTATGAGTACAACCAACCCTTGAGTTGCCCCGAGGTGGCCCCGCAGTCTACTCGGTCGGACCAACACTCAGAGGAGCACTGGCCCAGGGGGGTTAACATGAAGATGACCCTTGAGTCCACGGAACCCAAGGGAAAAAGAGGCTAGGTGGTGAGTGGTAAAACCAATGTTGGGCATTGCTGGAGGAGTTTTATTCAAGGCGAACTGTCAAGGGGTTCCCATTATAACCCAACCGCGTAAGGAACGCAAATCCGGGAACATAACACCGATATGACGGAAACTAGGGCGGCAAGAGTGGAACAAAACACCAGGCATAAGGCCGAGCCTTCCACCCTTTACCAAGTATATAGATGCATTAATTGAATAAGAGATATTGTGATATCCCAACAAAATATCCATGTTCCAACAAGGAACAAGCTCCAATCTTCACCTGCAACTAACAACACTATAAGAGGGGCTGAGCAAAGCGGTAACATAGGCAGACAATGGTTTGCTAGGACAAGGTGGGTTAGAGGCTTGGTTCAACAATATGGGAGGCATGATAAGCAAGTGGTAGGTATCGCGACATAGGCATAGCAAAAGAGAGAGCAACTAGCAAGCAAAGATAGAAGTGATTTCGAGGGTATGGTCATCTTGCCTGGAATCCCGCGAGGAAGAAGAACGAGTCCATGAAGAAGACAAACGGACGAAGTTGAATGAATCCTCACAAACGCGACCTTATCGGAACTAACCCGAAGAAGCAACACCGGAAAGGAGAAAACGACATAGTAAACAACCATCACTTGAACATGGCATGATGCACAATCAAGTATGATGCATGTCCGGTATAATGAAGCATGGCATGGCAAAGTGCACAAACAACCCTACAAATTAAGTGGAGCTCAATATGCATCGGGATGCATATTGACGAAACACCACATCAATTATTTAGTTCTCTCTCGGTTAGGTACTCACCAATATTAAATGTAGTTAAGCATGGCAAGAGGTGAAGCATAAGTAAAACTACCCATCTAGTCAAGTTTAAATGAGGCCGGAAGCAACGAACAACAATTCCGGTAAATCCCCATATGCATATAATAGGTTTGGTGCTGTTCTGCCCTAAACACAATTTTAGAGTTATTAAACATGCAAAACAAGTACACCATGTTAAACTAGGCATTTTTCTACCCCATTTACATATAAAGTTTGTTAGGTTTGGAGCTAGGGTTATTTAGTTACGAAATAAATCATTTTAGCAAGTTAATTAAGCAAGTTTAAACAAACAGCATCTTAAGCATTTTAAACGTAGATGAAAGTTGGATATTATTAAACTAGACAAAATTTTAGACAAGTTTCATATATAAAGTTTTTACATGTGATGCTTAGTTTGTGAGATATTAAATGTATGAACATGAGGGTTTTTTCTGTAAAACTGGCACTCTCTCGAAAAAGCAAAAATCACAGATCTGAAAAAAAACAAATGGGCCGAATCTGGTGCAAGTCTGGGCCAACTGGAAAAAAACAAAAGGGACGCTGCTGGGGGGCATCTCACCATGGGCCAAGGCCCAGTTCGGGTGAGAGGGCAGGCTTTAGCTGGGCCTGGGAGAGGCCGCTGGGTCAACGCGAGGCGCAGCGGAGGCGCTGACTGCGTGCGCTCTGCACATCTCTGAAGAAAACGACAGCAGCAGGTTGAGGCAGCCCGGCAGGGGACAGGCGCGGCGGCAGCTGGTCTCCGGTGGAGCTGCGCGGAGCCCTAGAGGCGGGGAGGAACTGTAGGGCCATGGCAGGGAGAATTCAGACAAGAGGCAGGGACAGAGAGAGAGCCGAAGTGAGAGCGAGAGGAGGCGAGGCGACCTGGATGCAGAGGAGGCGCAGGGAACTTGGTGGCCGGCGGCGGGTCTTGCAGCGGTGCAAAATCCGGCCGGTGCCTGTCGTATCCGACGCGGAGGAGGACGGGAATGGATTCCCTGTGGACCGAGGCAGGTCGGGGACGGCAACAAAGGAGCTCCGGGGCCACGAAGAGGATGCGGGGCGCCATGAGAACGGGCGCGGGGACTTGGCGTCCATGGCGGAGGCAGCGGCGCTAGAGGGTCCTGGTTCAGACGAAGCAAGGCAGCAGCGCCGACGGGCAGAGTTGCAGAACTTGGCGCGGCGAAGGAGAAGGCTCTTGCTCCGGCAAGAACGAGGTGGAAGCAGGGTCGGGCGACGCTCGGGAGGCTCGGCGGCTTCGCGTCCATGGCGGCTTCATGTAGAGAGAGGCGAGAGGGAGTTGATGGAGAGGAGTGAGGACGGGGGAGAAGAGAAAATAGGGAGCACGGGGAGCAGGGAGAGGCGACGGCCTGGCGGTGGTGCTCGTCTCCGGCGACTGGGAGCTGCTGCTCCGGCTGCTTGCAGGTGAGGAGGCTCGCAGGAGATCGGGTGCCACGGTGATCTGCTCCCCGGCGAGCTCAGGCGAGGTAGAGGGGATCCACGGGCGCGTGGGGACTACAGTGGTTGGTCGGGGATGCAAATCGAGAAGGGGGTTAGGTCGGCCGGGTGGAGTGGATGGATTGGATCGGGGATCTCGAGGAAGATGCGGCGGCGGCTGAAGGGACAAGTCCCTAGATTTTGGGGTTGCTGATTTATAGTAGGTGGGTTAGGTTAGGGGCTAATCCGGTCCCTCCGATCGTAACCGGACGGTCGGGAAAAATAGGCTAGGAATCCCAAATGAGAAAACGGAGACATTTTGTAGATGTTTGGGATGATCCAGACACGACGGCGACGACTGCTCGGGTCGGGTCCGGGACAATTTTCGAACGCGCGCGCGAGGAGGGCCGCGGGCTGACGACAGAGGTTAGGTAGGACCTGGCGGTAGGTAGTGGGCTGCGTAGACGGTCTCGAGCTGAGAGAAGATAAGAGAGGGAGGCCCGATGACTGTTTTCAGAGACCGAAAATGTCCGACGAGTGTCCGGCTATAATGCCGCTATAGTTTAACGGTGGGGCTATCAAACGAACTCCGAATGCGATGAAACTTGACAGGTGGTTTATCTACACTAAAATAAGACCACACGCCAACTTTCAACCCATTCCGAGAACATTTTCCAGCCACTTATAAAATATTATTTCGGACATGCCGCGGGCGCGTACAAGTGTGGTTGGGCTCAGAACGGACAACGGACGGAACTGGGGGAACCCGGACGGATGCAAGTTTTGAAAACATGATGATGCAATGCACATGATGACATGACAAGATGCAACACGCAAGCAAATGACAAGGCAACAACAACGAATAACTGGACGACACCTGGCGCAACGGTCTCGGGGCGTCACAACACTCCACCACTACGAGAGGATCTCGTCCCGAGATCTAGAATGGCACCGGAGGGAAAAAAGGAAGAGGAAGAGCAGCGGTAAAACTAAGTTGCTTCTTTGACAAATGAGTGAAACCAAAGAACCTTGAAAAGGTTGAACAAATGGAAAGAAAGAATGCGACGAAGTAGAACAAAGTTGAAAGCACTCCGGTAGGGAAGAGTTTCAAGGAAGAACAAATTCGGACAGCACTCCAGTTGAAAGGGAAGGCAAAAACTTGATAAAATGAAAAGAACTTGAGCAAAAGGGACAACACTCCGGTTAAATGGATAAGCACGAAAAGAACATTATCTTTGATGAAACGAGATGATGGTTGAAGAAAGCAACATCACAATGCCTCCGGAACAAAAGAATAGAAGATAGATAATTGAAATAGGAGAATTGAGAAAAAAATGCCAACTTCTATCACAAAAGAGCTTGAAAAGGCATCTTTAGGAGAAGGGTCGAACGGAGTTGTTGACAAACCAACAACGAAAAGAGTAAGCTTGTTGTGGGTTTATGGAAAACATCTCAAAACTATGAGGTGAAATTCTGCCACTAATGGAAACAATAGATTGGATTGATATGAACAAGACGAGAAACTTATTTCACCGGGAGGATAGATGAAGAACTTGGATCATATATTATCACCATTAATAGAAAAATCCTTAGGGAAAGCTTTAGGTGAAATATAACCCAAGATAACTCAAATGACGAGATTGATGGATTTAAAATATCTCATTCTTAACAATATGTGAATCATGAAGCATGAACTCAAATTATCAAGAATGATTTAATACCACCTCCAGTGCTACGGAAGAAAGAATTGCACTCCGGATTGCAAGAAGAAGAATGCTTGAGCTCGTCTGAAAAGAATCTTCATGAACACTTCGAGAAGGAATTAAATCCTTGATGAACCATCATGTAGAACCTTGATGAAGAACTCCGGTAACAAAAGGATAATGAAAAAAATAGAAGTTGAAAACACAAGGTGAATCCTTGCAATGATTAGATGGATCTCCATGGCGATATAATTGAAAGAGGTTGGAACTCCGGGAAAAAAATAAGATGAACAATAGAGATCAAGAATTTTGATGAACCTCCAGAATAGGGAATTGAATTCACTCGATGAAACAAGAATAAGAATTACATTATGCTTATCCTTCACCAATTAAATTGATGACAATCAACGGATTTGGCATATTACTTATTCTCGTAGAAAGGATTAAGATAGATATAGCGACAACTTGGAAAGGTCTTCAACGAACCACCGGAAGGATTGAAACAACGAATAAATTGATATGATAACGAATGACGAGAACTCTTGAACGAACCACCATAAGAATTGAAAACGAATGAAGTAAATGATGAATTACCGGTAAGAATTAGCAAATGAACGGAGATACACAAGAGATTTTAGATACAAGTGAATGAAGGGATCACGAACTGATTAGAGAATATTGAATGATGCACCGGTAAGATTTAGAGAAAGAGATCTGAAAGCTGAAATGATTAATTCTTCTGAAATGATGGGCTCCGGGGAAAAGAAAAGAGAAAACAACTCATGAAATGCTCCGGATGGATGAAAAGAATTCTCATGATCAAAACAATTACGAGAGGATGGCAACAAGCTAGCACCATGAATCTTTGAGAAAACAGATAAGATATGGAGGGAAAACTCTTCTTCGGTCTTCAAAATCTAAGAATGACGACGAGAAACACCAACAATAATTGTAGAGGCACTCCGGAATGAAGAATGGAAAGGTTGATCCAACGATGAAAATAATTTGGAAGATCTTGGAGAAAGACATTTGACTGATGATAACTCATTCTTACATCAAACTTTGAAAAGAATTTGGGAGTAACTCCGGGAAAAATTAGAAGAGCCAGGTAAGATCCTGGGAAAAGACCTGTGGGTTAGGGCCCACTAAAAAGAAACACCGTTGAAATGATTACTTGAAAAAGGAGAATGCACCAGTTGAATTAAATGGTTTGAATAAGATAACATTCTCGAAAGATCTTGAATGAATGAGAATGAACACTAGCATCTTCTGAGATATCTTCAGTACTTCAGAACAATTGAATAGCGAGAGGTGAATGATTAAGAATTGCACTGGCATGAGAAAGCATTTGAAACGAGGAAAGGATATGTTCAATAACAAAACTTGAATTTAATTCACCGGAGAAGAAAAAGAATGAAGAATGACGATCCTGAAGCTCCATTAGAATCTTCATGAGAATCACCTGTTAAGAACATTGGCGGAAAGAACGAAGAAACTTTATAGCCATAAGATGGATACTTGATTCAGAAATCTGAGCGCTTGAAGAGAAAGGGTGGGACGGTGGGAAAACAAAGGCAACTTGAAGACGGATGAAGCAAACACCGTTAAGAAGAACTGATAATTGATCTTGTGAATGTTGAAGAGATTGGATCCACTTAAAGATAAACACGCCGGTTGAAAAAGGATTGACATGACAGTCTCGATTATCATTAAGGATTGGTATTCACACCGGAGTATGGGAACACCGTTTCGGGAAGGTATGGAATCAACATTTGACATTGAAGCAACTCGAATACCACAACTGAAAACAAAAACAAAGGATTGGCTTGCGGAATAAGCCGGAACAAACATGTGATAGAGATTTCGTCCGAAGTTTTCGTGGTGGGGCCTACACGGGCTCGATCATACAGCACCATCATGTACAAGGCAGTGCACATGACATATGAAGCGTCCCCGAGTCGGCATAGCCAAGGACTCTTTAAGACACAACGAGACCACTGTAAAACCGACCGTGGACAGGCGGACCACTAGACGTTGAACCCCAATTTCATATCATACACCTGTCGGAAAGATATCCTAAGAGCTACTTGAATTCCCACTTATAAACTCCCGAAACTTTCCGGTTATGCAATCAGGTGTTGGGGATATAGGGGAAGCATAATATCTCACCCAAAACTAGCAAATCCTACATCCAGCTGTATCCATCCTTCAACACATAACCAAGAAACCTTCGGAAATCATTTACCTCAACCTTCAAAAAGCATCCGTTATACGAGTTATGGCAATACTACCAAACTACCGCCCCAGTACTGGGTGGCATCGAGGTTATCTCACCAACAACTGCATAAAAGAGATTTTCGATGTCGGCGAAACTAAACTCAGGTATTCCAGAACTGCAACGATAAAATTGTGGCGACAACACCTCGGAGCTCAACTCCCCGGGACACTGCCACAACCCCTAAATGACAGGAGGCACCAAGAACAATGTTCTCGTCACAAATCGATCGGAACGATTCCAAGATACCCGTGTGATCCTAAAAAAATATTTCAGTGAAAATTTGAGGAGAGAAGAGTCAAATCTCTACGTCAGGATGCCTCACCAGAGCGATGAAGGGACTGAGGAGTAAAAAGAATTCCTAACTCTCTGATATATATAATCCTAAATGACTCAAAACATTTTTTCTAGACTCAATAACGCCAGCGATTCGATCAAGCAGGGGGCTCCTAAGGTCGGGGAAGGCTCTGATACCAACTTGTAACACCCTCGATGCGGCTATATCTCCCACGTGTCGAAGCACAACTTAGAGGCATAACCGCATTGAAAGCAATGTCGCAAGTGAGGTAATATTCACAACAACCCATGTAATACAATAAGGGGAAAAGGATACATAGCTGGCTTACAACCGCCACTTCACACAATACATGAATAAAGCATTACATCAACCAGTTACAATGAAGGTCCGACTACAGAACCCAAAATAAAAGAAGACTACCCCAAATGCTACACAGATCCCCGATCGACCCCAACTGGGCTCCACTACTAATCAACTAGAACGAAACAACACAAAGGACAAGATCTTCATCGAGCTCCTCCTTGAGCTTGGTTGCTTCACCTGCTCGGTAACATCGGCACCTGCAAACTGGTTTTGGAAGTATCTGTGAGTCATGGGGACTCAGCAATCTCACACCCTCGTGATCAAGACTATTTAAGCTTATAGGAAGGGTAAAAGGTATGAGGTGGAGCTGCAGCAAGCGACTAGCATATATGGTGGCTAACATACGCAAAAGAGAGCGAGAAGAGAAGGCAAAGCATGTTCGAGAAACTATGATCAAGAAGTGATCCTAGAACAACCTACGTCAAGCATTACTCCAACACTGTGTTCATTTCACGGACTCCGCCGAGAAGAGACCATCACGGTAACACACGCGGTTGGTGCATTTTAATTAAGGTCAACTTCAGGTTTTCTACAACCAGACATTAACAAATTCCCATCTGCCCATAACCGCGGGCACAACTTTCGAAAGTTCAAATCCCTACAGGGGTGTCCCAACTTGGCCCATCACAAGCTCTCACGGTCAACGAAAGATATTCCTTCTCCCAGGAAGACCCGATCAGACTCAAAATCCCGGTTACAAGACATTTCGACAATGGTAAAACAAGACCAGCAAGACCCCCGTTGTGCCAACAAATCCCGATAGGAGCTGCACATATCTCGTTCTCAGGGCACACTCAGATGAGACATCCTACGAGTAAAACCAACCCTTGAGTTG
Organism: Triticum aestivum; assembly: GCF_018294505.1. Lineage (NCBI taxonomy): Eukaryota > Viridiplantae > Streptophyta > Magnoliopsida > Poales > Poaceae > Triticum > Triticum aestivum. Next base: position 258,035,267 of record NC_057806.1, on the reverse strand, counting down.
CCCCGAGGTGGCCCCGCAGTCTACTCGGTCGGACCAACACTCAGAGGAGCACTGGCCCAGGGGGTTTAACATAAAGATGACCCTTGAGTCGGCGGAACCCAAGGGAAAAAGAGGCTAGGTGGCGAATGGTAAAACCAATGTTGGGTATTGCTGGAGGAGTTTTATTCAAGGCGAACTGTCAAGGGGTTCCCATTATAACCCAACCGCGTAAGGAACACAAAATCCGGGAACATAACACCGATATGACAGAAAGGGCGGCAAGAGTGGAACAAAACACCAGGCATAAGGCCGAGCCTTCCACCCTTTACCAAGTATATAGATGCATTAATTAAATAAGAGATATTGTGATATCCCAACAAAATATCCATGTTCCAACAAGGAACAAGCTCCAATCTTCACCTGCAACTAACAACGCTATAAGAGGGGCTGAGCAAAGCGGTAACATAGCCAGACAACGGTTTGCTAGGACAAGGTGGGTTAGAGGCTTGGTTCAACAATATGGGAGGCATGATAAGCAAGTGGTAGGTATCGCAGCATAGGCACATCAAAAGAGCGAGCAACTAGCAAGCAAAGATAGAAGTGATTTCGTGGGTATGGTCATCTTGCCTGGAATCCCGCAAGGAAGAAGAACGAGTCCATGAAGAAGACAAACGGACGAAGTTGAACGAATCCTCACAAACGTGATGTTATCAGAACTAACCCGAAGAAGCAACACCGGAAAGGAGCAAACAACATAGTAAATAACCATCACTTGAACATGGCATGATGCACAATCAAGTATGATGCATGTCCGGTATAATGAAGCATGGCATGGCAAAGTGCACAAACAACCCTACAAATTAAGTGGAGCTCAATATGCATCGGGATGCATATTGACGAAACACAACATCAATTATTTAGTTCTCTCTCGGCTAAGTACTCACCAATATTAAATGTTGTTAAGCATGGCAAGAGGTGAAGCATAAGTAAAACTACCCATCTAGTCAAGTTTAAATGAGGCCGGAAGCAACGAACAACAATTCCGGTAAATCCCCATATGCATATATTAGGTTTGGTGCTGTTCCGCCCTAAACACAATTTAGAGTTATTAAACATGCAAAACAAGTACACCATGTTAAACTAGGCATTTTTCTACCCCATTTACATATAAAGTTTGTTAGGTTTGGAGCTACGGTTATTTAGTTACGAAATAAATCATTTTAGCAAGTTAATTAAGCAAGTTTAAACAAACAGCATCTTAAGCATTTTAGACATAGATGAAAGCTGGATATTATTAAACAAGACAAAATTTTAGACAAGTTTCATATATAAAGTTTTTACATGTGATGCTTAGTTTATGAGATATTAAATGTATGAACATGAGGGTTTTTTCTGTAAAACTGGCACTCTCTGGAAAAAGCTAAAATCACAGATCTGAAAAAAAACAAATGGGCCGAATCTGGTGCAAGTCTGGCCAACTGGAAAAAAACAAAAGGGACACTGCTGGGGGCATCTCACCATGGGCCAAGGCCCAGTTCGGGTGAGAGGGCAGGCTTTAGCTGGGCCTGGGAGAGGCCGCTGGGTCAACGCGAGGCGCAGCGGAGGCGCTGACTGCGTGCGCTCTGCGCATCTCTGAAGAAAACGGTAGCAGCAGGTCGAGGCAGCCCGACAGGGGACAGGCGCGGCGGCAGCTGGTCTCCGGTGGCGCTGCGCGGAGCCCTGGAGGCGGGGAGGAACTGCAGGGCCATGGCAGGGAGAATTCAGACAAGAGGCATGGACAGAGGGAGAGCCGGAGTGAGAGCGAGAGGAGGCGAGGCGACCTGGATGCAGAGGAGGCGCAGGGAACTTGGTGGCCAGCGGCGGGTCTTGTGGCGGCGCAAAATCCGGCCGGTGCCTGTCGTATCCGGCGCGGAGGAGGATGGGAATGGATTCCCTGTGGACCGAGGCAGGTCGGGGATAGCAACAGAGGAGCTCCGGGGCCACGAAGAGGATGCGTGGCGCCATGAGGACGGGCGCGGGGACTTGGCATCCATGGCGGAGGCAGCGGCGCTGGAGGGTCCTAGTTCAGACGAAGCAAGGCAACAGCGGCGACGGGCAGAGCTGCAGAACTTGGCGCGGCGAAGGAGATGGCTCTTGCTCTGGCGAGAACGAGGTGGAAGCAGGGTCGGGCGATGCTCGGGAGGCTCGGCGGCTTCACGTCCATGGCGGCTTCCTGTAGAGAGAGGCGAGAGGGAGTTGATGGAGAGGAGTGAGGACGGGGGAGAAGAGAAAAGAGGGATCACGGGGAGCAGGGAGAGGCGACGGCCTGGCTGTGGTGCTCGTCTCCGACGACTGGGAGCTGTTGCTCCGGCTGCTTGTAGGGGAGGAGGCTCGCAGGAGATCGGGTGCCGCGGTGATCTGCTCCCCGGCGAGCTCAAGCGAGGTAGAGGGGATCCACGGGCGCGTGGGGACTGCAGTGGTTGGTCGGGGATGCAAATCGAGAAGGGGGTTAGGTCGGCCGGGATCCCGAGGAAGATGCGGCGGCGGCTGAAGGGACAAGTCCCTAGATTTTAGGGTTGCTGATTTATAGTAGGTGGGTTAGGTTAGGGGCTAATCCGGTCCCTCCGATCGTAATCGGACGGTCGGGAAAAATAGGCTAGGGAGCCCAAATGAGAAAATGGAGACATTTTGTAGATGTTTGGGGATGATCCGGACACGACGGTGACGACTGCTCGGGTCGGGTCCGGGACAATTTTCGGACGCGCGCGCGAGGTGGTCCGCGGACTAACAAGAGAGGTTAGGTAGGACCTGGCGGTAGGTAGTGGGCTGTGTAGACAGTCTCGAGCTGAGAGAAGAGAAGAGAGGGAGGCCCGGCGACTTTTTCCGGAGACCGAAAACATCCGACGAGTGTCCGGCTATAATGCCGCTATAGTTTAACGGTTGGGCTATCAAACGAACTCCGAATGCGATGAAACTTGACAGGCGGTCTATCTACACTAAAATAAGAGCACATGCCAACTTTCAACCCATTCCGAGAACATTTTCTGACCACTTATAAAATATTATTTTGGACATGCTGCGGGTGCGTGCAAGTGTGGTTGGGCTCAGAACGGACATCGGACGGAACTGGGGGAACCCGGACGGATGCAAGTTTTGAAAACATGGTGATGCAATGCACATGATGACATGACAAGATGAAACACGCAAGCAAATGACAAGGCAACAACAGCGAATAACTGGACGACACCTGGCGCAACGGTCTCGGGGCGTCACAGGTTGCTGGTGAAGATGGGTCGTACCAAGCCGTTGGTGGAGCCACGCCCTGGGCCGCATGCAGGCAAGTCTGGGTACCCCCGTTCCCAGGACACTGACAGATGGTTTTTCTTTGCATGCAGCAGAGTCTCATCAAGTAGAACGGTTGCCGAGGCAGTGTGGGGAAGCGGAGGCACTCACGTCCCATCAATCACCACACGCTGGCCAAGGCCGCAGGCGGTTGGGGCCCGCGGCGCTCCACACTTGTCCTTTGGCTTCGCCTCGAATCCAAGTTCGAGCACGCCTTGGGCCGTGGGGCTACTGTCGGCATCTTGGGAACGGGGGTGCCTAGACTTGCCTGCCTGCGGCCCATGGCGTGGCTTCGTGAATGGCCCGGTACGGCCCTGCTTCTGTAACAACAACCCAAGACCCTCATGAGGGGCCAAGCCTCGCGAGGCGGACGACACCAAGACCTCTCTGGGGGGAGCGGCCTCACCAGGCTGACTGCCGACGAGCGGTGATATCAAGGCAGATGCACCTCACGAGGTTCACATGATGTGAGCCATGACGACCAAGGCCAGGCGGGCGCCAGCGGGTGCAGTGATGCGGAGCATCCTATGGACATCACCATGTCAAGAGTCCGTTCGGCAAGCGAACCGTGCGACATCTACTTCACATACATAAAGGTGAATCATCTCCTTTGCGTGTGTTCACTTGACCCCCTCAAGGATGGTATACTACTTGACTCTCCTCTCGTGTGCATGCATAGGTATTGTCGGAACACCATGGACGAGGAGGAGGAGTGCGAGCACAAGTGTACAACTACACCATCCGCGAGAGAAGCATGGAAGAGAAGGAAGAAGAGGATCTGCCCAGTCCAAGACAAGCGATACTACCGCCCACACCAAGCGGTACTACCGCTGAAGGCCCACAAGCCGTACTACCGGCCAACATCCGCTCTACTGCCGCTCAACTCGAGAAACACATGTGATCGAGCGGCACAAGTCCGGTACTACCACCCACTCCAAGTGGTACTACCGCCCGAGGGACTGGTACTACCGCCCTGCCTGTGCGCAGCCGCGGGCCTTTGGCCTTCTATTCCTCCCCCACTTAGCCCTTCATGGATTAGACTATAAATAGACCACCTCCACCTCCCTTCTAGGGTTGGCAAAGGATTAGCTCATTTGAGATAGAGCTTTGCTTATCCATACAGATCTACTCCACCATGAGGGACCGACACCTCTTCGGAGAAGATCCACCTTGGATTCAAGACCCCCTTGAGGGAAGATCCGTCTAGGATATCATCAAGACCTCCTCTTGGAGATTAACTTTACCTTGTATCTTTCCCTTTGTTGTTCATGTACCTTGTGGATCTTGTGTGTTTGATTGTCTAGTGGATGTGTGATTGGACTTGTTCTGGAGTGTTTCCCCTTGTGATTTCTCTCCATTCTTCCCCATGTTCATCATGTTCTTCGAGGGAGTCCACTCTAATCATGAAAGATCGGCCTACATCGGGTTAGCCCCGTATCATATGGAATCAGAGCTTAGGTTTATCACGAACTTGGAGCCTCCCCTCATTGTTTTCTAGCCTAATTTTGTTGTGTTCTTCCCCAATTTCGAAAATCCCCACCAAAAATAGCCCCAAATTTTTTTGTGATTGGTTGGTGTGATGAAGTTTTGTTGGATTTGATCCGTGGATTTGCTTGGTTTCGAGTGGATCTAGCATCTCCCCAAGTTTCCCCACCTTCCATCCATGAAATCCGTCAAATTTTGACCCTGAAATCATCCTTTTCCACCCCAAAATCCACCCTGTTTCAGATCTTTGAATTTTCCTGACACCAGCGGTACTACCGGCCCCCAAGCGGTACTACTGCTAAAGCACCACAAGCGGTACTACCGCCCCTCCCATATTCAGCGTTCCGAGTTTCACCGATTTGACCATAACTTTCCGGAATCCGATTTTGACGTTCTTTAGCTCGTTGAGTAGCTATTGACATCCCCCATCCATCTAGATAGGTTACAACACCATTTGAAATCCATCAAATTTTCGGAATTTTGGCATCTTTGCCTAGGGCCACCACCATATCATTAGCATACCCACCACCGACTTCCGCAACCTAACCAATTTTGTCCCCCATCACATTTGAGGTTGTTTGAGTTGTGATTTGAGTCTCCTAAGGTGTTTTGGCTACTTAGGGTCGATTGCTTCTTCATCAACCACCACCACAACTTCCGCCACCCCAACTTAACCCAATTTTATTTGTGTTGTGAGTTGTGTCTCCTAAGGTGTTTCGGCTACTTAGGGACCGTGCTTCCAACTCCGACACCGTGTATAGTCGACCACCTTACCCTCCATTTCCGCATTGCCTACTCGCATAACCCATCATTGCATTTCCGCAATCCCATTGAGCTTCTGCAACACCACCACCGCATTCCGCTACCACCATTTGACATTTGTCATTTGAGATTTTGAGTTCGCGGTTTTTTCCGTTTCCTAAGGTGTTTCGGATACTTAGGGACGAGTCTTCATCATCTTGATATCTCCATCAAGATCACCACCACTCATCATCACCACGAGGTCGTCATCGACATTGACCACTTCACCATCATCCGTCCGTGGCTTACAAACGAGAAACCCTCGACGGTAACCTCCATACCATCTTGGTATTGTGGTATCCCTCCATTGTATATTCCCTTGCCATTGCATTCATAACCCATAGAACATTTTGCGTCACTTGCCTATCGAGACTAGCCATTTGAGTATTGCCGGCAATGTTACATGTGCACATTAGTGATCTACACCATACATTGCATACATACCATATCATATTGGTATCATATCATCGCTTGTGTCACAAGATTGTTCCCGTATATACCCAATTACTGCCTTGGTTTGTGCATTTCGCATTGTGCCCATATAAAAAAGCTTTTAAGCAAAGAAAAAGAGAGAAACAAAAGAAGCTTGTAAGCAAGTGCCATAGCATCATACCCCATTGCATATAAGATTGTCATATCCGATCATCTTGGATCATCTTGAGAGGAACATCCGGAACATCATACATATAGCATACTTGGGATAGAATGTCCCTACATTTTGCATCTTATAGGTTGTGCACAAGTGTCGTATCCGCCTATTGAGCAATCGTGCTAGCCTCTCTCTTGAGTTCTGCAACACGAGCGTTTTCTGTGGATTCCACATTTTGTGCTCATTCCTTGGTTGCACGACCCCATTTATCTATCCGTGTGTGTGTTCCCGTGTGCCATTCTTTGCTATTGGTCTTCTTGTTTCACTTGCGAATTTGTGAATATCTTCCAACATTATTGACTCTTGCTAACATTTTGCATTAAATTCTTATGCCACTATCCTCACCAAGCTACACCATAAGCTTTAGTTTGTAGGTGTGAGTGAACAAGTCCGGTACCAATTCCACTATTCTTCCATCTCACATTGAGTGAAACGGGATACATCCTCAACTTTGGGAAAAGGTAACTTGGTATTGTTTATCTCATTTCCTACTCACCTCTACTCGAGTCTTGTGATGGATAGGCAAGGCATTTCACCTTCGGTGTACAACAACAACGACGAGTTTGATGCCACGAATAACTCTACCGACGCCAAGATGCAAGCTCAAATGGATGAGATCAAAACCCTCATCAAGTCCTACAAGCGATCTTCCTCATCTTGGAAAAGACGCTCAAGTACACATGCTTCCAAGCTACCATCTCCGGCAAGGTCACATCAGCATCGACACCATCACCACCACGAACGTGATGGTCAAGATCTCAACACCAACAACTGCTCCACGACTTCACCATCTCCCTTGGCATCTTCGCCAAGCGACTTCAAGGCATCTTCGCCTTTGGATATACGGCATCTTCGCCAACAAGCACCTCAAGAATACGATCAAGAGAAGCTCCCCAAGCTCAAGTCCGCGACTTCCACGAGCTACTACAACATCGATGCCAACCACAAGATTCCTTTCTATGGGACTCAACAACCCAAGGAGTATCTTGAGTGGGAGCGCCTAATGGACGACTACCTCAAGCTACATCAAGTTCCGCCCGAAGATCAAGTGAAGTGCGCCACAATGAACTTCCACGACTACGCGTCCACATGGTGGCTTCACACACCTTCGGAGAGCTACGACATGAGTTGGCCCAAGACGTAGAGAGCTATGTGGCGAGAGTTCGTGCCTCCAACCTACACGGAACAACTTCTATGCCAATTGAAGAACACCACCCAAGGATCCAAGTCCATTGACGAGTACTTCAAGGAGATGAAGAAAGCCTTGCGACAAGCCGGTGTGGACGACCCCATTTCAATGAAGTTCCACTTCATGATGGGATTGCACAACGACATCTCCAACACAATCTTCCTCGAGAACTACAAGTGCCTCAACGATAACTACATTGGTGCTCTCAAGGCAGAACACGAACTCATGAAGGCCAAGGCTTCTCCTCCCCAAGCTCACTGCGCGACGACCAAGCTCAATGAGAATGAGCGTGAGGATAGCACCACCAAGATGTCCAAGCCCGGCGAGCTCCAAGACGATGCTCCCAAGTTTGACTACACCGCCATACCTCTTTGTGGCAGTGATGTTGCCGAGTCCTCCATGACTCTTTTTCAAGACGGTTCGACGACGAGTACGACTATGGAGACCCTCAAGGACCAAGCTTTGGAGGCGACGACATGGTGGCGAGCAAGGATGATGCTTCCATCTTAGGAGGCGAGAGTGATGATGTGCCATCTTCGGCCTTCATTCACGGCGATGACGACGAGATGATCGAGCATGGGATTTTCCCTTTGGTCATGGAGGAGAGTGATGATGTGCCATCTTCGGCCTTCATCCATGGCGACAGCGATGAGATGGTTGAGTATTTCACCTCGACCACGACGACGTATGATGACTTGAGTGACTTTTGCAACCATATTGAGAGTGAGAGTGAGTTCACCACTAGCCCCATATATGATGTGTTTCCACAATTCCCATGTGAGGAGAGCCACAACCCCCACTACTTGAGTGAGATGAGTGACTCCACCATATGTGATGATGTGGAGCATCCCAAGATCATCCCCATGGACGCACCTACACCTCCAATGACGCCACTTGGACCAAATACACGAGCCCGATCCAAGGCTATCTAAGATAAGGTGAACTCACTCCTCTCCGAACTTCCACTTTCTATGCATGAGACATGGCTACTACCTAAGTCCGAGGTGTTGTGCAGGCACCAAGAGGACCCTCCCGAAGATGCGCATGAAGATGTACAAGTCCCCAAGTCCATGGATGAGGAGAACCAATGGAAGGAGCCAAGAACATCTCCCAGGCCCCACACATTCGGCCATGACCCCGGACATCCGGCCCCTGGAGCGTTGTCCACTATAGCAGCTCAGCCTCCAGAAGCTACAGGCCTCGGACATCCGGCCGCGATAGGCCGGACATCCGGCCTCTCCCGAGCCCCTGGACATCCGGCCGCCAACCCGGAAATCCGGCCCCTCCGAACCTGAGAGCAACAAATGCTACCACTCCAGCCCGGACATCCGGCCTCCCCAGCCCGGACATCCAGCCCGACCAGCCTGGACATCCGGCCTCCCCTGTCTGCGCACAGTGATGGGCCGAGGCCCGTGTATCCCTTCTCCCCCCTAGACTATATATACTCCACCTCGCCCAACTTTCTAGGGTTAGCAAAGGTTTAGCTCATGTTTGTGTGAGAGGTTTGCTCATCCACTTGGTCACCTTCTCCATGGAGATTCGAGCCTCCACCGGAGAAGATCCCCAAGCGGATTCAAGACCCCTATTTAGGGAAGAACTCAAGTCCTCCTCACGGAGAAGACTGGCTACCCTTGTATCGTCCTTAGTTGTCTGTGGATCGTGTATCTTCTCTTATGTATTCGAGGATCTAGCACTTGTGTGACTTATTCTTGTTAGTTTGAGTGTTCCTCTTGTGTTTCCCCTTGTGATTTCCCTCGTTTCCCTCCTTGTGTTCCTCGTGTTCTTCATGGGATCCGCTCCTTTCGTGAAAGATTGGCCGATTAGGGTTCCACCCTACATCATCATGGTATCAAGAGCCACGTTGATCACGATTTCGGAGCCTCCCCGTTGTGTTTCTAGCCTTGTTTTGTTGTTTTTCATCCTAATTCGAAAATTCCCCACCAAAAATAGCCCAATTTGCTTTGTGATTTGTTGGTGTGTTAAGATTTTGTTGGTTTGGCTCCGTGGATTTGCTTTGTTTTCAGTGGATCTAGCTTCCGATCCATTTTCCCCCAATTTCCTTCCACAAATTCCTCCGAATTTCGCCCGGATTTGACCCCTCCATGCGGTGTTCATCCCGTTCGTCCCCGGATCCAGAGCCCGGACATTCGGCCCATCAAGCCCGGACATCCGGCCCCCGTTCGTCCGGCCTTCCACCCGGATATCCGACCCCTGGCAGCAACATCTCCATCCACCGCCCCGTTTTCCGTCCATTTTTCACCAAATTTTGTTCCGGTGCCCACCATATACCACATATACTTCCGCATACCTCCACCACTTCCTCATAACCCAACCATTTTGGACCGTTTCGCTCTCCGACACATTTGCTACTTCGAGGTTTGAGGATTTGAGTTGCGGTACCGTATCCTTTTGTGTTTCGGCTATCTAGGTACGGTTCGACATCGACAACACCACCGCTCATATTCGCCACGGACGCGTCCTACATCATCACCGCCGTCCTACATCATCATCAACAATAACCACCTCGACTATACCTTGGTATTCGTGCCACCATTTTGACACCTTACCGGAAGCAAGACCGCTAACCTCATCTTGGTATTGGACATATCACTCTTGCCATTACATTGATAGTCATTATAGCCTTACTCCTTTGCGTTGCTTACCCATTGAGATTAGCCATTGAGTATTGCTGGCAACGATACTTGTGCACATTAGTGATCATACTTCTCATATCATCCATACATCATTGTTTCATATATTGGTATCATCTCTTGTGTCACAAAGTTTTCATCGCATAGTCACTTGCTATATCGGTTCGTCATTGCATGAGAAAAGAGCTCAAACATCAAAGAGCCAAACAAGCTTTTAAGCAAAGAAGAAAGATAAGCAAAGAGCTTTTAAGAAAGAACCATAGCATCATACAACATTAAGATTGTGATACTCGGTCATCTTGGATCATATCATAGCAACACCTTGCATAGAGCATACTTGGGAAAGAAGTCGTTGCATTTTTGCTAAGTAGGTTGTGCACAAGTTCTTGTATCCGCCTATTGTGCAATCGTGCTAGCGTCTCTCTAGTGTTGTGCAATAAGAGCATTTTTGTGGTTTCCACATTTTGGCTAACCCTTGGTTGCACGACCCCACTTATCTTTTTGCACGTGTGTTTCCGTCTACCTTATATGCTTGGTCTACTTGTTACATTGCATCTTGCGAATCTTTTCCAACATTATTGAAGCTCACTTACAATTGCATCAAATTTTGTGCCACCATACTAACCAAGCTCCACCAAAAGCTTTTACTTGTGTAGGTGTGAGAAACCGACAAGAGCTAGTACCAATAGTGATATTTCCTTGTCCTACATTGGAGTGATCCTCGATCCACTTTCAAATTCGGTCAAGGTACATTTGGTACTCGTTCTTCTCTTTCTACCACTCACATTTGTTTTGGAATGATGGATAGGCCAAGTACTTCTACCAACCCACTCTTCATCGAGCAAGACGACGACATGAACTCCTTCATCACCAAGAGTCACCTCTTTGGTGCACAACGTGCTTTGCATCAAGAGAAACAAGCTATGAGTGAACGCATCGACAACCTTGCCGCCGACTTGCGACTTTCCAAGCAAAGTACAAGGGACTACTTCGACCACAAGCTCGACGATCATAAGCAAGAGAATGACGCAAGGATGGATGAGATTCGCGTTTTGTTGCTCAACCGCTCTTCTTCCACTTCAAGAAGGAGCTGTTCAAGCCGCCACTCCGACTTCACCCTCTCCGGCTCAAGTACACTGACATCAAACACTCTTCGCCAAGCCGCACGCAACGATCGTCAAGCAAGTCTCAATCCCCTACGTGACACTGAATCTCAAGAGCGCCGACAACGTCAAACTCAAGAGGCCTTTGCGCTAGCACGAGAAGGGCAACGTCAACGACAACATGAAGAGGAAGAGCGAGCGCGTCTACACCAAAATGCTCAAGATGCTGAGGCACAACGTCAAGAACAACAACTCCGTGATGCTCAAGAACTTGCGGCACAAGAAGCTCTATGCGATGCAAGTCGAGCCGTAGCCGACCGAGGCCGACAAGCTCGTGAACATGCCGAAGCACTTCGCGAGAGGATTTATCAAGCTCGCGTACACCGTCAAGTTCCTCCTCGAGCTTGAAAAGCTCCCCCACAAGCTCGCCAAGAACAACAAGTCAATCCAGAGCATGAAGACAATGGAGATCCTCCATGACAAGAGCAACATGAGGATGACAACCCTCCGCGCCAAGAGCACCACGAGTTGAACAATCATCAACAACATGGGCGTCATCATCCCCGATCCCACCACAATGAAGAGCAACACTATGGCAAGCTCAAGTTCACCATGCCCAAGTTCAATGGAAGCAACGATCCCGAAGAGTACCTTTCATGGGCATTGAAAGTCGACAAGATCTTCCGTTTGCAAAATTATGAAGAAGAGAAGAAGATCGCGATGGCATCCCTTGAGCTCAAAGACTATGTGCTCATTTGGTGGGAACAAATAATAGAGCGCCGAGAGGCAAGAGGTGAACCACCCATCACTACTTGGGCGCAAATGAAGGATGTCATGAGAGCATGCTTCATACCTACCTACTACAACTGCGACCTCTTCAAGAAACTCCAACAACTCAAGCAAGGAACCAAAAGCGTTGAAGAGTACTACAAGGAGATGGAGATTGCAATGATACGAGCCAATGTCACGGAAGATGATGAGCAAACAATGGCATGTTTCTTGAATGGACTCAATCATCCCATCAAGAAGATCGCCGACTTCCAACCATACTCAAATATCATTGAGCTAGTGCACCAAGCTACCAAAGCGGAACGCCAAGTGCAAGATGATCTCAAGTATTCCAAGGTCTCATCCAAGTCCTATGGCTTCTCCAACAACCAAGCTTCAACGACTCAAACACTGACTACAAAGCCTTCTACTACCAACATTGACAAGTCGAGTTCCAAGAAATCTTCGTCAACTACAAGCCATCCTACTACGAGCAACTTCAAGCTGAGAGCTTCATTATCATCAACCCCTACCGATGAGACCGTCAAGATGAGTTCCTTCAAGTGTTTCACTTGCGGAGGCCGAGGCCACAAGTCCTATGAGTGCACCAACAAGCGAACCATGGTCTTCAAAAACGATGGCACTTATGACTCCATGAGTGAAGGCGAAATGGAAACCCTTGAACAAGTCGCCATGCACCGCCAAGTGAAGAATGAAGAAGAACAAGTCTTTTGCGATGAAGATTCAAGTCCCGCCCTTGTTGTCTCCAACGTCTTAGCTCTCCAACATCACCAAGAAGAAGACCAAAGATGCCACATATTCCACTCCAAGGCCGGCATCAATGGACGATCCGTCAAGGTCATCATCGATGGAGGGAGTTTTCATAATCTCACAAGTGAAGAACTTTGCTCCAAGCTCCAATTGCCCAAGACGAAGCATCCACATTTCATACAAAGTGCAATGGCTTAGTGACTCCGGCACCATCCAAGTCGAGCACCGAGTACAAGTCTCCTTCAAAATCGGCGCCTACGAAGACACCTTGGAGTGTGACGTCGTTCCAATGACCGTTTGTCATCTTCTCCTTGGACGGCCATGACAATTCGATAGAGGAGTCGTCCACAACGGATGAACGAACCACTACATCTTCAAGATGAAGGGCAAGGAGTACGTCCTTCGTCCAATGTCACCAAGTCAAGTGATCGCCGACAAGCAATCCACCCATCGTGGAGATCATAGTGAGAGAGAGAGCCACCAAAAAGAGAGTGAGCGCCACAAGCCCAAATCGAGTGCCTCCACGATGAGAGAAAACAAGAACCTAGTTCTATTTGCCACCAAATGTGAGATAAGAGAAGTGTGTGAGAACCCATCTAGTGTCCTACACTACGTCCTCGTGTGCAAGGACAATGCACCACAAACTAACACTTCTCACACTCTTCCTCTAGTCTTGTCTTCTCTTTTGCAGGAATTTCAAGATGTTTTCCCCGATGAGCTACCTCCGGGTCTACCTCCTCTATGAGGCATTGAACACCGAATCGACCTAATCCCCGGAGCACCTCTTCCAAACAAAGCTCCATACCGTGTAACCCCAAAGAAACCAAAGAAATACAAAGGCAAGTAAAGCTTCTCATAGACCATGGACATGTGCGTGAAAGTTTGAGCCCTTGTGCCATCCCGGACATTCTTGTGCCAAAACGTGACGGTAGCTTTCGCAGGTGCTCCGGTTGTAGACCTATCAACACTATCACTGTTCGCTATAGGTATGCCATTCCACGCCTAGATGATATGCTTGATGAGCTTAGTGGTGCCACTATCTTTTCCAAAATTGATCTTAAGAGTGGTTACTATCAAATCTGCATACAAGAGGGTGATGAATGGAAAACCGCCTTCAAAACCAAGTTTGATTTGTATGAGTGGTTAGTCATGCCTATGGGTCTATCGGAGGCATCGGCCACTTTTATACGCCTTATGAATCATGTCTTTCGCCCTTACATTGGTATATTTCTTGTGGTTTACTTCGATGCCATTCTTGTGTTTAGCAAATCTATCAAAGAGCATGTCACCCATGTCAGCACCGTTTTGCAAACTATTAGAAAAGAGTGCCTCTATGCTAATATGGAGAAATGCCTTTTTGGTGTTGATAAGCTCGTTTTCTTGGGTTTTGTTGTTTCTTCTAAGGGTGTTCATGTTGATGAGTCCAAGATCAATGCTATTAAGACTTGGCCACAACCAACCAACTTGCATCAAGTGTGTCATTTTCTTAGCCTTGTGGGTTTCTATTGTCGATTTGTGAAGGATTTTAGCACCATTGCATCTCCTTTACATGCTTTGAGCAAGAAGAATGCACCTTTTGTTTGGGGACCATCCCAAGATACCACATTCAATGAGCTTAAGAATTTGCTTACTCATGCTCCCGTGCTTGCTTTACCCAACTCCGACAAGCCTTTTGAGATTCATTGCGATGCTAGTGGTAATGGCATAGGAGGTGTGTTAACGCAAGAGAAGCTTCCCATAGCTTACTTTAGTGAGAAACTTTCCGGAGCGCAACTCAATTACCCCATCTATGAGAAAGAGCTATATGCTTTAGTCCACGTTTTGCATGAATGGGAACATTACCTTCGTCCCCATGAGTTTATCATTTTTTATACCGATCATGAGACTCTCAAGTATCTTAAGGGTCAAACCAAGTTGAACAAGCGTCATGCTAAATGGAGTGAATTTATTGAGTCTTTTCCTTGTGCCATCAAGTACATCAAGGGTAAAGAAAACATCGTAGCTGATGATCTTTCTCGCATATGCATGCTTGTTACACAAATTGAGTTAGATGTCATTGGCTTCGAGCATATCAAAGACTTGTATGAGCATGACACAACTTTTGCTACTCCTTATGCTAAGTGTTTGTCGCATACATCTCGGGAACACTATTACATTAAAGATGGATATCTTATAAGAGCTAACAAACTTTGCATCCCCGAGTCTTCTCTTCATTTGTTGCTTTTGCAGGAATCTCACGGAGGAGGCTTAATGGGACATTTCGGCCGCGACAAGACGTTCGCCACGCTCTCGAAGAACTACTTTTGGCCCAAGATGTTTCGGGACGTCAATTGTTCCACCAACCGATGCTCTACATGTCGCAAAGCTAAGTCCAAAGCTCAATCTCACGGCCTCTATATGCCTCTACCAATTCCATACCAACCATGGGAAGACATTAGCATGGACTTTGTACTTGGTTTGCCTAGGACCCGAAATGGGAAAGATTCAATATTTGTCGTTGTGGACCATTTCTCCAAAATGGCACATTTCATTCCTTGCAACAAGATAGACGATGCTTCACATGTTGCTAATCTCTTTTGTAGGGAAATATTGCGTCTACATGGTGTTCCAAAGACTATCGTCTCGGACCGCGACGTCAATTTCCTTAGCTACTTTTGGAAGACCCTATGCGCCAAGCTCGGAATCAAGCTACTCTTCTCCACGGCTTACCATCCTCAAACCGACGGCCAAACGGAAGTTACCAACCGCACACTCTCCGCTCTCCTTCGAGTACTCATCAAGAAGAACATCAAGGAGTGGGAGGAGTGCCTACCTATCGCCGAGTTCGCCTACAACCGAGCAAGGCACTCAACAACCGGCAAGTCCCCCTTCGAGGTCGTCTACGGATTCAACCATTTTTCACCATTGGATATTCTACCTCTACCACTCCAAGAGCGCATCAATTTGGACGCATGTGCACGAGCGACCCATCTCAAGAAGGTGCATGAAGATACAAGAAACACAATCGAGCACCAAGTACAACGCCTTGCGACCAAGCTCAACGCCAACAAGCAGCCTATGATATTCAACATTGGAGACCTCGTGCGGCTACACCTTCACAAGGACCGCTTTCCCCAAGAACGCAAGTCCAAACTTCGACTACGCGCGGATGGACCATTCAAGGTGCTTGCACGCTACAACAACAACGCATACAAGATCAACATCCCTCGTGACAAGTACTCCGTAAGCGACATCTTCAACATCAAAGATCTCTCGCCCTACCATGGTGATGAGGATTTCGATCCGAGGATGGATCTTCCCCAAGGGAGGGGAGATGATGCGGAGCATCCCAAGATCAGCCCCATGGACGCACCTACACCTCCAACGACACCACTTGGACAAATGACACGAGCCCGAGCCAAGGCTATCAAAGATAAGGTGAACTCACTCCTCTCCGAACTTCCACTTTCTATGCATGAGACATGGCTACTACCTAAGTCCGAGGTGTTGTGCATGATTAGGCACCAAGAGGACCCTCCCGAAGATGCGCATGAAGATGTAAAAGTCCCCAAGTCCATGGATGAGGAGAACCAACGGAAGGAGCCAAGAACATCTCTCCCAGGCCCCGGATATCTGGCCATGACCCGGACATCCGGCCCCTGGAGCGTCGTCCACTACAGCAGCTCAGCCGCCAGAAGCTACAGGCCCCGGACATCCGGCCGCGACAGCCCGAACATCCGGCCTCTCCCGAGCCCCCGGACATCCGGCCGCCAGCCCGGAAATCCGGCCCCTCCGAACCCGAGAGCAACAAATGCCACCACTCCAGCCCGGACATCCGGCCTCCCCAGCCCGGACATCCTGCTCGACCAGCCTGGACATCCGGCCTCCCCTGTCTGTGCACAGTGATGGGCCGAGGCCCGTGTATCCCTTCTCCCCTAGACTATATATACTCCACCTCGCCCAACTTTCTAGGGTTAGCAAAGGTTTAGCTCATGTTTGTGTGAGAGGTTTGCTCATCCACTTGGTCACCTTCTCCATGGAGATTCGAGCCTCCACCGGAGAAGATCCCCAAGCGGATTCAAGACCCCTATTTAGGGAAGAACTCAAGACCTCCTCACGGAGAAGACCGGCTACCCTTGTATCGTCCTTAGTTGTCCGTGGATCGTGTATCTTCTCTTATGTATTCGAGGATCTAGCACTTGTGTGACTTGTTCTTGTTAGTTTGAGTGTTCATCTTGTGTTTCCCCTTGTGATTTCCCTCGTTTCCCTCCTTGTGTTCCTCGTGTTCTTCGCGTGATCCGCTCCTTTGTGAAAGATCGGCCGATTAGGGTTCCACCCTACGTCATGTGAGTTTTAGTGCACCTATTTTGAGGGAGTGAGTGAACCACCACATAGAGAGAGTGAGGTAGCCCTAGGGCATGTGAGGCCACTATGATTTCTAACGACTTGACCTCTACCTCTATTGTGTCTTCTCATTTGGTGCTAGGTCCCATATATGATGACGCGCCGATTCGCGACGACTACGTCCTTCCTTTGGAAAAGACGATGGCCATGGTGGAATATGATGCACCCCCACATGGTTCCATCAAGATGAAGATGACCACCATTTGTTCTTTACCACCTCACCTACACCACTTGCGTGGAATGACAAAGGTAACATAGGTGAAGGTGATGCTCTTGTCCCACTAGTGGACTATCATGACATTGATTGCTTGCATGATGTTGATTCCCCTATTGCCATGATTCATGCTAGTGTGATTTCCCCATGTGATGATTTACCCATTTATGATGAGTTTGATGATTGCCATGTGGAGTCTATTAGTTGTGATGCCATGTTGCATAGGATCACTTGTGATAATTCTCTGGGTCACATCATGTTTGCCAATCCACTTGACTTGTCATATGCTATGCATGAGATCAATCATATGTCATATTTGCAATCTCTTCATAGTAACTATGCATATGCTATTAAAACAAACCCAATTTGCACACATGGCATAGATCACAAGCCTATGGTTATTGGCATTTGTTTCTCTTGTGATGATATTGGCATGCTACATTTGCATCATTTATCTCATATGCCATGCCATAACCACCTAGCTTCGGATATGCATTGTTTTGGATGTCGTCCATTTCTCCATATGATGTTTCCAATATTGCTCATGAGGAGACCCCCATAGTTTCCTCATACATTTTAGGAGATTTTGATTCATCCCATTCATTGCATGATCCCAATACTTGTGTGCACCATATGATCCCCATGAATAAAAATGCTATTGTTGTGCCTTATACTTGTATGCTCAATTTGCATCCCCATCGTGTTATACACAATAACTATTCTTTCATGATGGATGACATGTTCTTATACCATGCATCAAATTTCTTTGAGCAATGCTTATCTTGTACTAACACTCACGTGCACATACACATCGTGATGGATGATGTGTACATTTACCACACACACAATTTCTTTGGTTCGTGTCTCTTTTGTGTAGGTACCCATGAATACTTGTCAGCCTCCCAATCCCATGAGTTCACAAGACGAGCTCTAGAGAGCAATGATGACTTGGTATCCCATGGGTTGTCTTTCCCACCGCTCTCTTTGCGCAAAGACTTCACACATTTCTTCTACATGGCCCTCCTTTGGCTATGGGTTACTGTCCATTACATATTATATGTCCATCTTTCCATGTTCACTTTGCATGATATGCTCATTAGTATGCCTTTGCCATGCATTTGTGACCCATGCTTTGCATTACACATGATGATTGATTCTAGTACTTGTATGTGTATTAGCAAGCTTGCTGGAGATATCACTTGTCATTGCCATGTTTGCTTTTTGTGCCCCATGTCTATGATGATACTATGATCTTGCTTTGTGTTTGTGCTTTCGATATGTCATGTGCATTTCCTATATCAACTATTTGCTCACATGACATGATTGCCATGATTTTCCCTAGTGTGTTGCATCTTTGCTCCACTAGTTTGCACGACATGATTGATATGCTTACCTATGTTGCATCACCCATGATTCATACTTGCTAATTTCTTGCGGTTGATGACAACCATCTACATGTGTTGCACATGATTGTTATTGCTTCTTGTCATATATCTCCATGTGTTGCCTCTCTCATGTTAGACGATTTGCCATGTATTGAGTGCAACAATGATTCTACTCTTGCTCACGAGATTGCGCCCATAGCATTTGTAACATCCCAATTTGCCTAAATTAGGATGTTATTAGATCATTCATAGGTATATCATATTTTTATTGCATTATTTGTCTTTCTGCAATATTCGAATCATTATGCAACTAAAGGCAATTTATTGGAGCGGAGATAACATGACTTCTCCCCTGTTTTAAAATGTTCATAATGTGCAGAATATTATTTCTAGTTCGTTTGATACGTTCTGGTAATTTTTGCAATCTCCAAAATATTTTATTTGTGTGTGATTTTACTGTTTGTGTGGCCTTTTGCATCAAAATGAATTTCCAAAATTGCATTAGTATTGGAACTAGTGTTCCTGTAGTTTATAGCTATAGGGCTATTTTTACTGTGTGTCTAGTTATTTGTATTTAGATTTTATATTGTGTATTTTATTTTATTTATTTTGTTCTTCTACTGTCTTTATAAAAAAACACAGCGCTGCCGCTAGCCGGCCCAGTCGCGCAGCCGCAGCCCAGCAACGCCAGCGCACTGTGGCCCACCTAACCGCCGAAGCGGTACACCGCAGCCTCGCCCGATCCGCACTGCCAGCCCGCACCCGACCCGCCTCTGCTTCTCTCTCTCTCTGACCAGAAAGACCCGCGCCGCTCCACTCTTCTTCCCCGAGTCGGCCGCACGCGCAGCCGCACACGCGCACCCGAGCGCGAGCCCGAGTCGAACTCGAGCACCGGGCCACCCCACGCACGTCCGAGATGCCTAGGGCGAGCCCACGCCCTCGAGGAACCCCCGAACCCCTGCCTCGACCTCTCCCACTACCGCACGCATCGGCTTGGGAAAATCGCATCTCGTCACGGAGCTCGGAGTTCGCCGTCGTTCGCCGGCTGTTTCCGCCACCGTAAGAATGCCCCGGCCGCTCCACTTGTCATCCTAGAACCCCCTCTCAACGCCGCACTTTCCTGACATTCTTGCTTGGACGAAAACGCAGCAGCGCAAGTGGGACGAGCTCGACCGCCGCCGCCGGAGTTGCCACATTCAGGTCTTCACCGCCGCCGGCGCAGTCCACCTCGCCGCCGTCCGACACCACCACCGCCTCCGCCACTCACCTCTGCACCCGTGCATCACCTCGCCTTCACTGGAGACTCACCGGAGATCCGCCATCGTTTTCCTCTATACACGGTGAGCACGCGCGCACAGGAGGTTTTTCAGGCAATAGGCCGCTGCCACGTGGCAACTTCTATAGGAGTTGCTACAGAAGTCGCTACATTACCAGGAGTTTTTTTGTTTTTCTTTGTTTTATTTTCAGTTTTCACCAAAACTTCTAATAGCTATATCTTTTAGTCTGTAAGTCCAATTTAGGTAATTCTTTTTGCGGTGCACTCTCTAAATCATCACATTATCACAGCACCAATTTTGCACACATCTACACTTTTCAAATTTGGATTCATTCGGATTTGAATCAAATCTTCCGGAGGCCGTAATTTCAAACCGTTTACCAGAATCGAGTGATTCTTTTTGCATTGTGATTGTAGTGCTATGTTGGTGATCTGTGCATGTTGTTTAGCTTCTGTTGTTGAGTTTTATATATGGTTTTCTTGCTGTTGGTTTTGTTTTGGTTCTATTTGTGTCCCGATGATTGATTTGTTGAATTGTGTGAAACGTGTAGATTGTCCAGAGTGCGACGCGAGCTATTGTCAGGAGTGTGACTTTCTGAACCAGAACCAAGGCAAGTTACATGTTGATCATCCTTTACCTATTGTTTTCTATGCACGTAGTTATATCACACTATGAATATATGCATGTATAGGTTTACTATATTACTTTGCTATATTGCTGAGCTATCTCCCGTCACTGCAGATCGTGGTAGTTGTAGTTGCTATGCTTTGTAGACGGGGGTGGTTCGTGTATTCATTGAGCTTATGTGAGGATTATATATATAATAATTTGAGTAGTAACTCAGGATTTAATTCACCTCTGGGTGGAATTGGTATTGCTAGGGTGGTTTCAAGAACATCATGGTTTATACCCTCTGAATGTAAGTGGACGGTCGCCCAGGCTCAAAAAGATCAGACAGACTTAGTGCCTAGTAGCTTCGATGTGCGACCACTGGCTAAGTGGGCTCTGGCTTAGTTTATCAGTTGTGGAACCCTTACACGGATGTGCCAGCATATGTAGATATAATAGTTGGGATGGGCCTCCTGTTGGGACTAGGGGACTGCTTCTAAAAGACTTCGTCTCAATCTTCGGGTTGGGTCCAGTGGGTAAAGCATACTAAACTCTGCAGAGTATTAAAAACTAATCATGATTAGTCGTGCCCCCGGTTGTGGGTAACTTTGAGCGATTATGCCATTACAGTTGTTGGATGATCTTGACAGATGTGACACTTAATAATATTTGTGGGCAACTTAATAAAAGGGTAGGTTGGAGTTGATTTTTTCCAACTCAACCTTGTGTATTTAATTGTAGTAATAAAAGAACTAAATAAAAATTTGACTATTAGGTAGTTATCAGGACAAAATCAGCTTTCTGCAAAAATAAACCCTCAAGCCTTCCTTTTGATATACTAGGCATGTACATGTAGGTCTGCTTTATTATTACTCATGTGTAACTTGCCAATATATTCCAAGTATTGACCTATATGGCTGCAACGTCTCATGTTGCAGGATATTCAGACAAAGAGTAAGGTACCGTTAGGGTCGCGAGTCTGCATGCAGTATCACCAGTGGGCTATGATGGGACTCATCGTTATTTTCTGCTATTTTCCGCTGTTTGATTGAATAAAGCTAGCCAAGTGCTATGCATATTGTTTTATTTTATATATTCTGGATCATACGATGTAATAAATGACGCACTTGCTATTCTGGTATTCATCTATACTGTGTGTGCTAGCGAGTTCGATCCAGGGACTAGCACGGTAAGCACAGAGACTCAAATCCTTCCAGGTTTGGTCGCTACAGATGGTATCAGAGCAGTGTGTTGACTGTAGGACGTGACCCTAGAAAATGGATTAGAAAAGCGATAGGAGTGAAAATTATTTTATCAGCTAGTTATACTTGCTGTTTCCCAGTTAACCCCCTCAAGTAGCTTGAACAGTTAAATAGGAACTAGTGCTGAGACCACCATTCATGCTTGTTTTTATATTGCAACATTATCGTGTTAGCGTATCTGATTATGCCCACTTTCGTGGTATGAAGATACTAGATTGTTTGCTTGATTGGTAGTTGTTTGTTAAATTGCTTAGTGTCGAAATTATTCGACTATATATATATATATATATATATATATATATATATATATAATATTATTATATTGTTTGTTGTTTGCGGTTTGTTTGTTGGTGTTATTCGTTGTTGTGTTCTGTTGGCTTGATCATATTATGCATATGGGTAGAATATATTTATATATACATAGCTTTTGGCCCTATTATATCTATAACTCATCTATGCTTGCCCACCAGATGCCACCGAGGTGTGATACTAGACGCAATACTGCAGGAGGAGACACCAATGGCAATGGAGTACCACCATACATACAACAGGTTATTGAGGGACATGCCCAGTTGATCCAGTTGCTTACTCAAAACCATAACAACAACAATCCGCCGCCACCGCCACCCGTGGATATGCTTACCAGGTTCTTGAGGCTGAATCCTCAGAGGTTCTCCAGTTCCCCTGAACCTATTGTGGCTGATGATTGGCTCCGTGCAGTCAATAGGAACCTGAAGACGGTTGGATGCACAGATGCAGAGAGGGTGAGGTTTGCCTCACATTTGCTGGAGGGTCCTGCCGCAGCTTGGTGGGACAACTACTTGGTCACTTATCCCATTGCTAGTATCACTTGGGTACAGTTTTAGGATGATTTCCGTGCTGCACATGTGTCTGCTGGTGCTATGAGTCTGAAAAAGAAGGAGTTTAGCAGTTTGTGCCAGGGAGCTCGCACTGTTAATGCTTATGTGGAGGAATTTAATAATCTTGCATGCTATGCTCCTAATGATGTTAACACTGATCCAGCTAGGCAGGATAAATTCTTGGAAGGCCTAAATGATGACTTGAGCCTTCAGTTGACAGTGGCCACTTCTAGGAATTGTTAGGATTTGATTGATAAGGCTATTATGCTGGAGGGAAAGCAACATGCCATAGAGAATCACAGGAGGAAGTACAACAATAATAACAAGTATAATTCAGGACCACAACAGAAGCCACACACTTCATACCATGGTAATGGAGGTAATGGGCATAATCATCATGGAGGTAATGGGCATAATCATCATGGAGGAAATGGCCACAACCGTTATGGCCACCATCATCAGAATGGGCACAAGAGTAACAATGGCAACGGTTGAGGTAATGGTAAGGGTAATGGAGGGAATAATAACCAGAGCCACCAGAGTATGCCTGTGCAGAGGGATATTAGCCAGGTTCAGTGCTATAAGTGTAGGCAGATGGGCCACTACTCCAATGCTTGTCCAGAGAGCAAGAACGGTAATGGGAATTCAGGAGTCAGCAAGCCAAATCCCTTCCAAAAGGGTCATGTCAACCATGTTAATGTTGAGGAAGTCTATAATGAACCTGATGCAGTGATTGGTAAGTTCTTGATTAATTCAGTACATGCACTTGTTCTTTTTGATACCGGTGCATCACATTCATTTATTTCAAGGGTATTTGTTGATAAACATGGATTGCCAACCAAAACACTTAGTATGCCTATTAGAGTGAGTTCCCCAGGAGATGAGATGATAGCAGGTGTTGGTTGTCATCAGTTGACTTTGTCTATTGGGAAGCATGAGTTTCCTATGGATTTGATTATATTGAAGTCACAAGGTCTGGATGTTATTTTGGGTATGGATTGGTTGCAGTTATATAAATGTTGTATTGATTGTGTCAGTCGATCTATTACTCTCAGTGCACCAAGAGGGAAGAGGATCAAATATGTATGTAAGTATAAGCATAATCAGGTGCAGGTGAACTCTCTTAAGGGGGATAGCCTGGAAGAGGTGCCAGTTGTGAGGGATTATCCTGATGTGTTTCCAGAGGAGTTGCCAGGTATGCCACCAGATAGAGATATTGAGTTTCTTATTGATTTAATACCGGGCACTGGACCTATTGCAAAGAGACCATATAGAATGCCTCCTCAAGAGTTGGAAGAATTGAAGAAGCGGATAAGAGAATTGCAGGCACAAGGATTTATTCGCCCAAGTTCATCACCTTAGGGAGCTCTAGTTTTGTTTGTGGAGAAGAAGGATGGGACCTTGAGGATGTGTGTTGATTATCGTTCTTTGAATGAGGTAACCATTAAGAATAAATATCCTTTGCCTATGATAAACGATCTGTTTGACCAGTTGGAGGGAGCTACCGTGTTTTCTAAGATTGATCTTCATTCTGGTTATCATCTATTGAAGATTCGTGAGCAAGATATTCCAAAGACCGCTTTTACTACGAGGTATGGGTTGTATGAATATACTGTTATGTCATTTGGATTGACTAACGCTCCTACATACTTCATGAATATGATGAACAAGGTGTTTATGGAGTTCTTGGATAAATTTGTGGTTGTTTTCATTGATGATATATTGGTGTTCTCCAAGAATAAGCAAGAGCATGAGGTGCATCTGCGTTTGGTAATGGAGAAACTAAGGGAACATCAGTTGTATGCCAAGTTCAGCAAATGTGAGTTTTGGCTGTATGAGGTAGCATTCCTTGGACATGTTGTGTCAGGTAATGGAGTTGCAGTTGATCCATCTAAGGTTGCTGCAGTTACAGAGTGGGAGACACCCACGACAGTTGGGGAGATTCACAGTTTTTTGGGCCTTGCAGGTTATTACAGGAGGTTTATTGAGAACTTTTCCGAGATTGCAAAGCCTATGACTGAATTGTTGAAGAAGGAAAAGAAATTTGTTTGGACTGATGAATGTGAAGCCAGCTTTCAGGAATTGAAGCAGCGTTTGGTTACGGCACCAGTCTTAACTCTGCCATATATACATAAGGACTTCCAGGTATATTGTGATGCTTCTCATCAAGGACTTGGGAGTGTTTTGATGCAGGAAGGTAAAGTTGTTTCTTATGTTTCACGTCAGCTTAAGAATCATGAGCACAATTATCCTACACATGATTTGGAGTTAGCCTCAGTTGTGCATGCATTGAAAACTTGGAGGCCATATCTTATTGGTAATCATTGTGATATATTTACTGATCATAAGAGCTTGAAGTATATTTTTACCCAAAAGGATTTGAACCTCAGGCAGAGGAGACGGTTGGAGCTTATTAAGGATTATGATTTGAATGTGCAGTATCATCCTGGTAAGGCTAATGTTGTTGCTTATGCGTTGAGTCGTAGGAGCCATGCTAATGCAGTTAATATTGATGATATGCCACCCGAGTTATGTGAGCAGTTCAGGAATCTCAGGTTGGAGATGGTTCCTTAGGGATATTTAGCAACACTAGAGGTAAAGCCTACTTTGCTTGACAGGATCAGAGAAGCTCAAAGGGTGATAAGGAGATTGTTGAGATAAAAGCAAACATGGTTAAAGGTAAGGCAGATGGTTTCCATGAGGATGAACATGGAGCCATATGGTTTGAGAAGCGTATTTGTGTACCTCAAGATGTAGATATCAGGAAGTTGATTCTTTAGGAGGCACATGATTCACCTTATTCTATTCACCCAGGTAATACTAAGATGTATTTGGATTTGAGGGAAAGATTTTGGTGGCCTAGCCTGAAGAGGGAAATTGCTGGTTATATTGCAACATGTGATGTGTGCCAGTGAGTTAAGGCAACATCAGAGGCCAGCAGGTTTGTTACAATCATTGCCTATACCTGAATGGAAGTGGGATGAGATTGGTATGGATTTCATTACAGGTCTACCCAGGACTCGGTCAGGATATGATTCTATTTGGGTAGTTGTTGATCGTTTGACTAAAGTTGCTCACTTCATCCCAGTAAAGACTACTTATACCAGTGCTCAGCTAGCAAAAATTTATATATCTAAAATTGTTTGTCTGCATGGAGCTCCAAGGAAGGTAGTGTCTGATAGAGGTACTCAGTTCACATCCAAATTTTGGCGTCAGTTGCATGAATCCTTGGGCACCAGGCTAGAGTTCAGTACAACTTTCCATCCACAGACAAATGGGCGGACAGAGAGGGTAAATCAGATTTTGGAGGATATGTTGAGAGCTTGTGCTTTGGACTATGGGTCCAGTTGGGATGATAATTTACCTTATGCAGAGTTCTCATATAATAACAGTTACCAGGCTAGTTTGAAGATGGCACCATTTGAGGTATTGTATGGTAGGAAGTGCAGGACACCGTTGATGTGGGATGAGGTTGGAGAACGTCAGTTCTTTGGACCAGACTTGATCAGGGATGCTGAGGAGAAGGTCAAGTTGATTCGTGACAGGGTGAAGATAGCACAATCCAGGCAGAAGAGTTATGCAGATGCTAAACGTAAGGAGGTGACATATGAGGTAGGAGACCGTGCATATCTTCGAGTTTCACCACTTCGTGGAATTAAGAGGTTTGGAATCAAAGGTACGTTAGCACCACGTTTTGTGGGGCCTTACAAGATGTTGGAGCATAGAGGAGAGGTAGCTTATCAGCTGGAGTTGCAAGAATCCTTGTCAGGAGTTCATAATGTGTTTCATGTATCTCAGTTGAAGAAGTGCCATGCAGAGATGATGGATGTTCCATTGAGGGACACGGTGCCACTTGAGGCAATTCAGTTGGAGAGTGATTTGACATATGAGGAGAAGCCTATGAAGATTTTGGAGACAAGTGCGAGAGTTACTCGCACCAAGACAATCAAGTTATGCAAGGTTCAGTGAAATCATCACACAGAGGAGGAAGCTACCTGGGAACGAGAGGAAGATCTTAGGCAGGATCACCAACACCTATTTGCTAGCCAGTCCGAATCTCGAGGGCAAGATTCATCTTAAGGGGGGTAGGTTTGTAACATCCCAATTTTCCTAAATTAGGATGTTATTAGATCATTCATAGGTATATCATATTTTTATTGCATTATTTGTCTTTCTGCAATATTTGAATCATTATGCAACAAAAGGCAATTTATTGGAGCGAAGATAACATGACTTCTCCCCTGTTTTAAAATGTTCATAATGTGCAAAATATTATTTCCAGTTCGTTTGATACGTTCTGGTAATTTTTGCAATCTCCAAAATATTTTATTTGTGTGTTATTTTACTGTTTGTGTGGCCTTTCGTATCAAAATGAATTTCCAAAATTGCATTAGTATTGGAACTAGTGTTCCTGTAGTTTATAGCTATAGGGCTATTTTTACTATGTGTCCAGGTATTTGTATTTAGATTTTATATTATGTATTTTATTTTATTTATTTTGTTCTTCTGTTGTCTTTATAAAAAATGCAGCGCTGCAACTAGCCGGCCCAGTCGCGCAGCTGCGGCCCAGCAACGCCAGCGCACCGCGGCCCACCTAACCGCCGAAGCGGTACACCGTAGCCTTGCCCGATCCGTGCCGCCAACCCGCACCCGACCCACCTTCGCCTCTCACTCTCTCTCTCTGACCAGTAGGACTCGTGCCGCTCCACTCTTCTTCCTCGAGCCGACCGCACGCGCAGCCACACACGCGCACCCGAGTGTGAGCCTGAGTCGAACTCGAGCACCGGGCCACCCCACGCACGTCCGAGACGTCTAGGGCGAGCCCACGCCCTCGAGGAACCCCCGAACCCGTGCCTCGACCTCTCCCATTACCGCACGCGTCGGCTAGGGCAAATCGCATCTCGTCGCGGAGCTCGGAGTTCGCCGTCGTTCGCCGGCTGTTTCCGCCACCGTAAGAACGCACGCACAGGAGGTTTTTTAGCCAATAGGCTGCTGCCACGTGGCAGCTTCTACAGGAGTTGCTACAGTACCAGGAGTTTTCTGTTTTTCTTTATTTTATTTTCAGTTTTCACCAAAACTTCTAATAGCTATATCTTTTACCTATTGTTTTCAGTTTTCACCAGAACTTCTAATAGCTACAGTATTTTATTTTATTTTCAGTTTTCACCAAAACTTCTAGGGCGACGTGAGCTATTGTCAGGAGTGTGACTTTCTGAACCAGAACCAAGGCAAGTTACATGTTGATCATCCTTTACCTATTGTTTTCTATGCATGTAGTTATAGCACACTATGAATATATGCATGTATAGGTGTACTATATTACTTTGCTATATTGTTGAGCTATGTCCCGTCACTGCAGATCGTAGTAGTTGTAGTTGCTATGCTTTGTAGATGGGGTGGTTCATGTATTCATTGAGCTTATGTGAGGATTATATATATATATAAAATAATTTGAGTAGTAACTCAGGATTTAATTCACCTCTAGGCAGAATTGGTATTGCTAGGGTGGTTTCAAAAACATCATGGTTTATACCCTCTGAATGTAAGTGGACGGTCGCCCAAGCTCAAAAAGATCAGACAGACTTAGTGACTAGTAGCTTCCATGTGCGACCACTTGCTAAGTGGGCTCTGGCTTAGTTTATCAGTTGTGGAACCCTTACCCGGATGTGCCAGCAGATGTAGATATAATAGTTGGGATGGGCCTCCTGTTGGGACTAGGGGACTGCTTCTGAAACACTTCGTCTCAATCTTCGGGTTGGGTCCAATGGGTAAAGCGTACTAAACTCTGCAGAGTATTAAAAACTAATCATGATTAGCCGTGCCCCCGGTTATGGGTAACTTTGAGCGACTATGCCATTACAGTTGTTGGATGATCTTGACATATGTGACACTTAATAATATTTGTGGGCAACTTAATAAAAGGGTAGGTTGGAGTTGATTTTTGCCAACTCAACCTTGTGTATTTAATTGTAGTAATAAAAGAACTAAATAAAAATTTGACTATTAGGTAGTTATGAGGAAAAAAAATCAGCTTTCTGCAAAAATAAACCCTCAAGCCTTCCTTTTGATATACTAGGCATGTACATGTAGGTCTGCTTTATTATTACTCCTGTGTAACTTGCCAATACATTCCAAGTATTGACCTATATGGCTGCAACGTCTCATGTTGCAGGATATTCAGACGAAGTGTAAGGTACCATTACGGTCGTGAGTCTGCACTTAGTATCGCCAGTGGGCTATGATGGGACTCATCGTTATTTTCTGCTACTTTCCGCTGTTTGATTGAATAAAGCTAGCCAAGCGCTATGCAGATTGTTTTATTTTATACATTCTGGATCATACGATGTAATAAATGATGCACTTGCTATTCTGGTATTCATATATACTGTGTGTGCTAGCGAGTTCGAACCAGGGACTAGCACGGTAAGCACAGAGACTCAAATCCTTTGAGGTTTGGTCACTACAGCACTCTCACATATATT
This sequence comes from Triticum aestivum, assembly GCF_018294505.1. Taxonomy (NCBI): domain Eukaryota; kingdom Viridiplantae; phylum Streptophyta; class Magnoliopsida; order Poales; family Poaceae; genus Triticum; species Triticum aestivum. The sequence goes on along the minus strand of NC_057806.1, from coordinate 258,006,078 downwards.
TGGAGATTTTAACATATTTCTTGTGAAGCATGCTTGTCTTACCTCTCTGCACCATATACCTAGTGCCATGAATATTGCCATTGTCGCTATATTATTCATGCACTTGTGCTTCTAATGGTTATGTGTAAAAGAAGAGAACCATCATGATGGATGATGTGTTTATCTACCATGCGCATACGTCCTTTGTTTTGTTGTGTGCATGTGTAGGATACTTGGACTTTGTGTCGTCTTCCACATCATGTGAGTTGACAATCCGAGCTCTTGAGAGCGAACCACCTCCTACCATGACGCTTCTACATCATACTTGCTTGTGCTTCGGCATTGTGAAGGACGCACAAGGACATGCTTCCAAGGTGATATCCCTCTCTTTTGAGAACCCCCAAACCATGAGCATGCATATTGTGGATAATACTACTTGTGTTGCTTCTACCATGAGACTTATTTGTCATCTTCGACCCTTTGCTTGCACACATGTTAGTGATATTGCCTCCATTCATGATTTTCACATTCCCATGCATCATGATATATGTGCCTTGTGTGTTGCATCCAATTCTTGGACTACTTGCTACTATAATATGCTTGGTTGCAACAATGTCATCACTTCACATATGCCATGTCCCATTGCTTGTCACATGATTGACTTGATTGCCTCACACATGATGAACAATTGCACTTTCTATGTGTTGAGTGCCACACTATATTCACTACACCCTAAGCACGTTATGCTTGGATTGTCTTGCACTTGACCCATGTGTTTAGACACTTCATTTTATTTGGTGTTCTGAATGAATCATATGCCTACCATAGACCTTCCATTGAGCAATTTGTGAATGCTTACTATGACCTCAAGGTAGATGCTTGTTCACTTGTCACACATATTTGCATCACTACCTCACAATTGCATACTTGTCCCCATGATATTTTTGCTTGTGCTCGATTTATACACTTACATGCCATGTCAGAATCCTTTGTCAAACCATATGCTTTGCATGACGATGACACTTGTTGGGTGAATCACCACTTGAATACTTGGTTTTGCACTAATGCTAACCACATTTGTTTTTCCAAGTGTTTGTTGTCTTTGCTCCTTTTGAAGGAATCCCAAGATGGTGCGACATTGGAGAGTGCCCATTTCAAGCTTCAAGATGACGAGAACTTGGTGATCAACCACTCCTACACGGCGATGTCATCTCTTTCCCATGGTGATTTGGATTTCGATCCGAGGTCGGATCTTTCCCAAGGGGGAGGGGATGATGCAGAGCATCCTATGTAGATCACCATGTCAAGAGTCCGTTCGGCAAGTGACACGTGCGACATCTACTTCACATACATAAAGGTGAATCATCTCCTTTACGTGTGTTCACTTGACCCCTTCGAGGATGGTATACTACTTGACACTCATCCCGTGTGCATGCCCACAAGCTGTACTACCGACCAACATCCGCTCTACTGCCGCGCAACCCGACAAACTCCTGTGATTGAGCGGCACAAGTCCGGTACTACCGCCCAGTCCAAGCGGTACTATCGCTCAAGCGGTACTACCGCTTGAGGGACTGGTACTACCGCCCTGCCTGTGCGCAGCCACAGACCTTTGGCCTTGTATCCCTCTCCCACTTACCCCTTCATGGCTTAGACTATAAATAGACCACCTCCACCTCCCTTCTAGGGTTAGCAAAGGATTAGCTCATTTGAGATAGATCTTTGCTCATCCATACGGATCTACTCCACCACGAGGGACCGACACCTCTTCGGAGAAGATCCACCTTGGATTCAAGACCCCCTTGAGGGAAGATCCGTCTAGGATATCATCAAGACCTCCTCTTGGAGATGAACTTTACCTTGTATCTTTCCCTTTGTTGTTCATGTACCTTGTGGATCTTGTGTGTTTGATTTGTCTAGTGGATGTGTGATTGGACTTGTTCTGGAGTGTTCCCCCTTGTGATTTCTCTCCATTCTTCCCCATGTTCATCGTGTTCTTCGAGGGAGTCCACTCCAATCATGAAAGATCGGCCTACACCAGGTTAGCCCCATATCACACAGTGTACCAGTTTGCCCTTTGGTGCCAAGGTGGCAAGCGTAGGCATAGAGCCCCGAGGAATCAAGCAAAGGTTTGCATATCGGTGCAACAAGACTAAGACTGCCAGGACGACAGGACAGAGGTCATCACGGAGCCCGCCGCAGCGTCACTACCAGAGCCTTCTGCAGGCGAAGACTACTTTTGTCAGGATAGCTTGTACTAGTTGTCTCCCTTCAAATTTGGCCGTTGTGGGATCCCTTCCCGCCTACATTTGGGAAGAGGACCAAGGCCAATATAAATAGGACCTAGCCATCACCATAGAGGGACATCAAATCCATTCCACCCGGACCACCTCACTAGCTCACTGAGCTCAAGAACACCTCACCTCCTGAGGCTGTTCGTCGACTGTACTAGCTTTTCATCAGCCCCTCTAGGCAATCCACCACAAAGCTGGAGTAGGGTATTACACCGCAAGGTGTCCTGAACCAGGATAAACTGATGTGTTCCTTATCCCTTGGGTTCGTTAAGCTAAGATGTGGGACCGTTGAGCAGGCAGACTCGGAAGAGGGAGTTCTTTGCACGCACCCCAGAGTTCGAACCACTCAAGGGTCTGCGGATCCCCAAATCCGACAACATAATGAATACATGAACTCCTCAAACTACAGTCATCACCGGAAAGTATCCCAATTACTGTCACCCTGGGGTTTACAGATCTTAACACATAGCAGCTGGATATGACTTGCAAGATCAGATCTAGAACATAGATATAATGGTGAAAACATAAATGGTTCAGATCTGAAATCATTGCACTCGGGCCCTAGTGACAAGCATTAAGCATAGCGAAGTCATAGCAACATCATTCTAAGAACATAGTGGATACTAGGGATCAAGCCCTAACAAAACTAACTCAATTACATGATGAATCTCATCCAACTCCTCATCGACCAGCGAGCCTACAAAGGAGTTACTCACTCCCGGTGGGGAGAGTCATGGAATTGGTGATGGAGGATGGTTGATGATGATGAAGATCGAAGACCCCCCCTTCTCTGGAGCCCCGAACGGACTCCAGATCTGGCCTCCCAATGAAGAACAGGAGGTGGCGGCGGCTTCGTACCATAAAACACGATGAAACTTCCTCTCTTGTTTTTTTCCCTGGAAAAATAGGATTTTATAGCGTCAGAGTTAGGGTCAGCGGAGCTCCGAGGGCCCGACCACCCACCAGGGCGCGCAAGTGGGGTGGGGCGCCCTGGTGTCTCGTGGGCAGCTAGGGCACCCCCTCTGGTGGGTCTTGGTTCTAGTATTTTTTATTTATTGGGAAATAATTCTCCAAAAACTTTCGTCGAAATCCGAGAACTTTTATTTCTGCACAAAAACCACACAATGGTAGTTTTGCTGAAAACAACATCAGTCCGGGTTAGTTTCACTCAAATCATGCAAAATGAGTCCAAAACAAGAGCAAAAGCATTAGGAAAAGTAGATACGATGGAGATGTATCACCAGTCAACCGCCTCCAGGAGCATTCATACACCGTGGGCGCCTAAACACCCATGCGCTCAGCCAAAATCTATCCCGCCCACTATTTGGAACACCTATGATTACTGTCCTACGCCCGACCCACAATATATCCAAAATTCTAGATGGGGCAAAGTTTGTAAATTTCCCCAAATTTCAAACAAGCGTGTCTCAAACTGAAACATTGTTCCCCCTTAGCTCCCCCTCCCTCTGTTTCCCCATTCATACTCCATGGGCACCAAAACGCCCTCTCCACCAGCCGCAAAACGCCAGCCTCCTCCATCCTCCACCCCATCGCGCCCAATCCACCACCACCCTCCTCCATCACACCGGAGCTGGTACACCATTGTCGTCATCCAACGCAACCGCAATGCCCTTAAGGACTTAGCAGCTGAAGCCGAGGTAGAGCTACCTCCATGACGCCGACATGCACCGTACCCAAACCACTTAGACCACACTTGTAACACCCACGATGCGGCTATATCTCCCACATGTCGGAGCACGACTTAGAGGCATAACCGCATAGTAGGCATGTCGCAAGAGGGGTAATCTTTACACATCCCATGTACTGAATAAGAAAGGGATAGAGAGTTGGCTTATAATCGCCACTTCACGCAATACATAAATATAGCATTACATCATCCAGAATACAATCAAGGTCCGACTACGGAACCAAATAAAGAAAGACAACCCCAAATGCTAGATCCCCGATTGCCCCAACTGGGCTCCTCTACTGATCGTCCGGAAAAGACACATAGAAACGTCCTGAAACCTCGTCAAACTCCAACTTGAGTTTGGTTGCGTCACCTGCACTGGTATCATCGGCACCTGCAAACTGTTTGGAAGTATCTGTGAGTCACGAGGACTCAGCAATCTCACACCGCGAGATCAAGACTATTTCAGCTTTATGGGTAGGAAAAGGTAGTGAGGTGGAGCTGCAGCAAGCACTAGCATATATGGTGTCTAACTTACGCAAATGAGAGCGAGAAGAGAAGCAAAGCACGGTCGTGAACTAGAAGTGATCAAGAAGTGATCCTGAAACTACTTACGTTCAAACATAACTCCAAAGCCGTGTTCACTTCCCGGACTCCGTCGGAAAGAGACCATCACGGCTACACACGCGGTTGATGCATTTTAATTTAAGTTAAGTGTCAAGTTCTCTACAACCGCATATTAACAAATTCCCATTTGCCCATAACCGCGAGCACGACTTTCGAAAGTTCAAAACCCTGCAGGGGTGTCCCAACTTAGCCCATCACAAGCTCTCACGGTCAACTAAGTATATTCCTTCTCCCAGGAAGACCCGATCAGATTCGGAATCCCGGTTACAGGGCATTTCTACAATGGTAAAACAAGACCAGCAAAGCCGCCCGATGTGCCAACAAATCCCGATAGGAGCTGCACATATCTCGTTCTCAAGGCACACCGGATAAGCTAAGCATACAGGAGCCAACATAACCCAAGTTGCCAAGGGACGACCCCGCACGGTGCTCTAGTTTGGACCAACACTCAAAGGAGCACTGGCCCGAGGGTTTAAAATAAAGATGACCCTTGAGTCTGCAGAACCCAAGGGAAAAAGGCTTGTAGGACACGACCACTAAGCTAAAGCCCTGGATCACTACTCCCTATTCTCATATCCGACTCCTCATCTTTTCTGCTCTTTTTAGGATGGCGGATGCAAGGAACAAGTTCACGCAACCGGATGAAGATACACCCTTTGGTCGTCACTTGAAGGAAATCACTAGATACCTGAACATCGGAGTACCAAGCTTCACCGGAACATACAACGCCACTTTACCCGAAGAGGAGCGCTGGATGATTCAAGTTCAAGTTCTAGGAAGGACGTTCACGCCCGTCACTGATCCCATAGAGTTTTCCTTTGATGCACCAACTTGGAGTCTAGGAAAGAGCAAGGTAGCCCACATCACTATGGGACGCATTGGAGAAGTCTACCACAAGGATCTCAAGGATACTATCTACCAGATTTGTGGCGCCGAGATGAGCAATGGGAGATGATCAGCACCAGGACGGATAGATCAATTGCAGCTTTCATACAGGAGTTAAACCAACACATTCGACGCCAGGAAAACCAGATGTGTGCAGACATGATAGACTTGAAGAAGGCCATGACCAAGATCACGGAGCAGGAAGAAGAACTCAAGTCTACACGCGATGGATATGAGGAGGAAATAGTAACACTCGTGGAGAAGAACGAAGATCTGAATAAGAAGCTAAAAGTATTCATCGAATTTCCCGTGACTGGAGGAGAAGACGAAGATTGCGCTTGTCCAGAGAACTACATCATCATCGACGACACCGACTCAGACCCAGGCGATAGCGATGATGACTATGTTGATGGAGCTGGAGCAGATATCATGGAGTCTTCATCGGAGCAGTTTTTCTAGTCGACCACCATAACAGCAGTAGTATTCCCCCATGTATCTAGTATAGCCCGAGCACTTTTGTAATGATAGATAGACCGTTGTATGCCTTGTTTGAATTGAGTGAAGTGATTTTGTTTGCATTTGCCTCATGTGCATATGGGTAGTGTTTTCTCTCTAGACCTCATTCTATTCTATATTCTCATCTTTTCTAAACCTCCAGATGCCTCCGAGACGTGACAATGGATTTTCTTTCCCACCGGAGCTCACTCAGTTAATCCAGCAGCAGAATACCTTGATGCAGTTGCTAGTCCAGAATTAGAATCAAGGGAACGACAACAACAACAACCCACCACCGCCACCACCTGTTGATCACTTAACCCGTTTTCTTAGGCTGAATCCACCGGTGTTCTCCAGCAGCACCGAGCCTATACTAGCAGATGATTGGCTCCGCAAGATTGGAAGGGAGTTAACCACTACAGGATATACTGATGCTGAGAAGGTGCGCTTTGCCGCACATCAGTTGGATGGACCAGCAACATCATGGTGGGAGAATTACACTGTCACCTACCCTATAGCCATGGTGACATGGGACCAATTTCAGCAGGCTTTCCATACAGCCCATGTTTCAGCAGGAGCTATGGCCATGAAGAAGCAAGAGTTTTGCAACTTGCGCCAAGGAGGACGGACAGTTGGCCAGTATGTGGATGACTTTAGTAAGCTAGCACGTTATGCCCCAGATGACGTTGCTACGGATGCAGCTAAGCAGGAGAAGTTTCTGGAAGGACTGAATGACGAGTTGAGCATGCAGTTGATGGTAGCAAGCTTCAACAACTACCAGGAGTTGGTAGATCGCGCTCTTACGATTGAAGGGAAGCAGCAGCAGATTGAAAACCGCAAGAGGAAGTATGGACAAGGGAAGTACAATTCTGGAGCTCAGCAGAAGCCACGTTTTACCCCTAAACCGAGAGGACATTTTCAGCATACCCATGGAGGAGGTAGCTCGCACAATCATAATGGCCCCAAGAATGGTAATGGGAATGGAGCAAGCAACGGCCAGAACCGTACCAACCCATCAACACCAGCCAAGAGAGACCTGAGCGAAGTCACTTGCTATAAGTGCCACAAGACTGGACATTACGCCAATGAATGTCCTAAATCCCAAAATGGAAATGGCAATGTAAGCTCTGGAAAGAAGCCGAACCCTTTCAATAGGGGACAGGTGAACCACGTTAACGTGGAGGAGGTTGAAGCTCAGCCAGATGCAGTAATAGGTAAGTTTTTGGTTAAGTCATTTACTGCACTCGTCCTTTTTGATACTGGTGCATCGCATTCACACATATCAAGGGGATTTGTGGATAAGTATAAACTACCAACCCAAGCCCTTAGGTCACCCATGTTAGTAACTTCGCCTAGAGAAGAGTATATGGCTAGTCTCTGGTGTGCTCGGTTACCATTAAGGATTGGTAACTATGTATTTTCCCTCGGACCTAATAGTATTGGAATCTTAAGGATTGGATGTGATATTAGGCATGGATTGGTTATCAAAGTATGGAGGGAACATTGAATGCGCTAGTAAGTCAATTTTGCTTATGACGCCAGAAGGAAGAAGGATCAAGTATGTATCCCGTCATGTGCCGAAGAGGACTCAAGTAAATTCCTTATCAGGAGTTGTGCAGGAGGAAGTACCAGTGGTGAAGGATTTCCCTGACGTATTTCCAGAGGAGTTGCCAGGCATGCCACCGGATAGAGATATTGAATTTTTGATTGAGATTTTGCCAGGCACGGGGCCCATATCTAAGAGACTATACAGGATGACCACAAAATATTTGGAGGAGATTAAGAAACATATTGAAGAATTACTGGATAAAGGATATATTTGCCCAAGTTCTTCACCCTAGGGATCGCTAGTACTTCTAGTGGAGAAGAAGGATGGATCATTAAGGATGGTTGTTGATTATCGAGGATTGAATGAAGTAACAATCAAGAACAAGTACCCACTGCCGATGATCAATGATCTGTTTGATCGATTGCAAGGAGCTAAGGTATTTTCCAAGATCGATCTGCGATCAGGATACCATCAGTTGAAAATTCGAGAGCAGGATATACCTAAGACGACTTATACCACCAGGTATGGGCTGTACGAGTATACCGTTATGTCATTTGGTCTGACTAACGCACCTGCATATTTCATGAACATGGTGAACAAGGTGTTTATGGAGTTTTTGGATAAGTTCGTCGTGGTGTTCATTGATGATATTTTGGTCTACTCAAAGAATGAAGAGGAGCATAAGGAGCATTTGCGTTTGGTACTTGAGAAGCTCAGAGAACATCAGTTATATGCCAAGTTCAGCAAATGTGAGTTTTGGTTGAAGGAAGTTGGATTCCTCGGACACGTTATACCCGGAGAGGGTATAGCAGTAGATCCCACCAAGGTTGTCACTATGACAAATTGGGAAGCACCAACAACAGTTGGAGAGATCCGGAGTTTTCTTGGACTTGCAGGATACTACCAGAGATTTATAGAGAATTTCTCAAAAATTGCGAAGCCTATGACGGAGTTGTTGAAGAAGGCTACCTAGTTCAAATGGACTAAGGAATGTGAGGCCAGTTTCCAGGAGTTGAAGAAACGTTTGGTTACATCACCAGTGTTGATTCTGCCAGATCAGAGCAAGGATTATGAGGTGTATTGCGACGCTTCACATCGAGGACTTGGAGCAGTGCTTATGCAGGAGGGAAGAGTTGTTTCGTATGCTTCACGACAGCTGAAACCTCATGAGTTGAATTATGCCACGCATGATTTGGAGTTAGCAGCCATAGTGCATGCACTGAAGACTTGGAGACATTTTCTCATTGGAAACCATTGTGAAGTACACATGGATCACAAGAGTTTGAATTATATGTTCACGCAGAAGGAGCTAAATCTTAGGCAAAGGAGATGGTTGGAACTCATCAAGGATTATGATATGAGATTGCATTATCATCCTAGAAAGACTAACGTAGTAGCCGATGCGCTGAGCCGTAAGAGCCATGTCAACACACTAATGACGGGAGATTTTACCGAAGGAGTTAGCCGAAAACCTTCGTGAGCTATGTTTGGAGATAGTTCCGAGAGGCTATGTAGTAGCATTGGAGATTTAGTCTACTTTGATGGATAAGCTCAGAGAAGCTCAGAAGACTGACAAGGAGGTTGCCTCTATAAAGGAGAAGATGAGCAAAGGAAAAGTTAAAGGATTTCGTGAGGATGAGCACGATACCCTATGGTTTGAAGACCGTGTTTATGTGCCTAACGACCCGGAGATCAGGAAGTTGCTTCTGCAGGAGGTCCATGATTCACCATATTCGATTCACCCAGGAAATACCAAGATGTATTTGGATTTGAAGGATACTTTCTGGTGGACCGGAATGAAGAAGGATATTGCGAAGTATGTAGCAGTTTGTGATGTATGTTAGAAAGTAAAGGCAGAGCATCATAAGCCAGCATGATTGCTACAACCATTGCCGATACCCGAATGGAAGTGGGATAAGCTAGGTATGGATTTTATCACGGGATTACCTAGGACCCATTCAGGCTATGACTCGATATGGGTTGTAGTCGCTCGCTTGACGAAGGTAGCTCATTTCATCCTAGTAAAGACCACTTACACCAGTGCTAAGTTGGCAAAGATATACATGACCAGGATCATATGTCTGCATGGAGTTCCGAGGAGCATTGTATCAGATAGAGGAACCAATTTACCTCAAAGTTCTGGAATCAGTTGCACGAAACTTTGGGTACCAGGCTAGAGTTCAGTACAGCTTTTCATCCGCAGACAGATGGACATACCGAGAGAGTCAATCATATTTTGGAGGATATGCTGAGAGCTTGTGCGCTAGATTATGGATCTAGCAGGGACGACAATTTTCCATATGCAGAATTCTCTTACAACAATAGTTATCAATCCAGTTTGAAGATGTCCCCTTTCGAAGCCTTGTACGGAAGGAGGTGCAGGACCCCATTGTCGTGGGATGAAGTTGGAGACCGCCAGTTGTTTGGACCGGATTTGATTAAGGAGTCTAAACAGAAGGTGAAATTGATTCGCGATAGGATCAAGGTAGCCCAGTCCAGGCAGAAGAGCTACGCATATTCTAAACGTAAGGAGACAGTTTACGAAGTCGGAGACCGAGTGTATCTTCGAGTATCTCCACTTCAAGGAGTTAAGCATTTTGGAGTTAAGGGAAAGCTAGCACCATGCTTTGTGGGACCCTACAAAGTTTTGGGACGCATGGGAGAAGTTGCTTATAACTTGGAATTGCCTGATGGATTGCCAGGAGTTCACAACGTGTTCCACATCTCTCAATTGAAGAAGTGCCACGCAGAGATGGTAGACATACCGCTAAGAGATACAGTGCCGCTGGAAGCAACTCGGTTGGATAGTGATTTGACCTATGAGGAGAAACCAGTCAAGATTCTTGAGTATGCCAGCCGAGTCACCCGCAGCAAGGTTATCAAGTTTTGCAAAGTTTAGTGGAGCCACCACACCGAGGATGAAGCCACCTGGGAGCGAGAGGAAGAACTGCTGAAGGACCACCCTCACCTATTTTCTAGCCAACCCAAATCTCGAGGGCGGGATTCATCTTAAGGGTGGTAGGTTTGTAACATCCCAATTTTTTAATTTGGAATGTTATACATTAGGTCATCACTGCATATCATATTTTATTTGCTTTTGGCCTGATCCAGAAATTGTACGCAACTCAAGGACCTACTGAGAGAGTTGGGGATTTCGTTATTTTCATATTTGGGTTTCTCTCAAACTTTGAAAATAGGATCATTGATTTTATTTATTTTATCTTCACTTATTTCTATAATAAAAATATGAGAGAGGGAATAAAATGACTTTTCCAAAATAAAGAAATATTGAAGGTTTAATGAAAAAAATCAAGTGGGTTTTTATTTCGGAGTTTTCTCGCTATTTTATTTGAATTTAGGAAAAATTGCATGTTTTTCAAAACTCGATTTTAGGGCCAAGAAAATGTTCATCTTGTTCTAAATATTTTATTTAGACGGTGAAAATTTGTTTTGGCATTTTTAGATTTTTATTTTATTTTCTAGAATTTTTCTTAGTATCGGCGGAATTGTTTTAAAAAAAGCTCCCGCGCGCACGACTGGGCCGAAGCCCAGCCGATCTAGGCCGGCCCGCCCGCGCCACCGTCTCCATCACCGGATCGGGACCGGAGTCCCGATCGCCGCCGCCGCCGAGTTCGGGAGGAGCACGCCTCCCGAGGCGCCCCCTTCCCCAAGCCAGGACGCCCCCTCCTTAAATAGCCTCCGTCGCCACCCCACCCCACCACCTCGCCTTGCCTCGCCCGGCCCCGCCGCCTCGCCGCCGCAGCCGCTACACGGCGCCGCCTGCCGCGCCTACCTCGCCGAAGCCGCCGACGCCGCCTCACCCCGCCACCGCCCGAAGCCCCGCCGGAGCCGCCGGACTTCGTTGGAGCCCCGACGAGGTAGCCGCCCGCCGCCGCCCCGGTTTTCTAAGAAAAACCAATTCGTTTTTTTAGAAAACCCTAGGTTTTATTTTTATTAGATCGGTTTTATCGGTTCTTTTATTTAGCGAGCGTTCGCTCATTCGTTCGTTCTAATGAACACGTTCACCGTTTAGTTACAGTTAACGAACATTCGTTCGTTAATCCATTCGTCAGTTTTTCTTTTTCTCGGATTTTTCCGCAATTATTTGTGATCGCGATTTCTGATCCAATTTTCATCTTAGTTTATCTTTTCACTCGTTTATCGGAATTAGGCGATTCAAGCGCCTGGAGTTTCGTCTCGAAACCTTCTTTCCGTTTAACTAACTCGAACAAGTTTTTGCTTATGTAAAATTTGACTTAGATCCAGATTAGTAAACGAAGCTTGTTTCTTTCGCCGTTTGACTTTCGTTGCTTCGTTCGATTTGATTCTTTTTGCAAACCGGAGTTCTTAAGTTGAACTTTTTGGTTAGATCTCTTATTTGAGTTTTACCCCTGCATTAGATGAGTACTTATTGTACGCTTTTTTGTTTGCGATAGAGTACCCGGAGTGCGCCGCTTGCTACTTTGAATCTCTAGGTTTCGCGGATCATCAGCAAGGCAAGTAACACTTTGATCATACCTCTTCACTACCCAGTTTTATTGCATTAGATCAATCCTCAAACAGTTGCATGATTAGGATCTGATTAATATGTGGGTTTTGGGAAGAAGATGAGGTAGTACCTATTACCTGTTTTTTATCAAACCCTTGGGAGTTAGTTCTACGTTTGCTTGTTATGCCATGTTATGCTAGTAGACGTGGATTGGGTGAGTGTATCCATGACAGATGTGAGATTGTTAAATTAATGGTTTATTTAAGGTGGCAACTTAAACACACATCTGGGTGGGTTGAGGCACCTGTGTATTCTAGCGATTGCCTGTTTTTTATGGACCGCCACCCAGGCTCAAAGGGATCATGAGATTTTTCATACTAGAAACTTCCGTGTGCAGCCACAAGCTACTATTGGCTCTAGCATAGTTGACTAAGTCGTGCGAACTCTTACAACGGTAGACTAGCAGATGTAGGGGATGTAGGTTGGTACTGTCTACCCGATCGTAAGGTGCTAGCGCTTCTGAAAGACTATGTCTTGGTCATCCGTTTCTCAAACATCATGTAGTGCGAGAATCCCAACGGAGGAGATCGAGTCTTGTGGGGAAAAGTGCGCAAACCTCTGCAGAGTGTATAAACTAATCATGGTTAGCCGTGTCCCCGGTTATGGACGTTTTGTGTATCTAGTACTTGGATTATCATGTGAATCTCATCATGTTACTTTAATTAATATTGTTTGGTTTTAATGTTAATGTTTAATTGGGATTGAGAGGACGTCTATCTTCTTAATTTTCAACAACCACCATGATAGTTAAATAAAAATTTATTCCTTTGTAGTAGGGAAAATTTGGCTTTATGCAAAAAATGTAACCATAGAGCTTTCCACCAGCCATATATGCATGTAGTATAGCTTTATTCTTTGATTGCTCTCCATGTGTTACTTTGCCAGCATATTCCATGTGCTGGCCCGTTTTCGGGCTGCAATGTTCATGTTCCAGACTTTTCAGACGACGAATAAGGTGCCTTTAGGTCATGGTTCTATACTCAGTGATGCCATTGGAGTTGATGGACTCACTTATCTTCCAAGCCTTCCGCTGTTATCGTTATTAGATGGCCTTAAGCCATATTTATTGTAATAAGTTCTCTTTTGAGACATTCGATGTAATAAGTGTGTGATTGCTAATCTGTTATAAATCCTTCAAGTACTGTGCGTGTCAGCATTACTGATCTAGGGATGACACTAAAGCACAGAGATCCGACTGTTTGAGGTCTGGTCGCTACAGTAGATCTGACGGTGCAGAAAAAATGGACTGGCCTATTTGTTTTTAGTTGACTATTATTTTCATAGGACCACACCTTGTGGTGTGCTGGAGGAGTATTTGTATTTCCATGCCAACCCTGTGCTCATCTTTCAAAATCCTAGAATCTAATTTATTCCTCACCCACCTGCTATCTGCTACTTTTACAATGTACTACTACTGCACACACTTCACCCATACTCACACTATTGTTTTTTTATGCATGGGTATTTCAAACTCTGACGCACTGTTGATAAATACACAAAAGAAAAGACATGAGTTGCACCAGTCAAATTCTAGGATAACCACTATGCGTTTTAGCGCTCTAAAGAGTGCAGTGTGAGAAAATGGAGATAGTAAACGTAGCTCGGTACTTGATGATCTCAATTGCCACAGACAACCATCCAAGGTTGATAGTGCTAGTTAGCGACTAGAGGGGGGTGAATATGCGATTTTTATGAAAGTCTTCAAGATAGGTGATGTTTTCAAAGACAGACAACCAAATAACACCTACATAGTATGCAACAGAAGATAAACTACACTAGCTATCGGGGGAATTACCCGCGGTTAAACCCGGCTCATGATATTAAGTCATCTCTAGACTTCAGCAGCCCTGCTAAGTTATCTCTGGACTTAACCCGACATCTTACTTAACCCGGCAGGCATAACCTGGCATGAGTAACCCGACAGATCCTAACCCGATAGATTGTGTAACCCCAGATACTAACCCGGTAGATTGTTTAACCCTGATCGTAACCCGGTAGATTGTGTGACCTAGATACAAACCCGGCATCTACTTTGAATCCTGGAGATGAGTCCTGAAGATGAGCCACCTGGAGGTAAGAAGCCCAAGATAAGAAGGCCGCGATAAGAAGCCAGAATAAGTTAAGTCCTAATACTATTAGGACTCTACATGTAAACCGCCCCTTTAACTTATATAAGGAGGTGTAGTGCACCCCAAGAGGGTCAGGTTAAGATAGACAGGGCTTAGACAGACAGGTTTGAGACAAGATCAAAGGTGATGCTCTCAAGATAGCGATAGCAAGACACGCCCTTGTAATTGAGATCATCATCATCAATATCAATCAAGTGGGATCCAGGCTTTTACCTCCACCGTGAGAGGCTGAACTTAGGTAAAAACTCGCGTCTCTTGGTTCCTACCAACCCCATTCAAGCTAATACCTAGTTGCGTTGGCCACACGACTAAGTCCTCACACTAGGACATCTGCCTTTTTAGCCACGTCATCTCGCTCCTCTCCTAGTCACCACCTCAAGCTGCCGGTGCGCCTCCATCGCCCTCTCGCTCTCCCCGCCACACCGGCTCTTCGTGCCTATGCGCGGACTAGAGCCGCCCGCCGCATTGCAGGCAGCCTCTCGGTCGCCGGCTGCCGAGATACTGCCCGCCCGCGCCCTAGCCAGCCTCCCTTGGCCCGTGCGCATGGCTGGCTTGCATTGCGCCACTGCCATGGCCGACTGCGTCAGGCAAAAAAAGAAGAACAGAGGAAAAGGAGGGAGCCTGGGTACTTTTTCCAAAAAAGTGCCCAACGTATTGAAACTTGGTTTGCTTTGTTTGCGATCATCTCGAAAAAATACCAGGTGTTATCCACCCTATTTATTTTGTCAGTACATTTTAAATTCCTCTGAGAACAATTCTTATGTCTTTAATATTTTTATCCATAGGACAATTGTTCTATGTTCATGGCAGACATGACAAGATTATCTATCGTCCAAATACATCAGGACAATTATTCACTCAAAAGTGGCATTATACCACGGATTCAGAGCATACGGCAGCATTGACGTTTGTCCGTGTCGTGCCACTCAATGGAAGCGCCCAAAGTTGCCACCCTTGCGGACCGGTTTATATCAACATATCAGGGCCACGCCCGCTCACACAAGCTGCCCAATGAACATGCGCAAGCCGTCGTCCTGTTGTCTGGTCTGCTTCAGTATATTTAGGAAATAAGAGAGTATGCCACAGACGAACGGTCCTTGGAGAGGCTGGGTGAGCCAGGCCATTGTTTGAGCTGGCAATTCAAAAACCAGCAAAAGGAAAAATAGATGAAAATGGCCATGATAGAGCCAAGAGAGCCGAACCGGGAGAAAATAGCAAAGCGTGGAAGGACATACGATGAGCGTCACAAAGGTCATCAACTCGCCACACTGCCTCCAACTTGAAAAAATTACAGTCATCATCTGCAATATCACAGCCGGCTTATGCCATGGCCAAATTTGAAGAATCTCAAGCCGACTCCTCAAGTCATATTAAGACTCGGAGGTTACGCAAACGTGTCTCGACAAATTTGGCCAGTTTTAGCAAATTCAAAAACCCCGGGTTATTGCAAGGAAGACCACACGGACCCAGGGACTGCTGCCACATTGGTGAAAATTTAAAAGTCATCAAAAAAATTCCGACTTAAAAAGTGCCGGGCAATCAGAAAGTTTAGGCTCAAAAAGAAATATTTCAGATTATCAGAAAAAATTCCATCTCAAAATCCGGCTGAAAGGAAATCTGTCTCTCACAAAGTTTAGAGCTCTCAATATCCGGTTCAACATCTAGTTCAAGAGGAATCCATCTCTCACAAGTTCAAGTTCTCAAAAAAAAATTAAAGGTTGCCAAAGAGAACTTGCTGCCATGATGTGCGGTTCAAACATGGGTATCCTACCTTATTGGCTTATCATATTATGATCAATGTAATAGAGCCGGCATCCCCGAAGCTCGGGGCGTTTGTCGTTTCATCTCATATTTACTGGGCATGAGTCTTTATTAATTGATCATAAGGTCACTTGGGGGCTTCCAACTCGTCGAGTTTAGCTTTAATACCCTCTTGGCCGGCAAATAAATGCCATATTATTGGTTAAACCCGCCTGTATGCAAGATGCTACTCCAGCAGGTGACCCACGGTACTCTTGACAGTCAATCTTTTATGACCCTGAACTAGTCAAGGTTAAAACGACGGTTTTTGTCATGTGAGAGCCGGCTTATAGAAATCGAGGATAAACTCACCTGTCTGCTTGTTGCTAGTCCAATATGTGATTTGTCGTACTCCTGATATTCAATCTCTATGACCATCAACTAGTCAAGGTTAAAATGGTGAATTATGTAATGCGAGAGCCGGCTTATGGGAGGAACGACTATCATGGCAGCTTCTTCACTAAAGCAAGACTCGAGCCTCAAAAGCTGGTCTTTTTGTCGTGCCTTGAAAGCCGGCGTTTTTATACTATATTATCATACACATACATCACCATACACTGCATCATACATTGCATCACCATTGCATCATCATACCATGCATCATATATGCATGGATATACTATTTTTGTTGTAGGAGCCGGTTTTCAAACCGTATTACATTATTCAAATCTTTAATAGACCACATGGCTGGATTTTGATTATGGTTATCATAACCAGCATTTGATGATTGAGGTTTTCAAAGCCACTTTAGAGAAATGGCTTTTATTCCCTCATCCAAAAATACTAGCTTACAGCAAGGAGCATAGTTCAACATTGCCATGCAAGGCTTTTAGCAACATGATCTAGATGGTGGATATGATTTTATTTTACAATGGAAGGAATTGTACTGAGTCGCTGCAGGCACACGGCCTGGCACTTAGGGGCTACATTATTCAAATCAAGATTCATCAAGTATGCTTGTCCCATGTCACTGCAAGCATGCACCACGACAATTGGGGGCTAATGTAAGTTGCTTTTCATCACATTCTCAACAGAGCCAGTTATCTCAGGGAGATGAGCCATACTTCCATCATTTTCTAAGTCACAACCCAGTATTATCTTGCTGAGCCGACCCTTGGAGGCTACACATTGCTCTTCAATCTATATAATAAGATCTGCAAAAGTCCCTGCCCATTATTGCATAATGACCCGGCCCTTGGAGGCTACACTGGCTGAAGTTTTATAAGCATAAGACAGGTACAAGTCCTAGGTTGCTGCAGGCAAGACAACCGGACACTTGGGGGCTACACATGTGAAGTACAAAATGTACAGTTTTATGACTGGTGGCTTAGATGAACTACCCGGATTTCTCCAAGGTTGCAACATTTATATTGAAACAAGTCTTAAGCTATCACTTTGTTCTACTCAAGACTTGGGGTCTACAGGTGAGGGAGAACACCATCAAAATTTTCGGTGTTGAGAAAACCAGGTCTCATATTATTTGGTGGAAAAATTTGCAAAGATTATCTCCACCAAGCTATTTAGACAAGTCAGCTCAGATCTTTTGGATTTATTCTTTATCAGAGTCTGAAGAATTGAAAGTTGGTTCAACATCACGCAAATTTTTCTATTTATCAAACCAAGGAATTTTTAAGACAATCCAAGATTTTATATGGGTTATTTTTTCTGCATGGAATTACTATTGGCATATTGATATGACAGAGGCCCAGATTTTCAGGAGAGGATTCACTTTCTATTCTTATTTAAAGAAGCTTAACATGAATGCATGCTAAGAATGTATTCAAGCTAATCTGGTGGGCTAATGTCGGGGGAATTACCCGCGGTTCGACCCGGCTCATGATATTAAGTCATCTCTGGACTTAAGCGGCCCTGTTAAGTCATCTTTGGACTTAACCCGGCAGGCATAACCCGACAGGCATAACCCGACATGTGTAACTCGGCTAATCCTAACCCGGCAGATTGTGTAACCCGGATCCTAACCTGACAGATTGTGTAATGCGGATCCTAATCCGGTAGATTCTATAACCCGAGTCCTAACCCGTCATCTACTTAGAATCCTGGAGATGAGTCTCAGAGATGAGTCCTGAAGATGAGCCACCTAGAGGTAAGAAGCCTGGGCGTTAAGAAGCCTGGGCGTTAAGAAGCCCAAGATAAGAAGGCCACGATAAGAAGCTAGAATAGGTTAAGTCCTAATCCTATTAGGACTCTACATGTAAGTCGCCACTTCAACTTATATAAGGAGGGGTAGGGCACCCCAAGAGGGTCACGTTAAGATAGACATGGCTTAGACAGACAGGTCTGAGACAAGATCAAAGTAGATGCTCTTGAGATAGAGATAGCGAGACACCGCCCTTGGAATCGAGATCATCATCATCATCAATATCAATCAAGCAGGATGTAGGCTTTTACCTCCACCGCAAGGGGCTGAACCTGGGTAAAAACTCGCGTCTCTCGGTTTCACTCAACCCCTTTCAAGCTACTACCTAGTTGCGTTGGCATCATGACTAAGTCCTCACACTAGGACATATGTCGTGACAACACCATGACACTAGCCATGCCATAGTCAAGGAAATAGTACAGAGTAATCACAAAGACAGATAGCAGCTGGGTAGAGTGGATCAGAATAGGAAGACAATATGAAGCCAAATATGCAGAAAGAGAGTATGTCTTCACACTGTGAAGTCAAACGGAGCAAGCAAGCAAGCAATGACTTCACGAAGCTAAATAGGAAGTAAGGGGTGAAGAGAAAGAACCAGTTGCTTGACGAAGACAAGGATTTGGTAGACCAGTTCCAGTTGCTATGACACCTATACGTCTGGTTAGGGAGGCTGAGATTCAACTCAGAAGACCACGTCTTCACCTTATTCCCCTTGAGCTAAGGTCACTTAGTCCTCGTCTAATCACTTTGGTAAGTCCTCAAGTTAGACTTCCAAACCTTCATAGACTTCATTCACTGGCGATCCACAATGACTCTTGGATCCTCGGAACGCACGCCTAACCGACTGGAAGATCACAGTCTTCAAGTGTAATAAGTCTTCAGATCACGCGGACAGACATACTTCAGTGATGTGAAACACTCCTTAGGCTCTGTGTGTTTTGGGCTTTGTCCTTGCTAGGATTCTCTCTCAAAGGCTTCGAAGGTGGGTTGCTGTCAAACGACAAAAGTCATGCACTAACTCTAAGCACCCACCAATTTAAGGTGTAGGGGGTGCGCTATTTATAGCCAAGAGGCAACCCGACATGATATGTCCGAAATGACCCTGGGTCACTAAGGATCAAACACGTGTCCAACGGTCGGATTTCAAACACACGTGGCAGCTTGACTTGGGCTACAAGCAAAGCTGAATCATCTAACTCTGGATAAGGTCTTCTCTCATTGTCTTCACTTGAAGACATAGGATTTGGGTTTAGCATCACATTAGTTTTCTGGCTTTGTTCACTTGGACCCCACTTGACAGTTCGGTGGTTCCTATGACTCAAGAAAGAAGAAAATGAAACTACAAAGAAACTATGTCTTCGTACTCCATTGTCTTCAAGTGAATGTCTTCACACGTCATTATCTTCGACGTGAATGTCTTCACGAACCACCATTGTCTTCAATGTCTTCATACATTTTTAGGGGTCATCTTCGATGGGTAACTAAATCAATAGGGACTTCTACCTGTGTTCTCCTGTGAATCTCACAAACACATTAGTCCCTCAACCAGGTTTGTCGTCAATACTCCAAAACCAGCTAGGGGTGGCACTAGATGCACTTACAATCTCTCCCTTTTTGGTGGTTGATGGCAAACTGGTTGATAGGGGCGAGGGGCCCAATCTTTCGATGAGATGACAGCTATCGATTTGGTGGAGTCGACTTTGATGATCTGACTACAAACATTCACGATGTTGCGCCTTAGCAATCGCTAAACCAATCTCCTGAGGTTACTGACGATGCTGGAACACGATCAGCCTGACCACGAAGGTCTATTCCCGCACTCAATCGAAGAACAAGCAAGAATATGATAAAAGCAATCTGAATATTGCGAATATAACTAGAAAAGAAGACACATCCGTGACATTTTGGGCCGAACGTAATTTTTTCTATCATGCTTATGACACTTCTATGACGATAATTGTGACAAAACCCAGTATCATCATAGATGTGGTGGGCTCCTACTTCTATGACAAAAAATCATGATAGAAAATGGGCTTTCCGTCCTGGGCGGGCCGGAGACGCAGCTGCATGACATTCTTTGGGCCGTCCATGACGGAAAAAATCGTGGTAGAAGCGAGGGCAAGGAAAATGTCGGGGAATTCCCGGTTACGGTGGGTGGTCAGGGCCGAGCGATGCTCGAAGGGATTGCATGTTTCTCTCGTGCACGTATGTGCATGGGTGTGAGGCGCTGGCTCTAACTGAACCCGAGCGATTGCACTGGCTATTCGTTACTGAACCCAAGCGATCAATCGATCCCTGGCTATTAACTGAATCCGATTGAGCGATTCCTTCACTACTGTTGCTAACTAAAGCCGATCGAACCTGTTGCCTCTTGATGAACACTGACTGTTGTTGAGGGTTGGATGAATAGTTCCCAGTGGGGGTTGGATGAACAGGACCCCGATCGAGAGGAGGCCGCCGCACACCCTAGCCGGTTGGGGTGGATTAATAGGACCCCGTGGAGGGCTGGTTGAACAGGACCCCGTGTAGAGGGCTGGTTGAACAGTAGCCGGTGGAGGCTGGATGAACATGACCCCGTGGTGAATAGTAACTGGTGGAGGCTGGAGGAAGTCAATGGTGGATGAACAGTAGCAGGTGGAGGCTCGAGGAAGTCGACAATGGATGAACATTAGTAGGTGGAGGCTGGAGGAAGTCGACGGTGGATGAATAGTAGCCCGTGGAGGCTGGAGCAAGGCAGTAGACGGTGGATGAACAGTAGGCCGTGGAGTCCTGTTTTGCGGTACACCACACCCCTCCCGCAGAACAGGACCCCGTTTTGACCGAGGCGCTCCAACACAAGTCCGTTTCCTCCATTTTGCAGTATGTCACACCCTTCCCGATCAACAACACCCTGTTTCGACCGTAGGAGCTCGAACACAAGTACGTTTCCTCCGTTTTGCCGTACCAGACCCTTCCCGATGAACAACACCCCGTTTCGACCATATGCAGTCGAACAGAAGGTCGTTTTCCTCTATTTTGTGGTATGCTAGACCCTGTTCTGGTTGTTCCGTCCAAGCCAGTTGGCTCCCGTTGAACATGACCCATTTCGACCCAGTTTGTTGCCTCCCAATGAACAGGACGCGTTCCGACCCAGTCACTTGGGCCCCGGTGAACACGATGTTATTTCCTCCATTCCGACCCAGGTGGTTAGCTGCCGATGAACAGGACAACGTCGCTGCCGTCCGTTGCCTCTCCATGTACACAAGCCCTGGTCGTCCGTATGCGCGAGTACGCGTTTCGAGACCCCGCTCATATGTACGTACATGGCCGTATTTTTTGGCGTGTGGTTGTATGTACATGTGCACTGTTTAGATGTAACAAACTGAACTGCTAGGTGGGCGGCTCTACTATGACATGTGTCGCTACTTACTCGGCCATGGTTCATTGTTGCAGAGCGACCGATCGACCAGTATGTGCATAAATGTTCGCGACCGATAGACCAGTACATAGGCTTCGGCCGGGTGGGTCCCAACTGTCAGGGAGGATAAGGACGCACTTCCTTGCGTGCGAACATACAGCTGTTGGGTCCTAGCTGTCAGGGGGAGAAATCATTTTTCTGCCCGTAATAAGGACACACTTCCTTGCATGCAAAGATGTGGTTGGTGGGTCCTCGCTGTCAGGGGGAGAAAACATTATTTTTCAGGGTAAAAAGGATGCAGTTGCGTGCATGCGTGCATGGGCGTGGTGTGTCCCCACTGTCAGCCTCTTAGGTACAGACATCTTCCAATGACTCCTGTTTGTTTACCACGTTGAGCACACCATGCTGAGCGCACCAAGGCCGATGGACGAAAGCGAGGCCCCGGACTAGAACGACCCAGAGATGGGGAAGACACGACTGTGGAGTCGTAGATGGAGAGGAGTGGGAATCTTGACTGGTTAGCATGCGCGACAGCACTGCCACCCACGAGAGACAGGAGCAATAACAGAGGTTGAAGAAGCAGCACGGTTGTTGGATTAACATCCAACGGTCCAGCTGCTAAAAACATTTGTTGATTAAGTTGACAAAGCCATGCGTATGCGTCAGCTTAGTAGGCCCACAAGTCAGCCACCAAACCTACCGGGTCCCAGCTGTCATCGGGGGGAATATTTTTTTCGCATAACAAGGAGGCACTCCCTTCCATGCGAAGATACAACCGGTGGGTCCCAGCTGTCAGGGGGAGGAAACATTTTTTCCAGCTTAATAAGGAGGAACTTTCCTTGCGTGCGACCATGGACCTCGTGATGTAGGGTAGAGACCCTAATCGCCTGATCTTTCACGAAAGGAGGGGATCCCGGGGAAATCACGGAGAACACGAGGAAGAACGAAAGGAAAACACAAGAGGAAATCACTAAACTGACACGAATAAGTCACACATGGGCTAGATCCTCGAGTACATAGAACGATACACGAATCCACGGACAACTAGGGACGATACACGGTAACCGGTTCTTCTCCGTGAGGAGGTCTTGCATCCACAAGGGGATCTTCCCGTAAAGGGGTCTTGAATCCAAGGTGGATCTCCGAAGAGGGGCCGCGGTCTCTCTCGTGGAGTAGATCCGATATGGATGAGCAATGCTCTATCTCTCAAATGAGCTAAACCAATGCTCACCCTAAAAAGGAGGAGGGAGAGGTCTATTTATAGTCTTACTGCAAATGGGGGTGAAGTGAAGGGGTACATGGGCCTCAGCCCGCAACTGGACACAACCAGGTACCGGACGTCCGCTGGGGACCGGTCGTCCGGTGGCTTGTGGGCGGCCGGACGTCCGGTAGGGGCCGGTCGTCCACTCGTTCTGGCTCAGATGCAGTGTAGCGGATTTCCGGTCTGGACCGGTCGTCCGGTCGCCGGTCATCTGGTGGCGTCGGACGTCCGCTCGTTTGGCTCGGGTACAGGGACACTGGTCGTCCGATCTAGACCGATGGTCCGATGGATCTTCAGGCACCGGACGTCCGGACCCGACCGGTCGTCCTGTGGCTAGAGCTTCTTCGACAGCTCTTCTTCTTGCGTCTTCGTTTCCACGCTTCCCTCGCGGATGGTGTAGGTGTTCCTTGGCGCTTGCACTCCTCCACGTTGTCCGTAGCGTTCCGACAATACCTATGCATGCACACGGGAGAAGTGTCAAGTAGTATACCATCCTCGAAGGGGTCAAGTGAGCACGTGTAAAGGAGATTATTCACCTTTGTGTATGTGAAGTATATGCCGCACGTGTCACTCGCCGAACTGACTCGTGACATGGTGATGTCCATAGGATGCTCCGCATCATCTCCCCTCCCTTGGGGAAGATCCGACCTCGGATCGAAATCCAAATCACCATGGGAAAGAGATGGCGTCGCCGTGTAGGGGTGGTCGATCACCAAGTTCTCGTCATATTGAAGCTCGAAATGGGCACTCTCCAATGTCGCACCATCTTGGGATTCCTTCAAAAGGAGCAAAGACAACAAACACTTGAGGGCGTGTCCTTGTGCATTCTTCACAATGCCGAAGTGGTAGGAAAGGTGTTGGAGAAGCGAGTCGTGGTAGAATGTATGAGGCTTGCTCTCAAGAGCTCGAATGGTCAACTCATGTGAAGCTGAAGTCGACACAAGGTCCAAGTATCCTACACATGCACAAAAGAAAGCAAAGAATGTATGCGCATGGTAGATAAACACATCATCCATCATGATGGTTCTCTTCTTTTGCACATAACCATTAGAAGTACAAGTGCATGAATAATATGATGCAACAATGGCTATATTCATGGCACTAGGTATATGGTGCAAATAGGCAAGACAAGCATGCTTCACAAGGAATATGTCAAAATCTCCAAACATATGCGAGAATGCTATGGGGGCAATCTCATTAACAAGACTAAAGTCATTGGTGCATTCAATACATGGAAAATCATCTAGCATGAGAGAGGCAACATATGGAGATGTATGACAAGAAGCAACAACAATCATGTGCAAAGCATGTAGATGGTTGTCATCAACCACATGAAATGAGCAAGTATGAATCACTGGTGATGCAACAAGGCAAGCAATCATAGGAATCAAGTTGTGAAAGCTAGTAGTGCAAAGATGCAACATACTAGAGGAAAGCATGGCAATCATGTCATGTGAGCAAATAATAGTCATAGGCAATGTACATGACATATCGCAAGAACGAACACAAAGCAAGATCATAGTATCATCATAGGCATGGGGCACAAAGCAAACATGGCAATAACAAGCAATGTCTCCACCAAGCTTGCAAATACACATACAAGTATGAGAATCAATCATCATGTGTAATGCAAAGCATGGGTCACGAATGCATGGCAAAAGCATAGTAATGAGCATATCATGCAAAGTGATCATGGCAAGATGGGCATAGAATATGTAGTGGACAATAACCCATAGCCAAGTGAGGGTCATGTAGAAGAAATGCGCGAAGTCTTTGCGCGAAGAGAGCAGTGGGAAAGTCAATCCATGGGATCCCAAGTCATCGTTGCTCTCTAGAGCTCGTTTTGTCAACTCGTGGGATTGCGAGGTTGACAAGTATTCATGGGTACCTACACAAAAGAAACACAAACCAAAGAAATTGTGTGTGTGGTAAATGTACACATCATCCATCATGATGTGTATGTGCACGTGAGAGTTAGTACAAGATAAGCATCGCTCAAAGAAATTTGATGCATGGTATAAGAACATGTCATCCATCATGAAAGAATAGTTATTGTGTATAACACGATGGGGATGCAAATTGAGCATACAAGTATAAAGATCATGCAATGGATGGGAGTGATCAAAATTTCCTAAAATGTATGAGGAAACTATGGGGGTCTCCTCATGTGCAATATTGGAAACATCATATGGAGAAAATGGGTAATACCCAAAACAATGCATATCCGAAGCTAGGTGGTCATGGCATGACATATGAGATAAAGGATGCAAAGGGAGCATATCAATATCATCACAAGAAAAACAAATGCCGATAACCATGGGCTTGTCATCTATGCCATATGTGCAAAATTGGTTTATGTTAGTGGCATATGCATAGTCACTATGAAGAGATTGCAAATATGACATATGATTGATCTCATGCATAGCATATGACAAGTCAAGCGGATTGGCAAACATGATGTGACCGAGAGAATTAGCACAAGAAATCCTATGTAACATGGCATCACAACTAAGAGACTCCACATGGCAATCATCATACTCATCATAAATGGGTAAATTGACGCATGGGGAAATCATACTAGCATGAAGCATGTCAATAGGTGGATCAACATCATGAAAGCAATCAATGTCAAGAATGTCCACTAGTGGGACTAGAGCATCACCGTCACCTATGTTACCGTTTTCATTCCACTCAAATGGTGTAGGTGAGGTGGGCAAGACCAAATGGTGGTCATCCTCATCTTGATGGAACCATGTGGGGGGTGCATCGTATTCCACCATGGCCATCGTCTTGTCCAAAGGTACGACGTAGTCGTCGTCAATCGGCGCGTCATCATAGATGGGACCTAGCACCAAATGAGAAGACACAATAGAGGTAGAGGTAAAGTCATTAGTGTTGAAAGTGGCCTCGCATGACCTATCAACTATCTCACTCTCTCTATGTGGTGGTTCACGCACTCCCTCAAAATAGGTGCACTCAATCTCACGTATGGTGGAGTCACTCATCTCACTCAAGTGGTGGGGGTTGTGGATCTCCTCACATGGGAATTGATGCAACACATCATATATGGGGCTAGTGGTGAAGTCACTCTCACTCTCAATATGGTGGCAAAAGTCACTCAAGTCATCAAACGTTTCCGTGGTCAAAGGGAAAATCCCATGCTCAACCATCTCATCGTCGTCGACATGGATGAAGGCCGAAGATGGCACATCATCACTCTCGCCTCCTAAGATGGAAGCATCATCCTTGCTCGCCACCTTGTCGCTCACCTTCAAAGCTTGGTCCTTGAGGGTCTCCATAGTCGTACTCGTCACCGCACCGTCTTGAAAAAGAGTCATGGTGGACTCGGCATCGTCAATGCCACAAAGAGGAATGTCGGTGAAGTCGACCTTGGGAGCATCGTCTTGGAGCTCGCCGGGCTTGGACATCTTGGTGGTACTATCCTCATGCTTGTTCTCATGGAGCTTGGTCGTCGCGAAATGAGCTTGGGGTGGAGAAGCTTTGGCCTTCATGAGTTCTTGTTCCGCCTTGAGAGCACCAATGTAGTTGTCGTCGAGGGACTTGTAGTTCTCGAGGAAGATCGTCTTGGAGATGTTGTTGTTCAATCCCATCATGAAGTGGAACTTCATCGAAATGGGGTCGTCCACGCCGGCTCGTCGCAAGGCAATCTTCATCTCCTTGAAGTACTCGTCGATGGACTGGGATCCTTGGATGGTGTTCTCCAATTGGCGTTGAAGTTGTTCCGTGTAGGTTGGAGGCACAAACTCTCGCCGCAAAGCTCTCTTCGTCTTGGGCCAACTCATGTCGTAGCTCTCCGAAGGTGTGTGAAGCCACCATGTGGACGTGTAGTCGTGGAAGTTCCTTGTGGTGCACTTCACTTGATCTTCGGGAGGGACTTGATGTAGCTTGAGGTAGTCGTCCATCAAATGCTCCCACTCGAGATACTCCTCGGGTTCTTGAGTCCCATAGAAAGGAATCGTGTGGTCGATGTCGAGGTCGTAGTAGCTCGTGGAAGTCACGGACTTGAGCTTGGGGAGCTTCTCTTGAGCGTAGTCTTGAGGTGCTTGTTGGTGAAGATGCCATATATCCGAAGGCGAAGATGCCTTGAAGTCGCTTGGCGAAGATGCCAAAGTGGTTGGTGTAGCCGTAGCTCCGTCTTGGTGGTGCTTGTCTCGCGGTCTTCTCTTGTGGTCATGAAGTTTGGACTTGGCATGAAGTAGGGCTTGTTGCGACTTGTAGGTAGGCGCATCTCGAGCATCTTCATGATGATGTTGTCGTTGTCGTGCTTGAGCTCGATGTAGATGTCGTTTGTCGTCGTGCACATGTTGCTTGGAGGTGACTTGCCCTTCATGACGAGGTGGATCACAAACGTGATGGTGGTCGCCATGGAGATGTGGACGAGGACGACTTGCGCTTGCATCATTTTTGCGCTCCGAAGACTTGTGACTTGAACGTCGCCGCCTTGAGGATGATGAAGGGGAAGAACGGTTGATCAACAAGGTCCGAATCTCCTCCATCCTTGCATCTTGCTCCTCCTTTTGTGCGGAAAGCTTGTTGTTGATGTAGTTGTACACGCCGTCGTTGTTGTGGAAGACCGGAGATGAAATGCCTTGCCTATCCATCACAAGATTCGAGCCAATATGAGTGGAGAAAGAGAAGAACGAATACCAAATGTACCTTGACGGAAGTTGAAAGTGGATCAATGATCACTCCAACGTGGACAAGGAAATAGCACAATTGGTACCAATTCTTGTCGGTTTCTCACACCTACACAAGTAAGGCTTATGGTGGAGCTTGGTGAGGATAGTGGCACAAAAATTTGATGTAAAATGTTAGCAAGAGTCAATAATGTTGAAAGAGATACACAAATTTGCAAGTGTAACAAGTAGACCAATAGCAATATGTGGCACACGAAAACACACACACACACGGATAGATAAATGGGGTCGTGCAACCAAGGATGAGCACAAAATGTGGAATCCGCGGAAAACGCTCGTGTTGCACAACTCAAGAGAGACTCTAGCACGATTGCTCTATAGGCGGATACGAC
The DNA here is from genome assembly GCF_018294505.1 of Triticum aestivum. NCBI lineage: Eukaryota > Viridiplantae > Streptophyta > Magnoliopsida > Poales > Poaceae > Triticum > Triticum aestivum. The sequence goes on along the minus strand of NC_057806.1, from coordinate 257,978,215 downwards.
ACTTGTGCACAACCTATAAGATGCAAAATGGATAACTTTCTATCCCAAGTATGCTATGTATGTATGGCTCCCGGTGTTTGATCCAAGATGATCGAATATGACAATCTTATGCAATGTGGTGGATGCTATGGCTATTGCTTACAAGCTATTTGCTCTTTCTCTTTTGCTTAAAAGCTTATTCTCTTTTTTTTGTATGGCCACTTTGCGAAATGCACAAACCAAGATAGCAATTGTGTATATGCGGGAACAAACTTGAGGCACACGAGATGATATGATACCAATATGATATGGTATGTATGCAATGTATGGTCTAGATCACTAATGTGCACAAGTAACGTTGCCGGCAATACTCAAATGGCTAGTCTCGATAGGCAAGTAACGCAAAATGGGCTAGGGGTTAACAATGCAATTGCAAGGGGAATGTACAATGGAGGGGTACCACGATAACAAGATGATATGGAGGTTACAGTCCGAGGCGATGATGAGTGGCAGTGATCTTGATGGAGATACCGAGATGATGGAGACTCATCCCTAAGTAGCCGAAACACCTTAGGAAACGGAAAAACCACAACTCAAAATCTCAAGGACAAAAGTCAAATGGTGGTAGCGGAAAGCGGTGGTGTTGCACTAGGCAATGCGGAAGTGGAGGTTATGGTGGTGGACTACACACGGTGTCGGAGTTGAAAGCACGGTCCCTAAGTAGCCTAAACACCTTAGGAGACACAACTCACAACACAAACAAAATTGGGTTAAGTTGAGGTGGCGGAAGTGTATGGTGGGCAAGGTTATGCGGAAGTGGTGGTGGTGGTTGATGAAGAAGCAACCATCCCTAAGTAGCCTTGACACCTTAGGAGACTCAAATCACTCCTCAAGCAACCACTAATACGATGGGGAACAAAATTGGTTAGGTTGCGGAAGTCGGTGGTGGTGTATCAGATGATGTGGTGGAAGTCCTAGGCAAAGATGCCAAAATTGTCAAAATTTGATGTTGTCAAAATATGTTGGTGGTATTTTTGTGGAAAGGAGGATGTCAAGAGCTTTTCAACAAACTAAAGAACGTCAAAATCGGAGTTTGGATGAATTAGTTATGGCTGAAACAAAAATCAGCCGAAGTTGATATCCATAGGTAGCGGACGTCAGGAAATGGACGGATGTCCGGTCGCCGGACGTGCGGTCGGGTCGGAAATCCGCTAATTTCAGCTTGGGTTAGGGGTTCCGGTCGTCCGGTAAGGTCGGACGTCCGGTGCTTCTTGGGTCTCCGGACGTCTGGTAAAGTGACGGTCGTCCGGTGGGTCTGGGTCAACACGAGATGCGAGTTTCGGGACACGATTTTGGGCGGAATTTGGGGATTTTGGGGTCAAAATTGATGAGATTTCGTGGATGAAAGATGGGGAAACTTGGGGAGATGCTAGATCCACTTGAAACCAAGCAAATCCATGGATCAAAATCAACAAAACATCATCAAACCAATAAATCACAAAAAAAAATTGGGGCTATTTTGGTGGGGATTTTCTAATTTAGGACGAAATCAAGCAAAAGAAGGCTAGAAAACGGTGGGGGAGGCTCCGAAATTGTGATCAACGTGGCTCATGATATCAAGATGATGTAGGGTAGAGACCCTAATTGCCCGATCTTTCACAAAAGCAGCGGATCCCAGGGAAATCACGGAGAACACGAGGAAGAACGAAAGGAAAGCACAAGAGGAAATCACTAAACCGACACGAATAAGTCACACATGGGCTAGATCCTCGAGTACATGGAATGATACACGAATCCACGGACAACTAGGGACAATACACGGTAACCGGTTCTTCTCCGTGAGGAGGTCTTGCATCCACAAGGGGATCTTCCCGTAAAGGGGTCTTGAATCCAAGGTGGATCTTCTCCGAAGAGGGGCCGCGGTCTCTCTCTGGAGTAGATCCGATATGGATGAGCAATGCTCTATCTCTCAAATGAGCTAAACCAATGCTAACCCTAGAAAGGAGTAGGGAGAGGTCTATTTATAGTCTTAGTGCAAATGGGGGTGAAGTGAAGGGGTACATGGGCATCAGCCCGCAACTGGACACAGCCAGGTACCGGACGTCCGCTGGGGACCGGTCATCCGGTGGCTCGTGGGTGGCCGGACGTCCGGTAGGGGCCGGTCGTCCACTCGTTCTGGCTCGGATGCTGGTGTAGCGGATTTCCGGTCCGGACCGGTCGCCCGGTCGCCGGTCGTCCGGTGGCGTCGGACATCTGCTCATTTGGCTTGGGTGCAGGGACACCGGTCGTCCGGTGGATCTTCAGGCGCCAGATATCCAGACCCGACCGGTCGTCCGGTGGCTGGAGCTTCTTCGACAACTCTTCTTCTTGTGTCTTTGTTTCCACGCTTCCCTCGCAGATGGTGTAGGTGTTCCTTGGCGCTTGCACTCCTCCACGTCATCCGTAGCGTTCCGACAATACCTATGCATGCACAAGGGAGAAGCGTCTAGTAGTATACCATCCTCGAAGGGGTCAAGTGAGCACGTGTAAAGGAGATGATTCACCTTTGTGTATGTGAAGTAGATGCCACACGTGTCACTCGCCGAACTGACTCTTGACATGGTGATGTCCATAGGATGCTCCGCATCACCTCGTGGGTCCCAGCTATCAGGCTCTCCACGTACAGTCCTCTTCCGATGACTCTCGTTTGTTGACCACGTTGCGCCGAGCGCAGCAAGGCGGTGGACGATGGCGAGGCCCCGGACGGGAACGACCCAGAGATAGGCAGATGCGGTAGTGGAGTTGCAGATTAACATGAGTACAAGGGTTATAACTGGTTCTGGTGCGGCGTGGGGCTGCAGTCGGTGGAGAATAATAGGAGGTGTGGAGGGGTGGAGGGATAGCCTCACCTGTGGTGGGGTAGTGCTTCGCAGCGATGCGTGCTAGGCAGAGGCACTAGCCGCCGGAGGCCGGAGCAGCGGACCCGACTACACTGGAGGAAGAAGACGAGAGATTGAAGGTGCATGTTGGTTGTTGGATATAAAGCCAATGGTTGTGGATGTCAGAATCATTTGTTGACTAAGTCGTCTTGCATACGCTTCGACCTATTGGCCCACATGCCAGCCTGCAAAAATGTGGCATATATTTAACCCATGTTTTCTAGAATTTACAGTCCATTTGCTTGGCTGGGTGAACAAATAATTTTGCGTCGATGCGGCCCATTTAATATTTTATTCGAAATCTCAGCCCATTTGCACTTTCTTGAAATACACGAATTAGCTGGGCTTGTTCTATATTTAATGTTAAGTTAGAAGGAGCAATTAATATCAAGAAATAAATCGGAGCTACACATTTTATTATATATAAAATTAATGAATTAGCGAGTTACTGCTCAAAAGAAAAATGAGCGCGTTATTATTACATTGGTCCTTCAAATCTTCGTAAGATTTTGTACGCAATCACCATGATTTTCCTTGCTAACTTCTGTAAACATTTACTTTTATAAGTTAATATGACGTGGGATGTTTTGATAGTGTATATATAAGTCTCTATATAATATACGATAATAGTAATAATATAAATATATATAATGTGGTTAGAAGGGAAAACATAAATTGGACACCATATTATTATTCTTATATATAGATAAATAGAACAAAGATCTGTGTTTTATTAAAAAAATACATTGGGTTGCTGATGTTTAAGAAAAAGTAAAACCTACACTAGGAGGCCCATAGGCGTGTACGTACATGATGGACCTCAAAAAATAAGTTGAAACCACTGTCTTAGTATGTCGTGGGCTACACATGTTAAAAACCAAAACCTACACCTAGCTGATACTTGTTCGCCCTCTGAAAAAAAGGATACCAGCTAGATCCCCGATACCCCTTTCCCACAACAAAAAAAGATCCTGATACCCCTGGAGAAAAATCTCCCCGATGACAGTCATCGTTGGAAATTTATTTCGTTTATTGACTAGGTTGGCAAACCCGTGGGCCCCAACGTCAGTATACAATTAGGAGGAAGCTTTTTTCCAATGAGGCACTTGCTTGCGTACGGCTTGGACCTGGTGGATCCCCACTATCAGCCTCTCGGCGTACAGTCCTCTCCGGATTCCTCTCGTTTGTTGAGCATGTTGACAACGACATACAGCGGTGCCACGGCGAGCGCACACGGACGGGAAAGAACCGGATCCGGGGAAGACACCTTCATTCTGTCGTACATATACCACACTAGCCCAGTGGCTGCAGGCTTCTCACCCAAAAGATGTACTGCGTGGTTCAATTCTAACTAGTGCAGTTGAAAAATATCTAACACTTGCCAAAATTTCGTCACTAGTTTACCCAGTTTTTCGCACACTCAACATTGTCTTGCCATTTTGAAACTAGCATATATTTTTGACTTTGCATCATATGAAGATGTGCTATACATGAATTTTGATCAGCATGATGTTAACTTGTAGTTAGTTCCATTTTTTACCATCAATAAAATTTCCAACATTCTTTTATCCATGTTTGAAAAGTGCGTGTTGATTTAAATGCTCTGCCTCTGAAACATTGAGTTTCTTATCTGAAAATCACTTGGACAAGCAGCCATCACCGATTTTGGATTCGATGCCGTGCTTCTTCAATCCCCCGGTAGCGTGAGGGGGACATAAACTTCCATCCCGTGCTGTCGGTTGGTGAATGGAGCGAACTAGATTAAAGAGGTGGCCGGCAGCGCGATTGAAGAAGCACATCAGATGTGATTTTTTTAGTGGATGGCTCTTGATGGCATTTTTTACTTGCCTCTGCACCATACAACTTGTATTTTTAGCCTCCCAGTCCGTGGTGGACCAACAACCCATTTGCTGGGTAGGCCAACCTATAGAAAGTAGCATTTGATTTTTCATCAAGGCCCAAAACAACGCAATAATATGTTTGTTTTAAGGCCGAAAACATTATGGTAGGGGTTGAGCGGGGGAGGGGGGAAGACAGAGCAAAAAGATAAAAAAAGTGCTGATGCGCCATTGCTACCCTAACAAGTAGGTGCAATTCTTCTCGGGAAGAAGGTGTGTCATTGACACCCACACGTCATAATCCCGTAGTAGACATTCTAACAAGTTCACACATAAGTACAACAGAAAAGGTAAACATTCGTATCAAACTCAGGTTCACAGGACACATTCATATTCATAGCCAACATTCACAATCAACAACTTAAAATATTCATATATACACAAGTTCAACATGTCTATGCATCCAAATGATTGATAGATCACAAGACAATATTCATAGATAATTCACAAAAAGATTCAGATATACACATGTTCAGCATGTTTATGCATTCAAATGATTGAGATCACAACCAATATCATCCATGGACAAACTTTAATTACCTAGGGTACAGACTGGTAAATGGTGTTCACTCGGTGGTACTTCTTGCTAAAATTAGTGCTTGTACGAGTAAACTTTCGAGTACATATGAGGCAGCATAGACAATCTAAACTTTTCTTGTAGATTTATCCTCGAGATAGTGGCCTCGATGCCGAGGGAGGCTTGCGCAACTTGTCCACTACTTTCATCCAACTACTTTACTGGCTCATCTTGGTCCTGTAGCTCACCAAAATTCTACATTGCAGAGAAGAAATGAGGTGGTCAATAAATTGAACCACCCAAATTTTTTGTGTAGTTCAACTGAAATGGAGCATTGATACGTCTCCAGTGTATCTATAATTTTTGATTTTTCCATGCTATTATATTATCTGTTTTGGATGTTAATGGGTTTTATTTTACACTTTTATATTATTTTTGGGACTAACGTATTAACCGGAGGCCCAGCCCAAATTGCTGTTTTTTGCCTATTTCAGCGTTCCGTAGAAAAGGGATATCAAGCGGAGTCCAAATAGAATGAAACCTTCGGGAATGTGATTTTTAGAACAAACATGATCCAGAGGACTTGGAGTGGACGTCAAGCAATCAACGAGGCGGCAACGAGGCATGGGGGCGTGCCTACCCCCTAGGCGTGCCCTCCCCCTCATGGGCCCCTCGTAGCTCCACCGACCTACTTCTTCCTCCTATATATGTTCACATACCACGCAAACATCCAGGAGCACCACAAAACCCTATTTCCACCGCCGCAAACTTCTGTACCCAAGAGATCCCATCTTGGGGCCTTTTCCAGAGCTTCGCCGGAGGGGGCATTGATCACGGAGGGTGAGGGAGTCCTGGATTAGGGGGTCTCCGGACAGGCGGACTATATCCTTTGGCCGGACTGTTAGACTATGAAGATACAAGATTGAAGACTTCATCTCGTGTCCGGATGAGACTCTACTTGGCATGGAAGGCAAGCTAGGAAATACGGATATGTGTATCTCCTCCTTTGTAACCGACCTTATGTAACCCTAACCCTCTCCGGTGTCTATATAAACCGAAGGGTTTTAGTCCGTAGGACAACATACAATCATACCATAGGCTAGCTTCTAGGGTTTAGCCTCTCTGATCTCGTGGTAGATCTACTCTTGTACTACCCATATCATCAATATTAATCAAGCAGGACGTAGGGTTTTACCTCCATCAAGAGGGCCCGAACCTGGGTAAAACATCATGTCCCCTGCCTCCTGTTACCATCCGCCTTAGACGCACAGTTCGGGACCCCCTACCCGAGATCCTCCAGTTTTGACACCGACATTGGTGCTTTCATTGAGAGTTCCTCTGTGTCGTCGCCGTTAGGCTTGATGGCTCCTACTATCATCGATAGCGATGCAATCCAGGGTGAGACTTTTCTCCCTGGACAGATCTTTGTGTTTGGCGGCTTTGCACTGCGGGCCAATTCGCTTGGCCATCTGGAGCAGATTGAAAGTTACGCCCCTGGCCACCAGGTCAGGTTTGGAAGCTTAAACTACATGACTGATATCCGCGGAGACTTGATCTTCGACGGATTCGAGCCTCTTCCTTGTGCGTCACGCGGTCACGATGAGTACGATTTAGCTCTACCATCAGACAGTGTTCAGGAGATCGCACCGGCATCCGCTCCGACCCTCAATTCGGAGCCAGTTGCGCCGTCCATGGACGGCTGGATGGACCCCACCATGGAGACCTTACCCTCAGCAGCGATCAAGCCGAACATCGACCTTACCTTGCACGAGAGCCGTGTTGTTAAACTGCCGGATCCTTCTCCGGCCATGGACTACGAACCGCCTGCGCCCGTTCCTATCGAATCTGGATGGGCGCCGATCACGGAGTTTACCTCCGCGGATATCTTTCAGCACTCGCCCTTCGGCGATATACTGAACTCATTAAGGTCTCTCTCCTTGTCAGGAGGATCCTGGCCGAACTATGTCCGGCAGGACTGGGATGCGGATGACGAAGAAATTCGCGGCCCACCCACCACACACTTAGTAGCCACTGTCGATGACTTAACCGACATGCTCGACTTCGACTCTGAAGACATCAACGGTATGGACGACGATGCGGGAGACGAAGAGGAACCACTGCCCACAAGGCACTGGACAGCCACCTCATCATACGATATATACATGGTGGATACACCCAAAGAAGGCAATGGCGATGAGACAACGGAGGATGGCCCCTCCAAGAAGCAACCCAAGCGCCAATGCCAGCGGCGCCGCTCTAAGTCCCGCCAAAGCAAAAGTGGTGATACCAGCACAGGAGGCAATAACACTCCGGATAGTGCCGAAGACAACAACAACCCTCTCCAGCAAGAGTTAGAGCAGGAGGATGGAGGAGCCAGCCCTCCTAGGAGAGCGGCAAATGGAGAGGCGGAGGATGATAATTACATGCCCCCCTCCGAAGACGAGGCAAGCCTCGGCGATGACGAATTTGTCGTGCCAGAGGATCCCGTCGAACAAGAGCGCTTCAAGCACCGGCTTATGGCCACGGCAAATAGCCTTAAGCAAAAGCAGCAGCAGCTTCAAGCTGATCAAGATCTGCTAGCTGACAGATGGACCGAAGTCCTCGCGGCCGAGGAATATAAACTCGAGCACCCCTCCAAGAGTTACCCAAAATGCAGGTTGCTACCTCGACTGGAGGAAGAAGCGTATGATGCGGCTGATCGGCCACCTCGTGGCCGTGATAGAGAGGCATTCCAGCCAAAAGCTCAGCCTGCACCCCGACGCCATTCAAATAAAAAAGCATGGGGAAACACGCCAGACATGCGAGACGTATTGGAGGACAAAGCAAAACATGCAAGATAGATCTACGGATCACGAGGGCGCGCCACTATGCGAGACGATAAACGTCATGTCGGATACAGTAAAAGTAAATCCGGCCGGGCCGAACACAGCGGGCAAGACCCATTCAAGATGCGTCGCGATATAGCCCAATACAGAGGCGCCACACACCCCTTATGCTTCACAGACGAAGAAATGGATCATCAAATCCCAGAAGGTTTCAAACCCGTAAATATTGAATCATACGATGACACAACAGATCCTGCGGTATGGATCGAGGATTTCCTCCTCCACATCCACATGGCCCGCGGTGATGACTTACACGCCATCAAATACCTCCCACTAAAGCTCAAAGGACCAGCGCGACATTGGCTTAACAGCTTGCCAGCAGAGTCCATTAGCTGTTGGGAAGATCTGGAAGCCGCATTCCTCGACAACTTTCAGGGCACTTATGTGCGACCACCAGATGCCGATGACTTGAGCCACATAATTCAGCAGCCAGAAGAATCGGCCAGGCAATTCTGGACTCGGTTCCTAACAAAGAAAAATCAAATCATCGACTATCCGGATGCAGAGGCCCTAGCAGCTTTCAAACACAACATCCGCGACGAGTGGCTAGCCCGGCACCTTGGTCAGGAAAAGCCGAAATCTATGGCAGCCCTCACGACACTCATGGCCCTCTTTTGTGCGGGAGAAGACAGTTGGCTGGCTCGCAGTAACAATATGTCAAAGAACCATGGTACTTCGGATACCAAGGACGGCAATAGCAGGTCACGTCGCAACAAACATAAGCGCCGCATTAATAGCGATAATACTGAAGATTCGGCAGTCAATGCCGGATTCAAAGGCTCTAAACCCGGTTAGCGGAAAAAGCCATTCAAAAGAAGCACTCCAGGCCCGTCCAGTTTGAACCGTATACTCGATCGCTCGTGTCAAATACACGGCACCCCTGACAAGCCAGCCAAGCACACCAACAGGGATTGTTGGGTGTTCAAGCAGGCCGGCAAGTTAATTGCCAAAGATAAAGATAAGGGGCCACTTAGCGATGACGGGGAAGAGCCCCGGCAGCCGAACACTGGAGGACAGAAGAGGTCCCCCCCACAAGTGCGGATGGTGAACATGATATACGCAACCCACATCACCAAGAGGGAGCAGAAGCGTGCGCTCAGGGACGTATATGCGTTGGAGCCATTCGCCCCAAAGTTCAACCCATGGTCCTCCTGTCCGATCACCTTCGATCGCAAGGACCACCCCCACTAGTATCCATCACGGCGGATTTGCCGCACTGGTCCTAGACCCAATCATTGACGGATTTCACCTCACTCGAGTCCTTATGGATGGCGGCAACAGCCTGAACCTGCTTTATCAGGACAAAGTGCGCAAAATGGGTATAGACCCCTCAAGGATCAAACCCACAAAAACGACCTTTAAAGGTGTTATTCCAGGCGTAGAGGCCCATTGCACAGGCTCAATTACACTGGAAGTGGTCTTCAGATCCCCGGATAACTTCCGAAGCAAAGAATTAATCTTCGATATAGTCCCGTTCCTCAATGGTTATCATGCACTGCTCGGGCGAACCGCATTTGCGAGATTCAATGCGGTACCGCATTATGCATACCTCAAGCTCAAGATGCCAGGACCTCGTGGGGTTATTACAGTTAATGGAAACACAGAGCTCTCTCTCCGAATGGAGGAGCACACTGCGGCCCTCGCAGCAGAAGCGCAAAGCAGCCTCTCAAGGCAATCCACCAGTTTGGCGTTTCAAGACCCGGACACCTTCAAGCGCGCTCGGAGTAATCGGCAACTAGACCACCTGGCACGATTTGAGCTCGCGTAGCAATACGACCCCCACCCCAGTCCTAGCCAAGCGGCGAAATCCATGCCACGCGTACATAATTACGCATTAAAAATACCATGGGCACAGGTGGGGAGGGGGGCACAACTATGGCACGCCCCAAGACGCGGCTTAAACCGCACTAGGGGCTTCTCGCTTTGTTATTTTTCTCTTTTCAGGACTTTAATCTCTGGAAACCCTGTCCGACAGCATGATTGCCGAACACATGATGCAGCAACCAAGGAGGCAAAAAGCTATGTCACACCACGGAATTCCCAGGTGGATTACGATAACGAGCGAAATATTTGCTTTAATACTATTCCTCAGCTTGCCCTTGGAAGGGACATAGTCCTACTTTTTGCTTATCGCACTATCTGTATCATTCTGCTTTAACGCACCTTTTTGAATAAACAATGCATAACATTATGACCATTATTGCATTCTTGTTATATATATGTGTTCATTAATAACGCCTTGCAACCGTACACTTTGGTATGGCCAATACACCAGGGGCTTAAGTACCCCACAATATGGTGTGAGAAGTCCGAACACTTACACAAGTGCGGCACCCCGAACTTATAACATTATATGCATCAGCTCCGAATCATGTCTTTGGTCAAATGTTGGGTTTGCCCGGCTCCTATGTTTTGGTACCTTACGCTCCGCTCTATCGGCTAAGGTAGCGCTAGGAGAACTACTGCGATTGTGCCCCGGTTCTGCTGGGCTAAGCACCTCAGTAGAGAAAGCTAAAACTGACTGTCATGATAAGGCGAGAGACTGGTCGCTGTTCGGCGAGGTTTCGAGTCCCTAAAGACTTATGCCGCTTAGAGCGAGGGGCCGGCCCTGTCCGTCTTAAAGGCGTGTATCACGCCCCTAATTCGGCCTTCCAAATACCAGGGGCTTCGCCGAAATTTAAAATTATAGAATTCTATGGCTAAGTGAGAGTGATAAAGCATTATTAGTCCGGTTGCCTTGTTGGTTGTGCTAAGCACCTCCCTCAAAGGACCCAAAAATGGGAACAAGAGTGCTCAGGTTTATCCCAAACACCCCAGCACTCGTGGCATGGGGGCAGAAGCCGAGGACTAGCCATCTCTCATATTGGATAAACAGCCAAACATAAGGTAATATTTTAAATTCAAACAAGCATTGCATCGCGCATATGAAACAAGTTTTCATCATACATGATCACACGAGCAAGTTTATTCAAATATTAAATCCTTGGAACATTCATCCGCTACAAGACGGGCACCCTTCAGGACACCCTCGTAATAAATTTCGGGGGTGCGATGCTCCTTGCCCTGCGGCGGTCCTTCCTTGATCAGCTTCACGACATCTAGCTTGGCCCATTGCACCTTCACACGTGCGAAAGCTCGGCGTGCACCTTCAATGCAGACGGACCGCTTGACGACTTCCAGCCGTGGGCAGGCATCCACAAGCCGCCTCACCAGGCCGAAGTAGCTGTTCGGAAGGGCGTCGCCAGGCCACAGCCGGGCTATAAAGCCCTTCATGGCCTGTTCGGCCGCCTTGTGTAGCTCGACCAGCTGCTTTAGCTGGTCGCTCACAGACACTCGGTGTTCGGTCCCAGTATACTGGGCCCAGAACAACTTCTCCGTTGAGCTTCCATCCTCGGCCTAGTAAAACTTCGCGGCATCCGACACGCTACGGGGCAAATCTGCGAATGCTCCTGGAGAGCTCCGGATTCGGGGCCTTTTGGGCTTCGGCCTTGGCACTCTTTGCGCTCTCAAGGGCCGCGGCAAGCTCAGACTCTCGCGTCTTCAAGTCAAGTTCCAACGCCTCGTGCTTCGTCACGAGGGCCTAGAGCTCTTGCTGCACCTCGCCCACCCGAGCCTCTTGCCTTTCCCGCTCGGTGCGCTCCTTAGCCGCTTTATCTTTGGCCTTGGACAGCGCTTGCTTTAAGGTCGCCACTTCGGTCGTGGCCCCTGGCAAATTCATGATGATCCTGTCATTTTGCAATCGCATTCTTTTTATACATATCCATAGACTAGGTACTACTTACCTTTGTTCTCCTCGAGCTGCCTCTTGGCAAGGCCGAGCTCGTCCTGGGACCCTTTAAGGTCCTGCTTCAGTACGGCGACCTCCATAGTCAGTGCGGCAGATGCCAGCAACGAAACCTGCATATGCATATTAACATACTTATATTAGACTCCTGCGATATTGTTTGATCCTTTGTTCGGCTTTTCTTTGTGAACACCAAATAGAGCATCAGGGGCTACTGTCTATGTGGTAATATTTTTCCTATATTTTAAACACTTACCTCAAAGCCTGTTAGAAGGCTGGCACAGGCTTCAGTCAGTCCGCTCTTGGCGGACTGAACCTTCTGGACCACCGCACTCATAATAGTACTTGGAGCGCTTCCAGCAGACTGTCTGGTGCCTCTGGATGGACAGAGGTCACCGGCACAGGCGTCTTGCCCCTCTTGGAAGGAGGCCGCCTGCCCGAGTCCGGAACCATTGGAGGTTCCGGCGCGGTGTTCGGCTGAGGGCCGAACTCGGAGCTCTTAGGGGCCTTGTCCCTTCTGCTCCCGGAGTCCGGAAGGCCGCCTTGAGGCGCCTCCGGGACTGTCTCCCCTCGACCCGGTGCCTCTTGAGACAATACCTCGGCGTCGTCCGCAGGGTAAGGGGAGGTGGCGGTCGGAAGTGGATAGCTATCCATATCCAACGAGCCCAGGGAGCTGTCCGACGATACATCGATACGGGCTCGTGGTGGCCTGCATAATCATATTCGGCATTAGGTGAAGCAGTGCGACAAAGGAATGCTATGAGTTACTCTGGTATCCGAATACTTACGACTTCCCAGGGGCTTGGCCCTGGGCAGCCACTCGTCTTCGCCGTCGGCGGCGGTGGTAGAACTGTTCGGAAGGAGAGTCCTTCCCTCCTTGGACCCTTCGGCCTCCCTAGTTGGGGCGGCCTTCCTTTTCTTGTCTCCCCCGTCTGGGGGGGGGGAGCATCTTCTTCTGCCTCCTCGTCTTCCGGGGAGGAGTGTGCCGTAGAGTCATCAGATGGTGAGTCCGATGACGCCTGGCGTCGGGAACTCTATCGGGTTTCCTTGGCCTTCTTGGTCTTCTCCGGCACCGTTTAAGGAGCCGGAGTCAGCGTCTTCGCCAGGAGAGCGTCTGCTGGGCCTTCGGGCAAAGGAGCCGGACAGTCGATCTGTCCGGCCGTGTCCTGCCAGTCCTGTAAAAGGTACGGGAGCTTAGATACCGCATAGAGTCAAACTATGGAAAACAAGTATCCTTTGAGAGGTAAAACAGCTTACCGCGCTGGCTTGGCGCTTCGCGCAGAATCCGCGGTCCCAGGTAGTGGGAGGGGGAACTGTCGGTGTCAAAATCGGCGGATCTCGGGTAGGGGGTCCCGAACTGTGCGTCTAGGCCAGATGGTAACAGGAGGCAAGGAACACGATGTTTTACCCTGGTTCGGGCCCTCTTGATGGAGGTAAAACCCTACGTCCTGCTTGATTAATATTGATGATATGGATAGTACAAGAGTAGATCTACCACGAGATCAAGGAGGCTAAACCCTAAAAGCTAGCCTACGGTATGATTGTTGTATGATGAAGTTGTCCTACGGACTAAAACCCTCTGGTTTATATAGACACCGGAGAGGGTTAGGGTTACACAAATTCGGTTACAATGGTAGGAGATTCAAATATCCGCATTGCCAAGCTTGCCTTCCACGCCAAGGAAAGTCCCATCCAGACACGGGACGAAGTCTTCAATATTGTATCTTCATAGTCCTGGAGTCCGGCTGAAGGTATAGTCTGGCTACCCGGACACCCCCTAATCCAGGACTCCCTCAGTAGCCACCGAACCAGGCTTCAATGACGACCAGTCTGGCGCGCAGATTGTCTTCGGCATTGCAAGGCGGGTTCTTCTCCAAATTCCGTGTACCTGCTGAATAATGTCCGATTTGCGTAATGTAGCGCACCTTGGCTTCCACGCCCAATAATGGCCGTCTTCCACGTGTCAAACGAATGCGAAAAGTCAGGGTGTTTTTACATTCACACTCCTAGCCGCATAAACGAGCTGCCTATTTACTGGGATGGGGATTCAGATCCAAACCACACCTTCTCCTCTCCACGAGTAATCATCAGAGCGCCTCCAGCAAAGGTCCATTCCAACATGGCCAGCCGTCGCAGCTCCTCCTCTCGCCCTTCCAGTCCTAAACCTGGAGATTGGGAGAGGTGCTCCATCCCGCACAGCGAGCTAGTGTCGCTTCAGGCCAAGGGATTTCTCCCTCAGGCCTATATGGTCCCGGTCCGAGCCGGACTCGCCACCTATAATGGCGGAGAGCAAGCGGAGAGCACCCCCAATCCCTCCAAAGGAGAGCGGGTGTGCCTCGTCCCTTATCTAATAAGAGGACTTGGATTTCCAATTCATCCATTTCTCCGTGGGCTTCTGGAGTTCTACGGCCTCCAGCTGCACAATATCACGCCCGGATCCATATTGCATATCACGGGCTTCGTCGCCCTTTGCGAGCTATTCTTGGGTGTTGAGGCTCATTTCGCGCTATGGAAGAGGTTATTCTGCCTGGTGCCCCGCTCTCAAGAGGGGTCTATATATCAAGTGGGCGGAGCCGAAGTGTGGCGTATCGCCGGGACCGGATATCTATCCGGAACCCCAAAGAAGGCGTCCGAGGACTGGCCTTCGGAATGGTTTTATATAGATGATGTCCCACTGCCGGATCCTATCCGGGTCGGTCTCCCCAAATTCAACAGTGCTCCCTTAAAGAAACGCCTAAGCTGGTGTCCGCGGAGCTCTCAGAGAGAAGGCGACAGGGACGTCCTTCACCTGATGGGTCGGATAAGACTATTGGATCATTCCGGACTAACCATGATTGGAGTCATGGCCGCATGCATTATGCGAGGGGTGCAGCCACTTCAATATAGAGGCCACCCCATGTGGGATTTTAACAGGGAGGATGACGCCACCCGTTATGGTCGTAAGGGGCCAGCCTCAGCTGCCGCTCTAGTAAAGATCTTATCCTCTTTGTACAAGGGAGAAGAGGAGGAATTCCTCCGTGTCAACCCGCAGGGCGGATTTACTATGTACAACCCTCCGAGTTGGGTAAGTGGACAATTGTACTTGCCCATCCGTTTTATATTCCCATGATTAAATATGTAGTCTAACGATTTCAACGCAGGAACTGCGTCAGGAAGTAAAGGATATAAACAGCCGTCCCCCACAGCCCAAGGATCCAGAACGGTCCCTCGATCCGGACTCCGAAGAGGATCCGGACATATCGGTGGAGCTGATCGACGGGGTGTTTCATCAGCTAAGCAAGGACAATACCTTGGTGGCCATTACGGCTGATTATCCAGGGTTAATCCCGGCCTCCCAGGTAACAGAGAGCGGAGTCTCATCCCCTTGAGAAGGAATCCATTCTCACGCATTTCAGTTTTCCTGACAACGACCGTGTTTTGCAGGGGAGGTTTCTGAGGCGGGAGGCCGAACCTATGGCGGCTAGCCAACGAGGGGCCGCAGGGCCCCGTGGGGTAAAAAGGAATGCAGTATGGGCTAAGACGCCGGCGCAAAGGTATAGCGCACCCTCTTTTTCCCTGGTGTTATTCCTTCAGGGCATATTAACATTCGTGCTATCTTCAGGACAAAGAGACCTCGCCGGACTACATCCAGAGAGGTTGCCAATCGCGCCTCCACCAGCCAGGCTCCAACGCCTGGCCCGGAAGAGGAAGAGAACACAAGGCGTGCACCGGACGCTCCTCCGACAGAGGATGCGGACAGGCTGTCTGCCACCAATTCCGAGGTGGAGAGTGCCATGAACCACAGGCGTCGCCGGACAGTTCTTCGCGACGCTTTTTTTCCCAAGAGGCATTAGATGCCTTCAATTTGGGAGATGCGTACCTCCGTGCCGCTCAAAATGGTCTAGCCAGAGCCACGGAGAAGTATGTAAAAGACATACGGGTAAGAAAATTTTGGTAAATATATATATATATATACCAGTAGCCCCCGAGACTTGAAACAGTTAGAGTAACTGATTTAACGATCACTTGTTATGCAGGTTCTTACAGAGAAGAATACCGTACTGTTCCAGGAGCTAGAAGAGTGCAAAGCCCAACTGGAGGCCGCACTAGCCGCGGCAGGGGAGCCCAAAGAGACCCCCTCTAGTAAGATACACTTCGAAAGATTAGTATCTTGCGAAGTGCGGCGTGGGTGTAAATCTGACAAATCATATTGCAGATGGCGCCGGACTCGATCTGGAGAGGCAACAACTCTTACGCCGGCTAAAGGCCGGTGAGAGTATGCTGACAAGGGTGAGGCGGGAGAAGAATGATCTTCAGGATGCCAACACCAAGCTGGATGTTGAACTTAAAGATGTTCGTGGCCAGCTGTCGGACTCCGCTAAGGAGAATCAGCGGCTTCGACGCGGCATATTTAGTAAGTGCTTAAGAGAATCTTTGAAAGAAAAGAGTTCGGCAAGGAAGTCGACTAACAGAGTAATGTCTGTAGGTATGCTAACGGGTCGTCCTGCAGAGGAGATGCCCGGTTCTACGGGTGACCTTCTTCCCGAGCTCTTGCAACTGCACGAGCGAGTTCGGCAGGCGATGTGAGGCGTTGCCCAAGCCTTATGGCCTTCCCACTCTATGCCCGAGGGCCTTGGAGAGCTTTCGGAGAAGCTTAAGGGAGCTCGGCGGCGCTTCCGGTTGTGGAAGATATCGGCCTACCGACAAGGCGCTAGGGAGGCCTGGGCCATGGTGAAGACGCAGTACACGAAGTCTGACCCAAACCACATGGCCGAGGTCGGACCTGTGGGGCCTGACGGGAAGGAGATCCCTGTAAGCTTAGTGTACGGCCAAGTAGAATTGGCCACAAAGTATTCCCAGCAGGACTGTAAGTTAGACAGCCTGTTAGATGGTATTGAAGAGGAATACAATCAGTCAGAGTGACTATGTAATTTTTAATTGACATGTGTAATGCCTTCTAGCCGGATTGTAGATCGTTTGTCGTTGCCGACCTTTTCGCTTCAACCTCAGGACCTGACGGTCCGGAGTGTGTCCGAATACCCTACCGGTTATGTAAGAACCGGGGTATGCATGGAGACCAGGCGTAGGGGTCATTAGTGCTTTATCAGACAAGTGCCCAACTAGTTATGTTATATTACATGGTTAGTAAGAAACATCTTCCAGAGAGAATAGTTCCGTTAGGGGTTCCTTTCTCTGGGAGGCATGCCCTAAACTGCATGTCCGGACTGCAAACGCAGGAAAATCATCTGGGGGCATATATATAAATAAGTAAAAAAGGTCATCTTTTAGTTCACCGACCGAATATTCCCTTAAGAACGCTAGCTTTCGGCTTCACCCAGTCTGAGGTACACATCCGGCTGATCCGGCAGTAACAATCGCAGAGGTGCTCCCTTTACCACCTAGCCGAACAATCGGGAACGTAGGGTTAAGCACAGGAGCCAGGCAACCCATCTTGGCCAAAACTTAAGTCATATCGATGCATATAATGGTGAAGAAAAGGTACATGCGGAAGTTTGACACATGTGGTGGGCGTGAAGCCCGTGTAAATAAGCTTCTGTTAAAGAAGCCCCCAGGTTTAATGAGCGCGAGTAGCATGTCACTTGAGGAGCCTTTAAGGGCTATAAAAGAAAAGAGGGGAAGGAGAGAAATGTAAGACAGAAAATGTAAGACAGAAAATGTAAAAAATGGACAGAGGAAGGAGACAAACACAGAGTCCGGCGCTAGGCATAGAATCTTCGCAGACGGGCTGCGTTCCATGGGTTCGGCTCGAGTCGGTTATCCGACGCATCTCGCAGGCGGTATGCTCCACCAGTCAGGACTTGGTCGATTATGAAGGGACCTTCCCACTTGGGCTTCAGCTTGTCCTTTTTCTTGTCCGGCAGGCGTAGAACTAATTCGCCAACGTTGTAGTTTTTGGCCCGCACTTCTCTGCTTTGATATCTTCGAGCCTGCTGTTGATAGAATGCGGAATGGGCATTTGCCACGTCGCCCTCCTCCTCTAAGGCGTCCAAACTGTCCTGCCGATCGAGCTCGGCTTCCCTTTCTTCGTACATGCGCACTCGAGGTGAGTCATGAATTATGTCGCAGGGCAAGACTGCCTCTGCACCATACACCATAAAAATGGTGTGTATCCGGTGGTGCGATTCGGCATGGTCCGCAGCCCCCAGAGTACGGAGTCGAGCTCCTCTACCCAGTGCGTGTTAGATTCCTTGAGGGACCGCACTAATCTGGGTTTGATGTCGCTCATGATGAGACCATTTGCACGTTCGACCTGACCGTTAGTTTGTGGGTGATAGACGGAAGCATAATCGAGCTTGATGCCCATTTTTTGCACCAGAGTTTTACCTCATCGGCCGTAAAGTTTGTGTCGTTATCGGTGATGATGACGTGGGGGACGCCATAACGGTGTATGACCCCGGATATAAAGTCTATCACAGGTCCAGATTCGGCCGTCTTAACAGGCTTGGCTTCTATCCATTTGGTGAACTTATCCACCATGACCAGTAAGTATTTTTTCTTGTGGGTTCCGCCTTTAAGGGGTCCCACCATGTCAAGCCCCCAGACCGCGAAAGGCCAAGTGATGGGGATAGTTTGGAGGGCGATGGGTGGCATATGGCTTTGGTTTGCAAAAAGATGGCAACCGACGCATCGTTGGACCAAGTCCTGAGCGTCCGCCCGGGCCGTCGGCCAATAAAAGCCTGTACGGAAAGCCTTGCTTACAAGGGACCGGGCTGCGGCGTGATGGCCACCGAGTCCGACATGAATTTCAGCCAGCAGGTTCCGCCCTTCCTCTTCGGAGATGCACCTTTGAAGGACTCCGGTAGTGCTTTTTTAATAAAGTTCTCCCTCATGGAGTTTATAGGCTTTAGATCGCCGCACTATACAGCGTGCCTCGTTTTGATCCTCTCGGAGTTCCTGCCTAGTAAGGTAGGCTAGGAATGGTTCTGTCCATGTGATGAGGACATGACTACCTTGGATATGACCAAAAATATTGCATATATGCATATTTGTCAGGTGATTTCTAGTGCAAACTATTCAATAATCTATTTATGTTATCCAGAACAAAAATACTTCACACACTTTTGTGTTTTGTCTAATTGCAGGTGTATGGGACATTTGTACAATCCACATATGAAGATAAGGAAGAAAGAGATGTTTATTTGCTGTCCAAAAAGTTCTCTCACGTCACTTTTGGCCCAAGAGAAGATAGAGTCCAAGTCTCTCACGTTCTGGATTCAGATTCGGACTGCACAGACACACCTGACTCAAAACGCACACAAGTTTTTCATACGGATTCCGAATTGGGTGATTCTTTTTTTGTTGGAAACTAGATTTCGTGCACTTTCCAACCCAATTCGTCCGGAGCGTTGAGTTGTGGACGAAACAATCTGATGCTGCAGCAGAATCCGAGTCAAACTACAAGTCCAAAGGTGTTACATCACCTCCACTTGGGCCCATTGGCCTTGTACGACCTAGATTTAGTTTGAGGCTGCCTTGGGACGTCCTCCCACCTCCTTGGCCTCCACCCCTTGCTCCTATATAAGTAGATCCATCTAGTAGCTTTTCCTGGGGATTTGTTTAGTTAAAAGTTAGCCATTGCAACTTCGTGTACTTCGTTTGTGTCCAACAACCAGACCAAGACCGCTTACGGATCCTCACCTTTATCAATACTTCATATATACTCGCAATATTCAGATTGCTTTTATCATATTCTTGCTTGTTCTTCGATTGCTTGCAGGAATAGACCTTCGTGGTCAGGTTGATTGTGCTCCAGCGTCGTCAATAACCTTTCGGAGTTGGTTTAGCGATTGCTAAGGCGCAATGACGTGCACGTTTGTAGTCGGATCGTCAAAGTCATCTCCACCAAATCGGTAGTATCATCTCATCGAAAGATCGGGACACCCCCACCTCTATCAAGTGGTATCAGTTTTCAGGTTGCTCGGTGAGAATTTCCAGTTTTCCTAGATTAGATTTATTTTCTTACCTATTGTCCAAGAAAAAGCCACACAAAAAAAAGTTAGATCTGTTCATCCTTTATCCAAGCCAGTCTGAGCCTTTGCAATTTTCTATTCATTGTTTGCATAGTTGAATTATCGGTTGCATCGTCGTGTAAGTTGCTGGTCTTAGCGTCTAGTTCCTTTAGAGTTTCGAGTTCTGTTCACATTAGTCACGCCGCCACTGCATCATTATCCCTTCCGCTGTCCACCATCCCATCTATTAATTTCCACCACGTGCTACGCACTGTTCATTGTCATAATCATAGTTGAGGTCATTCACATCTTCGCCTGATCCAATCTGCATCTTATCTAATTTGTCTTGAAAAAAAAAGATAGAGAAAAAAAAGAGAAAAAAGGAAAAAAAAGAAAAAGAGAGAGAAGAAAAAGAAAAAAAAGCGTGAGAAAAAAAAAGAGAGAAGAAAAAAAAATTGGATCTATCTAGAATCAATCTCGTACCTGAATTCGGATTGGAATCTGTTTTGCGCACTGTTCAGTAAAACAGGTGTATCTCCTCATACGAAGTCCGTTTTGGCTCCGTGAGTACTCAAATTGAAGCTAGCGACGAGCCGCATCTAAATAGTTGCAGAAGCTAGTTCAATATTTGACACCTCAAAATCGGCTTCTCAATAGGTCTTTTTGCCCTCCGAAGTTCATGAACACAGCTTGTTCCAATTTTTCAGGCCAGTTTTAGAATTCTTTGACTCCTCATATCAACTCGGAATTGAGTGATTCTTTTTGCATTGGAAAGCTTGAGTTAATAGCATTCTTTGAAACAATTTATCAGAAAATTGTCTCAAACTTTTCAAGAGGAAAGTTGGAGAGAGAGTTGTTGTATATCCTGCTTGGCAGTTGTTTTTCATCATTATCTTCACTGCCGTTGTGATCTTCACTTATATCTTGCTGTCAAGAGCTACTTAGTATCCTTCATTGATGATAGTTGTGCTACGCCGTGACCTCATTAGTGTTCTAGGCTCGCGTCTCTAGTACGGTCTAGCCTAGGACCAGCACAGTACCGTCGTTGAGCGTTTATTCAACATTGCATCTTTGAATTGATTATTGCTAATCTTTTGCTACCATATATAGCCAACCCAGCTCCACATATTTCTACACCGTGTATACGTACGCTCCCCTAGCAATCGCTTTACTCAATATTCGGAGTTACTTGACACCGCTGGTTGCCGATCACCGCCTGCTGCATGGTAAGAACTTGTAAGACATTGATATTTGCTTTACTGTGAGCGTTTTACCACCACATCCTAGTAGTTATAGGAACATTATTTTTGGGTTTTGTTTCTTGTTCTACTAATCATGACAGGATCCAGAGTCAATTCATGGGCTTTGTCGATCGCAGGAGACGTGCCATCACCTTTGCAAATACCACAACCGTCACGACAGGTGCACAAACATCCAAATTCACATGATCAGGTTAATGTATCTATACCACCATTTAATGGCCGTTTTAAACCTGCTTTATATATTGAATGGGAGTTCGACATAAAAAATATATTTGCTTCCCATAATTTCGATGAACATAAAAAGGTTAAGGTTGCGGTTGGTTCTTTCACTGGTTATGCTTTGGTTTGGTGGAGTGAATATTGTCGGTTACACCCTGATTATATACCTACTACTTGGGATGACTTGAAACTTGCCATGCGACATACATTCGTCCCTGCTTATTATACTCGTGACATGATTAAGAAGTTGCAACACTTAAAACAAGGTAGTGAAACTGTAACAAAATATTATGATGATTTACAAACTACCTTGTTGCATTCCTCTTTAGAAGAAAGTGAAGATGATTTTATGGATAGATTTTGGGGAGGATTAAACCGTGATATTCAAGAGATACTAATTCATGAAGAGTGTTATCCTATGGACCATTTGTTTCATCTTGCTTGCAAAGCTGAACAGGAAATAAAACGACGTGTTGGCCACGAGGAGAACAAGCGCACGGTGCACATTCCAAGAGTTGATATGATTGTTCCTTCAACTACTAGGCATACTATGACAACCACATCCGTTGTTGTCAGGACTACATCACCTCCACCATGTGACACATCGCCCCCGAGAGTGGCTACATCATCTAAGTTGATCATAAGAGGTAATGACAAAGGTACTGATCTTCCATCTCTACATGAGAATGATGAATGCCTTGTCAATTTGAATGCACCATCTGATGAGCTACCCACTACTTTGATCACACCACCTATTTTAGAGGACTACGTTGATAATTTGACTTTGCCATGTGATCAAACAACTGAAATACCAACAATTTTGAGTGCACCCATTGAATTAACTATTGATGCAAAAGAACCAATGTTTAATCATTTTGATATGACCTCTAATCTTGGTGATGATTCTGTGTTGAATGACTTATTGCATGTTTGCTTATTTAAGCATGTTGTAGCATGTAAATTTGATGCAAGTAAGGTTTATTCACCAATGTTGGGATGGTTTAATGATGAACATTGTCAATCTTTTGAAATGAATAAGAGCTTCACTTATATGTGCAAACTGAGTTGCAATATTTTCATGCCTTCTACTTCTTGTGCTAATTTTTTGGGTTTAGATTTTATGAACTATGCAAGTTACTCATCTATTAATGTGTCATATATGCAAAAATCAAGGGAAGTAAAAATGGATGACATATACATATGCAACATGTACACCTTGTCTCTTTTGTTAGCCACATTTCAGATTAAGCAACGCCGAGGACGGCTTTATTTTCAAGAAGGGGAGGATGATGAGGACATGACTACCTTGGATATGACCAAAAATATTGCATATATGCATATTTGTCAGGTGATTTCTAGTGCAAACTATTCAATAATCTATTTATGTTATCCAGAACAAAAATACTTCACACACTTTTGTGTTTTGTCTAATTGCAGGTGTATGGGACATTTGTACAATCCACATATGAAGATAAGGAAGAAAGAGATGTTTATTTGCTGTCCAAAAAGTTCTCTCACGTCACTTTTGGCCCAAGAAAAGATAGAGTCCAAGTCTCTCACGTTCTGGATTCAGATTCAGACTGCACAGACACACCTGACTCAAAACGCACACAAGTTTTTCATACGGACTCCGAATTGGGTGATTCTTTTTTTGTTGGAAACTAGATTTCGTGCACTTTCCAACCCAATTGGAATCACCTTCAAATTCGTCCGGAGCGTTGAGTTGTGGACGAAACAATCTGATGTTGCAGCAGAATCCGAGTCAAACTACAAGTCCAAAGGTGTTACATCACCTCCACTTGGGCCCATTGGCCTTGTACGACCTAGATTTAGTTTGAGGCTGCCTTGGGACGTCCTCCCACCTCCTTGGCCTCCACCCCTTGCTCCTATATAAGTAGATCCATCTAGTAGCTTTTCCTGGGGATTTGTTTAGTTAAAAGTTAGCCATTGCAACTTCGTGTACTTCGTTTGTGTCCAACGACCAGACCAAGACCGCTTACGGATCCTCACCTTTATCAATACTTCATATATACTCGCAATATTCAGATTGCTTTTATCATATTCTTGCTTGTTCTTTGATTGCTTGCAGGAATAGACCTTCGTGGTCAGGTTGATTGTGCTCCAGCGTGGTCAATAACCTTTCGGAGTTGGTTTAGCGATTGCTAAGGCGCAACGACGTGCACGTTTGTAGTCGGATCGTCAAAGTCATCTCCACCAAATCGGTAGTATCATCTCATCGAAAGATCGGGACACCCCCACCTCTATCACCATTGGGCGATAACGGCCATTAGTACGTGGGCTAAGGTTGTGATTTCATTGGCAGAGCCTCTGATTATGTCAGATTGTTCGGCGTCGGACAGTGCGGTTGGGTCCGGGCTAATATTGCCATGTTCCCCTTCCCATACTACGGATGGCTTGAACAGCCTTTCCAGGAAGATGTTGGGGGGGGGACCGCATCGCATTTTGCGCCGATGCGTGCCAGGACGTCTGCCACCTGATTGTTTTCTCAGGCTATATGGTGAAATTTGAGCCCCTCAAACCGAGCTGACATTTTGAAGACGGCGTTGCAGTAAGCTGCCATTTTTGGATCCTTGGCATCGAAGTCTCCATTTATTTGGGATATCGCGAGGTTCGAATCCCTGCGCACCTCTAGGCGTTGAATGCCCATGGATACTACCATCTAGAGACCATGTAAAAGGGCCTCATATTCGGCTGCATTGTTGGAGTCCGTGTACATAATCTCAAGTACATATTGAACTGTGTCTCCTATAGGGGACGTCAAAACGATGCCGACCCCTAGTCCGGCCAACATTTTGGAACCGTCGAAGTGCATGATCCAGTTTGAATATGTGTCGTACTCTTTAGGGAGTTCGGCCTCCGTCCATTCTGCGACGAAGTTGGCCAAAACTTGTGACTTGATAGCTCGTCGTGGCCTATAAGTTATGTCGAACGCGAGGAGCTCAATGGCCCATTTTGCAATCCGGCCCGTTGCGTCACGGTTGTTTATAATATCGTTGAGTGGTACTTCCGATGCTACTGTGATTGAACACTCTTGAAAGTAGTGTCATAACTTCCGGGATGCCATGAATACCGCATATGCAATCTTTTGATAATGTGGTACCGTGATTTGCATGGGGTGAGGACAGTGGACACATAGTAAACCGGCTTTTGAAGGGGGAATTTGTGTCCGTCCGTTTCCCGCTCGACGACAAGTACTGCGCTGACAACTTGATGGGTTGCTGCAATGTACAATAGCATTGGTTCGCCGATGTTTGGCGCGGCCAGGACAGGGTTTGTTGCCAATATGGCTTTTATTTCCTCGAGTCCGGCCGTGGCGGCATCCGTCCACTCGAAGTGTTCGGTGCGCCGAAGGAGGCGATAGAGGGGTAGCGCCTTTTCTCCCAAACGGGAGATAAAGCGGCTTAGAGCTGCCACGCATCCGGTTAATTTTTGTATTTGTTTGAGGTCCTTTGGGATATCCAATTGTGACAGAGCTCGGATCTTGGCTGGATTTGCTTCGACTCCTCTACCGGATACAATGAAGCCCAAGAGCTTTCCGGCTGGAACACCGAAAACGCATTTTTCCGGATTTAGCTTGATGTCATATGCTCGGAGGTTGTCAAATGTAAGCCTCAAGTCGTCTACTAGAGATTCGACATGTCTTGTTTTTACGACCACGTCATCCACGTATGCCTCTACTGTTTTGCCGATCTGCTTTGCCAAACATGTCTGAATCATGCGCTGATATGTTGCGCCGGCGTTTTTGAGCCCGAAAGGCATTGTGTTGAAGCAGAATGGGCCGTATGGGGTGATGAATGCCGTTGCGGCTTGGTCTGACTCGGCCATCTTGATTTGATGGTAACCGGAGTATGCATCGAGGAAGCACAACGAATCGTGTCCTGCAGTGGTGTCGATAATTTGATCGATGCGGGGGAGGGGGAAGGGTTCCTTTGGGCAAGCCTTGTTAAGGTCTTTGAAGTCAACACACAGGCGCCAGGATTTGTCCTTCTTTGGTACCATCACCAAGTTTGCTAGCCAGTCCAGATGTTTTATGTCTCTGATGAATCCGGCCTCCAATAGTTTGGCTAGCTCCTCTCCCCTTGCCTGTCTCTTGGGCTTAGAGAAACGCCGAAGGGCTTCTTTGACAGGTTTGAATCCTTTTAGGATATTTAAGCTGTGTTCGGCCAGCCTGCGTGGGATTCCTGGCATGTCTGAAGGGTGCCAGGCAAAAATGTCCCAGTTCTCCCGTAGGAATTCTCGCAGTGCGGCGTCTACATCGGGGTTTAATCGTGCCCCGATGGAAGCTATTTTATTGGGGTCCGTTGGATGGACCTGGAATTTGACTATTTCATCCGCTGGTTTAAAGGAGGTGGACTTGGATCTTTTGTCGAGTATCACATCGTCCCTGTTTACCGTGGAGCGCAGCGTAGTCAGTTCCTCAGCCGCTAGGGCTTCGGACAGTGCCTCAATGGCCAATGCATCTGTCTTGTTTTCGGCGCGGAGTGCTATGTCCGGATCACTAGCGAGAGTGATGATTCCGTTCGGCCCGGGCATCTTGAGATTCATGTACCCGTAATGGGGTACTGCTTGGAAGATTATAAATGCTTCCTGCCCCAGCAGAGCGTGGTGTCCGCTACTGAACGGGGCCACTTGGAATGTGACCTCTTCGGACCTATAATTATTCGGCGTGCCGAACACCACATCTAGTGTGATTTTTCCTGTACAACGCGCTTCTCGACTAGGGATTATTCCTCTAAAGGTTGTGCTGCTTCGCTCAATGCGGTTCCAGTCTATTTCCATTTTTTGAAGGGTTTCCTCATAAATGAGGTTCAATCCGCTGCCTCCGTCCATGAGTACCTTGGTGAGGCGAAAGCCGTCCACTATAGGACTGAGTACCAATGCGGCTGGTGCTCGAGCTGTTCAGAATTTAGGTTCATCACTGGCATTAAAAGTAATAGCCGTGTCACTCCATGGGTTTATTCTTGCTACTTGATAGACTTCGGCGAGGCTGCGGAGTGTTCTTTTTCGCATATTATTTGATGCGAAAGTCTCGAAGACTGTTAAGACTGTACTGGAGTCCCTGAGATGGCTTTCTGCGGCCTCCGGAATTAGGAGATCTTCGCCCCTTTTGGCCACCTACCAGAGTATCCAACATGCTCTAAGGCTATGAGTTGGTGTGGCGTCCTCTGTACTATGAATTTTACAGGGTCCATTAAGCCATCCCTCCAGTACGGTTCCATGCCCTGTAGAGGGTTTTGGTTTTTTGGTTTTTAACCCGGGTGTCTGATGATGATGCACCCTTTTATTTCGGACGAGGTTTCTATTCAGGGCCGGATTGTCCCAAAATTTAGTTTCGGTTTTCCGGGCACTTTCCATCGCACAGTACTTTTGTACTATGGTCGCCAAGTCAGCGAAGCGTGTAAGATCACGACGACCTATGGCATTGAGGATTCCCTTGTCCGTGCAATTATTGCAGAAGATTAAGATTGCGTCTTCCTCGCGGCAGTCCTTTATCTTGTTCATAACCAGGAGGAACCTTGCCCAGTAGTGATGTACTGTTTCTTTGGGCTTTTGCCTGATTTGGGATAGATCGCTTATGTTCGGGTGGCTGGGTGGAATTAAATCCGAAACTTCACCCAATCTAAGACTCAGAGGCCAAGGAGTTTTCGAACTCTGAAGTTTGGATTCTTGGATGTTGTCCATTGAATCTAGCCCCTTGCCTGATTCTAAGTTCAGGTCTTGAGTTACATCCTCCCCTCCACGGGTATCCGGCTTGGAGGGATCGGGAATCCGGACGTAGCTAGTCCTTAAGATAGATGAAGAGTCGCCGCACTGTGCCTCTACCACGGCAACGTGATGGGTGACTTGGGGAGAATTAATTTCTCTTGGATCGGGTTTAAGCCCAACCTGGTCATAGTCCATAGTGACCCCCAAGGCGGCGATGCGATCCAAGAGCTCGTTTACGGAAGAGAGCTCCATTGGATCTAACTGCTCGACGAGTTCCGAGCTGACATGAAGATTGCTTTTGATGACCCGAGAGGTCACCGTCGGCGCAACGGCCGAACAGGCGGTCATGAGAAAAACCGCCTAGCCGGAGAGTTTGGCCGACAGCCAAGGCTCCCTTAGTAACGGCGCCATCTTTAAGGACGGGAAGAGGCATCCTTCCTGATTGCGACGGCACAGAGGAACTCTCAATGAAAGCACCAATGTCGGTGTCAAAACCGGCGGATCTCGGGTAGGGGGTCCCGAACTATGCGTCTAGGCCGGATGGTAACAGGAGGCAAGGAACACGATGTTTTACCCAGGTTCGGGCCCTCTTGATGGAGGTAAAACCATACGTCCTGCTTGATTAATATTGATGATATGGATAGTACAAGAGTAGATCTACCACGAGATCAAGGAGGCTAAACCCTAAAAGCTAGCCTACGGTATGATTGGTGTATGATGAAGTTGTCCTATGGACTAAAACCCTCCGGTTTATATAGACACCAGAGAGGGTTAGAGTTACACAAAGTCGGTCACAATGGTAGGAGATCTAAATATCCGCATCGCCAAGCTTGCCTTCCACGCCAAGGAAAGTCCCATCCGGACATGGGACGAAGTCTTCAATCTTGTATCTTCATAGTCCTGGAGTTCGGCTGAAGGTATAGTCCGGCTACCCAGACACCCCCTAATCCAGGACTCCCTCAGGAACCTCGGCGCTCTTGAATAGCACCTTCCAGGCATCTTCGTGAGTTGTGTCGAAGAGCCTATTCAGAGTTCGGTGTTGGGCCGGGTCGAACTCCCACAAGTTGAAAGCCCGTTGTTGGCACGGGAGGATCCGGTGGATGAGCATGACCTGGACTACATTGACGAGTTTGAGCTTCTTGTTCACCATGTTTTGAATACATGTTTGGAGTTCGGTCAGCTGTCCCGAACTACCCCAGGACCGGCCCTTCTCTTGCCAGGAGGTGAGCCGCGTGGGGATGCTAGATCGGAACTCGGGGGCCGCTGCCCATTTAGGGTCACGCGGCTCGGTGATGTAGAACCACCCTGATTGCCACCCATTTATGGTCTCCACGAAGGAGCCCTCGAGCCATGTGACTTTGGGCATCTTGCCCACCATGGTGCCTCCGCACTCCGCCTGGCGGCCGCCCACTACCTTCGGCTTGACATTGAAGGTCTTCAGCCATAAGGCGAAGTGGGGCTTGATGCGGATGAAGGCCTCGCACATGACGATAAACGCCGAGATGTTGAGGATGAAGTTCGGGGCTAGATCGTGGAAATCTAGGCCATAGTAGAACGTGAGCCCCCGGACGAATGGGTGGATAGGGAATCCCAGTCTGCGGAGGAAATGGGTAAGGAACACTACCCTCTCATGGGGCCTGGGGGTGGGAATGAGCTGCCCCTCTTCTAGGAGCCGGTGCGCGATGTCGTCGGGTAGGTATTCGGCTCTCCTCAGCTTCTTGATGTGTCCCTCCGTGACGGAGGAGACCATCCACCTGCCTCCCGCTCCGGACATGGTTGGAGAGGGGTGAGGTGGGAAATGCGGACTTGGGCGCTGGAGCTCGAGTGTGCGAAAATGGATGAGCAAAGGAGGAAGAAGGCGTCGATGAAAAGGTCAATCCTTATCACTTTATATGGGCGGACGAAACTATGCGTCCCCACTAGCCTGGTAAAACTCGCTTATCCCCCAAGCGCCGTAATCGATGGCGTGGTTGGTTTACCCACACCCGTATTGATGAGAATCCCGTGATAAGGGGACACGATCTCTACTTTGACGAGATGTGTCAAAAAACTGCCTCGCGTTATGTGCGGGGCTAGTTAAAGGAAACGGTTCGAATAATCACCGGGTCGTGACATAATGTCGTGTTGCCAAAACAAGTCAGCAAATTAGATTTGCGGAAATATTATTCTCTCTGCAGTGGTATGTGGAACTTATTTTGCAGGGTCGGACACTATCCTTGTATTCAAATTCTTCCGCGGTATATTCGGAGGAGGAACCCGGCTTGCAATGCCGAAGACAATACTGTGCGCCAGACTCATCGTCATTGAAGCCTGGTTCAGGGGCTACTGAGGGAGTCCTGGATTAGGGGGTCTCCGGACAGCCGGACTATATCCTTTGGCCGGACTGTTAGACTATGAAGATACAAGAATGAAGACTTCGTCTCGTGTCCGGATGAGACTCTACTTGGCGTGGAAGGCAAGCTAGGCAATACGGATATATGTATCTCCTCCTTTGTAACCGACCTTGTGTAACCCTAACCCTCTCCGGCATCTATATAAACTGGAGGGTTTTAGTCCGTAGGACAACATACAATCATACCATAGGCTAGCTTCTAGGGTTTAGCCTCTCTGATCTCGTGGTAGATCTACTCTTGTACTACCCATATCATCAATATTAATCAAGCAGGACGTAGGGTTTTACCTCCATCAAGAGGGTCTGAACCTGGGTAAAACATCGTGTCCCTTGCCTCCTGTTACCATCCGCCTTAGACGCACAGTTCGGGACCCCCTACCCGAGATCCGCCGGTTTTGACACCGACAGAGGGCCCCTACATCAACTCCATGGCCCCTCCGATGATGTGTGAGTAGTTTACCTTAGACCTTCGGGTCCATAGCTGGTAGCTAGATGGCTTCTTCTCTCTCTTTGGATCTCAATACAAAGTTCTCCTTGATTCTCTGGGAGATCTATTTGATGTAACTCTTCTTTTTGCGGTGTGTTTGTCGAGATCCGATGAATTGTAGGTTTATGATCCAGATTATCTATCAACAATATTTGAATCTTCTCTGAATTCTTTTATGTATGATTGGTTTATCTTTGCAAGTCTCTTCAAATTATCAGTTCGGTTTGGCCTACTAGATTGATCTTTCTTGCAATGGGAGAAGTGCTTAGCTTTGGGTTCAATCTTGCGGTGCTCGTTCCCAGTGACAGAAAGGGAAACGACAAGTATTGTATTGTTGCCACCGAGGATAAAAAGATGGGGTTTATATCATATTGTATGAGTTTATCCCTCTACATCATTTCATCTTGCTTAAGGCGTTACTCTGTTCTTATGAACTTAATACTCTAGATGCATGCTGGATAGTGGTCGATGTGTGGAGTAGTAGTAGTAGATGTAGGCAGGAGTCGGTCTACTTGTCACAGACGTGATGCCTATATACATGATCATGCCTAGATATTCTCATAATTATTCGCTTTTCTATCAATTGCTCGACAGTAATTTGTTCACCCACCGTAATACTTATGCTATCTTGGGAGAAGCCACTAGTGAAACCTATGGCCCCCGGGTCTATTTTCCATCATACAAGTTTCCAATCTATTTTATTTTGCAATCTTTACTTTCAATCTATATCATAAAAATACCAAAAATAATTATCTTATTATTATCATCTCTATCAGATCTCACTCTTGCAAGTGGCCGTGAAAGGATTGACAACCCCTTTATCGCATTGGTTGCGAGGTTCTTATTTGTTTGTGTAGGTATGAGGTGACTCGTGCGTGGTCTCCTACTGGATTGAAACCTTGGTTCCCAAAAACTGAGGGGAAATACTTACGCTGCTTTACTGCACCACCCTTTCCTCTTCAAGGGACAATGAACACCGTGCTCAAGAGGTAGCAAGAAGGATTTCTAGCGCCGTTGCCAGGGAGATCTACGCCAAGTCAAGACATACCAAGTACCGATCACAACTTTTATCCTTCGCATTACATTATTTGCCATTTGCCTCTCATTTTCCTCTCCCCCAC
This sequence comes from Triticum aestivum, assembly GCF_018294505.1. NCBI lineage: Eukaryota > Viridiplantae > Streptophyta > Magnoliopsida > Poales > Poaceae > Triticum > Triticum aestivum. The sequence continues at coordinate 257,947,077 of NC_057806.1, read as the reverse complement.
TTCACCCTTGCCATTTTATTCGCCCTCCTTTTCCGTTCTCCTTCGTCCCGTGTCTATCTTTCTTTGTGTTTCCATGTGCATTCTATTTGCTTGTATCTTTGCTTGCTAAAAATCTATTGTTATGGATCCACTTAAAGTGTTCTACTTGGATCATCTTCGATCCTTATGCGCTCGTGCTGAAACCCCAACTAGCCTAGTTGATGGGAAATCTTTTGATGAGCATGCTCATTTCGTGCATCACCGTTTGTCTGAAAAAGGGACACTCTTATGGGATCAAATAAACAGATTGCTATGTTATGCTTGGAATCTTTGTGAAATTTGTGATCTGACTTGTTTCTCTAAGAACCCTAAAAAACACCTCCCCTACCTATGTGAGTTTAATGATAATGAAATCTTATCTTCTTATGCAAAGGGTGTTTATAGTTACTACGATATCGAACAAATTGAAGAATTTGTTGCTTTTAAGGGTGCTTATGAAGTTGCTTCTTTGATTGAAAAGTATGATATTACTCTCTACGAATCTGAAAATCTTGACATACTTAAATACTGCCATGAAAACTATGCTCATAATGTCTATGTCAAAGAATTTGTTGAAAGAATGACCGCTGCTTCGGAAGAAAATAATGATATGCATGAATCTATAGATAATTATGATTCTGATGATTTGATTGAAATATCCCTCGACGAACATGATGCTTGCTATTCTTGTGGCCATGATGCCAATATTTATGAAGATGGATTTGCTATAGTTCCTCATGTTAAATATGAGATCGTTCCTATTGCACCCATACTTGATAGTTCTTTCAATGAAAAGCATGATTGCAATGATGTTATCATAAATTCTCTTAATGACAATTGTGTTAATGATATGCAAAACCTCAAGCTTGGGGATGCTAGTTTTCCTATGACTACTATTTGTTGCAATGATCATGATTGGGGTGATTCTTCTTATGAACTTGAAAATTTATTTAAGCCCCATGTTAAATATGAGATTGATAATAGTGTTTGCAATATTATTGAAAGTGGGTTTGGAAGAGTGTCAACTTTAGATCCCACATATTTGGAGAATGTTCAATCTTATGAAATTTTTGATAAAAGTGGGTGTGGAGAGGTCATGACTTTAGTTAATGTTAATCCCACTATTTTGGAAGAGTGTCAACTTTGCATACATGTGGATCATGTTACGAATATGTTTTATGATAGCTATATTGTTGAATTTGATTATGATCTTACATGTAATTATTATGAGAGAGGAAAATATGGTGGTAGAAATTTTCATGTCACTAAATTACCTCTCGTTATGTTGAGATTGCTATTGTTTCTTTCCTCTTCTTTGCATATGCTAGTTTTTGCTTGCCTTGATAATTTGTTTGCATATAAGATGCCTATGCATAGGAAGTATGTTAGACTTAGATGTGTTTGTCACATGTTTCATGATGCCCTCTTTGTTTTTCAATTATTATCTTTCATGTGAGCATCGTTGAAATTTTATGCCTAGCTAGGGGCTTTAAACGATAGCGCTTGTTGGGAGGCAACCCAATTTTATTTTTGTTCCGTGCTTTTTTTCCTGTTTAGTAATAAATAATTTATATAGCCTCTGTTTTTGTTGTGTTTTTGTGTTTAATTAGTGTTTGTGCCAAGTAGAACCGTTGGAAAGACTTGGGGAAAGTCTTTTTGATCCTGCTGTAAAAACAGAAACTTTAGTGCTTGCAAGAATTGATGCCATTTTTTATTGGATAGTGCTATTTAGTTAATTATTTTTGAATATGATTAATAGATAAATTCCTCACGTCCATAAATTTATTTTAGAATTTTTGGGGTTCTATAAGTATTCGAAACCTACAGATTATTACAGACTGTTCTGTTTTTGACAGATTCTGTTTTTTCGTGTGTTGTTTCCTTATTTTGATGAATCTATGGCTAGTAATAGAGTTTATGAACCATAGAAAAGTTGGAATACGGTAGGTTAACACCAATATAAATCAATAATGAGCTCATTACAGTACCTTGAAGTGGTGGTTTGTTTTCTTTTACTAACGGAGCTCACGAAGATTTTCTTTTAAGTTTTGTGTTGTGAAGTTTTCAAGTTTTGGGTAGGATTTGATGGATTATGGATCAAGGAGTGGAAAGAGCCTAAGCTTGGGGATGCCCAAGGAACCCCAAGGTATAATACAAGGACACCAAAAATCCTAAGCTTGGGGATCCCCGGAAGGCATCCCCTCTTTCGTCTTCGTCTATCGGTAACTTTACTTGGAGCTATATTTTTATTCGCCACATGATATGTGTTTTGCTTGGAGCGTCTTATATGATTTGAGTCTTTGCTTTCTAGTTTACCACAATCATCCTTGATGTACACACCTTTTGGGAGAGACACACATGAATTGGAATTTATTAGAATACTCCATGTGCTTCACTTATATATTTTGAGCTATATAGTTTTTGCTCTAGTGCTTCGCTTATATCTTTTAGAGCACGACGGTGGTTTTATTTTATAGAAATAATTGATCTCTCATGCTTCACTTATATAATTTTGAGAGTCCTTTAGAACAGCATGGTAATTCACTTTGGTTATAAATTTTAAATGCTAAGAGATGTTGGATGCTTGATAGATGGATTTGGGATATAAAGGTGGTAATATTAGAAGTGTGCTAGTTGAGTAATTGTGAAATTGATGAATACTTGTGTTGAAGTTGGCAAGTCCCGTAGCATGCATGTATGGTGAACGTTATGTGACAAATTTGAAGCATGGGGTGTTCTTTGATTTCTTTCCTTATGAGTGGCGGTCGGGGACGAGCGATGGTCTTTTCCTACCAATCTATCCCCCTAGGAGCATGCGCATAGTTCTTTATGACTAATGTTGAGTCCATGGATTATACGCACTCTCACCCTTCCACCATTGCTAGCCTCTTCGGTACCGTGCATTGCCCTTTCTCACCTTGAGAGTTGGTGCAAACTTCGTCGGTGCATCCAAACCCCGTGATATGATACGCTCTATCACACATAAGCCTCCTTATATCTTCCTCAATACAGCCACCATACCTTACCTATTATGGCATTTCCATAGCCATTCCGAGATATATTGCCATGGAACTTTCCACTGTTCCATTTATTATGACACACATCATCATTGTCATATTTCTTTGCATGATCATGTAGTTGACATCGTATTTGTGGCAAAGCCACCGTTCATAATTTTTTCATACATGTCACTCTTTATTCATCGCAATCCCGGTATACCGCCGGAGGGATTCACATAGAGTCATATTTTGTTCTAAGTATCGAGTTGTAATTCTTGAGTTGTAGGAAAATAAAAGTGTGATGATCATCATTAGACCATTGTCCCATGTGAGGAAAGGATGATGGAGAATATGATTCCCCCACAAGTCGGGATGAGGCTCCAGATGAAAAAAAAGAAAACAAAGAAAAGAGGCCAAAAGAAACAAAGAAGGCCCAAATAAAAAAAGAAATAATAATAATAATACATAAATGAGAGAAAAAGAGAGAAGGGACAATGTTACTATCCTTTTTCCACACTTGTGCTTCAAAGTAGCACCATGATCTTCATGATAGAGAGTCTCTTATTTTGTCACTTTCATATACTAGTGGGATTTTTTCATTATAGAACTTGGCTTGTATATTCCAATGATGGGCTTCCTCAAATGACCTAGGTCTCCGTGAGCAAGCTCTAGTGCATCCGTTGCATGGCAATCCCTACTCCTTGCATTGACATCAATCGCTGGGCATCTCCATAGCCCATTGATTGTCTGTGTCAATGTGAGACTTTCTCTCTTTTTGTCTTCTCACACAACCTCAATCATCATATTCTATTCCACCCATAGTGATATGTCCATGGCTCGCGCTCATATATTGCGTAAAAGTTGAAAGAGTTTGAAAAGGCTAAGTATGAAACAATTGCTTGGCTTGTCATCGGGGTTGTGCATGATGAGAGCATTTTGTGTGACGAAAATGAAGCATGGCCAAACTATATGACTTTGTAGGGATAAGTTTTCTTTGGCTATGGTATTTTGATAAGACATAATTGCTTGATTAGCATACTTGGAGTATTACTACTTTTTATGTCAACAATAAACTTTTATCTTGAATCTTTCGGATCTGAACATTCATGCCACAATAGAGAAAAAAACATTGAAGAATATTCTAGAAAGCATTCCACATCAAAAATTCTGTTTTTTATCATTTACCTACTCGAGGACGAGCAGGAATTAAGCTTGGGGGTGCTGATACGTCTCCAACGTATCTATATTTTTTGATTGTTCCATGCTATTATATTATCTATTTTGGATGTTAATGGGCTTTATTTTACACTTCTATATTATTTTTGGGACTAACCTATTAACCGGAGGCCTTGCCCAAATTGCTGTTTTTTTTGCCTATTTCAGTGTTTCATAGAAAAGGAATATCAAACGGAGTCCAAACGGAATGAAACCTTCAGGAACGTGATTTTTGGAACAAACGTGATCCAGAGGACTTAAAGTGGACATCAAGCAATCAACGAGGCGGCCATGAGGTAGGGGGGCGCGCCTACCCCCTAGGCGCGCCCTCCCCCCTCATGGGCCCCTCATAGCTCCACTGACCTACTTCTTCCTCCTATATATGTTCACATACCCCGCAAACATCCAAGAGCACCACAAAACCCTATTTCCACCGGCGCAACCTTCTGTACCCAAGAGATCCCATCTTGGGGCCTTTTCCGGAGCTCCGCCAGTGGGGGCATTGATCACGGAGGGCCTCTACATCAACTCCATGCCCCCTCTGATGATGTGTGAGTAGTTTACCTTAGACCTTCTGGTCCATAGCTAGTAGCTAGATGGCTTCTTCTCTCTCTTTGGATCTCAATACAAATTTCTCCTCGATTCTCTTGGAGATCTATTCGATGTAACTCTTCTTTTTGCGGTGTGTTTGTCGAGATCCGATGAATTGTGGGTTTATGATCCAGATTATCTATGAACAATATTTGCATCTTCTCTGAATTCTTTTATGTATGATTGGTTTATCTTTGCAAGTCTCTTTGAATTATCAGTTTGGTTTGGCCTACTAGATTGATCTTTCTTGCAATGGTAGAAGTGCTTAGCTTTGGGTTCAGTCTTGCGGTGCTCGATCCCAATGACAGAAAGGGAAACGACACGTATTGTATTGTATTGTTGCCATCGAGGATAAAAAGATAGGGTTTATATCATATTGCATGAGTTTATCCCTCTACATCATGTCATCTTGCTTAAGGCGTTACTCTGTTCTTATGAACATAATACTCTAGATGCATGCTGGATAGCGGTCGATGTGTGGAGTAATTGTAGTAGATGCAGGCAGGAGTCGGTCTACTTGTCATGGACGTGATGCCTATATACAAAATCATGCCTAGATATTCTCATAATTGTTCTCTTTTCTATCAATTGCTCGACAGTAATTTTTTCACCCATCGTAATACTTATGCTATCTTGAGAGAAGCCACTAGTGAAACCTATGGCCCCCGGGTCTATTTTCCATCATACAAGTTTCCAATCTATTTTATTTTGCAATCTTTACTTTCAATCTATATCATAAAAATACCAAAAATACTTATCTTCTTATTATCATCTCTATCAGATCTCACTCTTGCAAGTGGCCGTGAAGGGACTGGCAACCCCTTTATCGCGTTGGTTGCGAGGTTCTTATTTGTTTGTGTAGGTACGAGGTGACTCGCGCGTGGTCTCCTACTGGATTGATACCTTGGTTCTCAAAAACTGAGGGAAATACTTACGCTACTTTACTGCACCACCCTTTCCTATTCAAGGGAAAACCAACGCAGTGCTCAAGAGGTAGCAAGAATCCCTGGCGTGTAAAGTGATTAAGTTCCAGATGAATATATGCGTCAACCAACTTGTCTGGAATCTTTAGACTCCATGCCATACGGTTCACTACCATATGTGCCGATAACCAAAAGGCACAAGTTGGGACCAAAGACCGGACTGCGGTTTTTCTAGGCTATGCACCGAGCAATATTGTTCGCGTTAATTCTGGCACTTCTTCTTGTCAACATCGATGCTTGTCTGAGTGAACTTTGGAGTACATAGCAGCAACATAAGTATTTGTCCATCTAATCTTTTTGTGCAGTTCTACTGAAATCGCCCAATGTAATGATTTGCCTGCGAGTTCAGGCTCCAAGTTACTCCTTTATGAAATCGACAAACACTAGCACAATGCCAAATTACCAATACATATGACAGGCACAATAATCGGGATAAAGACCGGTACCAACATGTGTGAGGTAGCATATCAATTACAATTTCCTTTGACTAGAAGCCGAGATAAGCGACTAACATGAAAGGAAGGATGCAGTTGAGGCAATGAAGCACCCAAATTCTTTGTGCAGTTCCACCAAAATCGAGCATCCATGTTGGCACATATATTGAGAGAGTGAGATTACTGTAATATTGGGACTAGTTGATGAAACATACACTAACAAATAGAAGCACCCTCATTATCTTAATGGGTAAAGTTACCAACATATTAGTCTTCCTTAAAGGGAGTTATTAGTTTAGTTAATCAGTGCCAATTAGCTCAACACTCAAAGCATTGCCATGTATCATAGGTTGCAAAACTTTAACGTGCAAAGATAAAGGAGTTTCTCATAACAGTAGCAACACAGTAGCAAGATACAAATAGAGATGACATCAAAGTAATATGGATGAAGGCCTTAGGCCGGTACCAACCTGAGAAAAAAAGCTTATTCAAGTAGTCCCAGTGATAGAGGCAAAGGTGTCCCGTCTTTCGATGAGATGAGGGATATCGCTTTGGTGGAAATCGACTTTGACGATCCGACTACGAACGTGCGAGGACGTCGCGCCTTAGCAATCGCTAAACCAATTCCGAGAGGTTATTGACCACGCCGGAGCACGATCAACCTGACCACGAGGGTCTGTTTCCTGCGAGCAAACGAAGAACAAGCAAGAAACTGAGATTGCAATCTGGATATTGCGAATATAAGATGAAAGCTTTATTGATCAAGGTGGGGTTCTGTGACGCCTTTGTCTGGTCGTTGAACACAAACGAAGTACACGAAGTTGCAGCTATGGCGAACTTTTAATCTAAACAAAACCCAAAGTCTAAACGATGCCCTAAGGGCTGTATATATGGAGGAAGAGGGGGGGAATTTCGTGGCCCTTGGTGGAGGGGTCCGAAATCAACCCTATCTCTTGTTTCCCCACACATACGGACTCTAAAAATAGCCTATACTTATGTATTTCGAAATTACATGGGCCTGGCCCAATAATAAGGTGACGCAGCACCTAAAATAGCCTCGGGACGAAATTTATGAAGTGGCATCTTGTATATTTCGTCCAAGGCTTCATGCACCCATTATGGTGGCTTCAAAGTCCTGAAATCATCACTTGTAACTCCGTTCTTGTTTCCCTTGCGCATGCCATCATCTCCATGCTTGTTCTTGCTCCAATGTTCATCCTTCTCCAAGCTAGGCCCTTCATTTGTAAGCAAAACAAATGTATCCAATTTAGGCAGCATCATATTCTCATGAACATTAGAATCATTACCAAGAAACGAAAGTACCTGGTAATTTAGTTGGCGTGCACGAGCTCTAGTAATTGGTCCAGTATGTATAGCAGCAGGGGTTGTGGGTGTAACAATTGTATTGATGTCCTCATCATCCTCCCCTTCTTGAAATGAAGTCGTCCTCGACGGAAGTTCATCTTCCTCACCCAAATAAGGCTTCAAATCTGCAATGTTAAAAGTGGGACTAACCCCAAAATCTGCAGGCAGCTCAAGTTTATATGCATTATCATTTATTTTCTCTAACACCTTAAAGGGACCATCAGCACGTGGCATTAACTTTGATTTGCGCAAATCAGGAAATCTATCCTTACGCAAATGTAACCAAACAAGATCTCCAGGTGCAAACACAACATGTTTTCTACCCTTATCTCCAGCAAGTTTATATTTAGCATTCATGCGCTCAATGTTTTCCTTAGTTAACTCATGCATTTTTAAAATCAATTCAGCACGTTGTTTAGCATCAAAATTAACCTTCTCCGAAGATGGAAGAGGCAACAAATCAATAGGTGCACGAGGTAGGAAACCATACACAACTTCAAAAGGGCACATCTTAGTAGTAGAATGCAATGAACGATTATAAGCAAATTCAATATGAGGCAAGCATTCCTCCCACATTTTCTTATTATTCTTCAAAACAGCCCTAAGCATAGTAGACAACGTTCTATTGACTACTTCAGTTTGTCCATCAGTTTGGGGGTGACAAGTAGTACTAAAAAGCAGTTTAGTCCCCAACTTAGCCCATAAACATCTCCAAAAGTGGCTAAGAAATTTAGTATCACGATCTGAAACAATAGTATTTGGCACACCATGCAAGCGAATAATTTCACGAAAGAACAAATCAGCAACATTAACAGCATCATCGCTTTTATGACATGGTATAAAGTGTGCCATTTTCGAGAATCTATCCACGACAACAAATATGCTATCCCTCCCCTTCTTTGTTCGAGGTAAACCTAAAACAAAGTCCATAGATATATCCTCCCAAGGAACACTAGGTACAGGCAAAGGCATATATAAACCATGAGGATTGAGGCGTCACTTAGCTTTTTGACATGTAGTGCAGCGAGCAATAAAACGCTCAACATCCCGTCTCATCTTTGGCCAAAAGAAATGTGTAGCAAGTACGTCCTCCGTCTTCTTCACGCCAAAGTGTCCCATTAATCCTCCTCCATGCGCCTCCTGCAACAACAAAAGACGAACGGAGCTAGCTGGAATGCATAGCTTGTTAGCACGAAACACAAATCCATCGTTAACAACAAACTTGTTCCACATTCTTCCTTCTTTACAATTATGCATTACATCTTTAAAATCAGCATCATGCACATATTGATCTTTGATGGTCTCCAAACCAAATATTTTGAAGTCAAGTTGTGAAAGCATAGTATAGCGACGAGATAAAGCATCAGCAATAACATTTTCTTTTCCCTTCTTGTGTTTAATGACATAAGGGAAAGTCTCAATGAATTCAACCCATTTAGCATGTCTACGATTCAGTTTAGCTTGACTTTTAATATGTTTCAATGATTCATGATCAGAATGTATAACAAATTCTTTGGGCCATAAATAATGTTGCCATGTTTCTAAAGTCCGAACAAGAGCATATAATTCTTTATCATAAGTAGAATAATTCAGACTAGGCCCACTCAATTTTTCAGAAAAGTATGCAACAGGTTTGCCATCTTGTAATAACACACCTCCTAATCCAATTCCACTAGCATCACATTCAAGCTCAAAAGTCTTATTAAAATCAGGAAATTGGAGTAAAGGAGCATGTGTCAACTTATCTTTCAATACCGTGAAGGCTTCTTCCTGTGCGGTACCCCAAAGAAAAGGCACATCTTTCTTTGTAAGCTCATTGAGAGGTGCAGCAATGGTGCTGAAATCTCTCACAAAACGCCTATAGAATCCAGCGAGGCCAAGAAAACTCCTCACTTGTGTGACCGTTTTGGGCTGCGGCCAACTCTCAATAGCTTCAATCTTGGCTTTATCAACTTCAATTCCCTGTGGAGTAACAACATAGCCAAGAAAAGATACTCGGTCGGTGCAAAAGGTGCACTTCCCAAGGTTACCAAACAAACGTGCATCACGTAGAGCAATAAAAACAGCACGTAAATGTTCCAAATGTTCCTCCAAAGATCTGCTATAAATCAATATGTCATCAAAGTAAACTACCACAAATCGTCCAATGAAAGCACGTAAAACTTCGTTCATTAATCTCATGAAAGTACTAGGTGCATTAGTTAACCCAAAAGGCATGACTAACCACTCATATAATCCAAACTTAGTTTTAAATGCTGTTTTCCATTCATCTCCCAATTTCATACGAATTTGATGGTAGCCACTACGCAAATCAACTTTGGAGAATATTGTAGAGCCACTCAATTCATCAAGCATATCATCTAGCCTAGGAATAGGATGACGATAACGAATAGTAATATTATTAATGCCTCTACAATCAACACACATACGTGATGCACCATCCTTTTTCGGCACTAGAATAATAGGAACAGCACAAGGACTAAGGGATTCGCGTATATAACCTTTGTCGAGAAGCTCTTGTACTTGACGCATAATCTCCTTCGTCTCCTCTGGATTGGTACGGTATGGTGCACGGTTTGGCAGTGAAGCACCAGGAATTAAGTCAATCTGATGCTCAATCCCTCGAATAGGCGGTAATCCCGGTGGCACGTCTTGTGGAAAAACGTCAGCGAACTCCTGCAAAATGTTAGTGACAGCAGGAGGCAAAGAGGAAGGCACGTCCTCGAATGAAAATAATGCCTCTTTGCACACAAAAGCATAGCAAACAGATTTGCTGAAATCTAGCTCATCAATATCAGATTTGGTGGCAAATAAACATGCACTTTTCAATTTAATTTCAGAAGCAACACTAGATGGTTTATTATTAGGCTTCATTTGTTGCTCAAATTCTTTTGCCACAATCTGATTTTCACTCTTATTCTTCTCCTGTTGTGCTTTATTAGCTCTATTAATATCATCTTTCAAAATGGAATCAGGAGTCATAGGAAGCAAAGTAATATTTTTATCCTTATGAACAAGAGTATAGTGATTGTTTCTACCATGGTGTACAGAATTTTTATCAAATTGCCATGGTCTACCAAGTAATAAGGAACATGCTTGCATAGGTACCACATCACAATCAACATAATCAGCATATGTAGAGATACTAAAATGCACACGAACAGTACGTGTTACCTTAACCTTGCCGCTGTTGTTGAACCATTGGATGTAGTAAGGATGTGGATGTGGTCTTGTGGTGAGAGAAAGCTTCTCCACCGTCTCCATGCTAGCCAAGTTGTTGCAGCTCCCTCCATCTATGATGACGCGCACAGAACGTTCCTTCACAACTCCCTTGGTATGGAACAAATTGTGCCTCTGATTTTGCTCAGCTTGTGTGACCTGCACACTCAAAACACGTTGAGCAACTAAACATTCATACCTGTCAGCGTCTTCAGGAGCCATGTATTGCGTCTCATGATCAGAATCATCTCCACCATGTTCTTCACGTGTAATAAGAGCCAAAGTCTCCTCATCATAGTCACTAGCGGACTCATATCCACCATCCGCGGTAGCAATCATCACACGCGGAGATTTGCATTCTCTCGCATAATGACCTCCTCCCTTACAACGACGACAAATAATATCACTTGTGTGCCCTGTTGATGCCATGGAAGAAGAAGAACACTGTGCAGGCCCCGCAGGTGCGCTCTTGGCAGATAATGGTGGTTGTGCCTGTTTTCTTGTATCACGGCTGGAGGTGGCACCGGATGGAGGTGCTGGTGCAGTTGAAGTAGAAGATGCACGTGGTGTCCATGATGAAGGTCGGCCTGCAGAAAAGTTAGTTCGCCCCAATGCTTGTCGATCCTGCACTTCACGTTCAGCTTTACAAGCAAGATGGAATAAACGAGTGATATTAGTATACTCCTTATAGTCTAGAATGGTCTGAATCTCTCTATTTAATCCACCCAGAAAACGTGCAAGCATAGCTTCATTCTCCTCAACAATACCACATCTAATCATGCCAGTTTGTAATTCCTGATAATATTCTTCTACAGAATTTTTCCCTTGTCTTAAACGCTGCAATTTTTGAAGCAATTCACGTTGATAATATGGTGGAACCCAACGCGTACGCATAGCAGTTTTCAAAGCAGCCCAAGTAGTTGGAATAGGATATAATCTACAATGTTCAGACCACCATACACATGCAAAACTAGTGAAAGCACAAACGGCAGCAGCAACTCGTCTCTCCTCAGGATATTGTAAACATGTAAATCGTTGTTCAGTTTCTAACTCCCAAGTAAGATATATATCAGGAACATATCTACCCTCAAATGGTGGAATATTCAATTTCAGTTTAGGAATATGGACATCATCTCGTACCTGAGGTGGTGGTGCAGGCCTACCATTACGAATATATACCTGAGGTCGACCTGCTGGTGGTGGTACAGGTGGCTGCATGTAGTGTTGATTTTGATCAACCTCATCCTCATAATCTCCCACATAATCATCCTCCTCCGCATCAGCAGCAGGAGCCACAGAAGTATCAACAGCAGCACCAACAATTTGGCCAAACGCAAGAGGAACACGGCTTGCTCGGCGGAGGTCTGCTTCGCGACGTGGAGGTAGTCATTGTTGTTGTTGTTGGAGAGGTGCGTTAGCTGCAACGAGTGGTGGTGGTGGAAGACGCGCGAGCAATTCATTAAACTTGTTATCGAGCTTTGTTTCGAACGTCTTCTCAAAGCCAGTGATCTTCTCCATGGCCTCTTCAAAATTGTTCAGCACATCTTGCACCTGTTCAGTCATCATTTGCTGAAACTTATCATGAAGCTCCTTGTTCGATAAATTCTCCCAGTCAATCTCGTCGGCTTGTGATCCTGGCATGGTTAGCAGCAATAGAAACACACAAGAATATGATCCTACAGACTACGAACAAGTGGTGGTGGTGGGTGTCACAAATCCGTCAAGCAAATCTCAAATTCTTACCAGTTCTTACCCAGCAGCAGGCGGTGATCGGCAACCGTTGTAGTCAAAAACTCTCAAAGCTTGGATAGAGCGATTACCAGGGAGAGTCAAACGCACGACGTAGATGTATGTGGAGCTGGGAAGGCTTATAATATGGTAGCAAAAAGGGTCAGCAATAATCAATTCAGAGATGCAAAGTTGAATAAACGCTCAACGACGGTACTGTGCTGGTCCTAGGCTAGACTGTGCTAGAGACGCGAGCCTAGAACACTAACAAAATCACGGCGCCGCACGTAAACAAGGGAAAAGCACACTCTGGAATTTTTTTTTCGCTCTATTTTGTTTTTGCGCTCTTTTTTTTTGCGCTGCTTTTTTTTTGCGAAAAATCACTATAATGGCGAGTGTCTCAAAACTCTTCTTAGCTCAAACTGACAGGATGGGCACGAAATATTTTTTTTGACCAATTTTTTTTTTGACTGCCCGGACCCAAAAACTGGAAACGGGTCAAAAAAACTTCCTATAACGGCACCTGTCTCAAAACACTCAGAAACACCTAAAAATAGGATAGCCAGAAAATTTTTCGAAAAATGCGTTTTCGAAAAATTTTGGGCCTAAACGGAGCGTGGCTACCCGACTCTTTTTTTTTGTTTTTTTTGGGCCTAAACGGAGCGTGGCTACCCGAATCGGAATCTAGATGGATCCCGAAAACAAACCTAATATGACAAGAACTCGGATTGGTGGTGGATATATGGTGGTTGATGGCAGCGGTGGTGGTATATGACAGCTGTGGTGGTATATGGATACGGATTCGAAGTCGTGGTGGATAAGCGGTGGTGGTAGATGGCAGGGGTGATGATGATGGTGCGGCGGCGGCGTGACAACTTATGACCAGAACTCGAAACTCTAAAAGACTAGACTCTAAGACCAGCAACTAGACACGACGATGCAACCGCAAATTCAACAAAGCAAAACCCTAAAAAGATTATGCAAAGGCTCAGATTGGTTCGGATATGATGAACTAACCCTAATTTTTTTTGTGGGTTTTCGTGGACTGTAGGTATGAAGAACAGACTCGATCTAAACTATGAAAAACTGTAAAATCTCACCGAGCAACCTGGAAATCTGATACCACTTGATAGAGGCAAAGGTGTCCCGTCTTTCGATGAGATGAGGGATATCGCTTTGGTGGAAGTCGACTTTGACGATCCGACTACGAACGTGCGAGGACGTCGCGCCTTAGCAATCGCTAAACCAACTCCGAGAGGTTATTGACCACGCCGGAGCACGATCAACCTGACCACGAGGGTCTGTTTCCTGCGAGCAAACGAAGAACAAGCAAGAAACTGAGATTGCAATCTGGATATTGCGAATATAAGATGAAAGCTTTATTGATCAAGGTGGGGTTCTGTGACGCCTTTGTCTGGTCGTTGAACACAAACGAAGTACGCGAAGTTGCAGCTATGGCGAACTTTTAATCTAAACAAAACCCAAAGTCTAAACGATGCCCTAAGGGCTGTATATATGGAGGAAGAGGGGGGGAATTTCGTGGCCCTTGGTGGAGGGGTCCGAAATCAACCCTATCTCTTGTTTCCCCACACATACGGACTCTAAAAATAGCCTATACTTATGTATTTCGAAATTACATGGGCCTGGCCCAATAATAAGGTGACGCAGCACCTAAAATAGCCTCGGGACGAAATTTATGAAGTGGCATCTTGTATATTTCGTCCAAGGCTTCATGCACCCATTATGGTGGCTTCAAAGTCCTGAAATCATCACTTGTAACTCCGTTCTTGTTTCCCTTGCGCATGCCATCATCTCCATGCTTGTTCTTGCTCCAATGTTCATCCTTCTCCAAGCTAGGCCCTTCATTTGTAAGCAAAACAAATGTATCCAATTTAGGCAGCATCATATTCTCATGAACATTAGAATCATTACCAAGAAACGAAAGTACCTGGTAATTTAGTTGGCGTGCACGAGCTCTAGTAATTGGTCCAGTATGTATAGCAGCAGGGGTTGTGGGTGTAACAATTGTATTGATGTCCTCATCACCCAGAAGAGATGCTAAAGCACTCACTGGAATCACTATTTTGTGCACTTCAAATGTATGGTTGACATCCACTACTCAGGATGCTGCTAACGCGACACTATGATCAGAGACCCTTCGACGAAACTATGTGCGATGCAATAATCGCAAATGGTGGTGTAAAAAAACCATCAAAAAAGGTGCAAAACGTTTGCGATGGAGGATGCATCAAACACGGTTTAGATTTTAGTTGCGTGTGCGATGCAGGGCATACGATTCAGTTTAATTAACTGTTTGCGATGAGGAGGAACAAAAGAAACGGGCTGCTAGATGAACGTGTGTGCGATATGCAGCATATGGTTCACTCGGGTGAACTATTTGTGATTAGGCAACACAAAAGAAATGGTCAGCCAGATCGAGGTGTGTGCGATATACGACATGCGGTTCACTCGGATGAACTGTTTGTGTTGAGACAAGAGAACAAAAACGGTTCAATATAACAAAATGTGTGTGATATTCGGCAAACAGGTCTGTAATCAGAAATGTGTGCGAAGACCATAATAACATAGACGATTGCATCTAATATGACGTATGTGATATGCTCTGTCTACACAATCTATTGGCCATTGGGGGAGGGGCGGTCATCCGGATACACCATAAGGCTGCAAAGAGGCATCCTATATCAACAAGGACTAGTTGTTCCACCAGTAGCTCATGTAAGAGAACTCTCAAGTTAAGCGTGCTCAGGCTGGAGCAGCCATCAGATGGGTGACTGGATGGGAAGTTGTGTTGATGTTAAATTAACTGATAGGATGGGTCATATTTGTCAAATTAAATGACTGATACGACCCATCCCATGAGTTAATTTAACCTCAAGGTCCTTGTTTTTTTTACTTTTTATTTTTATTTTTAACACATATTAAAGAAGGTCTACTGCATTACTTTTTGACAATGTGCGATACGTGGCATATAGTTGATCCATCCGACCTGCTTGTGATGGAATAAGCCGTGTGTGTTGTGGCCAAACACTTGCTAGTATTCAACCATTTGCGATTGATGAATTCATCACCGACTTGTTCCCTAGTGTGGTCCGTGTTCATCTGATCATCATCTACTTCTTGTGCTAGCTTGATGTTCCTTCTATGCTAAGTTTCCATTATTTGATGGTGTTTTACGAACACGCCACCATTTCCCGCCATTTCCTCACCTTTTTCCCGCCACCCAGCGATATTGCGCATAAACCTAGGCGGCGCGCGACGCACTGAGGCGACAAGCGTAGCCTGTAGCACATCCACCTTTTCCAAGCATGCCAACCCACCAAAGTGTCGCCTCTGCCATCAACCTCGTCTATGAGGAAAACGAGCAGGCGCCACGGCCGCGCCACGGCTCGTCGAGGCTGAGGCGCTCCCCGGCAACGCGATGGATGACGCCGTGATGCGCGTCATCGCTAGGGTTGACCAAACCTTTGGAGCAGGGCGCTTGAGCCCCATGGATCAAGATAGGCATGTCAGCGCCGACAAGTTGCAGCTCACCGCAAAACATGATTGATGGTGCGCTGCAGAGCAAGCTAGGCGCGTCCGCGCCGATAGGCTGTGGCTCGCCGCATGGTGAGACCGTTGGATCGCCGCAGAGCGAGAGGCACGGCGCGCCGCACAGCAAGAGCGGATCACTCGACGCTTGCCTGCTGTCGACACGGTGTCGCAGCTCGGTACACGTCCCGTCAATACCCCCATTCCTTGCCAGGAGTGGGCAGAGGCCCTCAGCGTCGTACTTGCACCAGAGGCCGATCGCGGCGTACTTGCACCGGACGCCCGCCGCACCGTTCGCATGGGTGGCGCTATTCGCCTTATCCCCGGCCCGCTCGATGCCAATGTGCTGGTCCGTAGGCTCGACCGCCTCCTTGGCCCAGGTGCCCACCTGGGCGCAGTAGAGGAACATGGCCGTCGCATCCTCGAGCTGGTGATCTTCGATGAAATAGCCAACTTAGAGCTCGAGATCGCGCTCCAGATGTATCGCGCGCGTGTCGACCGCTTGGACGAACGCCTGCACGAGTTCACGCAGAGCCAAGAGCTACCGTAGGCAAGGGTTGCTGGTCATGGTCTGATGGACGCATTTTATTTTGTTGAGTCGTTTCGACGTGGATAGCTATGTATTCACAGCAATCATAGTATTACTCTGTTTATTCCTCTGTTTCAATGTGTGTACTCTGTTTTCCGTTCTTATATGTTTTGTTTCAATGTGTGTATATACGCTTTACATTCTGTATATGTGGATGATAATAGCTAGATTCAAATTAGTAATGCGTATATACACATATTGAAACAGAACATATAAGAACGGAAAATAGAGTAAAGCACTTTACTAATTAGAATATACACATATTCCTCTGTTTCAATTTAGCGCTTTACATTCTGTATTAGTAGATCCTATGTACATCACCATGTCAAGAGTCTGTTTGGCGAGTGACACATGCGACATCTACATGACATACCCAAAGGTGAATCATCTCCTTTACACGTGCTCACTTGACCCCTTAAAGGATGGTATACTACTTGACACCCCTCTCGTGTGCATGCATAGGTATTGTCGAAACACTACGGATGACGAGGAGGAGTGCAAGCGCCAAGGAACAACTACACCATCTGCGAGGGAAGCATGGAAGTGACGACAGAAGAAGAGAGAGACAGCTCCCAGGACCCCCGGACATCCGGCCCTTGGAAGTGTCACCAGCAGCAAGGAGCCAGCAACCAAGTCTACAGGGCCCGGACATTCGGCGACCAGCCCGGACATCTGGCGCATCCCGAGCTCCCGGACATACGGCCTTCAGCCCGGAAATCCGGACCCCGCCATTCCATAGAGCAACAAGGATGGACCCTGCCAGCCCGGACATCCGGCCCCAGCGCCCGGACATCTGGCGTCTCGGGAAGGCCCCCTGCCTGCGTGCAGCGCATCTAGGCCGTGGCCCATGTACCCCTTCGCCCCTTAGATTATATATACTCACCCTCCACCTACGTTTTAGGGTTAGCTTTGGTTTAGCTCATATTTAGAGATAGAGCATTGCTCATCCATATCGGATCTACTCAACGAGACAGACCGCGGCCCCTCTTCGGAGAAGATCCACCTTGGATTCAAGACCCCTTTACGGGAAGATCCCCTTGTGGATTCAAGACCTCCACATAGAGAAAAACCGGCTACCCTTTGTATCGTCCCTTGTTGGATTTGGATCATGTATCTCTTTGTCTTTCGAGGATCTAGCACATGTGTGATCGTTCTTGTTGGTTTTAGTGTTTCTCTCATGTTTCCCCTCGTGAATCCCCTCGTTTTCCCCCTCGTGTTCTTCGTGTTCCTCGAAGGATCCGCTCCTTTCGTGAAAGATCGGTCGTATAGGGTTCCACCCTACATCATCTTGGTATCAAGAGCCACGTTGATCACGATTTCGGAGCCTCCATGTTGTGTTGCTAGCCTGGTTTTGTTGATTTTGTCCCTAATTCGAAAATTCCCCACAAAAATAGCCCCACTTTTTTTGTGATTTGTTGGTGTGATGAAGTTTTGTTGGATTTGATCCGCAGATTTCGTGTGTTGCACGTAGATCTAGCTTTCCATCCATTTTGCCCCAATTTCCATCCACAAATTCCTTTGAATTTTGCCCGGATTTGACCTCTCCTTGCAAAGATCTTCGAATTCTTCCCCGGATCCAGAGCCCGGACATCCGGCACCCCGGACATCCGGCCATCAAGCCCGGACATCCGGCCCCTGGCAGGACCACTTCCTCTCCATCGCCCGTTTTCCGTCCATATTTTGCCAAATTTTGTTCCGGTGCCCACATATACTTCCGCATACCTCCACCACTTCTGCATAGCACCACCTTATACCACATATACAACCACCACTTACCAACACCAACTCCGACAATTTTGGTCCAATTTTGCTTTCAAAATTTGAGTTGCGGTACCGTGTCCTACTTGTGTTTTGGCTATTTAGGTACGGTTCGACATCAACATCACCACCGCTCATCTTCGCCACGGACGCGTCATCAACAACAACCACCTCTACTACATCTTGGTATTCATGTCACCATTTGACTCCATCAAATTTTTGGCACTTTGGCATCTTTGCCTAGGGCTTCCACCATAACTTCCGCAAAACCACCATAGCCTTCCGCAACCTAACCAATTTTGTTCCCCATAGCATTTGAGGTTGTTTGAGTTGTGATTTGAGTCTCCTAAGGTGTTTAGGCTACTTAGGGATGGTCACTTCTTCATCAACTACCACCATAACTTCCGCATAGGCTTGCCCACCATACACTTCCACCACCCCAACTTAACCCAATTTTGTTTGTGTTGTGAGTTGTGTCTCCTAAGGTGTTTCGGCTACTTAGGGACCGTGTTTCCAACTCCGACACCATGTATAGTCCACCACCTTACCCTCCATTTCCGCATTGCATACTCCACAACCCATCATTGCCATTCCGCAATTCCTTTGAGCTTCCACAAAACCAGCACTGCTTTCCCGCTACCACCATTTGACATTTGACGTTTGAGATTTTGAGTTCGCGGTTTTTCCATTTCCTAAGGTGTTTCGGCTACTTAGGGACGAGTCTCCATCATCTTGGTATCTCCATCAAGATCATCGCCACTCATCATCACCGCGGACGGTAACCTCCTTATCATCTTGGTATTGTGGTATCCCTCCATTGTATATTCCCTTGCCATTGCATTGATAACCCCTAGCTCATTTTGCGTCACATGCCTATTGAGACTAGCCATTTGAGTATTGTTTGCAACGTTACTTGTGCACATTAGTGATCTACACCATACATTGCATACATACCATATGATATTGGTGTCATCATATCATATCTTGTGCCTCAAGTTAGTTCCTGCATATACCCAATCACTATCTTGGTTTGTGCATTTCGCATTGTGGCCATAAAAAAATAAGTTTTTAAGAAAAAGAGAAAGAGCAACGAAGCTTGTAAGCAAGTGGCATAGCATCATACCACATTGCATATAAGATTGTCATATCCGATCATCTTGGATCGTACCACCAAAACATCATACATATATAGCATACTTGGGATAGAAAGTTGATACATTTTGCATATCATAGGCTGTGCACAAGTGTCGTATCAGCCTATAGAGCAATCTTGCTAGCGTCTCTCTTGAGTTTTGCAACACGAGCGTTTTCCGCGGATTCCACATTTTGTGCTCATCCTTGGTTGCACGACCCCATTTATCTATCCATGTGTGTGTTTTCGTGTGCCATTCATTGTTATTGGTCTACTTGTTTCACTTGCAAATTTGTGAATCTCTTTCAACATTATTGACTCTTGCTAACATTTTGCATTAAATTTTTTGTGGCACTATCCTCACCGAGCTTCACCATAAGACTTATTCGTGTAGGTGTGAGAAACCGACAAGAATTGGTACCAATTGTGCGATTTCCTTGTTACATCATTGAGTGATCATTGATCCATCTTCAACATCGTTCAAGGTACATTTGGTATAGTTCTTCTCCTTTGTCCACTCAAATTTGCTCGAGTCTTGTGATGGAAAGGCAAGGCATTTCATCTTCAGTCTACAACAACAACGACGAGTTCGATGCCATGAACAACTCCAACGACGCCAAGATGCAAGCTCAAATGGAGGAGATCAAAGCCCTCATCAAGTCCTACAAGCGGTCTTGCTCATCTTCGAGAAGACGCTCAAGAGAACATGTCTCCAAGCTACCATCTCCAGAAAAATCAAATCAGCATCGACACCATCACCAACAAGGACGTGAAGGTCAAGAGCTCAATACCAACAACCGCTCAACGACTTCACCATCTCCCTTAGCATCTTCACCAAGCGACTTCAAGGCATCTTCGCCTATGGACATACGACATCTTCGCCCACAAGCACTTCAAGAGAAGCTCCCCCAAGCTCAAGTCTGCGACTTCCACGAGCTACTACGACCTCAACATCAACCATGACATTCCTTTCTATGGAACTCTAAAACCCGAGCAGTATCTCGAGTGGGAACGTTTGATGGACGACTACCTCAAGCTACATCAAGTTCCTCCCGAAGATCTAGTGAAGTGTGCCACAAGGAACTTCCACGACTATGCGTCCACATGGTGGCTTCACACACCTTCGGAGAGCTACGACATGAGTTGGCCCAAGACGAAGAGATCTTTGCAGCGAGAGTTCGTGCCTCCAACCTACACGGAACAACTTCAACACCAATTGGAGAACACCATCCAAGGATCCAAGTCCATCGACGAGTACTTCAAGGAGATGAAGATTGCCTTGCGACAAGCCGGCGTGGATGACCCCATTTCGATGAAGTTCCACTTCATGATGGGATTGCACAACGACATCTCCAAGATGATCTTCCTCGAGAACTACAAGTCCCTCGACGAGAACTACATTGGTGCTCTCAAGGAGGAACAAGAACTCATGAAGGCCAAAGCTTCTCCACCCCAAGCTCACTTCGCGACGACCAAGCTCCATGAGAATGAGCATGAGGCTAGTACTACCACGATGTCCAAGCCAGACGAGCTCCCAAACGATGCTCGCAAGTTCAACTTCACCGCCATCCCACTTTGTGGCATTGATGATGCCGAGTCTACTTCAACTCTTTTTCAAGACGGTGTGGCGACGACTACGACTATGGAGCCAATCAAGGAACATGCTTTGGAGGCATGCGGCATGGTGACGAGCACAGAGGATGCTTCCATCTTAGGAAGCGAGAGTGATGATTTGCCATCTTCGGCCTTCATCCACGGCGACGACAACGAGATGGTTGAGCATGGGATTCTACCGTCGACCACGGCGACATATGTTGACTTGAGTGACTTTAGCCACCATATTGAGAGCGAGAGTGACTTCACCACTAGCCCGATATATGATGTGTTGCCACAATTCCCATGTGAGGAGAGCCACAACCCCCACCACTTGATTGAGATGAGTGACTCCACCATATGTGACATTGAGTGCACCTACCTTGAGGGAGTGAGTGAACCACCACATAGAGAGAGTGAGGCCACTATGATTTCTAACTACTTAACCTCTACCTCTATTGTGTCTTCTCATTTGGTGCTAGGTCCCATATACGATGACGCACCGATTCGTGACGACTACGTCCTTCCTTTGGACAATATGATGGCCATGGTGGAATACGATGCACCCCCACATGGTTCCATCAAGATGATGATCTTGACCACCATTTGGTCTTACCCACCTCACCTACACCACTAGAGTGGAATGAACAAGGTAACATAGGTGAAGGTGATGCTCTAGTCCCACTAGTGGACATTCTTGACACTGATTGCTTGCATGATGTTGATCAACCTATTTCCATGCTTCATGCTAGTGTGACTTCCCCATGCGATGATTTACCCATTTACAATGAGTATGATGATTGCCATGTGGAGTCTATTAGTTGTGATGCCATGTTACATAGGATTTCTTGTGATCATTCTTTTGGTCACATCATGTTTGACAATCTGCTTGACTTGTCATATGCTATGCATGAGATCGACCACATGTCATATTTGCAGTCTCTTCATAGTTACTATGCATATGCCATTAAGATTCACCCAATTTGCACTTATGGCATAGATGACAAGCCCATGGTTATCGGCATTTGTTTTTCTTGTGATGATATTGATATGCTCCCTTTGCATCATTCATCTCATATGCCATGCCATGACCACCTAGCTTCGGATATGCATTGTTTTGGATGTTGTCCATTTTCTCCATATGATCTTTCCAATATTTCTCATGAGGAGACCCTCATAGTTTCCTCATACATTTTAGGAGATTTTGATTCATCCCATTCATTGCATGATCCGAATACTTGTTGCACCATATGAACCCCATGAATAAAAATGCATTTTGCTTGTATGCTCAATTTGCATCCCCATCGTGCTATACACAATAACTATTCTTTCATGATGGATGACATGTTCTTATACCATGCATCAAATTTCTTTGAGCGATGCTTATCTTGTGCTAACTCTCACGTGCACATACACATCATGATGGATGATGTGTACATTTACCACACACACAATTTCCTTCGTTTGTGTCTCTTTTGTGTAGGATACTTGGACCTTGTGTCAACTTCCGCTTCACATGAGTTAACCATTTGAGCTCTTGAGAGCAAGCCTCATACATTCGACCACGACTCGCTTCTCCAACACCTTTGCTACCACTTCGGCATTGTGAAGAATGCACAAGGACACGCCTTCAAGGTGACATATTTCTTGAGCATGGATATTGCGGATCATACTACTTGTGTTGCTTGCACCATGAGACTTCTTGTTCATATTGGACCACTTGATTGCACACATGTTAGAGATCTTGCTTTAATTTGTTATTTTCACCATTCCATGCATCATCATATATTGTGTGTTGCATCCAATTCTTGGATTACATGCTCCTCTCATATGTTTGGTTGCAACAATGTCATCACTTCACATATGCCATGTCCCATTGATTGCTACACATTTCAGTTGATTGTCTCACACATGATGAACAATCCATGTTTCTATTCTGTTAAGTGCCACACAATATTCACTACACCCCATGCACACTATGCTTGGATTGTCTTGCACTTGACCCATGTGTTTAGACACTTCATTTTATTTGGTGTTGTGAATGCTTCTTATGCCTACCATAGACCTTTCATTCAGCGCTTTGTGCATGCTTGCTATGAACTTGAGGTGGATGCTTATTATCTTGACACACATACTCGCATCACTACCTCACATTTACATGCTAGTCCCCATGATATCTTTGCTTGTGCTCGATTGATATGCTTACATGCCATGTCACAATCCTTTGTCACACCCTATGCTATGCTTCATGACGACACTTGTTTAGTGAATCACCTCTTGAATGCTTGGTTTTGCACTACCGCTAACCACATATCTTTTTCCAAGTGTTTGTTGTCCTTGCTCATTTTGAGGGAATCACTAGACGGTGCGACATTGGAGAGCGCCCATTTCGAGCTTCAAGACGATGAGTACTTGGTGAATGTCCACTTCTACACGCCGAAGCCATCTCTTTCCCATGGTGATTTGGTATTCGATCCGAGGTTGGATCTTTCCCAAGGGGGGGGGGAGATGATGCGGAGCATCCTATGTACATCACCATGTCAAGAGTCCATTTGGCGAGTGACACATGCGACATCTGCATGACATACCCAAAGGTGAATCATCTCCTTTACACGTGCTCACTTGACCCCTTCAAGGATGGTATGCTACTTGACACCCCTCTCGTGTGCATGCATAGGTATTGTCGGAACACTACGGATGACGAGGAGGAGTGCAAGCGCCAAGGAACAACTACACCATCCGCGAGGGAAGCATGGAAGCGTCGACGGAAGAAGACGGAGACAACTCCCAGGACCCGGGCATCCGGCCCTAGCCCGGACATCCGACCCTTGGAAGTGTCACCAGCAGCAAGGAGCCAGCTACCAAGTCTATAGGGCCCGGACATCCAGCGCGTCCCGAGCTCCCAGACATCCGACCTCCAGCCTGGAAGTCCAGACAACGCCATTGCATAGAACAACAAGGCTGGACCCTGCCAGCCCGGACTTCTAGCCCCAGCGCCCGGACATCCGGCGTCTCGGGAAGGCCCGGACATCCGCCCCCCTGCCTGCGTGCATCGCATCTAGGCCATGGCCCATGTACCCCTTCACCCCTTAGACTATATATACTCACCCTCCACCTACGTTTTAGGGTTAGCATTGGTTTAGCTCATATTTAGAGAAAGAGCATTGCTCATCCATATCGGATCTACTCCACGAGAGATACGGCGGCCCCTCTTCGAAGAAGATCCACCTTGGATTCAAGACCCCTTTACGGGAAGATCCCCTTGTGGATTCAAGACCTCCTCACGGAGAAGAACCGGCTACCCTTTGTATCGTCCCTTGTTGGATTTGGATCGTGTATCTCTTTGTGTTTCGAGGATCTAGCACATGTGTGATCGTTCTTGTTGGTTTTAGTGTTTCTCTCGTGTTTCCCCTCGTGAATCCCCTCGTTTCCCCCCTCGTCCGCTCCTTTCGTGAAAGATCGGCTGTATAGGGTTCCACCCTACATCACTCCTCCGCCATCTCCTTCTTGAACGCCACTTGCTTGGCTTTCTTAGCCGGCAGCAGCGACTTCCACAGGCAAAGATTGTACTAGCCCCAAAACCAATCCAAAGTTGGGGGGTCCGGCGCAACCTCGTCCGGCAGCGCGTAGGGGTCCTCGTCTCTGCTCTTTGAGTGAGCGTCCTCGGGGGGGCGCAACTCCTTGTCGGCACGTGGGTACACCGGCGGCGCCATGGTAGAGATTTGAGAGAGAGAGAGAGGGAAAGCGGGGGGAGGACGTAGATGAGAATGCAGGCGGGACGACGTGAGCAAGGTAGTATTTATTGGCGGCCGGAATCTATATCGATGGGGACAGTACACACGGCTGTCGCCGGAATTTACGAGTATTGTAGTTTGAATTACACACGATTCCCGTAGCAAAATCTGTGTGTGAACATAATAGCTGACGGTTTCCAATACAGAACCGTGTCTGATTAATGATCCCCGCCACTCACCTACCAAACCTCGAGCCGCGAGATAGAGTGCCAATCGTGTGGGGCCGGTTGTCTTGCCAGATCTTTACATTTTCTTTTTTGAACACTAGATATTTACATCATCTTATGTTTTTTTAACTCGCACACAAGTACACAAAAATATGATGTTTCAAACAGTTATGGTTAGGAGTTGCATGTAGATGTAGTTCAAATTTGAATTACAGTCATTAAATGGCTAGAAAATCACTTAAATGTCTTCAAAAGGTCAAATGACCCCTGAAATTTTCCAAATTTTCAGATGACAGTTGTATTAGTGCACGTTAAACATAGAGAAAAATTGAAGGGCGTAAGAGGAAGCTATCTCCCGTTCATCATCAAACATGCATTGTTCCCTCTCGGAACCACGAACCTTCTAGCGAGTTGCTCCGGTTTGTGAGGTTGTGTGTCCAAACTTTCGTCAAACATGCCAATTTTTTACCACATCATCTTGGTGGCATGACATTACATCAACCAAGGTTTCATGTTTTTCTCATATTTTTTAATTTTTTGGAATTAAAATGCCATGTCACTCCATGCATACATATGCATGTGTCCATGTCGTGAGACAAATATGTTTGAAAATTCCTTCTAATTTACTGCACATGGAATTAACTCGCACACAAGTACACAAATATGATTTTTCAAACCGTTATGGTTAGGCGTTGATGTAGATGTAGTTAAAATTCTAAGTACGGTCATTAAGTGTCTAGAAAACCACTTAAATGTCTTTAAAAGGTCAAATGACCCCTAAAATTTTCCAAAATTTCACATTACAGTTGTTGTAGTGCAGGTTAAACATAGAAAAAAATTGGAAAGGCTGTAAGAGGAAGCTATGTCCCGTTCGTCATCAAACATGCATTGTTCCCTCTCGGAACCACGAGCCTTCTAGTGAGTTGCTCCGATTTGTGAGGGGTGTGTGTCCAAACTTTCGTCAAACATGCAAAAAAATTACCACATCATCTTGGTCGCATGACATTACATCAACAAAGGTTTCATGTGTTTTTGATTTTTTTTAATTTTTTGGAATTAAAATGCCATGTCACTCCATGCTTAATTGTGTCATAGCAGTTAGACCAATATGTTTGAAAATTCCTACCAATTTACTACACATGGAATTAAATCGCTCACAAGTACACAAAATATGAGTTTTCAAACCATTATGCTTAGCTGTTGCATGTACATGTAGTTCAAATTTCAATTACGGTCATTAAATGGCTAGAAAACTAGTTAAATGTCTTAAAAGGTCAAATGACCACTGAAATTTTCCCAAATTTGACATGACAGTTGTAGTAGTACTACAAAATTTCTTGTACATTTAAAACACCATCCGTTGCCACTTTACTCCAAATTCGTCTTTCACAGCTAATAAAAAATATCTACAACATCACACATAGTTATTTTCTAGGAACCATTTGCAATGAAAATATCTGGGTCTATTTAAGTCTCCCTCCTTAAGCTTCGCCGGCTCGTCTGCTCCAGTGCTGGCAACCCCCGAATCCACGAATCCCGTTCCCCATTCCCGCACCCCCTTCTTGCAAAGATGACGCCGTGGAAATGCTTCGTGAAGGCCCATACGATGGTCGCGTCCCCTCCGAGCACCACCGCCTGCATTGAGAGCGCAGCCGCCTACGCCGTGAGTGCCGCCGCATCCGCATTGAGCGCGACCGCTTCCGCCGAGAGGGCATTTGTGATAGCCGACAGGGCAGCTGCGGCAGCCGAGACGGCTACACCTGATGCTGCGACGGCGGCTGCAAACGCTGAGAGCGCTCGAGCTACTATCCATGCAGCCGGTGTCGCCCTGGCCTAGGTCGAGGCCATCCACACCAAGATCGAGGATGCACGTGTCAAGATATTATAGGCCACCTCGGACTCCAGCATGCAACCCATGTCTGAAAAGGCGGCGGTGGCCATGGAGCACCTGCTTCCTCATGAGGTCGCCGAGCGGGAGCTGGAGATGCAGGAGGCGGCGGAGATCGAGGAGTGCCAGAAGGAGGAGTTGCGCATGGCCGAGGTCGAGGTAGAGAAGAGTCTGTCCGTCGAGGAATCAGTGGTGGAGTACCAACGCGAGCTCTGGTGCAGCCACTACTACGAGTACTACAACCTTGAGGGCGGTGCCGAGGACGAGGACGAGGACGCGGTCGACTTCAGCAGGGGGGCGCGGAGTCCACCAACGGCGGCATGTCGCCAGGACAAGTCATCGATGTCTCATCTCACACCGGCGATGCATAGGCAGGCGCAGCGGCAGATTTGTTAAAATTATGCATACTTAGGCTTTGTTTTTAATGCTGGTCTTTTCTTAGAGCAATGTCTAAGTCAACTGGCTCTGTTTAATTACTAAAATTGCTCGATTCAATAAGTGTGGTCTATCTGCTGTACACTCTTTTGTGTGCCCAAATTAGCAAGTGATGTTAAATTATGCAATGACGTACCCGGGGAAATTCCCACCAATATTTGAATTATCAAACTCATCCCATGCGCTTAAAGCAGAAGAATCGTTTGCAATGCACACAATCGTTCAAAGTGAATGGTCCGGCGACACCGCACGCAAAGTTTCCCTCCACATTTCCAAAATTTTGTCCTACCGCCAAAATATCAGCCCCCGCCCCCTCCCCCTTCCCCACCCCCTTTTCTCCCCGAGCACAAGTCACATTTCCCCTGTTTTCTGCGTCACCTTATTATTGGGCCAGGCCCATGTATTTTCGAAATACTTAAGTATAGGCTGTTTTTAGAGTTCGTATGTGTGGGGAAACAAGAGTTAGGGTTGGTTTCGGACCCCTCCTCCAAGGGCCACGAAATTGCCCCCCTCTTCCTCCATATATACAGCCCTTAGGGCATCGTTTAGACTTTGGGTTTTGTTTAGATTAAAAGTTCGCCATAGATGCAACTTCGCGTACTTCGTTTGTGTCTAACAACCAGACCAAGACGTCACAGAACCCCACCTTCATTAATAAAGCTTTCCTCTTTTATTCGCAATATCCTGATTGCAATCTAAGTTTCTTGCTTATTCTTCGTTTGCTCGCAGGAAATAGACCCTCGTGGTCAGGTTGATCGTGCTCCGGCATGGTCAATAACCCTCGGAAGTTGGTTTAGCGATTGCTAAGGCGCGACGTCTTCACACGTTCGTAGTCGGATCATCAAATTCAACTCCCATAGAAAATGATATCTATCTCATCGAAACATCGGGACACCTTCACCTCTATCACAACCCAACATTTACCCCTATTGTTTTTGTGTGTTCACATGATTAGGATACTTTATTAATCAGTTTTTATTGCTTTTGTTTCAATAAAGTGCCAAGAAGACCTTTGGAATGGCTTACGGAGATAGTTGATTTGATCTTGCTAAAAAATAGAAACTTTTGCGCTCAGGAAAATAATTCTCATTTTTAACAGAAGCGTGATAAAATAATGATTCTTTTTGCAGAAGATTAATAGACAAATTTCCCAGGGTTTCCTAATTTTTCTGAATTTTTGGAGTAGCAGAAGTATGGTTGGAGTATAGATTACTACAGACTGATCTATTTTTGACAGATTTTGTTTTCTATGCAGAGTTTGCTTGTTTTCTAGTTTGCATGGTTTATATTGCATAATATAAATTGTGGAAATGATATGCTATAGTGGGAATTATGTGGAAACAATTATGAATCTTGTCATTTACAGTACCAAAGTGAAACGGTTTGCTCTTTATCATACTAACCTATCTCATGAAGTTTTGTTAAGTTTTGTGTGATTGAAGTTTTCAAGTTTTGGGTGAGATGTCGATATGAGGAGAATAAGGAGTGACAAGACCATAAGCTTTATGATGCCCAAGGCACCCCAAGGTAATATTCAAGGAAGATCCAAGAAACTAAGCTTGGCGATGCCCAGGAAGGCATCCCTTCTTTCGTCTCCAACATTATCGGTAACCTCACTTGGAGCTATGTTTTCATTCGTCACATGATATATTTTTTGCTTGGAGCATCAACTTATTTTGTTAGGATTTGATTGCTGTTATTTAGAATAATGTTTTGCATCTTTTATTTCAATAAAAGTGGCATTTATAGCCTTTACTATGCTTATTTTACAAGTCTACATGTTGCTGTTGGAAAACAAAGAGTTTACAGCTGTTGCAAAAATTCCCTAGAAAAGTCATTATGTGATAAAATGTTGAATTTTTTTTGCAAAATAAGCTATGATAAATTTTCTAAAGTGTGGTAAATTTTCATAATCTTTGGAGTTTAAGAAGTATTGATACTCTTGCATTCTTTACAGACTGTACTGTTTTGGCAAATTGTTGTTATGTTTGGATATGTTTGCTTGTTTAATGATTCTATTTGAGGATATGAGTATTAAATATGCAGAGGCATTTAGTATGCAATATTGAATAATAATTTTAGTGATTTGCTACAGTAGATAATGATAAGGTTTTTGCATTGGTTTATACTAACTTATCTCACGAGTTCTTGTTTTTTTAGGGCAGATTGCTATTATTGTCGGGGATATACCCCGCGGTATGACCCGACCGGAGTTATAACCCGGCTGGGACTTGGTAAACCGGCTGGTGTTAAGTCAGATGATAACCCGGCAGGTGTTAAGTCAGATGATAACCCGGCAGATGTTAAGTCAGATGATAACCCGGAAGGTGTTAAGTCAGATGATAACCCGGCAGGTGTTAAGTCAGATGATAACCCGACAGGTGTTAAGTCACATCATAACCCAACAGACAGTCATAACCCGGCAGACAATCATAACCTGGCAGACAGTTATAACCTGGCAGACAGAGTCACCTGGGGTTAACAAGTCCGAGACGTTAAGAAGCCCAAGATGTTAAGAAGCCCATGAAGAGAAGTAAAAATAGTTGAAGTCTTAATCCGAGTTGGACTCTACATGTAACCCGCCTCTTTAACATATATAAGGAGGGGCAGGGCACCCCGAGAGGGGAGAAAGAATCTTAAGGGTTAGACATAACTAGGAGAGCCGGTTTACAGCGACTCCCTCGTGATGATAATGTGACCTAGCCACAAACAACATGTAGGGTTGTTACCGGATGATGTTTCCCGGGCCTGAAGCTGTCTAAATCATTGTCTTACATTGTGTCTCTCGATTCCAATCAACCCCTCTCAAGCTACCACATTGATGTGTTCGCCTCACGACTAAGTCCTCACCCTAGGACATCTGCCGTGACAATTCCACGACAGTTGGCGCCCACCGTGGGGCATGGGCACGGTGGTGTCGAGTTCTTGCAGGGATCTTTTCTAGGGTTCGAGAAGTTCACAATTTTTCGAGATGAAGAAGAGTCATAAACGAAGGAGTTACATTGTCTCAATATCAAGCAGTCAGAGCAATAAAATACAAGATTTGTCCAAAGTCAAAAGCAGTGAGGGTTATGGTCTCTTCGTAGCTACTGTCCGGCGGGTTATTTGATCACTTTTGATCCGCTGAGATGGACTGAAGCTTTTCTTCTGAAGTCAGCATACTACCAGTCCACCGAGCTTGTAAGGATTTTCACAATCCGCCGTCGGGTCTGGTTACTATATTCCAAGCATTAGTCTGATCCGACATGTTTGCATTACTACTGTATCTATGAGTTTTCAAAGCCTTGAGGGTATCAACTGGTAGCTGCTGATCGCTACCTGGGATAAAGATGACGAGGGTTGCGTGCTGTGTGTCGCTGCGACCACGCGATCCATTGAACCTGATCTATTTTCGCTACACCGTCGTCAACACCTCAGACGCCGCCGCCGGGTTACTACAAACCCTATCTTCCGTTTTTAGGACAGGATGAAAAAACTACGCGTAAAGCAGGTTGCATCCGAGCAACTAATGTATGCAAGTTTGCTTCAAATCTCAAGGTTTGGGAAGCAAACAATTTGACGAGCTACTTACGTCCTCACGGGAAGACCCAAATCACCGCTTAAAGTCAAAGTACTAATTCAACTAGTACTTCTCACGTATTGGACAGAAGCCAAGGTGAAGACAAGCCATCACATCAAATCGCCAGGGTATTAGCCGCAAGTGCCAGTACTCAGATCTTCAAGGGAAAATTACTATTAAAAAAAGAAAAAAGAGAGAGAAACAGGCCACGACCCGGTCTGTTCAACCGGTTACGACTTGGAAGCAACCTCCGCTGCGACCTCACTTCGCGGGCGCCTCCGCCGCCGAGTTGAGCCGGCCCTGCCGCCTCAGGCCGTCCCTCGCTTGGGGTCAACACTGAGCCACGCCCGGCCTTGTCTCAAGCCGCCCTCCCGCCGCTCGACTCCGCCTCCGAACCGGCAGTTCTTGAACCACCCGCTACCTCCGCTGGCCGTTTTAAGTCAGCAGGTCATGCCTGAGCCACCAACACCAGCGCGCAGAGCCGTGGTTGTGCCCGTTTTGGTCTCGTTCCTCAAGTCACCGACCTACTTCACAACACCGCGGCCTTACCTCTGAGCCGCCGTTGCTAGGATCACTATAGCCGTGAGCCGGCCAGCTATAACAACAATAGCCATTGATGATCGAGCCGCCGTTGCGTGGACATCTCGCCGCCGTAGCCGGATGTGGCCATCTTCCAGCGCCCGCCTATCTTCTTCAGCCACGCCATTGCTGAGCCACCATGGCCTCGCTTTGTCTCTGTTGGCCTACTGTCAATCGCCTCTGTGGCCTACGGTAACCCGCGACGGCCTGGCGCTACTTCTGTCGCGGTTTCCGCAAAATCGTTGTCGCTGGCGAGTCACCTCCGCCATGGCCAGGAACAAATCAGCCATTGACTAATTCAACTGCAGTGGTGATAAAACCGAGCCGGCCTTGTGCCCCTGCAAATCGCCGCCGTCTCGCGACTGAACCACCACCGAGTGACCTGCCGGTTTAGCTCTGCCTCCACGGCCCCGCTGTCGTCGAGCACATCGCACCTGTAACGCCCTCGATGTGGCTATATCTCCCACGTGTCGAAGCACGACTTAGAGGCATAACCACATTGAAAGCAATGTCGCAAGTGAGGTAATCTTCACACAACCCATGTAATACATAAGGGAAAATAATACATAGTTGGCTTACAATCGCCACTTCACACAAATACATGAATAAAGCATTACATCATCCAGACACAATCAGGGCCCGACTATGGAGCCAAAATAAAAGAAGACTACCCCAAATGCTACACAGATCCCCGATCGACCCCAACTGGGCTCCGCTACTGATCAACTGGAAATGAGAAGAACATAAAGGACAATATCATCATCGAGCTCCTCCTTGAGCTTGGTTGCGTCATCTTCACGGTATCATCGGCACCTGCAAACTGGTTTTGGAAGTATCTGTGAGTCACGGGGACTCAGCAATCTCACACCCTCGCGATCAAGACTATTTAAGCTTATGGGTAAGGTAAAGGTATCATGTGGAGCTGCAGCAAGCGACTAGCATATATGGTGGCTAACATACTCTAAAGAGAGCGAGAAGAGAAGGCAAAGCACGGTCGAGAATCTATGATCAAGAAGTGATCCTAGAACAACCTACGTCAAACATTACTCCAACATCGTGTTCACTTCCCGGACTCCGCCGGAAAGAGACCATCACGGTAACACACGCGGTTGATGTATTTTAATTAAGGTCAACTTCAGGTTTTCTACAACCGGACATTAACAAATTCCCGTCTACCCATAACCGCGGGCACGGCTTTCGAAAGTTCAAATCCCTGCAGGGGTGTCCCAACTTAGCCCATCACAAGCTCTCACGGTCAACGAAGGATATTCCTTCTAGCAGGAAGACCCGATCAGACTCGGAATCCCGGTTACAAGACATTTAGACAATGGTAAAACAAATCCAGCAACACCGCCCGAATGTGCCGACAAATCCTGATAGGAGCTGCACATATCTCGTTCTCAGGGCACACTCAGATGAGCTCTCCATACAACTAAAACCAAAACCTTGAGTTTCCCCGAGGGGGCGCTGCACAGGGCTCTAGTTTGGACCAACGCTCAAAGGAGCACTGGCCCGAGGGGGGTGGGGGGTAAAATAATGATGACCCTCAGGAGCATGACTCCCAAGGGAAAAGAAAAGGCTATGTGGCGAATGGTAAAACCAGTGTTGGGCATTGCTGGAGGAGTTTTATTCAAGGCGAACTGTTAAGGGGTTCCCATTATAACCCAACCGCGTAAGGAACGCAAAATCCGGGAACATAACACCGATATGACGGAAACTAGGGCGGCAAGAGTGGAACAAAACACCAGGCATAAGGCCGAGCCTTCCATGCTTTACCAAGTATATAGATGCATTAATTCAATAAGAGATATTGTGATATCCCAACCAAATATCCATGTTCCAACAAGGAACATACTCCAATCTTCACCTGCAACTAACAACGCTATAAGAGGGGCTGAGCAAAGCGGTAACATAGAAAAACAACGGTTTGCTAGGACAAGGTGGGTTAGAGGCTTGGCTTAACAATATGGGAGGCATGATAAGCAAGTGGTAGGTATCGCAACATAGGCATAGCAAAAGAGCGAGCAACTAGCAAGCAAAGATAGAAGTGATTTTGAGGGTATGGTCATCTTGCCTGAAATCCCGCAAGGAAGAAGAACGAGTCCATGAAGAAGACAAACGGACGTAGTCGAACGGGTCCTCACAAACGCGACGTTACCGGAACCAACCCGAAGAAGCAACACCGGAAAGAAGCACACAACATAGTAAACAACCAACACATGAACATTATATGATATGCGAGATGCGGTATGTGATGCATATGCATGATTTGACAAGAATGATTGAACCTGGCCTCAACTTGGAAATCCAAGAGTGCCACTGGAAAGGTGAGGTGATTTTGGTTGAAATCGATATAAAGATCACCGGAATCGGATGCACGGTTTGGAAATGGCAAGCAAAACAAATATGGCACCGGTCTGCGATAAACAACAAGTAGCCAACTAAATGCAACAAGATAAATATGCTACAACACTCAAACATGGCAACAAAATACATGGCAGGGATCCACTCAAGATGCTTGACAAAATATGAACACTCAGCTATGGCTAATTCATCCATTAACATGTTCAAACAAGCATGGCAAAAGTGCAAGTCTGGTATTTAACATCAGGAAGCACACTTTAGAGCATGAAAACTACATGCTACAAGAACCTAACATGGCAAAGAAAGGCATGGCATGAAGCTACTCAAAGCACTTAACAAAAGTCCCTTAGTGGCCTTGAGCCAAAAGGGATCAGAAAATACAATTGCAAGCATGTGAACATAGCAAAAACATAAACAGATCTCTGACTTAGTGAAAAACTGGAGCATGCAAATCAGTTAACGAGTAGGCATGTTTACGAGTTCGATGCACTCACTACAGAGCATGGCATGACAAACTAAGCATACACCCATCACGAATACATCACATAGAAGCTAGACATGGCAAGAACAACAACATAGCATGCACGGATCAATAGCAACATCCTCGGCAAAATCGCTAACAAGTCAACAATCTGCCCTGCCAGGAATCACGGAATAGCAAAAATAGAGCTCGATGGACTCAAGCTAGGGTGCTCCATAAATGCAAACAAAGACATGGATGGATAGAGCACCACAATGTTAACAAAACATCCTTACGGATCATCCTCAAAAGAGGCACGGATCGCTAGGAAACAACATGAGCATATGACATAACGACAAAAACAGGACAAGGACTTAGTGAAATTCTAAGTCCCTGAAATCAGCATTACCGATTACGATACTTTGCAAGCTTGTGCTAGTCACCAAAAATATCATAAAAATGCATGGCAAGCACCTATGTAAAGGTGGCATGGCATATAACAAAACACATGTAGAGCTCAGGGTCATAACATTCACACATTAATCATGGCAAAAATGACAAATATCTATTTGATGAAACAGATCTGACAAATTACTCACATAGCCCCCTTCCAACAACATTTCGGGCATCCAGATGCGCTCAAATGTAAATGATGCAATGAGATGAAATGATGTACTCGTCGAGGCGAACATTTTGATATGCTACACGCATGAATCAGAGCTACGGATGCCGAGTTACGATGCGTCAAAAATGGGCATATGAATCTAGAAACTTCGGGGACTTAGTGGAATTTTTACCTCCGCAAAAGTCAACGCGGGACGGAGAGAAGCAGGACGAAGAGATCCGGGATAGAGACGGTGTTTGGATGGCGGGATTGGTGGATCTCATCCATCTTCTCCGGATCTGACTGGGAGGAACTCCAGCGAGACTAACTCCGGCGAGGGCGCCGATCCGGGGGAGGTCGATGGCGAGGCGCTCCGGCGACGGGGTGACGCAGTCCCGCGGCCGGAGAAGGAGCGAGGCGTCCGGCGGAGCTGGTGCGCCGCGGCGGCGATGGGCGGCGCCGCGACGAGGCCCAGCGGCGAGGGGCGGCGCGGCTCACCGGTGACGGGCGGCGGGCGGAAGGCGTGGGACGCGCAGCCGGGCGGAGACGGCGGCCGGCGGGCGCCCGAGGCTGAGGGGATGCCCAGGCATGGGGCGGCGGCGGTTCGGGCCCCGCGGGCCGGATCTGGGCCGCGCGGGCCCGCGGCGGCGGAGGAGAGAGGAGGCGGTGAGGTGGCGGCGTTGGATAGGCTGGCGGCGACGACGAGGTGACGTGGCACGCTGCCATTGGGCGGAATGAGGTGGCCGACGGATGCGTCCAGCGCGGACGGTCATGTCCGGCGGCGCGAGGAAGAGGAAGGCTAGGGTTAGACCGTGAATTCCGGAGGGGATCACATATTTATAGATAGATGGAGCTAGGAGAGTCCAAATGAGGTGCGGTTTTCGGCCACGCGATCGTGATCGAACGACCGAGATGATGGAGGGGGTTTAGGTGGGTTTTGGGCCACTTTGGAGGGGTGTTGGGCTGTAACACACACGGGGCCTTTGCGGTCCCTCGGTTAACCGTTGGAGTATCAAACGAAGTCGAAATGGCACGAAACTTGACAGGCGGTCTACGGTAGTAAACCAAGGCCACATGACAAGTCTCGGTCCAATCCGGAAATGTTTAACACCCGCACACGAAAAGAGGAAGAAAGGGACACCGGATGACATAGGAGCGCCAGATTGCAAAACGGACAATGGGGAAAATGCTTGGATGCATGAGACGAGCATGTATGCAAATGAACTGCACATGATGACATGATATGCAATGCATGACATGCAAGCAATGACAAGGAAACAACAGCGAATAACTGGAGGACACCTGGCACATCGGTCTCAGGGCGTTACAACACTCCACCACTACGAGAGGATCTCGTCCCGAGATCTAGAATGGCACCGGAGGGACAACGAAAGAGATAAAGAAGAGGTAAAACTAAGTTGCTTCTTTGACAAACGAGTGAAACCACGAGCCTCGAGAGGTTGACCAAATTGAAAGAAAGAAAGAAACAAGAAAGAGCGCAGTTGAAAGCACTCCGGTAGGGAAGAGGAACAAGGAATTACAAATTCGGACAGCACTTCGGTTGAAAAGAGATGAAAGACTTGATAAAATGAAAGAGCTTGAGCAAAGGGGCACAACACTCCGGTTAAAAGGACAAGCATGACAAGGAGAAGAAGAAGGTTTGAAGAGAGCAGCAACACAATGCCTCCGGGAGAGAGAAATAGAAGATAGATGATTAAAATAAAAGAATGGAGAAGAAAATGCCAACTTCTGCCACAAAAGAGTTTGAAAAGGCATCTTTAGGAGAAGGGTCGAACGGAGTTGTTGGAACACCAACAACGAAAAGAATACTCTTGATATGGTCTTATGGAATACATCTCAAATTATGAGGTGACAACCTGCCATTCATGGGAAAAAGAATTGGATTGGTATGAACAAGGAGACGAGCAAATATTTCATCGGGAGGATAAATGAAGAACTTTGATCATTGATAAACACCATAAGAGCGACAATCCTTAAAGGAAAGCTTTAGGTGAAATATAGCCCAAGATAACTCCAATGACGCGATTGCTGGATTTAATATATGTCATTTCGATAACATGTGAATCGCGGAGCACGAAGGGAAATTATCAAGAAGGACATAACACCACCTCAAAAGATATGCGTGAAAGAATAGCACTCCAGACTGCAAGATGAAGAAAACTTGAGCTCCTTAGAAAAGAATGTTGATGAACACTTCGAGAAGGAATTAAATCCTTGATGAATCCATCATGTAGAACCTTCATGAAGAATTCCGGTAACAAAAGGATAACGAGAAGAAAGGGAAGTTGAAAACACAAGGTGAAACCTTGTAATGCTTTAGATGGATCTCCGTGATGATATAATTGAGAGAACTTGGAACTCCGGGAAAGAAAAGATAAAGCCTCTCGAACCAAGAATGTGAAATGATGAACCACTCCAGAAAGCAGGAAATTAGATCACTTGGATGAAAACAAGAATAAGAATTACATTATGCTTATCCTTCACCAATTAAATTGATGACAATCAACGGATTTGGCATACTACTTATTCTCGTGGAAAGGATTGAAGAGAGGCATAACTAAAGCTTGAGAAGGTCTTCAACAATCCACCGGTAGAATTTGGAAAATACGAATGCATTTATATGATAAACGAAGGAAGAAGAAACTTGGAAGAACCACCGTAAGAATTGAACATGAAAATAGCAAGAGCACAAATTCACCGGAAAGAATTGGAAAACGAAAGAAGATACTTGAAGGCATTTAGATACAAGAGAACGAATAAATCACGAGCTGATTAGAGGATATTTGAGCGATGCACTGGTAATATTTGGAGAATGATAGCTGAAAGCTAAGGAAGAATAAATCTGAGATGATGGGCTCCGGATGATCAAACTGAGAAGACTCTTGAATTGCTCCGGATAGGTGAAAAGAATTCTCACAATCAAACAATTATGAGAGGATGGCCTCGAACTAGAACCACGAATCTCTGAGAGAACGGATAAGATATGGAGGTAAAACTCTTCTTCGGTCTTCAAATGTTGAGAGTGACGACGAGAAACACCAGCGTGAATTGTTGAGGTACTCCGAAAGAATCAAAAGCGAAGAGATTGAGCCAACGATGAAAAGAATGTGGACGATCTTGGAGAAAAACATAAGACTTATGATGATTCATTCTTATGTCAAACTTCGAAATGAAATTTGAGGATAGCTCCGGGAAAATTAGAAGAGTCAGGTAAGATCCTGGAAAAGACCTGTGGGTTAGGGCCCACACAAATGAAACACCGTTGAATGATTTAAAAGATAGATTGCGCCGGTTGAAATAAATGGCTTGAATGAGGTAACATCCTCAAAATAGCTTGAACGGATTAAGAGTGGAAACACGAATCTTTGAGATATCTTGAGCACTCCGGAACAATAGAATAGCGAGCGGTGAAAGATTATGAGGTGCACCGGCATGGAAAAAACATTGAAATGAGGAAAGGATATGATCCACACAGCTTGTCTTGGTTCCATCGGAGAAGAAAAAAATGAATAATGGTGAACTAGAAGCTCTGCTAGACTCTTCGTGAGAATTGTCGGATAAGAACATTGAAGGAAAAGAATGGAGAGACTTCACATGAATAAAATGATACTTGATTGAGAAATGTGAGTCCTTGAAGAAAAAGGGTGGGTGGGCGGGGAAAACAAAGGCAACTTGGAGACGGATGAAACAAACAC
This sequence comes from Triticum aestivum, assembly GCF_018294505.1. Taxonomy (NCBI): domain Eukaryota; kingdom Viridiplantae; phylum Streptophyta; class Magnoliopsida; order Poales; family Poaceae; genus Triticum; species Triticum aestivum. Next base: position 257,908,338 of record NC_057806.1, on the reverse strand, counting down.
CGTTGAGAAGAACTGATACTTGATCTTGCGAATGTTGAAATGATCGGATCCACTTGAAGAGAAACACACCGGTTGAACAGGATTTACATGACAATCTCGATAGTCCACCATCTTACCTTCCACATCTGCATTGCCTACTCGCAAAACCCATCATTGCATTCACGCAATCCCATTGAGCTTCCGCAACACCACCACTGCATCCCGCTACCACCATTTGACATTTCAGATTTTGAGTTCGTGGTTTTTCCGTTTCCTAAGGTGTTTCCATCATCTTGGTATCTCCATCAAGATCATCGCCACTCAACATCGCCACGGACAGTAACCTCCATATCATCTCGGTATCGTGGTATCCATCCATTGTATATTCCCTTGCCATTGCATTGATAACCCCTAGCCCATTTTGCGTTACTTGCCTATCGAGACTAGCCATTTGAGTATTGCCGGCAACGTTACTTGTGCACATTAGTGGTCTACACCTTCCATTGCATACATACCATACCATAGGTATCATCTTGGTATCATATCATCTCGTGTGCCTCAAGTTTGTTCCCGCATATACCCGTTTACTATCTTGGTTTGTGCATTGTGCAAAAGTGGCCATACACATACAAAAGAGAAAAAGAATAAAGCTTTTAAGCAATGAAAAAGAGTGAACAAAGAGCTTGTAAGCAAGTCCCATAGCATCATACCACATTGCATAAGATTGTCATATCCGATCATCTTGGATCATACCACCGGAACATCATATACATAGCATACTTGGGATAGAAGTCGTTGCATTTTTGTCCCCTATAGGTTGTGCACAAGTGTCGTATCCGCCTATTGAGCAATCGTGCTAGCGTCTCTCTAGAGTTGTGCAACAAGAGAATTTTCCATGGATTCCACATTTTGAGCTCATCCTTGGTTGCATGACCCCGTTTATCTATCTGTGTGTGTGTGTTTCCGTGTGCCATATATTGCTATTGTCTACTTGTTTCACTTGCGAATTTGTGAATCTCTTTCAACATTATTTACTCTTGCTAACATTTTACATCAATTTTTTTTGTGCCCCTATCCTCACTGAGCTCCACCATAAGCCTTATTTGTGTAGGTGTGAGAAACCGACAAGATTTGGTACCAATTGTGCTATTTCCTTGTTCCACATTGGAGTGATCATTGATCCACATTCAAGTTCGGTCAAGGTACATTTGGTATTCATTATTCTCTTTCTCTCACTCATATTTTCTCGAGTATTGTGATGGATAGGCAAGGCATTTCATCTCCGGTCTTCCACAACAACGATGGCATGAACAACTACATCACCAAAGCGTCAATCTTCGATCTACAATGACAAATGCAAGGCGCACAATCAAGATTGCAAGAGCGCATCGAGAACCTCTCCATCGACATTCATCACTCTGAAGCAAGGAAAAGGGACTACATCGACAGCAAGCTTTCCGCACAAAAGGAGGAGCAAGATGAAAGGATGGAGGAGATTCGGACCTTGTTGATCAACCATTCTTCTCCTTCATCATCCTCAAGGCGGTGACGTTCAAGTCACAAGTCTTCAGAGCGCAAAAATGATGCAAGCGCAAGTCATCCATGTCCACATCTCCATGGCGACCAACATCACGTTCATGATCCACATCATCATGAAGGGCAAGTCACCTCCAAGCATCATGTGCACGACAATGACGAACGCCATCGAGCTCAAGCATGACAACGACACCATCATCATGGAGATGCTCGAGATGCGCCTACCTACAAGTCCCAACAAGCTCTACATCAAGCTACGCCCAAGCTTCATGAGAAAAAGAGAAGACCGCGAGATGAGCACGCTACAGCTACTCCCACCACCACTTCAGCATCTTTGCCAAGTGTTCTCAAGGCATCTTCGCCTACGGACGTACGGCATCTTCGCCTACTTCCCTTGAGTTCGCCTACATCGACATCATCAAGTACAAGGCGACCACCTATGAGCGAGGGCGACACTTCCATCTTCAGAAGCCCCCCAAGCAAGAAGGTCGAGCTAGGTCCATCCCCTTCGACCACGGCGACGAGCATGAACCTCTTCAACAACATGAAGACGGCGTCCATATTGGACTCATACTCTGAGTCGAGCTACGAGACCGCACATGAGACCTTATCTTTGGTCTTAGAGGAGAGTGATGATGTGCCATCTTCGGCCTTCATCCACGGCTACGACCACGACATGATTGAGCATGGAGACATTTGCACCTACATCTCTCCGACCACCATATATGACATTGAGTGCATTTCCTATGAGCGGATGAGTGTGACCACCACTAGCCCCATACATGAGAGCATGCCACACATCCTATGTGAGGTTGATAGCCATTTGAGTGACTCCACCAACCATATGAGTGAGAGCATCATACCGGGAGTGAGTGAGCCACCACACTCAGTGAGTGAGGTAGTTGACACGGCACGTGAGGCCACTATGCTTTCTAACAACTTAACCTCTACTCCGAATGTGTTTTCTTTGGTGCTAGGTCTCCTACATGACGACATGCCTATCCTCGATGAGTCCATACCTCCAATGGAGACGACGATGGCCATGATGGACGATGATGCACCCCCCCACATGGTTCCATCAAGATGAATATTACAACGAGTGGATCTTCGACACCTCACCTACAACACATGAGCGATGCTCCAAAGGTAACATAGGTAATGGTGCTTCTCTTGTATCACTAGTGGACTATTTTACGAATGATTGCTTGCATGATGTTGACACACCTATACCCATGCTTAATGCTAGTGTGACTTCTTCATGTCATGACTTACCTATTTATGATAAATATGATGATGAGCATGTTGAGTTGCCTAGTTGTGATGCCATGCTCCATAGGATATCATGTGAAAATTCTATTGGTCACATCATGTTTGACAATCCATTAACCTTGTCATATGCTATCAGTGAGATATCCCATATTGCATCATTTCAATCTCAACATAGTACCTATGCATGTCCCATTAGAATAAATCCCATTTGCACTTATGGCATAGATGACGAGATGATGGTCATTGGCTTTTGTTTTTCATGTGATGATATTGCCATGCTTCCTTTACATGCTTTGCGCAATTCATCTACTATGCCATGCCATGATCACATTGTTCCAAATATGATTTGTTTTGGATGTTGTCAATATTCTCCATGTGATGTTTCCACTAATGCTCATGAGGAGACCCCCATAGTTTCCTCATACATATTAGGAGATTTTGATGCATTCCATACTTTGCATGGTTCCCATAATTGCTTGCACCATATGGATTCCATGAATAACAATGCTCTACATATTTCTTGTGATGCATTACACCATTTGAGTCTCCATTATGCTATAGATATATAACAACTAACATATCATGGTGGATGACATGTTTCTATATCATGCATCTCATTTATTCGAGCATTGGATATTTCGTGCTAACCAACACAAGCACGTGCGCATCATGATGGATGATGTGTACATCTACCACGCACACACAATTTTTCCTTTGTCTTTGTTTTGTGTAGGTACTCATGCACAATCGTGAACCTCACAATCCCATGAGTTGACGAAATGAGCTCTTGAGAGCAAATATGACTTGGGATCATGTGAACTACACTTACAACAGCTCTCTTCGCGCAACGAGTAAGCGCATCTCTTTCACTTGGCTCTCACACGGCTATGGGCCATATACCGCTTGTCGCTTCATGCTCATTTTACCGTGTTCACTTTGCATGCTATGCTTGCTTCTATGCCTTTGCCATGCAATTGTGACCCTTGCTTACATCTACCCATGATTCACCATTACGCTATTCCTATGTGTATTTGCATGATTGGTGGAGATCCTTGTTGCTATTGCCATGTTTATCATGTGCCTCATACTATTGATGCTTGTTGTGTTAGAGAGTCCTGATGTCCCATTTCTATTTACATATGGCCTCTCGCCAATACATTGATGATATTTTGCTCATATCTTGCCTTCTTATGATATGTCTTGTGCATTATTCATGCTCACTATTTGCACACATGACATGCTCGCCATGATTCCTTCTAGTACAATGCATCTTCACACTACTAGCTTGCCCTACTTGATTGCTATGATTGCTTGCTTTGTCGCATCATCCATGTTCCCCTATTACTCGCTTTCTTGGGTTGATGGCATATATGCTCTTGCCTCTCACATGATTTATCTTGATCATTGTCTCTTGTCTCCATTAGTGGCATCTCTCATATCCCTTTGTATTGAGTGCCAACTTGCTATGCTTATTGATCGTGGAGACTTGGACATATTACTTGCGATGCATGCTTGCTTGATTGAGCATATTGCATTTGGTTGTTCTCACATCATATGCCTCCATACTATGAAATGCTCCCTTATCCTTTCTTATGATGAGCATGTTGCATACACTTGTCGGGTATCTTACAACACGAATGATAGGTTTTTCACTTTCGCTAACCTCATTTGTTTTTCCGAGTGTTTGTCATGTTCTTTCGTTTTGAAGGATTCACAAGGTGGTACCATCTCGAGACAACTTGGTCATGTGAAGGCATACACAATGTGCAACACCAACATTTGCGAGAATCTCATAAAGGTGAACTCCTTCCCTTTGAGCCATCCTCTCATATGCATATTGGATGGGTCATTCTTTCATTGATATTTCCTTATCATTGTCAACATGTTGCACCTATTGGATGGAGGACCGACATTGAAGATTGGCTCTATGGATCTTCACATTGAGGAGCGCTCGGACTTATTGGATGCACCTTCGAACCTCCACTCATGCCCCGACATCGAGCATTGGTACACCAACATCTCCATATTTGTTAATTGTGCTCACACTTGTCATGCTCATTGGACATCTCACACACATGATAAATTTGCATCTTATGCATGGATTGACTCATATTATGATTGCCTTATTGGATCTTGTATTCCCATGTCATCCATGATATATGAGCTTGTGCATTTCGTTAGCAAATTTGTTGTGATATTTCTTGATGGCATATTCATACATCATGATCATATTGCCCATCATCAAATGCATGATCACATACTCATCTTGAGCATCCATTGCCATATTCATGCTATTGATAAACCGTCTCACTATGACATCATTTTGCACCGTGGTTGCATTAATCATATTCTTGCTTTTTCGCCGATGAATGTTGTACATACATTTCCATATCTTTTGGACAAGCTTCATGCACCTTGTCATGATCAATATTGTCGCACGGACACATGTTTACTTGAAGGAAACTTTGTGTGCGCTAACCATTGTATTTCCGAGTGTCGCTTGTGTTTGCTCTTTTTGCATGTTTATCACACTGGAGACACCTTGGATTACTTGGATTGCGCAATGCTTTCAACTCCGTCCAACTACAAGTCCGTCCACGACAACTGTTTCCATGGTGACGAGGATCACGATCCGAGGTTGGATCTTTCCCAGGGGGGAGATGATGCAGAGCATCCCACGTTCATCCCCATGTACACTCCGACTACCCTCCAAGTCCCGAGGATACATAAGATGAGACCTCGACTATTCGCCTTCGACGCAAGGTGAACTCACTCCTCTTCGAAGCATCACTTTCCATATGTGAGACATGGCTACTACCTCAAACATGTGTGCTATGCATGACCAGGAACCAAGAGGAAGCCCATGAACAAGAAGGCGAGGACACCAAGCACGAGGAATGAGAAGAAGAGCTACGGAAGAAGCTCCAGCCACCGGACGACCGGTCGGGACCGGACGTCCGACGCTTGAAGACCCACCGGACGTCCGGCCCGGACCGGACGACCGGCGCGACTGCACCCGATCCAACATCAGCGGAAGTCCGAAGCTACTGGACGTCCGGCACTCCCATCACAGAACGGATCCAGCGGACGTCCGGAGGAGACCGGACGACCGGACGCTCATGAGACACCGGACGACCGGTCCCCAGCGGACGTCCGGTACCTGGTTGTGTCCAGTTTCGGGCCCGTGGCCCATGTACCCCTACTTTTGACCCCATTTGCACTTAGACTATAAATATACCTCCCATTCTTCCTAGCTAGGGTTAGCAAAGGATTAGCTCATATTTTGTGTGAGAGTTTTCTTCATCCACTTGGACACCTTCTCCTCAGAGATTTTAGCCTCCCTTTTAAGGAAGAACTCAAGACCTCCTCACAGAGAAGACTGGCTACCCTTGTATTGTCCTTAATTATCCGTGGATCGTGTATCTTTTCTTATGTATTCGAGGATCTAGCACATGTGTGACTTATTCATGTTGGTTTAGTGTTTCCTCTTGTGTTTTCCCTTGTGTTTTCCCTCTTTTACCCCTCGTGTTCCTCGTGTTCTCCGCGGGATCCGCTCCTTTCGAGAAAGATCGGCCACAAAGGGTTCCACCCTACATCACTATGAGACCTTTTCTTCAAACAATCGACGCAAAAGGGCGCTCCGCGACCTCGCCGAAGTCAACCAAGTAGCCGCAGTCAACCCTTGGAACGACATGGCAATAACCTTCAACGCTACTGACGAACCATGGGCGCGATCAGTCCGAGCACCAGCCGCTCTTGTTCTAAACCCAATTGTGGACGGCTTTAGGCTGACTAAAGTGCTCATGGACGGTGGCAGCAGATTAAACCTCATTTATCAGGACACACTCAACAAAATGCAAATGGACAAGAGCCGCATCGAGCAGAGTAGTACAACCTTTCGAGGCATTATTCCCAGTCAAGAAGAATGATGTTCGGGAAAAATTAAACTTGATGAAGTATTCGGCACGCTTGAGAACTACATGTCCGAAGAGTTAATCTTCCAGGTGGCACCTTTCAATAGCGGATATCACACCCTGTTGGGGCGAGATGCATTCATATGATTTCAAGCTATACCTCATTACGGGTACATGAAGCTCAAAATGTCCGGGCCTAACGGAGTCAGCACTATCGCTAGTGATCCAGACATAGCGCTCCGTGCGAAAACAAAATCGCATCCCTGGCCCTCGAGGCACTATCCGAGGCCCTCGAGGCCGAGGAGCTCACCGATCTGCGCTCCACAGTCGATAGAGATGACGTAATTCTCGATAAAATGCATAAATCCACTTCTTTCAAGCGAGCCGACGAAATAGTCAAATTCCAAGTCCACCCGACGGATCCTAATAAAACAGCAACCATTGGTGCATAGCTGGATCCGATGGTCGATGCCGCTCTAAGAACATTCCTGCGTGAGAATTGGGACATCTTCACCTGGCACCCTTCGGATATACCAGGAATCCCACGCAGACTGGTCGAACACAGACTCAACATAATAAAGGGGTTCAAGCCAGTCAAGCAGACGCTGCGGCGATTTTCCGAACCCAAGCGACAAGCTATGGGGGAGGAGCTACCAAACTACTTGAAGCCGGGTTTATTCGAGAGATAAACACCCGGATTGGCTAGCAAACCTGGTCATGGTGCCAAAGAAGGACAAATCCTGGCGCATTTTTGTAGATTTGAAAGACCTCAATAAAGTCTACCCTAAGGACCCCTTCCCACTTCCCCGCATTGACCAGATCATCGATGCAACCACGGGACACCACTGGTGCGCGACGGTTCTAAACAAATGGTTTTTAACCCCTTCCCGCGACGGCATTTGGAACCATCGCCAAGTGAGTGTGTGCGATAGCGTGTCCTTCGCACCTGATCAAGAAATCGTCGGGGATAGGCCCTCCTGGGACCCAGGCTAGGGCCGTGTGCGATCGGGCGAGGCATCAAAACCCAATCATTTCTGTAGGTATGTACATCCCACACGGTGAATCCCAGAAAAACATTTCCGTTCATATGTATATCAGACAGTCAATCCAAGGAATACGTTTTAGTTCTTATGTACATCCCACAGAGTCAATCCAGGGAACACGTTTCCGTTGGGACGTACACCCCACACAGTTTTATGTGTAGGCTCGTGTGTGAAAGGTGTAACTATCACACACAGTTTGCCATGGTTAACTGTTTGCTTTTATCAACTATATCACACATGATTTGATGAAGAAAACTATGTGGCATTGGGCTATCCATTGCGAGCAGTTTTTCTGCTAGAATCGTTTGCAAAGGTCCATGACACATTTAGCAGGTTTATTAGTTTACAATTAATAATTCCAGTATTACGCAAAATCAAATTACATATCGAACAGTTGTTTGCCAATTTCATATCAAGCAACATGAAAACAACACAGTACAACATATAGCTAGTTCAACTTCATAAGAACAATATATTCATTTCCGTAATCGAGATCATCTAGGCTCGTCTTATCCACCTCTGCTTTCAGTTCAGTAAGAACCTGTTTTGCACGAGCCAACAGGGAAAGTGCCTCCTCCTTCACCAACACCATCTTAGCAAAGTCTGATTTAAAAAATCTGAGCTCATCCTCCACCTTCAACTTTTTATCCTGCATCTTGTAATATGCTTCAGCGTTGACAACACTTTCTCTAAGCCTACGTGTGTTCTCTTCCTCATACATGCTCCAGAGCTTCGCTAGGCACATCTTCAAAGACTGTGGCCACTCTTGATCAACCCACTCCAAGTAAGAACACTTCCGTTCATCCTATAATATTTAAAACTAGATCAGTAACAATTGTAGGGGAAATGGGTTTATAGCAACATAGAAAAATCACCAATGCTTATTTTGAAAAACTGAAGAAACATGTTAATTATGACATATCTTATCAAAAAGATAAATGTGCAAATGAAATAATTGGTACTGAGATAACAACCAAATTCTGTAATATCAGAAGCTATAATTAACTACAACGACGCTACAAGTTCTTACTCATGTACAATAAATAACAAATTGATCATTTTATGAGGAAGGTAAATATAACTGCAACAACATAGCGATAGTGTTTGGATGATAACAAATTGATATTAATAGGTGTGTACATGCACAAATTTAGTAACATAGAACTAATAGCACTAAGGTCATCCACTATGTATGCCAAAACTGGGGTAAAGACAACCGTTGCTACATCTCGCACCGGTGCCCTGCACGGGGGAGCCGATGCAGCGGAAAAAATCAGGGACTGGCACTCCGGAGCACGTAGTTGCTCCGATGCCCAGTTCCTTCGTGCCATAAAGATTTATTATTTTACTACTTGGTTGCTCGGATGTGTGGACCAAAGTTGGCTGCACAAACTGCTGAAGCAGTGCCAAATAATTTTCTAATGGCACCACTGATGAGATGGCAACAATTTAAGATACTAGGTAAAAACTATGACACTGTCTTAGGATGCGTTTGGTCGAAGGTGTGGTATGAATGGGTTGGGACCGTGACAGTGTCTGAATCACATCTAACAAATGATTTGTAAAAACGAAAGAGGGTCTAACCTTCTCTGCACATGCCAGAAACTTCCTCCCGCTGTCCACAGAGTCAAACACAACTAGCTTCACGCATGGAGATTGATGGTGACAATGAGCAGATAGATCTTCAGCCCCCCCGCTCCATTCGTTGCCACTGATGGTCTTACGGAGCTACAAGAGGAAGAAATGACTCAAATCGACCGCCAGGTAAAAATCCTTCATTCCATGTCATAGTCCGAGAGAGAGAAGAGAGGCATACCCGTGTGGTGAAGGAGTAGTCGCCGGAGGAGGAACCGTTGGAGATGTCTTTGAAGAAGACCATGGTGATCCCGGCGGTAGGATGGGAGACGGCAAGAGCGAGGAAGCGGCTATAGCTTAGCAAGGAAGGAAGGAAGGAGGAAACAGGGGAAATGTGACTTGTGGTCGGGGAGAAATGGGGGTGGGGAAGGGGAAGGGGCGGGGGTAGATCTTTTGGTGGTAGGCTAAAATTTTGGAAATGTGGAGGGAAACTTTGTGCACGGTGCCGCCAGACCATTCACTTTGAACGTATGTGCATCACAAACGATTCTTGTGCTTTACGCGCATGCGATGAGTCTGATAATTCAAATTTTGCTAGAAATTTCCCCAGGTACATCATTGCATAATTTAATATCGCTTGCTAGTTTGGTCACACAAAAGAGCGTACAACAGACAGACCACACTTACTGAGTCGAGCAATTTTAGTAATTAAATAGAGCCAGTTAACCTAAAAACTGCTGAACAAAAGACCAACATTAAAAACAAAGCCTAAGTACACACAATTTTAACAAATCCATCGCCGCGCCGGCCTATGCATCGCCGGTGTGAGATGAGACGTCGATGACTTGTCCTGGCGACATGTCGCTGTTGGTGGACTCTGCGTCCCCCCTGCTGAAGTCGACCGCGTCCTCGTCCTCGTCCTCGGCGCCGCCCTCAAGGTTGTAGTACTCATAGTAGTGGTTGCGCCAGTGCTCGCGTTGGTACTCCACCGTCGATTCCTCGACAGACAGACTCTTCTCTACCTCGACCTCGGCCACGTGCAACTCCTCCTCCCGGCGCTCCTCGATCTCCGCCGCCTCCTAGATCTCCAGCTCCCGCTCGGCGACCTCATGAGGAAGCAAGTGCTCCATGGCCACCACCACCTTTTCATATGCGGATTGCATGCTGGAGTCCGAGGTGGCCTGGAATATCTTGGCGTGTGCATCCTCGATCTTGGCGTGGATGGCCTCGACCCGGGCCAGGGCACCATCAGCGGCATGGATGGCAGCTCGAGCGCTCTCAGCATTTGCAGCCATCATCGCAGCAGCAGCTGATGAAGCTATGTACCTAGGGTAGGGTCATAGGTCTGTCCTAGACACCCTCCCTAGGACATCATCTTAAAGCTAGAAGCATTCAAGGGATATCATCATCCACACGACTGCAAGCCGTTCAACTCGGAAGATTCAAGGTCACTCGACCGCAACAATTGTCACTCGTCAGATAGAAGACCTAAAGTCACTCTGCACGGCAATGGTCGGACATTTACTTCATAGACTTAATAGGCCTTTATATCACTTAATTTCTAGCGTTACCAGTAACACCCTCCTCTTAATGTACCTTAAACTCCTTGTAACGTGGGCTGGCTGGGGTCCTGGCGCACTCTATATAAGCCACCCCCCTCCACTGGCACAAGGGTTTGCATCTTCTGTAAACATACACACATATACATAATCCAGTCGACCACCTCCGGGCACTGAGAGGTAGGGTTGTTACTTCCTCCGCGAAGGGCCTAAACTCGTAAAACTCGTGTGTACTACTTCTTCATAGCTAGGATCTTGCCTCCTCATACCTACCCCCATTCTACTGCCTATCTTAGATCCACGACAGTTGGCGCCCACCATGGGGCAGGTGTCTTAGAGACTTTCTGGTGGAGTTGCAATTTTTCTGATTCTCATCATCATGGTTTCCACCGGCGGACTGGTTGAGGGCCGCGAGATCTGTCTCGGCTCACTCGTGTTCTTCACCGACGATTCCGCCTAGCTCCTGGAAGCTCCGCTCGACGTTGATGTGCTCCCCGTCCGCGGAGTGACGCACTTTCGCGCATGCGTCCACGGCAACCGTCGACCCAGTATTGGCTGGTTCCTATGGTGTCTTCCTCCCCGCCGCTCGCTGGCACAGGCGTTCCGGTCGGTCGTGGCTCCAGCGGTGGGTGAGGCATGCGGTGGACCGCCAGTCGGCCACCTCACAAGTCACGGAAATCGAGCCCGACGAAACTCTCTACGGCCTGTTCGACTAGCTCTGTCGAGACCGCATCCGAATGCGACAGCAGCGATCCCGCGGCAGAAGTTTTGATGGTCAGTGGACCACCCAGTCCTCCCGGTTTCCACCGTAATGACGGTGGCAATGGCGGCGGCGATCCGTCGCGCGTTCATGAGGAGTACCTCCCCGAGCCTCTTTCATCGCAGCGGAGGGAAGAGCTTCGCCGACGCAACATGGATGCACTTCACACTCCTATCGTAGGAGAAAGCCTCGAGGCCCAGGCCTTGGAGGAAGCGCGTCTAGCCAACTTGGCTAAGCGCACTCGACTGGAAAACCTGCAGCATGCACTCAACGAGCGTGCTCGGCAGCCGATCCCCGAATCTAGTCGGCGGCAGCTTTATCCACCTCAAACTCAGGTATATCGCACTCCGATCCAAAATCTCACAGTCGCGGCCCGAATAGCAGAGTCGATCTAGCCTTCCCAGTCGGAGGAATGCAGGGGTTTGATGCAGATCCGGGCCTTGCTTCAAGCAGCTGGAGAATGAAATACAACAGTATCCTAGTCGCGGAATAGGATTCATAGCAGGTCTGTGGTGGCGGACACGGTCCAGTCGGCTCACAGCCCAAGATCGCCTCCGCGCTGTGAGGGACGTGGACACCGGCAGGATCAGTACAGGAACTACGAGCAGTATGATCACCGACTCGACCCCGATGACCGTCATCGAGTGCCCACGCCTCCTCCGAGGAGTGGGTCATACGTGCCTCGGCGACAAGATGATAGGTGCCCCCACAGTGGCGAGCGAAGAGTACCAGTCGACCCAAGGGAGCCAAGCTTTGATGCGAGATCTATTCTCGTTCAAGGCCTGGTCGACAGAAACAGAGCGCATAGAGATGGTCAGGACATAGACTATCCGATTGGTAGCAGAGTGCATGTTTCCGATCCCGAGGGTTTCAACAGATCCATCAGGGCTGCAGTGATTCCTCCCAACTTCAGGTTGGCGACTGGAGTCAGCAAGTTCACTAGTGAGTCTAAGCCCGACACTTGGCTTGAAGATTACCGAGTGGCTGTGCAAATTGGTGGTGGCAATGATGAAGTAGCAATGAAGCATCTTCCTCTCATGTTGGAAGGCTCGGCCAGGGCGTGGCTGAACCAGTTAGCGCCTGGGAGCATATATAGTTGGGAGGAACTCGCCAGAGTATTTGTTAGACCTGTTGAGGGTACTTGCAAGCGACCGACAGGTTTGATAGAATTGTAGTCCTGTGTTCAGAAACCGAATGAGACTCTAAGAGACCATATCCAGAGGTGGATCACGTTACACCACATGATGGAGAATGTGTCAGATCACCAAGCAGTTTGTGCCTTCAAGGAAGGCATCAAGTATCGGGAGTTGAATTTGAAATTTGGTCGAACAGGAGATATGTCCCTGACTCGGATGATTGAGATTGCCACCAAATACGCTAACGGCGAAGAGGAAGACCGACTATGGAGTGGCAAACACAAAACAGTCGCCCAGGACACCGGGGGAGGTACTTCCAATCGGAAGCAGAAGCGTAAGGCCGAGCCAGTTGCCCCTGGTGAGGCTTTGGTCATAGCTCAAGGAAAGTTCAAGGGGAAGCCCAAAGGGCCCTAGACCCCCAAGAAAGTGAAATTTCAAGCTGGAAATGACGTGTTGGATTTGCTGTGTCACATTCACATCAAGAAGGACGAAGAGGGTAATCTGATTTATCCCAAACATACCACTCGACAGTGTCGAGTTTTGATCCAGCAGTTCCGAGAGAAACAATCCTCTTAGAAGGAAAAAGAATCAGATAAAGGTGAAGACAAAGAATCAGATAAAAGTTATCAATAGAAAAGTGAACATGGTGGCTCCAGCAACACCAAGTTATTTGAAGTGGTCTCAGACTGCCATCACATTCGACCAGTCAGATCATCCAGCGCGCATAGCCACCCCTAGGAGGCAAGCGTTGGTGGTTGACCCAGTTGTTGAGGGCACTCGACTGACCAAAGTGCTGGTGGACGGTGGCAGCGGCCTGAATATCCTTTATGCTGAAACTTTGAAGGGAATGGGTATTCTGATGTCCAAGCTTAGTGAAAGCAACATGAGTTTCCATGGCGTTATACCTGGCAAGAAGGCTGAGTCACTTGGCCAAATCTCCCTTGATGTGGTTTTTGGTGATTCCAAGAATTACTGCAAAGAAAAGTTGACGTTTGAAGTAGTGGATTTCAAGAGTGCTTACCATGCCATTCTGGGTAGGCCCGCCTATGCACGTTTCATGGCTCGACCGTGTTGCGTGTACCTCAAATTGAAAATGCCTGGTCCTACAGGAGTGATCACTATCACTGGCAACCAGCAGAAAGCAGAAGAGTGCTTCCAGAAGGGCTAAAAAATCGCTGATGCACAGATGGCACAAGTTGAAATGCAAGAATACCAGAAAAATGCAGATCCGAGTGATTTGCTGCATTCGAAGAAGCCTACCACTGATTCTGCATTTTAGTTGTCCGGTGAAACCAAGCCGATTCATATTCACCCGACCGATTCTAATGCTACTCCTACTCATATCTCGACAACACTCGATAGCAAATAGGAAGAAGTGCTCATCCAGTTCCTCCGTGAGAACTGGGACATCTTTGCATGGAAACCTTCTGACATGCCGGGTGTACCCAGGGGACTAGCTGAGCACCGTTTGCGAGTCAACCCAAAAGTAAAACCAGTCAAGGAACATCTCCGATGGTCCGCCGTACAAAAGAGAAAATCAATTGGTGAGGAAGTGGCTCGGCTCCTAGAAGCTGAGTTCATCCGAGAAATTTACCACTCCGAGTGGTTCGCCAATGTTGTCATGGTCCCCAAGAAGGATGACTCACTTTGCATGTGCATTGACTTCAAGCATATCAATCGGGCCTGCCCAAAAGACCATTTTCCTCTCCCCGCATCGACCAAATAGTCGACTCGACTGTGGGGTGTGAGCATTTGTCTTTTTTGGACGCCTATTCAGGGTATCATCAGATCCGACTGTAGGGACCTGATGAGATAAAAACAGCTTTCATCACCCCATTCGGGTGCTTTTGCTATGTCACCATGCCATTCCGTCTCAAGAATGCCAGGGCCACTTTCATGCGGATGATTCAGAAGTGCCTGCTCACTCAAATCAGTCGGAATGTGGAAGCATACATGTGTGATATTGTGGTCAAGTCGGGTAAAGGTTCTGACCTGCTGACCGGCCTTGCTGAAACCTTTGCCAACCTGAGAAGGTATGATATCAAGCTTAACCCATCAAAGTGTACTTTTGGAGTTCCTGGCGGAAAGTTGCTCGGTGTCCTCGTTTCCGAATGGGGGATCGACGCGAACCCAGAGAAAGTTGGTGCTATACTCCGGATGAAGCGCCCTGTGCGCGTGCATGATGTCCAGTAGCTTACTGGTTGTTTGGCTGCCTTGAGTCGATTCATCTCTCACCTCTGTGAAAAGGCATTGCCTCTTTACCGACTGATGAAGAAATCTGACAAATTCGAGTGGACTCCTGAAGTTGATGCAGCGTTTCCCGATCTCAAAGCTTGCTTTCCACCAAGCCGGTGCTCGCTGTCCCAATCAGCAAAGAACCTTTACTGCTTTACATTGCAGCCACTCGACAAGTTATTAGTACAGTACTCACGGTCGAGCGGGAAGAAGAAGGAAAAGCCTATAAAGTTCAGCGCCCAGTATACTATGTTTCTGAAGTTTTAAATCCATCCAAGCAAAGATATCTGCATTATCAGAAGCTTGTTTATGGGATTTACATGACCATGAAGAAGGTTGCACATTATTTCTCTGATCACTCCATTACAGTCGTCAGTGACGCACCATTGTTGGAAATTCCGAATAACAAAGATGCAACTGGTCGAGTGGCAAAATGGGCGATTGAACTCCTTCCCTTAGATATCAAGTTTGAGGCAAAGAAAGCTATCAAGTCCCAGGCAATAGCAGATTTCCTCGCCGAGTGGATCGAACAGCAACTGCCGACCAAGATTCACTCGGATCACTGGACCATGTTCTTTAACGGATCCAAGATGCTAAATGGTTCCAATGCTGGGGTGGTATTGGTATCCCCTCGAGGCGACAAGCTCCGCTATGTTCTCTAGATTCATTTCGATTCCTCGAATAGCAAAGCCGAATATGAGGCACTTTTGTACGGTATACGTATGGCCATTTCACTCAGCGTCCGTCGCCTCATGGTCTACGACGACTTAGATTTGGTGGTGAACCAAGTGATGAAGGAGTGGGACGTTAGAAGCCTAGCTATGACTGGATACTGCAATGCGGTGAGAAAGCTTGAGAAGAAGTTTGAAGGTTTAGAACTCCATCATATACCCCGACTGAAAAATCAAGCAGCAGATGATTTGGCGAAGATAGGTTCCACGAGGGAAGCCATTCCCAGTAATGTGTTTTTGGAGCATATTCATACACCTTCAGTCCAGGAAGATCCTTTCACTGAAGAGCCCCCCGCAACCAAAGAGCGCCACTGATCCGACTGAAGTCGAAGTCCTGGCCGTGGTCGACTTGATCATGGAGGTTTTGGTCATCACTCCCGACTGGACAGTGTCGTACATTGCGTACATCCTTAGGAAGGAACTCCCAAAGGTCGAAGAAGAGGCCCGACAGATCGTCCGCCGATCCAAAGCTTTTACTATGATAAGAGGGAAGCCGTTCAGAGAAAGTGTAACTAGAGTCAGCCAGAAATGCATAACACCAGAGGAAGGTCGAGTGATCCTAAACGACATCCACTCGGGGACCTGTGGTCACCATGCGTCCTCTCGAACCATTGTGGCGAAAGCATACCGAGCAGGATTTTATTGGCCATGGGCAAATGAGATGGCACAAGGAATAGTCGACAAATGCGAAGGTTGCCAGTTTTACTCCAACATGTCTCACAAGCCTGCGTCAGCCCTGAAGATCATTCCACTCGTCTGGCCCATTGATGTTTGGGGTTTGGACATGGTTGGACCTCTAAGAATAGGTAGGAACGGCTTCACTCATGTACTCGTGGCAGTCGACAAATTCACAAAATGGATTGAAGCCAAACCTATCAAGAGTCTTGAAGCCAGTACTGCGGTCAGTTTCATCAGAGAGTTAACATTCAGATATGGTGTTCCGCACAGCATCATCACTGACAATGGCTCGAACTTCGATTCGGATGAGTTCAGAGCCTTCTGTGCTTCCCAAGGCACTCGAGTCGACTATGCTTCAGTCGCCCACCCCCAGTTGAATGGACAAGCTGAAAGAGCAAACGGGTTAATCCTCAAAGTACTAAAACCCCGATTGATGCGTGATCTCAAGCATGCGGCAGGCACCTGGGTCGATGAACTTCCATCAGTACTTTGGGGTTTGAGGACGAATCCGAATCGGTCGACTGGTCGAACCCCATTCTTCTTGGTCTATGGAGCTGAAGTTGTGCTTCCGAGTGAGTTGCTTCACAATGAACCCAGAGTCGAGCTCTTCTCAGAAAATGAAGCAGAACAGGCTCGGCAAGACGCAGTTGATCTCCTGGAAGAGGAAAGAGAGATGGCTCTGATCCAATCGACCATTTATCAGCAAGACCTGTGTCGATTCCACGCAAGAAACGTGAGGTGTCGAGCATTTCAGGAAGGAGATTTGGTTCTTTGAATGGATCAACAAAAGCCACACAAGCTCGCCCCTACTTGGGAAGGTCCTTTCATCATCACCAGAGTGCTCCACAATGGAGCGTAGCACCTCTACAACGTTGAGCATAAGAAAGACGAGCCACATGCTTGGAATGCGGAGTTGCTCCGCCCCTTTTACACTTAAGCATTCAGACTTTTGAGATGTAATAAGATATACCCTTTAGTTTGATTATCAAAGACACAGTTTTACAGTCTCTTAAATGATTGTTATTCCTTTTTTATATGTTCTAAAATCCCCCAGTGGGTGTCTTAGATGTGAATCCGTTTTGCCTAAGTTTAACAAATCCTACCGAGTGATGAGCAAGCCTCTCACTCGGGGGCTTAGCTGCGAATCCGTTTTGCCTAAGTTAAAAATCCTACCGAGTGATGAGCAAGCCTCACACTCGGGGGCTTAGCTGCAGTCCAATACTCGCCTAAGGTTGAAAAATCCTACCGAGTGGTGAGCAAGCCTCACACTCGGGGGCTTAGCTGCAGTCCAATACTCACCTAAGGTTGAAAAATCCTACCGAGTGGTGAGCAAGCCTCAGACTCGGGGGCTTAGCTGCAGTTCAGTACTCGCCTAAGGTTGAAAAATCCTACCGAGTGGTGAGCAAGCCTCACACTCAGGGGCTTAGCTGCAGTCCAGTACTCACCTAAGGTTGAAAAATCCTACCGAGTGGTGAGCAACCCTCACACTTGGGGGCTTAGCTGCAGTCCAGTACTCGCCTAAGTTTGAAAAATCCTATCGAGTGGTGAGAAAGCCTTTCACTCGGGGGCTTAGCTACACTCCACTACTTGCCTAAGTTTAAAAAATCCTACCGAGTATGAGAAAACCTCACACTCGGGGGCTTAACTGCAGTCCAGTACTCGCCTAAGTTTAAAAAATCCTACCGGGTATGAGCAAACCTCACACTCGGGGGCTTAGCTGCAGTCCAGTACTCGCGAAGTTTAAAAAACCCTATCGAGTGAGAGCAACCCTCACACTCGGAGGCTTACCTATAGTCCCAAACTCGCCTAAGTTTGAAAACACTATTATCCGCAAGGACAGCGAGGTGCAGGTCGACTACAACCCTCTCCTCAGAGCTGCGCCACAAGTACAACGTGCGCTCCATCCCTATCCGTGAGGACGATGAGGTGCAGGTCGACTGCAACCCTCTCCTCGGAGCTGCGCCACAAGTACAACGTGTGCTCCATCCCCATCCGCAAGGACGACGAGGTGCAGGTCGACCGGGACATCCTCCTTAGAATCGCATCTCAAGTTGAAAGAATACTCCAAGTGAAGAACAAGTTCCACTCGACGGCAAACGCAAGCACATTCAGAAGATAAACTAAGTTCAAATAAATCTCAAAAGTTTCGGGACAAATATAAAAGTACTTGGGCATCGGGCCTGAAGGAGTTTAACGTTTACAAAATCACTCGGCATTCTGAGGCAAATTTAATGCTGGGTATCAAGTTTGTTCACTCCGCGGTTGGAGGGCTTGCAGGCTCGCCGAACTCGTCTAGATCAATTCCGTCAACGATCCGAGTGGCAGCCGCAATGAAAGTTTCCATGAAGGATTGGAAGTCGTGTTTTTTGGTGTTAGCAACCTTGATAGCCGCCAACTTCTCTTCTCGAGCTTCCTTGTAGTGGACCCTAACCAGTGATAGAGCCACGTTAGCACCGCATCGGGCAGAAGATTTCTTCCATTCCCGCACTCGACCAGGAACCTCGTTGAGTCGAGCCATCAGAGACTCTAGATCATTCTGAAGCATTGCCCTTGGCTAGAGTGATGTATCAATGCGCGACACCGCCACCTTCAGACGAGCAAGATAGCTAGTAATGCTAGCGACGCGAGATTCCAGTCGAAGCACATTCATGGCAGCCTCGTCGCTGATTGGAGAAAGGATAGGATCCAAACCCGTCTCGATCCGTCCAGTTTCCTCTTCAAAGTTTTGGCAGAATTCTGCAGATTCAAGGAGCTAATGAGTCGACTAGTCAGCAGTAACTAGCAAACAACAAAACAGTCGGATAAAAAGGGGTACCTTCGAGCATAAGGAAGAGCTTCTTGGCGAGGGCCTTCAGATAACTTCCAAGTCGTTTCTCCTACGAGACATGCTTTCCAGCTGGTCATTCAGTTCCACCTTATCTTTCTTCAGAAGAGTCGCCTCTCGGTTGGATTCAGTAAGAGACGACTTCAGCTTGGTTATTTCCTCCTCTAGTGCTCCGACCGAAGCCAGCTTTTTGTCAGCAAGGGCAGTCTTCTCCTGAGCCTCCTTTTGCGCAGCTGCAAGGTCCATGTCCTTCTTCTCCAGAGCCAGCCTCATTTTCTCAGCAAAATACGCATTTGGGTCAAACAGAAGAACGAAGGGAAAACTTGGAGGATGGTCGAGATAAGCAGTCGATAGGCCGTTACCTTCCGTACTAGCAACTTCATCTTGAGCCTTTTTTAAGTTCTGTCGGGCCAGCTCCAAGTCAAGGTTGAGTTGCCTCTGCTTTTCCTCGAATTCGGCGAACTTGGAGATAAGCGCACAAGACTTCTACAATGAGTAAAAGACATGTCAATAGACAAAATCAAAGATTATTTACTTCCGAGTGCATAAAACTTTAAGACTACTGCATAATCAAACATTCTACAGTAGTCTCGGGGACTACACCCAGTGGGTGCACTTAGCATGCCCCCACTGGTTCAGATTCCACTCGACATGGTCCGCCCAGACCGAGTAAAGAGAGAGAGAGAGAGAGAGAGAGAGAGAGAGTGAGAGAGAGAAATGAGTGCTCAAACCCCAACCGACTGCCGGCAGTCGATTGCGGTCTCGGGGACTACACCCAGTGGGTGCACTTAGCGTGCCCCCACTGGTTCAGATCCCACTCGACAGGGTCCGCCCAGACCGAGTGGAAGAGTGAAAACTACAAAGATGACAAAACACCCAATGGGTGTGCAGATGCGAAGTGCAGGGCGAAAGAGATTACACGGAGAAAAGTATTCAGGTAGTATATCCTAACAGAACAAGTTCAGTCAGAAGCCAACTTACTTGGACATTGGCTCAGAGGGCCACGCCGGCGTCGTAAGCAGCCTGACTAATTTCATGCACCACCTTCACCCGCTCCATCATTATGCCAGCCTGGCGAATGGCTTCCGCAGCGGCATCCGCCTGGCTTTCTGGAATGCGATGAGTGGTGAAGAATGGGACTGATGGTCCAGACACAGCAGCTTGAAGTTCTGAGGTATGAAGTTGGATGGTTGAAGCAGGCACTGGCATAGTCGACGATGTGGGGGCGTAGACTCGACACTGGATCTGCAAAAGTAACAAAAGCCCTGCTCACATCTTCAAGATGTTGAAGTACTGGCTCTGCCATTGGTTCCGATTGAGAGGTCTTGCCAGCTGGTGCTTTCTTGTTCCTCCTGGGCCTAGGCGGCACGTCCTCGTCATCATCTGGAAGCTTAATGACATTGGGAGGGGCTACAAAGAGATCAGTCGACCCCAGATCAGTCGTCAGAATTTAATCGACCAAGTAACCAAAGACAGGGTTATGAGAGTTGTACCTGGGTTGGAGGTGACTGCATCTTCCATTTCTTCATCTTCATACTTGTGGGTGGAAGTCCCGAAGGTAGCAGCCCTGCAAATGTCAAAATTCAGTTAGTCGCGTCTATCGCACCTAGTCAACCAAAGGATCAAGTCTGATTATTACCCAGAGACAGTAGGAATAACCACTTTGATCTTGGGCAAAGGCTTCGACGGTTTGGATGATGCATCTTTTAGTTGTTTCGGCACCTTATCAGTCGATGCTGGAAACGGTGCAGCTTTCGGTTGCTTCTGTGCCCTCGCTATCGGCACTGGAGAAGACATCCGTGGGAGCTTCGATGACTGACCAGCCGGTGCAGTCGCTTTGTCGTGGGTGCTTGCCGGGTCGTGAGCGTGCTTGGATCGTTTTTCCCTACAAGGGGGTGAGTCGACCTCTTCTTCATCACTCGGGTCGTCACTCTCCTCGTCCTCCTCTTCATTAGAGTGCCACTCGCCGCTCTCGCCCCCACTCGCCTCCCCCTCCGGATCATGCTCATGCTCCCCGTTGGGCATCGAGTACATCTCAGTAAGGGCCTGAAAGATAAGAAACGAGGCAAAAATCAGTCGGTTGTCAACAAGCGATTACATGATGAATCAAGAAAACATTCGGCAATCCAGAGTTGGACCTGGTCTGGCTGGTGCGAGTTGTCGAATGATGGGAGTCTCCTGGACCCCCTGGGGTTATCCTTGTTGCCAGTGATGCCTTTCAGCCACTTGTCCATCGTGTCCTCGTGGTCCTCCTCCGGGTGGATCCGAGTGGAATCCTCAATACTCGAGTACATCCACATCGGATGGTCACCGGCTTGGAGTGGCTGGATGCGTCGTTTAAGGAAGACCTCCAATAGATCCATACCGGTCATGCCGTCCTGAACGAGCTAGACCACCCGCTCAACCAACACCTTCACCTGCGCCTTCTCCTCTGGGATCACTTTCAAGGCGGAGGGCTTCTCGGCCTGAGCCATGGAGAAAGGAGGGAGTCCGGTCGACTGACCTGGAGTCGGCTGGTCTTTGCAATAAAACTAGGTCGACTGCCATCCTTGGACCGACTCAGGAAGGATCATGGCTGGGAAAGTGCTCTTGCCTCTCATTTGGATCCCAAGACCCCCACACATCTGAATTACGTGCGTCCTCTCGTCACTCGGGTTGGCCTTCTTGACCGACTGAGAACGACACGTGAAAATGTGCTTGAAAAGACCCCAATGTGGCCTACAACCTAAGAAGTTCTCGCACATGGACACATAGGCAGCGAGATATACGATGGTGTTGGGAGTAAAGTGGTGGAGTTGTACTCCAAAGAAGTTCAGGAATCCCCGGAAAAAAGGATGCGGAGGCAAAGAAAATCCATGGTCAACATGGGTGGCGAGGAGAACGCACTCACCCTCTTGTGGATGTGGTTCAGTCTCACCTTCCGAGAGCCCCGCCGATTCGTGGGGAATCAGCCACCCCTCGACCAGATCATCGATGTCGTCCTCGCTGATCGTCGACCGAATCCAGTCGCCCTGGATCCAGCCGCGCGGCAGGCCGGACCTCGACGAAGATCCGCCCCGGCTGGACCTCTTCCCCTTCGCCTTCGCCGTCGCCTTCTTCGCGCGCTCCAGAGCCACCGTCTTCTACTTCCCCATCGCCGCAGGCGAAACTCGAACGGAGAAGCGACGCCGGGAGTAGAGGCAGATGTGGCGGAGAGAGCGGAGGAGAAAGAAGGAGAATGGGAACGCACAGTGCAGAAAACCCCAATCCGGCACCTTATATGAGGCCGCTTCCGAGTGGCTGACCTGTGGGTCCAGGCGATCCTATCAAATCCCACAACAGTCGTGCATGAGGTACGTGGCGAAAAAGGTGGCACGATAATCAAGGCGGCCTCGTCTAATCCCGTCCGATTACTGCGGCCTCCTCTGTCCAAAGCGCTTCCCCAAAATACGAATCCCACGATATCCGCGAACAGCAGGGCAACCTGTTAGACAGAAGATTTTTTCCATACCAGTACTCAAAGCATCACAGTAAAGTTCACTCGGCAGAACCAAGAATGGATGAAGGCGACTAAAAAAGAAGTTGAAGTCATCACGATTGTTCGTTTGGTCCCAATAAGATGCTCCCGAAGCGCGAAAATTGAATCAGAGGTGTTCTCAACTCCTTCTCCACTCAAGCCCCGAACCATCCGGGAGCTAATGACGAAGCTATGTACCTAGGGTAGGGTCATAGGCCTATCCTAGACAACCTCTCGTAGGACATCATCTTAAGCTAGAAGCATTCAAGGGATATCATCATCCACTCGACTACAAGTCGTTCCACTCGGAAGATTCAAGGTCACTCGACCGCAACAATTGTCACTCGACAGACAGAAGACCTAAAGTCACTGTGCACGGCAA
Source organism: Triticum aestivum (assembly GCF_018294505.1). Taxonomy (NCBI): domain Eukaryota; kingdom Viridiplantae; phylum Streptophyta; class Magnoliopsida; order Poales; family Poaceae; genus Triticum; species Triticum aestivum. The sequence goes on along the minus strand of NC_057806.1, from coordinate 257,885,221 downwards.
CGGTCGGACATTTACTTCATAGACTTAATAGGCCTTTATATCACTTAATTGCTAGCGTTACCAGTAACGCCCTCCTCTTAATGTACGTTAAACTGCTTGTAACATGGGCTGGCTGGGGTCCTGGCGCACTCTATATAAGCCACCCCCCTTCACTGGCACAAGGGTTCACATCTTCTGTAAAGATACACACATATACATAATCCAGTCGACCGCCTCAGGGCACCGAGACGTAGGGCTGTTACTTCCTTCGCGAAGGGCCTGAACTCGTAAAACTCGTGTGTACAACTTCGCCATAGCTAGGATCTTGCCTCCTCATACCTACCCCCCATTCTACTGTCAGTCTTAGATCCACGACAACAACTGCAGCCGTCTCGGCTACTGCAGCTGCCCTGTCGGCTGCCACAGACGCCATCTGGGTGGAAGCAGACGCGCTCAATGCGGATGCGGCGACACTCTCGGCGTAGGCGGAGGCGGCCGCGCTCGGGGGGGGGGGGGGACGGGGAGCGGCCATCGTACGGGCCTTCACGAAGCATTTCCACGGTTTCATCTTTGCAAGAAGGGGGTGCGGGAATGGGGGTCGGGATTCATGGATAAGGGGTTGCCGGCACTGGAGCAGACGAGCCGGCGAAGCTTAAGGAGGGAGACTTAAATAGACCCAGATATTTTCATCGCAAACGGTTCCCCGAAAACAACTGTGTGTGATGTTGTAGATATTTTTTATTAGCTGTGAAAGACGAATTTGGAGTACAGTGGCAACGGATGTCAAATTTTGGAAAATTTCAGGGGTCATTTGACCTTTTAAGACATTTAAGTGATTTTCTAGCCATTTAATGATCGTAATTGAAATTTGAACTACATGTACATGCAACAGCTAATCATAACAGTTTGAAAACATGCACTACTACAACTGTAATGTGAAATTTTGGAAAATTCTAGGGGTCATTTGACATTTTAAAGATATTTTAATGATTTTCTAGCCATTTAATTCGAATTGGAACTACATCTACATGCAACGCCAAACCATAACGGTTTGCGAAATCATATTTGTGTACTTGTGTGCAACTTAATTCCATGTGCAGTAATTAGAAGGAATTTTCAAACATATTTGTCTCACGACATGGACACATGCATACGTATGCATGGAGTGACATGGCATTTTAATTCCAAAATATTTAAAAATATCAGAAACACATGAAACCTTGGTTGATATCAGAAACAAGATGATGTGGTTAAAAAATTGGCATGTTTGACAAAAGTTTGGACACAGACCCCTAAAAACCGGAGCAACTCACTAGAAGGGTCATGGTTCTTGGAGGGAACAATGCATGTTTGATGATGAACGGGAGATAGCTTCCTCTTACGGCCTTCAAATTTTTTTCTACATCTAACATGCACTACTACAACTGTAATGTGAAATTTCTGAAAATTCTAGGGGTCATTTGACCTTTTAAAAAATTTAAGTGATTTTCTAGCCATTTAATGACCGTAATTCAAATTTGAACTACATCTACATGTAACGCCTAACCAAAATGGTTTGAAAAATCATATTTGTGTACTTGTGTGCATGTTTATTCCATGTGTAGTAAATTAGAAGGAATTTTCCAACCTATTGGTCTCACGACATGGACACATGCATATGTATGCATGGAGTGACATGGCATTTTAATACCAAAAAATTAAAAAATGATCAGAAAAACATGAAACCTTGGTTGATTTAATGTCATGCCACCAAGATGATGTGGTAAAAAAATTGGCCTGTTTGACCAAAGTTTGGACACACACCCCTCACAAAACGGAGCAACTTACTAGAAGGTTCGTGGTTCCGAGAGGGAACAATGCATGTTTGATGACGAACGGGAGATAGCTTCCTCTTACGGCCTTCAATTTTTTTCTACGTCTAACGTGCACAAATACAACTGTCATGTGAAACTTTTGAAAATTACAGGGGTCATTTTACCTTTCAAAGACATTTAAGTGATTTTCTAACCATTTAATGACCATAATTCAAATTTGAACTACATCTACATGAAACGCCTAACCATAACGGTTAAAAAAAATCATTTTTTGTGTACTTGTGTGCGAGTCAATTCCATGTGCGGTAAATTAGAAGGAATTTTCAAACATACTGGTCTCAAGGCATGGGCACACATGCATGGAGTAGCATGGCATTTTAATTCCAAAAAATTAAAAATGATCAGAAAAACATGAAACCTTGCTTGATTTAATGTCATGCCACCAAGATGATGTGGTAAAAAATTTGGCCCGTTTGACGAAAGTTTGGACACACACCCCTCACAAACCGGAGAAACTTACTAGAAGGTTCGTGGTTCCGAGAGGGAACAATGCATGTTTGATGACGAACGGGAGATAGCTTCCTCTTACGGCCTTCAATTTTTTTCTACGTCTAATGTGCACTAATACAACTGTCATGTGAAACTTTTGAAAATTACAGGGGTCATTTTACCTTTCAAAGACATTTAAGTGATTTTCTAACCATTTAATGACCATAATTCAAATTTGAACTACATCTACATGCAACGCCTAACCATAACGGTTTAAAAAAAATCATTTTTTGTGTACTTGTGCGCGAGTTAATTCCATGTGCGGTAAATTAGAAGGAATTTTCAAACATATTGGTCTCAAGGCATGGGCACACATGCATGGAGTAGCATGGCATTTTAATTCCAAAAAATTAAAAATGATCAGAAAAACATGAAACCTTGCTTGATTTAATGTCATGCCACCAAGATGATGTGGTAAAAAATTTGGCCCGTTTGACGAAAGTTTGGACACACACCCCTCACAAACTGGAGCAACTCACTAGAAGGCTTGTCGTTCCGAGAGGGAACAATGCATGTTTGTTGAGCAACGGGAGATAGCTTCCTCTTACGGCCTTCAATTTTTGTTCTATGTTTAACATGCACTACTACAACTGTAATGTGAAATTTTGGAAAATTCTAGGGGTCATTTGACATTTTAAAGACATTTAAGTGATTTCTGGCCAATTAATTCATATTTGAACTACATCTACATGCAACGCCTAACCATAACGGTTTGACAAATCATATTTGTGTACTTGTGTGCGACTTAATTCCGTGTGCAGTAAATTATAAGGAATTTTCAAACCTATTTGTCTCACGACATGGACACATGCATACATATGCATGGAGTGACATGACATTTTAATTACAAAGAAATAAAAAATATCAGAAACACATGAAACCTTGGTTGATGTAATGTCATGCCACCAAGATGACGCGGTAAAAAAATCGGCATGTATGATGAAAGTTTGGACACACACCCCTCACAAACCTGAGCAACTCACTAGAAGGCTCGTGGTTCCGAGAGGGAACAATGCATGTTTGATGACGAACAGGAGATAGCTTCCTCTTACGGCCTTCAATTTTTTTTCTACGTCTAACATGCACTACTTCAACTGTAATGTGAAATTTTTGAAAATTCTAGGGGTCATTTGACCTTTTAAAAAATTCAAGTGATTTTCTAGCCATTTAATGACTGTAATTCAAATTTGAACTACATCTACATGCAACGCCTAACCAAAACGATTTGAAAAATCGTATCTGTGTACTTGTGTGCAAGTTAATTCCATGTGCAGTAAATTAGAAGGAATTTTCAAACATATTGGTCTCACGACATGGACACATGCATACGTATGCATGGAGTGACATGGCATTTTAATTCCAAACAATAAATAAAATGATCAGAAAAACATTAAACTTGGTTAATTTAATGTCATGCCACCAAGATGATGTGGTAAAAAAATTGTCCTGTTTGACAAAAGTTTGGACACACACCCCTCACAAACCGGAGCAACTCACTAGAAGGTTCGTGGTTCCGAGAGGGAACAATGCATGTTTGATGACGAACAGGAGTTAGCTTCCTCTTACGGCCTTCAATTTTTTTCTACGTCTAACGTGCACTAATACAACTGTTATGTAATTTTAAAAAAAAAATTCAGGGGTCATTTGACCTTTTAAAGATATTTAAGTGATTTTTTAACCATTTAATGACTGTAATTCAAATTTGAACTACATCTACATGCAACGCCTAACCATAACGGCTTGAAAAATCATATTTTTGTGTACTTTTATGCGAGTTAATTCCATGTGCAGTAAATTAGAAGGAATTTTCAAACATATTGGTCTCAAGGCATGGGCACACATGCATGGAGTAGCCTGACATTCTAATTCCAAAAAATTAAAAAATGATCAGAAAAACATGAAACCTTGCTTGATTTAGTGTCATGCCACCAAGATGATGTTGTAAAAAAATTGGTCTATTTGACGAAAGTTTGGACACACACCCCTCACAAAACCGGAGCAACTCACTAGAAGGTTCGTGGTTCCGAAATGGATCAATGCATGTTTGATGACGAACGGGAGATAGCTTCCTCTTACGACCTTCAATTTGTTTCTCCATTTAACATGCAATAATACATCTGTCTTGTGAAAATTTGGAAAATTTCAGAGGTTATTTGACCTTTTAAAAACATTTAAGTGATTTTCTAAAAATTTAATGATCGTAACTCAAATTTTAACTACATCTACATGCAACGCCTAACCATAAACGGTTTGAAAAATCATATTTTTGTGTACTTATGTGTGATTTAAAAAATCATTAGACGATGTAAATACCTGGTGTTCAAAAAAGAAAATGTAAAGATCTGGCAAGACAACCGGCCCCGACACGATTGGCAGTCTATCTCGCAGCTCGAGGTTTGGTAGGTGACTGGCGGGGATCATTAATCGGACAGGTTCTGCATTGGAAACCGTCAACTATTATGTTCACACCTGGATTTTGGCTATTATGTTCACACACGGATTTTGCTGCGGGAATTGTGTGTAATTCAAACTACAATACTCATAAATTCCGGCGACCGGCGTTTGTACTGCCCCGTCGATCTATATTCTGACCGCCAATAAATACTACCTTGCTCATGTCGTCCCGCCTGAATTCTCATCTACATCCTCCCCTCGCTCGCCCTCTCTCTGTCTCTTCCTCTCTCTCAAACCTCTGCCATGGCGCTGCCAGTCTGCCCACGCGCCAACGAGGAGTCGCTGCCCCCCCAAGGACACTCACTCGATTAGCAGCGATGATAACCTCTACGCGCCGCCAGACGAGTTTGCGCCGGACCCCCCAACTTTGGATTGGTTTTGGCGCCAGTACAATCTTTGTCTGTGGAAGTCGCTACCGCCGGCTAAGAAAGCCAGGCAAGTGGTGTTCAAGAAGGAGATGGCGGAGGAGGAAGCTAGGTACCAGGAGGCTTGTGAAGCCTGTGATGCCACCTGGAAAAAGGAGGCGACAGAGCTTTGGGGCCGGGCGCGTCGTCGTGCCGAGGAGGTGTACGAAGATGGGTACTTCACGAGGAAGGTCATAGGCGCTGGGCACCTCGTCGCTGCGTGGAGGTGGTCCGATAAGCTCCAGCGTGCCATAGACGAGGAGCTCCGGTGGGCGCCCAACGAAATGGCAAGATCGGCCGCGTGCGTCCGCCAACAAGAGGCAGATCGGTACGTCAAGTGCTACGAGGCGGAGGAGGCGGAGTACTGCCTCTGCACTGGGAAGACGCCGCGCACCAGGGAGCTGTTGGCGAGGGGCTACTGGAATACTGGCCCCAGCAGGGATTATTAGTTTTAGTATTGTTCATTTTCAATTTTATGCATTGTACCTAGTAGTTAAGTACCATCACGTATATGTGATGATATTATATATATATATATTCTGTGATGAAATAGAGAACATTTAATCTAGCTGTTATCATATGAATTCCATTTTCTATTATATGAATTCCATTTTCTATTATATGAAAATGGAATTCATATAATATATATATTCTGTGAGGAAAATGGCGAGGAGCTCCATTTTCTATCTGTTTTTGTATACTAATTTGAATCTAGCTATTATCAAACACATACAGAACGGAAAGTGTATATACACACATTGAAACAGAACATATAAGAATGGAAAACAGAGTAGGCACATTGAAATAGAGCAATAAACAAAGCAATACTATGATTGCCGCGAATACATAGCTATCCACGTTGAAACGACTTCTCAAAATAAAATGCGTCCATGAGACCATGACCAGCAGCCCTTGCCTATGGTAGCTCTTGGCTCTGCCTGAACTCGTGCAGGCGTTCATCCAAGCGGTCGACACGCTCATGGTACATCTAGAGCGCGATCTCGAGCTCCAAGTTGGCTATTTCATCGGAGATCACCAGCTCGAGGATATGACATCCATGTTCCTCTACTGCGCCCAGGTGGACACCTGGGCCAAGGAGGCGGTCGAGCCTATGGACCAGCGCGCTGGCATCCAGCAGGCCGCGGACAAGGCGAATGGTGGCACCCTTGCGAACGACACGGTGGGCGTCCGGCGCAAGTACGGCGCGGCCGGCCTCTAGTGCAAGTACAGCGCTGAAGGCCTCTGCCCACTCCTGGCGAGGAATGGGGGTACTGACCGGACGTGTACATAGGTGTGACGTCGTGTCGACAGCAGGCAAGCACTGATGGATTTGCTCTTGCTGTGCAGTGCGCCGCGCCTCTCGCTCTGCGGCGCTCCAACGGTCTCGCCGTGCGGCGAGCCGCAACCTATCATCGCGGACGCGCGTAGCTTGCTCTATGACACGCCATCGATCATGTTGTGTGGCGAGCTGCAGCCTGTCGGTGCTGACATGCCTATCTTGATCCGCGGCGCTCAAGCACCATGTGCCAAAGGTCTGCTCAACGCTAGCGATGACGCGCATCACAGCATCGTCCATCACATTGCAGGGGAGCGCCTCAGCCTCGACGGGTCGTGGCGCCTGCTCATTTTCCTCGTCGATGAGGTTGATGGCAGAGGCGGCGCTTTGGTTGGTTGGCATGTTTGGAAAAGGTGGATGTGCTACAGGCTGCGCTTGTCACCTCCGTGTGTCGCGCGCTGCCTATGCGCAATATCGCTGGTTGGCAGGAAACAGGTGAGGAAATGGCGGGAAACAGTGGCGTGTTCATAAAACTCCATCAATTAATGGAAACTTAGAATTGAAAGAACATCGAGCTAGCGCAACAAGGAGATGATGATCAGATGAACATGGACCACACTAAGGAACTGTTTCTGTTATTATCGGTATTCGCACACATTTCTGGTTACAGACCCGTTTGCGGCGTATCACAAACATCTTGTTATATTGAACTGTTTCTGTTCTCTTGCCTCAACGCAAATAGTTCATCTGAGTAAACCGCATGCCATATATCGCACACACCTTCATTTGGCTGCCCGTTTCTTTTGTGTTGCCTAATCACAAACAGTTCATCCGAGTGAACCGTATGCTGTACATCGTGCACACCTTCATCTGGCTACCCGTTTCTTTTGTTCCTCCTCATCGCAAACGGTTAACTGAACTGAACCGTATGCCCTCAATCGCACACACAACTAAAATCTGAACTGTGTTTAATGCATCCTCCATCGCAAATGTTTTGCACCTTGTTTGACGTTTTTACACCACCATTTGCGATTATGGCATCGCACACAGTTTCTTCGAAGGGTCTCTGATCGTAGTGTCATGTTAGCAGCATCCTGCAGTAGTGCACAATTCATTATGTTTCATCGACACATACTCTGGATACCATCAAATAAAGATGAAGGAATCTGATCAAGCCGCAACGGCATTCATTACTCCATATTGGCCTTTCTGCTTCAACACTATGCCTTTCGAACTCAAAAACGCCGATGCCACCTACCAACGCATGATTCAAACATGCCTGGAAAAACAAATTGGCAAGACGGTGGAGGCATACGTACATGATGTAGTCATCAAAACTAAACATGTCGAATCATTGGTGGATGACTTACGTCTTACATTCGACAACGTTCGAACATATGACATACGGCTCAATCCTGAAAAATGCGTTTTTGCCGTTCCGGCCGGAAAACTGCCAGGGTTCATCGTTTCCAATAGAGGAATTGAAGCAAACCCAGCCAAAATCTGAGCCTTGTCAAAGTTGGAAATTCCAACAGACCTAAAGCAGGTCCAAAAACTAGCTGGGTGCGTGGCAGCCTTGAGCCGCTTTATCTCCAGATTAGGAGAGAAGGCGCTGCCGCTATATCGCCTGCTCCGACGTATCGACCACTTTGAGTGGACGGACACGGTAACAACCGGGTTGGAAGAAATAAAAGCTCTACTAGCAAACAACCCAGTCCTTGCCGCGCCTAACATCAGTGAACCCATGCTACTATACATATCTGCAACTCACCAGGTGGTGAGCGCAGTACTCGTCGTTGAACGAGAGGAAGAGGGACATAAATTCCCACTCAAAAAACATGTATACTATGTATCGCCGGTTCTCACACCATGTCAATCCCGGTACCCGCACTATCAAAAGATAGCATATGCGGTTTTCATGGCATCTCGGAAGCTACGACACTACTTTCAAGAGTGCTCGATCACGGTGGCCTCCGAGGAACCACTCAATGATATCATAAATAACCAAGACACCACCAGCCGCATTGCAAGGCCATCAAGCTCCTACCATTCAAAATAACGTATAAACCACGCCGAGCTATTAAATCTCAGGTGTTGGCCGACTTCGACACCGAATGGACAGAAGCCGAACTCCCCATAGAATACGGTACATACTCCAACTGGGTGATGTACTTCGACGGCTCTAAAATGTTAGCCAGATTGGGGGCTGGTGTCATCCTAACATCCCCTACAGGGGACACAGTCCGTTACATATTGCAAATCATGTACACAGACTCCATAACGCAGCCGAATATGAGGCAATACTGCATGGTCTCCGAATGACTGTTTCTATGGGCATACAACGCCTCGAGGTGCACAGGGATTCAAACCTTGCAATATCCCAAATAAACGAAGAATTCGATGCAAAAGATCCAAAGATGGTAGCTTACCGCAATGTCGTGCTCAAAATATCAGCTCAGTTCGAAGGGCACGAGTTTCATCACGTGGCCCGAGACAGTAACCAAGCAACAGACATCCTTGCTCGAATGGGCGCTAAACATTACCCCGTCCTGCCTAACACCTTCTTGGAAAGGCTCTTTAAGCCATCCGTGGTATGACAGGACGAGAGCGGAAATTCCAGTCCGACGCCAATCACACCCTCGGATTCCGAACATGATTTGGACATCATCGCAGGCTCGGGCACAGAACCAACGCCTTATGCCCATGCAATCATGGCAGTAATCGCCCCATGGACCGAACCCTTCCTGGCCTACCTTAATAGGCGGGAGCTCCCTGAGGACCAGAACGAGGCTCGTTGCATTGTTCGACATTTAAAAGCCTGCAAGGTTCGCGAGGGAGAGCTCTATAAGAAAAGCACTACCGGAGTCCTTCAAAGATGTATCTCCGAAGAGGAGGGATGACAGATCTTGGCTGAAATACATGCTGGTCTTGGCGGCCATCATGCCGCAGCTCGGGCCCTTCTAAGTAAGGCCTTTCGTGCATGTTTCTTTTGGCCCACAGCCCAAGCAGACGCACAGGACCTCGTACAACACTGTGTCAGATGCCAGCTTTTTGCCAATCAAAGCGACATGCCGCCCACTGCCCTATGAACAATTCCCATTACTCGGCCTTTCGCGGTCTGGAGGTTGGACATGGTCGGACCACTTAAAGGGGGCAGCCATAAGAAAAAATATTTGCTGGTTATGGTAGACAAATTCACTAAGTGGATACAGGCCAAACCAGTTAAAACGGCTGAAGCTAGACCGGTGATAAACTTAGTATCCGGTGTCGTACACCATTATGGTGTTGCACACAACATTATTACCGATAATGGCTCTAACTTTACAGCCGACATGGTGAAAAAATGGTGTACTAATCTAGGTATTAAACTCGATTATGCCTCCGTGTATCACCCCCAAACAAACGGTCTAGTTGAACGGGCCAATGGCCTGATAATGAGTGGAATCAAACTCAGACTAGTGTGATCCTTAAAGGAGTCGGATAAACACTGGGTTAAGGAGCTCGACTCTGTACTCTAGGGGCTGCGGACCACACCCAATCGCACGACCGGATACACACCATTCTTTGTGGTGTATGGCGCAGAGGCTGTCCTGCCCTGCAATATTATTCATGACTCACCTCGTGTGCGCATGTACGAGGAGAGAGAGGCCGAGATCGATCGGCAAGACAACTTAGATGGACTAGAGGAGGAGCGCGATGTCGCGAAGGCCCGTTCCGCATTCTACCAACAACAAGCTCGAAGATACCAAAGCACAGAAGTGCGGGCTAAGACTTATAATGTCGGTGAACTCGTTCCACGCATACCAGAGAAGAAAAAGGACAAGCTCAATCCCAAATGGGAGGGTTCCTTCATTATAGATGAAGTTCTCACTTGAGGAGCCTATCGCCTTCGCAACGCATCAGACAATCGCTTAGGGCTGAACCCTTGGAACGCTGCCAGACTTTGAAGATTCTACGCCTAAGTCCGGACACATTGTTCATTACCTTTTTCTCCTTTTTTTCTTTTTTCCTTATTTCTTTTCCCCCTACAACTTCTAGCGTGTGTTCGGGTAAGCTACACACTTGAGTGGTATACATCCCTAGATGTACACACCCCACCATAACTGGGGGCTTCCTCTAATAGAAGCTTATTATCATTTCAAGCATAAAGCTCACCACATATATGTGTGTTGTTTGCTCATACACGTCATGTCTTCGCCATTATATGCACCTCTATGACTTTAAGTTTTTGCCAAGCTGGCTTGCCTGGCTCCTGTGCTCATGCCCTACATTCCCGCTCGTACGGCTAGGGCATGAAGGGAGCACCTCTGCGATTGTTACAACCAGATCATCCGGACATGTCCCTCAGACGGGTGAAGCCGAAAGCTAGCGTTCTTAAGGGAATAATCAGTCGGCAGACAAAAGACGATCTGCCTTTGTAGCAACACAAACTGCCAAAATAGAAAGACTCCTATGATTCTTTCACATCACGGCTTAGTCATGCATAAATGCATGCCGACCCAGGGAGAGGAACCCTTAACGGAACTATTATTTATGGAAGATGTTACTTACGTTAAACAGTAATATGACATAACTCCTCGAATACAGTTTGTCTGTTCAAGCATTATGACCGGATCGCCTGGTTTTCAAACACACTTGGTGTTTCCCACATGTATAGTATTCAGAAACACTCCACCCTTGGGTTTCGGAGTTTGAAAGCGGAAAGTCTTCCACGACAATCTTTTACAATTCGGCCAGAGATAAGATTTGTCGATAAAGTATATTGTCACATAAAATTACATGCCTACTCTTTATCTATGCCATCTATCAAGCTATCTAGTTTACAGTCCTGCTGTGAAAATTTGGTGGCTATCTTTACTAGGTCGTACACCAAGCTAGCCGGAATTTCTTGTCCGTCTGGTCCCCGAGGTTTGACCCGGGCCATATGGTTCGGATCAAGTCCGGTATACCGTGTTTCCACCATGGCCCAGGCCTCACGTGCACCTTCTCGACATGCTGATGCCTTCCATAGCTCAAAACAAAGTCGACCTCCCTTGAATAACTCAACAACTCCCCCATCATTCCTGGAGGTGAATCAGATGGCCATAAAGCCTTCGCCATATTCCTCATGGCTTTCTAAGCTCGCTCATGCACTTTGGATAGCTCTTACAGCAAGTTGCCTTGGAATTCAGACACTTCTCCTTCGGGCCACCCAGTTAACAAACCTACAGGCACAAATCTCATAAAAAATCCATTGGGGGATCTTATGAAAGTTAGGTTCAGGGAGATACTAAATATGCCACCTTTCAGCTTTCAGTTCTCCTTCAAAGCATCTGAAAGTTGGGCTCTTACGTCCTTCAGCTTGATTTTGGCATCCTGTAGTTTGTTCTTCTCATCCCTGGTCTGTGTCAGTATACATTGACTAGCGGCTTCTTGCCTTTCGGCATGCTGTTTATTTGCCTGCGTAGCCTTCAGTCTGTCCTCCAGCTGATCCGACGATCCTGCAGCCGTAAACATAATAGTGTATATTTAAAAAAACATTGTTGGCGTAGAATCATATTTTTTCGGACAGTGATTGGCCTTACCATTGAGTGCCTTCTTGGACTTCTCAAGTTCGGTGGTGACAACAGTAAGCTAGGTTTGACATTCTTCAAGCTCCTTGGATAGCATGTCGTTTTTCTCCGTGAGTACTTGATAATACAACGCCACTGGCACATGAGTCTTGCACCTACAAAAATCTCTTACCCACATATCCTTTGAAAGCTGGTGTGTGGCTCCGGCAAGCCCATCCCGAGCAGCTCGGATATATGCACCCGTAGAGTTGAGGACATGGAACGCCTCTATGGTAAAACTGGGATCGCGCATGGACTCTTTACTTTGCTGATGATTCATCGTGCTCTCCACCTCAGAATTGGCGACGGATACATCATCTGAATCCTCTTAGAGATGACAATCCAGCATTTTACCTGTATCAACCCTAGTCCTTACGGCAAGGTCCGGTGCCGGACTGTTCGATGCACAGCCGGAGAGGTCCCCGGATGTAGTCCGACGTATGCTCTTCCTGCAAGATGGCCCAACGAAAAACGTCACAATTCGGTCTGTCCACCAAGTGCATATTAAGAACTATATCACCGTTGGTGAAGGCAGGGGCGTGGTAGTATCATTGTTGTCCTTTCTTTTTAAGTACTCACCCTGCGCAGGTGTCGCCTCCCTAGAAGACACCTTCGATACAGCTCGGCGAGATGAGGGTCGCCCGTTCGGAGCATGAGACAGTGCGATGGGTGAGGTGCAACGAAAAAACACTTTAGGAGGAGTCGTCTCCTGGGTACTTACGTGGGAGGAGGGGAGAAGGCCGGGATAATCGGCTATAATGGCCACTTCTATTCCGTCGTAGCTTGCCTGATAAAAAAAACATCCTTAAGCTCTATAAATATGTCCGGATCTTCTTCATATCCGGGATATAGATCTCGGTTATGATCCTCTGGCTATGGAGCAGGGTTGTTGATCCCCTCGACGATCTTTCTCCATTCCTATTAGAAGCAGCCGGATTAGATTCGACTAGCGTAACTCTGGAAAAGGATTGAGTAAAGCCGATCATCAAAAACTTACCCAGTCGATGGGCTTGTACATGGAAAAACCTTCCCGACATTTCAAGCGAGTAAAGTCTTCCTTCTCCCCATTGAAAAGATCAGCTAAGATGGTGGCTAGGGTGGCAAAGTTATCTGGACCCTTGTGTAAACAATGAGATGCATCGTCCTCCCCGTTGTAATGCCACATGGGAAAACCCCTAGATTGGAGCGGCTGAACGCATCGCATTATTGAAATTGCCATTACCTCAATTATTGATAGCCCGGAGTTGGCAAGTACTCTGATTTTGCTTGCCAACCTCTCGACCTCCGCACTATCTCCTTCCTCGAGGCTTCAGGGGCGCCAGCTGGCGCGCTTCTTTAAAGGAGTGCTGGAGAATTCGGGAAGGCCGCGCTGGATTGGGTCCGGAAGAACGACGTCGTCGAGATAAAACCATTCCGAGGGCCACTCTTCGGATGCCTTCTTCGGAGTGCCGGACAGGTATCCTGTCCCGGCTATGCGCCATACCTCGGTGCCGCCCACCTCGAATATAGATCCCTTTTGGGAGCGGGGAATGATGCAGAATAATTTCTGCCATAACTCCAAATGGGCCTCATAGCATAGGAACAGCTCGCAGAGAGCGACGAAGCCCGCGATATGCAGGATGGAGCCTGGAGTCAGATTGTGCAGTTGGAGGCCATCATACTCTAGGAGACCTCTGAGGAAAGGGTGGATAGGGAATCCTACACCACTCAGAAGGAAGGAAATGAAGAACACCCACTCCTCTTTAGAAGGATTGGGGAAATTTTCCTCCAGGGCTTCGCCATTGAGGGAAGTTAACCCATCTCGAACGGAGACTAGATCCGTGGGAGGAAGATATCCCTGCCTCTGAAGTTCATTCAAATGGGCGTGTTACACCGAGCAGCTTTCCAAGTCGCCTTTTTGAGGGCCGTATGGGCATGAGGAGGAGCTAGGAGTGTCGACCATGTTTGGAAGATTTCCTGTGGTGAGTTCTAAGGATTTCCACGTGGTGTGGAATGGCATCTGGGATCCAATCCCCTTAAATAGACACCATCATGCATGGTCGAGGGGTTATTAGTAAAAGGTACCTGAACTGTTTGCATTCATCTGACACGTGGAAGCTGGGGCAACCACAGCAAAAAACATGATATTTAATATGGAGCCAAACTATCGTCAATCCAAAGTATAATGGAGAAGCCATCTTACAAAGCCGAAGACATAAATACGGGTACTACACCGTCATTGAAGGCAAGTTCGGAGGCTACTGAGGGAGTCCTGGATTAAGGGGTCCTCGGATGGTCGGGCTATGCGACATGGGCCGATCTGATGGGCCGTGAAGATACGAGATAGAAGGCCTTCCCCCATGTCCGGATGGGACTCTCCTTTGCGTGGATGACAAGCTTGGCATTCGGATGTGAAGATTCCTTTCTCAATAAACTGACTCTGTACAACCCTAGGCCCCTCCGGTGTTGTAACGCCCCGAGACTGTTGCACCAGGTGTCTTCCAGTTATTCGCTGTTGTTGCCTTGTCATTTGTTTGCGTGTCATGCATTTCATATCATGTCATCATGTGCATCGCATTTGCATACGTGTTCGTCTCATGCATCCGAGCATTTTCCCCGTTGTTCGTTTTGCATTCCGACACTCCTATGTCCTCTGGCGCCCTCTTTAGTCTCTTTTCATGAGTGGGTGTTAAACTTTCTCAGAATGGACCGAGATTTGCCAAGCGGCCTTGGTACACCACCGGTAGACCGCCTGTCAAGTTTCGTGCCATTTGGAGTTCGTTTGATACTCCAACGGTTAACCGGGAACCGTAAAGGCTCATGTGTGTTGTAGCCCAACACCCCTCTAAAGCGGCCCAATAACCCATTCTAACCCCCTCCATCCTCTCGGCCATTCGATCACGATCGCGTGGCCAAAAACCGCACCTCATTTGGACTCTCCTAGCTCCCTCTACCTATATATTTGCCCCCCCCCCCCCCGAAATTTCGCTTTGAAACCCTAGATCTACTCCTCCCCGCGCCGCCGAACATGTCCGTCACCGTCCGGACATGTCCAGCCGCGCCGCCGGACCAACGCCGTCATGCCACCTGTCCCCGCACCGCCTCCACCTCCACGGCCCGCCCGGCCCGCAGCCGGCCCGTCCCGGGCGCGACCGGGCCCGCGCGCCGCCCGTCCCTGCCGCCTGTGCTCGCTGGTGCCGCCCCGCTCGCTCGCCGCCGGCCAACGCCTCGCCTCCTGCCGCCTCCCAAAGCGCACCTCGCCGGCCTCGCCTCCCTGCTCCACCGCCGGCAAGCCGTTCGCCCTGGAGCCTCGCCGCCCCGCAGATCCCCGTCGACGCACGAAGCCGCCCGGCCGAGCAAGCGCTCCTTCACGCCGGCGACCGCGCCGCCTTGCGCACCCCGACCCGCGCCGGCCCCGCGCCGGCCTTTGCCGGCGCGCCCGCCTCCGGCAACCGGCGCCCCGCCCCAGCCACCCGCCGCTCCCTCCTTCGGTCTCCTCCTCGTCTCCAGCGAACTTCTCCGGCGAACCATGGATCGGGACTAGATCCACCCATCCTTGCATCCAAACGCCTCCCCTCTTCCAGATCCAGTCCGTCCCGGAACCGCTTTGTCCCGCTTTGACTTTCGCGGAGGTAAAATTCCACTAAGTCCTCAGATCTGTGTTATTTTCAGGCCATGTTCATCGCATCATAACTCCTCATCCATAGTTGCGTTTTGCGGGTGCAATATATCAAAATGTTCATCATGATGTGCTCTTCATTTTGTTCCATTGCACCATGCTTGTTTGAGTCCATCTTGATGCCCAAATGACTGTTGCAAGAGTGCTTCATAATGTTAGTTCCTGATTCTTATCAGTTTATGAGAATTTGTTATTTTTGCCATAATTATTGTGTGCTGCATATGGGCATGAGCTCTACATGTGTTTTGGGCTATGCCATGCCATCTTTACAGGGGTGTATGCCATGTATTTTTATGATCAGTGTGGTGACTAGCACATGCATGCAAAGTAGCTCTCGTGATATTGCTGATTTCAGGGACTTAGAATTTCACTAAGTCATTTCCCTGCTATTATTTTTATGCCATGTATTCATGCTGCTACAGAGTGATCCATGCTTCTTTTGAGTATGTTCGGTAAGGAGGATTTTGACATATGGTTATGCTCTATCTATCCATGTCATTGTTTGCATTTATGGAGTGCCCTAGCATGACTCAATCATGCTCTACTTTTGCTATAAAATGTTCCTGGCAGATTGTTTACGTGTTAATCAACTTTGCCAAGGTTGTTGTAGTTGATCCATGCATGCTATGAGATTGTTCTTGCCATGGTTAGCTCTTGATCATGTCTTCTTGCTGGTAGTATGCTTAGATTGTCACGCAATGCCTTGTGTTGAGTGCATCGAGCTCGCAAACATGCCTTCATAACTCTATTTTTGCCATGTCCAGTTTTCTGCTAAGTCTGAATCTGTTAACGAAACTTGCTATGTTCACATGTGTGCCATCATATCTTCTGATCCTTTTTGGCTTATGGTCAGTAATGGACTTTTTTTATATGCTTTGAGTAGATTCATTCCATGCCATGGTTTGCTATCTCCTGTTCCTGTAGCATGTTTTTATATTGCTCTAAACATTACTTCCTGATGTTAATTCCTGGCATGTTAGCATTTTCACAAAGTATGTGATTGTGTTATCTTTTGCACTTTTGCCATGCCTGTTTGAACCTACTATTGTGTGATTTAGCCGTAGCTCAGTGTTCATCTTTTGTCAAGCATCTTGAGTAGATCACTGCCATGTGCTTTGTTGCTACGTTAGAGTGCAGTAGCTTATTTTCTTGTTGCATTTTAGATGGCATCGTGATGTTAATCGCAGAATAGTGCCATTATTGTTTTGCTTGCCATTTGCAAACCATGCATCCGATTCTGGTGATCTTAATATCGATTTCGACTGAAATCAACTCATCTTTCCAGTGGCGCACTTGGTTTGCCAAGTTGAGGCCTTTTTCAATCTTTTCCTTCCAGAGCTCGCATATGCATTACATATCACTTCACACATATCATGCCATGTTTTGCATCATGTTGCTTGCGCATTGCACTGTGATTGATTGTTGGTCCTTTGCTTGTGTTCTTGCTTTGGGTAGAGCTGGGAGACGAGTTCGTGATCAAGGAACCCATTGAGTACGCTTACGAGGATCAAGCTTACGTCAAGTCAGAGAACTTCGCAGGCAAGATGTCCATACCCTCGAAATCACTTCTATCTTTGCTTGCTAGTTGCTCGCTCTTTTGCTATGTCGCGATACCTACCACTTGCTATATCATGACTCCCATATTGCCATGTCAAGCCTCTAACCCACCTTGTCCTAGCAAACCGTTGTTTAGCTATGTTACCGCTTTGCTCAGCCCCTCTTATAGTGTTGCTAGTTGCAGGTGAAGATGGAGTTTGTTCGATGTTGGAACATGGTTATTGTTGGGATATCACAATATATCTTATTTACTTAATGCATATATATAATTGGTAAAGGGTGGAAGGCTCGGCCTTATGCCTCGTGTTTCGTTCCACTCTTGCCGCCCTAGTTTCCGCCATACCGGTGTTATGTTCCTTGATTTTGCGTTCCTTACGCGGTTGGGTTATAATGGGAACCCCTTGACAGTTTGCCTTGAATAAAACTCCTCCAGCAAGTCCCAACCTTGGTTTTACATTTGCACTAACAACCTACCACCTTCCCTTGGGTTCTGCAGACTCAAGGGTCATCTTTATTTTAACCCCCCCCCCCCCCCGGGCTAGTGCTTCTCTAACTGTTGGTCCAACCTGGGCGATGTCCCTGAGAACGAGATATGTGCAGCTCCTATCGGGATTTGTTGGCACATTCGGGTGGCTTTGCTGGTCTTGTTTTACCATTGTCCAAATGTCTTGTAACCGGGATTCCGAGTCTGATCGGGTCTTCCTGGGAGAAGGAATATCCTTCATTGACCATGAGAGCTTGTGATGGGCTAAGTTGGGACACCCTTGCAGGGTTATGAACTTTCTAAAGCCGTGCCCGCGGTTATGGGCAGATGGGAATTTGTTAATATCCGGTTGTCGAAAACTTGACACTTAACTTAATTTAAAATGCAACAACCGCGTGTGTAGCCGTGATGGTCTCTTCTCGGCGGAGTCCAGGAAGTGAACACGACTCTTGTGTTATGCTTGAACATAAGTAGTTTCAGGATCACTTCTTGGTCACTTCTAGTTCACGACCATGCTTTGCTCCTCTTCTCGCTCTCATTTGCGTAAGGTAGCCACCATATATGCTAGTGCTTGCCGCAGCTCCACCTCATTACCCTTTTCCTACCCATAAGCTTAAATAGTCTTGATCGCGAGGGTGTGAGATTGCTGAGTCCCCGTGGCTCATAGATTACTTCCAAAACCAGCTTGCAGGTGCCGATGATACCAGTGCAGACGACGCAGCCCAGCTCAAGTGGGAGCTCGAGGAAGATCGTGTTCATTGTGTTGTTTCGTTTCCTTTCGATTAGTAGTGGAGCCCAGTTGGGGCGATCGGGGATCTAGCATTTGGGGTGGTCTTTCTTCTATTTGGTTTCGTAGTCTGACCTTGATTGGTTCTGGATGATGTAATGCTATATTCATGTATTGTGTGAAGTGGCGATTGTAAGCCAACTCTTTATCCCTTTCTTATTCAGTACATGGGATGTGTAAAGATTACCCCTCTTGCGACATGCCTACTATGCGGCTATGCCTCTAAGTCGTGCTCCGACACGTGGGAGATATAGCCGCATCATGGGTGTTACAAGTTGCTAATCAGAGCCTTCCCCGACTTAGGAGCCCCCTGCTTGATCGAATCGCTGGCGTTGTTGAGTCTGGAAAAATGTTTTGAGTCTTATAGGATTATACATCGGAGAGTAGGATTCTTTTTACTCCTCAGTCCCTTCGTCACTCTGGTGAGGTCTCCTGACGTAGATTTTTGACTCTTCTCTCCTCAAATTTCACTAAAAAAATTTAGGATCACGCGGGTATCTCAGAATTGTTTCGATGGTTTTGTAATGAGAACATTGTTCTTGGTGCCTTCTGACATTTAGGGGTTGTGGCAGTGTCCCGGGGAGTTGAGCTCCGAGGTGTTGTCGTCACAATTTTATCATTGCAGTTCTGGAATACCTGAGTTCGTCGACATCGAAAATCTCTTTTATGCAGTTGTTGGTGAGATAACCTCGACGCCACCCAGTACTGGGGCGGGAGTTCGGGAGTATTGCCATAACTCGTATAACGGATGCTTTTCGAAGGTTGAGGTAAACGATTTCCGAAGGTTTCTTGGTTATGTGTTGAAGGATGGATACAGCTGGATGTAGGATTTTGCTAGTTTTGGGTGAGATATTATGCTTCCCCTGTATCCCCAACACCTGATTGCATAACCAGAAAGTTTCGGGAGTTTATAAGTGGGAATTCAAGTATCTCGTAGGATATCCTTCCAACAGACACATGATACGATATGGGGTCTATCATATGTTTGTTTCCGGTTTATTCCTCAAGCCAAATCCTTTGTTTTGTTTTCAGTTGTGGTATTCGAGTTGCTTCGAAGTCAATTGTTGATTCCATACCTTTCCTAAGCGGTGTTCTCATACTTCTATGTGAATACAAATCCTTCTTGATCTTCGACTTTGCCATCTGAATTTCTTCTGAACTGGTGTGTCTCTCTTCAAGTGGATCCGATCTTTTTCGACATCCGCAAGATCAACTCAAGTCTTCTCAACGTTGTTTGTTTCATCCGTCCCAAATTGCTTTTGTTTTCCCGCCCTCCCACCCTTTTTCTTCAAGGACTCAGGATCCTTAATCAAGTATTCATCTTATTGATGGGAGCCTCTCCATTCTTTTCCATCAATGTTCTTATCCGGTGATTCTCAGGAAGATCCTAACGGAGCCTCAAGTTTATCATTATTCGTTCTCTTTCTTCTCCGGTGTATTCTATTCAAGCTTTGTCGAGCATATCCTCTCCTCGTTTCAAATGCTTTCTCATGACGTTGCACCTCTTTATCATTCACCTCTCACTATTCATTTGTTCTGGAGTGCTGAAGATATCTCAGAAGATTCCCGTTTCCATTCTCAGTTTGCTCAAGTTCTTTTGAGGATGTTATCTCATTCAAGCAACTTAATTCAACAAGTGCTATCTCTCTTTTCAAGCAACCTTTTCAATGGTGTTTCTTTCGAGTGGGCCCTAACCCACAGGTCTTTTCCAGGATCTTACCTGACTCTTCTAATTTTCCTGGATTTACTCTCAAATTCTTTTCCAAGTTTGACGTAAGAATGAATTCGCATTAGTAAAATGTCTTTCTCCAAGATCTTTCAAATTCTTTTCGTTGTAGATTCAACCTTTTTATTCTTCATTATTCTGGAGTGTCTCAACAATTCATGGTGGTCTTTCTCATCGTCATTCTCTGCATTTGAAGACCGAAGAAGAGTTCCTCTTAAATCCTTACCCGTTCTCTCAAAGATTCGTGATTCTAGCTTGATGCCATCCTCTCATGATTGTTTTTGATTGTGAGAATTCTTTTCACCCATCCGGAGCATTTCATGAGTTGTTTCCATTTCTTTCCTCCGAAGGCCATCTTTTCAAATATTGTTCATTCTCAGCTTTCAGCTCTCATTCTCTAAATCTTACCGGTGCATCATTCAAATTTCTCTAATCAGCCCGGGATCTCTTTGTTCACTTGTATCTAAATTCTCTCATGCATCTTTGTTCATTTGCTAATTCTTCCCGATGCTTCGATATCTTTCCTTTGTTCGTTTTCAATTCTTACAGTGGTTCGTTCAAGAATTCTCTTTCTTCGTTGTCATATCAATTCATTCGTTGTTTCAATCCTACCGGCGGTTCATTGAATACCTTCTCAAGTTTGCACTATATCTATCTTAATCCTTTCTACGAGAATAAGTAGTATGCCAAATCCATTGCTTGTCATCAACTTAAATTGGTGAAGGATAATCATAATGTAATTCTTATTCTTGTTTCATCCATATGTTAATCCCTTCTTCTGGAGTTTGTTCACGGTGGTTAAATTCTTGGTTTCAAGTGCTCATCTTTCTTTCCCGGAGTTCCAATCTCTCGCAATTATATCACCACGGAGATCCATCTAAACCATTACAAGGATTCACCTTGTGTTTTCAACTTCTCTTTCCCTCATTATTCTATTATTACCGGAGTTCTTCATGGAGGCTCTACATGATGGCTCATCAAGGATTTAATTCATTCTTGAAGCATTCTTCAAGATTCTTTTCAGAAGAGTTCAAGCATTTTGCATCTTGCATCCCAAAGTCCTATATGTTCTATCTTATCTTTTGAGGTGGTGTTTTGTCATTGTTGATAATTTTCCCTTTGTGTTTCACGATTCACAAGTTTTTCAAGAGTGACATCTAAATCCATCATTTTCTCTTCGCTCAAGACATCTTTTCAACCCATCAATCTCTTCATTGGAGTTATCTTGGGTTATATTTCACCTAAAGATTTCCCTAAGGATCGTTGCTATTTATGGTGCTCATAAATGACCCAAGTTCTTCATTTATCCTCCCGGTGAAATAAGCTTCTCATCTTCTTATTGATATAAATCCAATCTTTTGTTTCCCGTTAGTGGCAGGATTTCTCCTCATAATTTCGAGAAGTTTTTCATGAGACTACTACAAGTTTATTCGTTTCATTGTTGGATTTCCAACAACTTCGTTATATCTTTCTTGGAAGGGTGTTTTCCAAGCTCACTTGTGGCAGAAGTTGGCATTTTCTTCTCCATTCTTATTCCAATGATCGATATTCTATTCTTTCTTCCGGAGGCATTGTGATGTTTCTCTCTTCTCTCATCATCTCAAATTGCGAGGATCGTGTTCTTTTCATGCTTATCCATTCAACCGAAGTGTCGTGCCCTCTTTTCAACTTCTTCCCATTTTATCAAGTTTTGCCTCCCTTCTCAACCGGGGTGCTGTCCGAATTTGTTCTTCCTTCTTCCTCTTTCCTAACGGAGTGCTTTCAACTTCGTTCATCTCCGTTGCATTCTTTCTTTCAGTTTGTTCAACATCTGGAGGTTCTTTGGTTTCACTCGTTTGTCAAAGAAGCAACTTTGTTTTACCTCTTCATCTTCCGTTTTCCCTCCGGTGCCATCCTAGATCTCGGGACGAGATCCTCTCGTAGTGGTGGAGTGTTGTAACGCCCCGAGACCGTTGCGCCAGGTGTCTTCCAGTTATTCACTGTTGTTGCCTTGTCATTTGTTTGTGTGTATGCATTTCATATCATGTCATCATGTGCATCGCATTTGCATACGTGTTCGTCTCATGCATCTGAGCATTTTCCCCGTTGTCCGTTTTGCATTCCGACACTCCCACGTCCTCCGGCACCCTCTTTTGTCTCTTTTCGTGAGTGGGTGTTAAAATTTCTTGGAATGGACCGAGATTTGCGAAGCGGCCTTGGTACACCACCTATAGACCGACTGTAAGGTTTCGTGCCATTTCGAGTTCGTTTGATACTCCAACGGTTAACCGGGGAATCGTAAAGGCTCGTGTGTGTTGCAGCCCAACACCCCTATAAAGCGGCCCAATATCCCATTCTAACCCCCTCCATCCTCTTGGTCGTTCGATCACGATCACGTGGCCAAAAACCACACCTCATTTGGACTCTCCTAGCTCCCTCTACCTATATATTGGCACCTCCCCCCGAAATTTCGCGGTGAAACCCTAGATCTACTCCTCCCCGCGCCGCTGGACATGTCCGCCGCCGTCCGGACATGTCCAGCCGCGCCTCTGGACCAACGGCATCGTGCCACCTGTTCCCACGCCGCCTCCCACCTCAGCGGCTCGCCCGGCCCGCAGCCGGCCCGTCCCGGGCGCAACCGGGCCCGCGCGCCGCCTGTGCTCGCTGGCGCTGCCCCGCTCGCCTCGCCCGCGCCGCCCCACTCGCTTGCCGCCGGCCACCGCCTCACCACGCGCCGCCTCCCGGAGCGCACCTCGCCGGCCTCGCCTCCCTGCTCCGCAGCTGGCAAGCCCACCCTGGAGCCGCGTCGCCCCGCAGATCCCCGCCGGCGCACCAAGCCGCCCGGCCGAGCAAGCGCTCCTCCGCGCCGGCGACTGGCGCCGCCTTGCGAGCCCTGACCCGCGCCGGCCCTGCACCGTCCTTCGCCGGCGTGCCCGCCTCCGGCGACCGGCACCGCGCCCCGGCCACCCGCAGCCCTCCTCCGTCTCCTCCTCGTCCCCGGCGAACTTCTCCGGCGAACCATGGATCGAAACCAGATCCACCCATCCTTGCATCCGAACGCCTCCCTTGTCCAGATCCACTCCATCCCGAAATTGCTCCATCCCGCGTTGACTTTCGCGGAGGTAAAATTCCACTAAGTCCTCAGATCTGTGTTATTTTCAGGCCATGTTCATCGCATCATAACTCCTCATCTGTAGCTCTGTTTTGCGCGTGCAATATATAAAAATGTTCAACATGATGTGCTCTTCATTTTGTTCCATTGCACCATGCTTGTTTGAGTCCATATTGATGCCCAAATGACTGTTGCAAGAGTGCTTCATAATGTTAGTTCCTGATTCTTATCAGTTTATGAGCATTTGTCATTTTTGCGATAATTATTGTGTGCTGCACATGGGCATGATCTCCACATGTGTTTTGGGCTATGCCGTGCCATCTTTACAGGGGTGTATGCCATGTATTTTTGTGATCAATGTGGTGACTAGCACATGCATGCAAAGTAGCTCTCGTGATATTGCTGATTTCAGGGACTTAGAATTTCACTAAGTCATTTCCCTGCTGTTATTTTTATGCCATGTATTCATGCTACTACAGAGTGATCCATGCTTCTTTTGAGTATGTTCAGTAAGGATGATTTTGACATATGGTTATGCTCTATCCATCCATGTCCTTGTTTGCATTTATGGAGTTCCCTAGCATGACTCAATCTTGCTCTACTTTTGCTATAAAATGTTCCTAGCAGATTGTTTACGTGTTAATCAACTTTGCCAAGGTTGTTGTAGTTGATCCATGCATGCTATGAGATTGTTCTTGCCATGGTTAGCTTCTTGATCATGTCTTCTTGCTGGTAGTATGCCTAGATTGTCATGCAATGCCTTGTGTTGAGTGCATCACGCTCGCAAACATGCCTTCCTAACTCTGTTTTTGCCATATCCAGTTTTCTGCAAAGTCTGAATCTATTAACGAAACTTGCTATGTTCACATGGGTTCCATCATATCTTCTGATCCTTTTTGGCTTATGGTCACTAAGGGACTTCTGTTATATGCTTTGAGTATATTCATGCCATGCCTTTGTTTGCTATGTCTTGTTCTTGTAGCATGTCGTTATATTGCTCTAAACATTACTTCCTGATGTTAATTCCTCACATGTTAGCATTTTCACTAAGTCTGTGATGCTGTTATCTTTTACACTTTTGCCATGCTTGTTTGAACCTCCTATTGTGTGATTTAGCCGTAGCTCAGTGTTCATCTTTTGTCAAGCATCTTGAGTAGATCAATGCCATGTGCTTTGTTGCTATGTTAGAGTGCAGTAGCTTATTTTCTTGTTGCACTTTAGATGGCATCGTGCTGTTAATCGCATAATAGTGCTATTATTGTTTTTGCTTGCCATTTGCAAACCGTGCATCCGAATCCGGTGATCTTTATATCGATTTCAACCGAAATCAACTCATCTTTCCAGCGGCGCACTTGGTTTGCCAAGTTGAGGCCTGTTTCAATCTTTTCCTTCCGGAGCTCGCATATGCATTGCATATCACTTCACGCATATCATGCCATGTTTTGCATCATGTTGCTTGTGCCTTGCACCGTGATTGATTGTTGGTCCTTTGCTTGTGTTCTTGCTTTGGGTAGAGCCGGGATATGAGTTCGTGATCGAGGAACCCGTTGAGTGCGCTTACGAGGATCAAGCTTTCGTCAACTCGGAGAATTTTGCAGGCAAGATAACCATACCCTCGAAATCACTTCTATCTTTGCTTCCTAGTTGCTCGCTCTTTTGCTATGTCACGATACCTACCATTTGCTATATCATGCCTCCCATATTGCCATGTTAAGCCTCTAACCCACCTTGTCCTAGCAAACCGTTGTTTGGCTATGTTATCGCTTTGCTCAGCCCCTCTTATAGCGTTGCTAGTTGCAGGTGAAGATGGAGTTTGTTACATGTTGGAACATGGTTATTGTTGGGATATCACAATATATCTTATTTACTTAATGCATCTATATACTTGGTAAAGGGTGGAAGGCTCGGCCTTATGCCTAGTGTTTTGTTCCACTCTTGCCGCACTAGTTTCCGTCATACCGGTGTTATGTTCCTTGATTTTGCGTTCCTTATGCGGTTGGGTTATAATAGGAACCCTTTGACAGTTCGCCTTGAATAAAACTCCTCCAGCAAGGCCCAACCTTGGTTTTACATTTGCACTAACAACCTACCACCTTCCCTTGGGTTCTGCATACTCAAGGGTCATCTCTATTTTAACCCCCCCGGGCCAGTGCTTATCTAAGTGTTGGTCCAACCTGAGCGATGTCTGGCGCCCCCTGGGCAACTAGGGTCTATGCCAACCCAACGTCTTGCTCATCCGGTGTGCCGTGAGAACGAGATATGTGCAGCTCCTATCGGGATTTGTCGGCACATTCGGGTGGCTTTGCTGGTCTTGTTTTACCATTGTCGAAATGTCTTGTAACCGGGATTCCGAGTCTGATCGGGTCTTCCTGGGAGAAGGAATATCCTTCGTTGACCATGAGAGCTTGTGATGGGCTATGTTGGGACACCCCTGCAGGGTTATGAACTTTCGAAGGCCGTGCCCGCGGTTATGGGCAGATGGGAATTTGTTAATATCTGGTTGTAGAAAACTTGACACTTAACTTAATTTAAAATGCAACAACCGCGTGTGTAGCCGTGATGGTCTCTTCTAAGCGGAGTCCAGGAAGTGAACACAGTTCTTGTGTTATGCTTGAACGTAAGTAGTTTCAGGATCACTTCTTGATCACTTCTAGTTCAGGACCGTGCTTTTCTCCTCTTCTCGCTCTCATTTGCGTAAGGTTGCCACCATATATGCTAGTGCTTGCCGCAGCTCCACCTCATTACCCTTTTCATACCCATATGATTAAATAGTCTTGATCGCGAGGGTGTGAGATTGCTGAGTCCTCGTGGCTCACAGATTACTTCCAAAAACAGCTTGCAGGTGTCGATGATACCAGTGCAGACGACGCAGCCCAGCTCAAGTGGGAGCTCGAGGAAGATCGTGTCCGTTGTGTTGTTTCGTTTCCTTTCGATCAGTAGTGGAGCCCAGTTGGGGCGATCGGGGATCTAGCATTTGGGGTGGTCTTTCTTGTATTTGGTTCCGTAGTCGGACCTTGATTGGATCTAGATGATGTAATGTTGTATTCATGTATTGTGTGAAGTGGCGATGGTAAGTCAACACTTTATCCCTTTCTTATTCAGTACATGGGATGTGTAAAGATTATCCCTCTTGCGACATGCCTACTATGCGGCTATGCCTCTAAGTCGTGCTCCGACACGTGGGAGATATCGCCGCATCGTGGGTGTTACAGGTGTCTATATAAACTTGAGAGTTTAGTCCGTAGAGGCAATCATAATCATACATGCTAGACATCTACGGTTTAGCCATTATGATCTCGAGGTATATCAACTCTTGTAACCCTTATACTCATCAAAGTCAATCGAGCAGGAAGTAGGGTATTACCTCCATCAAGTGGGCCTGAACCTGGGTAAACATCATGCCTCCTGCCTCCTGTTACCTTCAATCCTCAGACGCATAGTTCGGGACCCCTACCCGAGATCGGCCAGTTTTGAAACCGACAGGTGCCTCGGGAGACCCCTTGTGAGGGGGCCTGATATGTCTCTGTCGTATCTATAATTTTTGATTGTTCCATGCCAATATTCTAGCACTTTCATATACTTTTGGCAACTTTTTGTAATATTTTTGGGACTAACATATTGATCCAGTGCCCAGTGCCAGTTCCTGTTTGTTGCATGTTTTTTGTTTCGCAGAAAACCCATACCAAACGGAGTCCAAACGGAATAAAACCTGATGGAGATTTATTTTGGAATATTTATGAATTTTGGGAAGTGGAATCATCGTGAGACGGTGCCCGAGGGGGGCACGAGGTAGGGGGGCGCGCCCCAGGGTGTCAGGCGTGCCCCTGACCCTCATGGCCACCCCGTAAGGCGGTTGGAGCCCTTCTTTCGCCGCAATAAAGCTAATTTCCGCATAGATATCGTGTCAAAATTTCAGCCCAATCGGAGTTACGAATCTCCGGGAATATAAGAAACGGTGAAAGGGAAGAATCAGAGAACGCAGAGACAGAGAGAGACAGAGAGACAGATCCAATCTCGGAAGGGCTCTCGCCCATCCCATGCCATGGAGGCCAAGGACCAGAGGGGAAACCCTTCTCCCAACTAGGGAGGAGGTCAAGGAAGAAGAAGACGAAGGGCCCCCCTCTCCCCTTCTCTTCCGGTGGCGCGCGGAACGCTGCCGTGGCCATCATCATCATCATCATCGCGATCTACACCAACACCTCCGCCATCTTCACCAACATCTCCATCACCTTCCTCCCTCTATCTACAGTGGTCCACTCTCCCGCAACCCGCTGTACCCTCTACTTTAACATGGTGCTTTATGCTTCATATTATTATCCAATGATGTGTTGCCATCCTATGATGTCTGAGTAGATTTTCATTGTCCTATCGGTGGTTGATGAATTGCTATGCTTGATTTAATTTGCTTATGGTTATGTTGCTGTCCTTTGGTGCCCATCATATGATTGCGCGCGTGGATCACACCCTAGGGTTAGTTTGTATGTTGATAGGACTATGTATTGGAGGGCAAGAGTGACAGAAGCTTCAACCTAGCATAGAAATTGATTCATACGGGATTGAAGGGGGACCAATATATCTTAATGCTATGGTTGGGTTTTACCTTAATGAACATTACTAGTTGCGGATGCTTGCTAATAGTTCCAATCATAAGTGCATAGAATTCCAAGTCAGGGATGACATGCTAGCAGTGGCCTCTCCCACATAATACTTGATATCGGTCTAGTAAAGTAGTCAATTGCTTAGGGACAATTTCACAACTCCTACCACCACTTTTCCACACTCGCTATATTTACTTTATTGTTTCTTTATCTAAAACATCCCCTACTATTTATTTACGTACTCTTTATTATCTTGCAAACCTGTCCAACAACACCTATGAAGTACTTCTAGTTTCATATTTGTTCTAGGTAAAGCGAACGTCGAGCATGCGTAGAGTTGTATCGGTGGTCGATAGAACTTGAGGGAATATTTGTTCTACCTTTAGCTCCTCGTTGGATTCGACACTCTTACTTATCGAAAACTGTTGCGATCCCCTATACTTGTGGGTTATCAAGACCTTTTTCTGGTGCCATTGCCGGGGAGCAATAGCGTGGGGTGAATATTCTCGTGTGTGCTTGTTTGCTTTATCACTAAGTAATTTTTATTTGCTGCTCTTAGTTGTTTTCTGTCTTTAGTTATGGGTAGGAAATGCAAAATAACAAAAAAAAATAGTTGTACGTACTGAACCAATGGTTGAAGAACCACTCAAAATCTATCACACTGCTAAAGCTTTTTACTTGGATCATCTATGATCCCTTTGTGCTCGTGCCGAAACCCCAACTAGCTTAGTTGAGGGCAAATCTTTAGATGAGCATGCTTGTTATGTGCGACACCGTATATCTGAAAAAGGGAAATTATTATGGAGTCAAATTCAACATTTGGAATGCTATGCTTGGAATTTATGTGAATTATATGATTTTACTTGTTGTTCTGAAAACCCTAAGAAACACCTTCCCTACCAATGTGAGTTTATTGATAATGGAATCTTATCTTCTTATGCTAAAGGTGTTTATAGTTACTATGATGTTCGACAAATTGAAGAATTTGTTGCTTTTGAGGGTGCTTGTGAAATTGCTTCTTTGATTGAAAAGTATGATGCTAC
This sequence comes from Triticum aestivum, assembly GCF_018294505.1. Taxonomy (NCBI): domain Eukaryota; kingdom Viridiplantae; phylum Streptophyta; class Magnoliopsida; order Poales; family Poaceae; genus Triticum; species Triticum aestivum. Next base: position 257,856,210 of record NC_057806.1, on the reverse strand, counting down.
TTTTCACAAATCTAAATTTTTTGCTATACTTAAATATTGCTATGATAATTATGCTTCTAATACCTACGTTAAACAGTATATTGAGGAATACTCCGCTGCCCAAGAAGAGACTAATATTTTGCAGGAGTCTATGGAAGAAGAAATTGATGAAACTGTGAGCTCATTGGATGAAAAAGATGATGAGGAGAGCGAAGAACAAAAGGAGGAAGAGCCGATTGATCACCCGTGCCCACCTTCTAATGAGAGTAACTCTTCAACTCATACATTGTTTAATTCCCCTTCGTGCTTACCGAAGGATGATTGTTATGATGACTGTTATGATCCCGTCGATTCTTTTGAAATATCCCTTTTTGATGATGCTTGCTATGCTTGTGGCCAAGATGCCAATATGAATTATGCTTATGGAGATGAACTTGCTATAGTTCCTTATGTTAAACATGAAATTGTTGCTATTGCACCCACACATGATAGTCCTATTATCTTTTTGAATTCTCCAAACTACACTATATCGGAGAAGTTTGCCCTTATTAAGGATTATATTGATGGGTTGCCTTTTACTGTTACACATGATGATTTTAATGAATATAATATGCATGGGCTTGCTGCTCCTACTTGCAATTATTATGAGAGAGGAACTATATCTCCACCTCTCTATGCTTCCCACATGATAAAATTGCAAGAAACTATTCATACTATGCATTGGCCTTTACTAGGTGTGCATGAATTGTTCTTTTATGACATGCGGATGCATAGGAAGAGAGTTAGACTTCGTCATTGCCTGATATATGTTGCTTTGTGCTCACTACTAAATTACAAATCATTGTTAATTAAAATTGGCTTTGATATACCTTGGGATCCGGGTGGATTCACTACTTGAGCACTATATGCCTAGCTTAATGGCTTTAAAGAAAGCACTGCCAGGGAGACAACCCGGAAGTTTTAGAGACTCATTTATTTCTGTTGAGTGCTTTCATATAGTTTAAAAACAACAAAAATAAAGAGGGGAACCCAAAACTTTTCAAAAAGGAAAGTGAAAGTGAGAAAGACAAGCACTGTTGAAGTGGGAGAGCTCCTTGAACTTTGTTCATGCTCACGGCAACTTTGTGAATCTTGATTACAGAAAATTTTCAACAAAAATAATTATCCCCTTGTACAATTCCATTATATTATAAAAATAATGTGCCAAGGTTTGCCTTTAGGATGTTTACATTTGCTTGATGGTTTGTACGGTGCAGGACAGAAACTTTGGCTTTAGTGCGCGATTTTACATTTTCAGCTGGAATGTCAAATGGTTCTGATTCGTTTTGCACTGTCTTTCTGTACAAATTGTTTATTTTTCCTAATTTTGGTAGAATTTTTCAAGTATCAGAAGTATGGTGAATGTTCAGATTATTACAGATTGTTCTGTTTTAGACAGATTATGTTTTTAATGCATAGTTTGCTTGTTTTGATGAAACTAACAATTTATATCAGTGGATTAAGCCATGAAAAAGGTATACTACAGTAGAAACAATGCAAAAACAAAATATGAATTGGTTTGCAACAGTACTTATAGTGGTGATTTGCTTTATTATACTAACGGATCTTACCGAGTTTTATGTTGAAGTTTTGTGTGGATGAAGTGTTCGATGATCGAGAAGGTTTCGATGTGAGAAGAAGGAAGAGAGGCAAGAGCTCAAGCTTGGGGATGCCCGAGGCACCCCAAGTAAATATTCAAGGAGACTCAAGCGTCTAAGCTTGGGGATGCTGGGGAGGCATCCCCTCTTTCTTCAACAAGTATCAGTATGTTTTCGGATTTGTTTCGTTCATGCGATATGTGCAAGTCTTGGAGCGTCTTTTGCATTTAGGTTTTTACTTTTCTTTTATGCACCATGCTGGTATGAGATAGTCCTTGGTTGATTTATACAATGCTCTATACACTTCACTTATATCTTTTGAGTATGGCTTTATAGAATGCTTCATGTGCTTCACTTATATCATTTGAAGTTTGGATTGCATGTTTCTCTTCACTTAGACAACCGCCATTTGTAGAATGCTCTTTTGCTTCACTTATATTTGTTAGAGCACGGGCATATCTTTTGTAGAAAGAATTAGAACTCTCGTGCTTCACTTATATCTACTTAGAGAGATGACAGGAACTGGTCATTCACATGGTTAGTCATAAAATCCTACATAAACTTGTAGATCGCTGAATATGATATGTTTGATTCCTTGCAATAGTTTTGCGATATAAAGATGGTGATATTAGAGTCATGCTAGTCGAGTAATTGTGAAATTTAGAAATACTTGTGTTGAGGTTTGCAAGTCCCGTAGCATGCACGTATGGTGAACCGTTATGTAACGAAGTCGGAGCATGAGGTGTTTATTGATTGTCTTCCTTATGAGTGGCGGTCGGGGACGAGCGATGGTCTTTTCCTACCAATCTATCCCCCTAGGAGCATGCACGTAGTACTTTGTTTTGATGACTAATAGATTTTTGCAATAAGTATGTGAGTTCTTTATGACTAATGTTGAGTCCATGGATTATACGCACTCTCACCCTTCCATCATTGCTAGCCTTTTCGGTACCGTGCATTACCCTTTCTCACCTTGAGAGTTGGTGCAAACTTCGCCGGTGCATCCAAACCACGTGATATGATACGCTCTATCACACATAAACCTCCGTATATCTTCCTCAAAATAGCCACCATACCTACCTATCATGGCATTTCCATAGCCATTCCGAGATATATTGCCATGCAACTTCCATCATCATCATATACATGACTTGAGCATTTATTGTCATATTGCTTTGCATGATCGTAAGATAGCTAGCATGATGTTTTCATGGCTTGTCCATTTTTTGATGTCATTGCTACGCTAGATCATTGCACATCCCGGTACACCGCCAGAGGCATTCATATAGAGTCATATATTTGTTCTAGATATCGAGTTGTAATATCGAGTTGTAAGTAAATAAAAGTGTGATGATCATCATTATTAGAGCATTGCCCCAGTGAGGAAAGGATGATGGAGACTATGATTCCCCCACAAGTCGGGATGAGACTCCGGACGAAAAAATAAAAAAAAATAAAAAAAGAGAAATGCCACAAAAAAAGAAGGCCCAAAAAAGAAAAAAAAGAAAAAACAAAAAAAGAGAGAAAAAGAGAGAAGGGGCAATGTTACTATCCTTTTACCACACTTGTGCTTTAAATTAGCACCATGTTCTTCATATAGAGAGTCTCTTAGTTATCACTTTCATATACTAGTGGGAATTTTAATTATAGAACTTGGCTTGTATATTCCAATGATGGGCTTCCTCAAATGCCCTAGGTCTTCATGACACACCCACTTAGTTTCAGTTTGAGCTTTCATATACTTATAGGTCTAGTGCATCCGTTGCATGGCAATCCCTACTCACTCACATTGATATCTATTGATGGGCATCTCCATAGCCCGTTGATACGCCTAGTTGATGTGAGACTATCTTCTCCTTTTTGTCTTCTCCACAATCATATTCTATTCCACCTATAGTGCTACGTCCATGGCTCACGCTCATGTATTGCGTGAAAGTTGAAAAGGTTTGAGAACGTCAAAAGTATGAAACAATTGCTTGGCTTGTCATCGGGGTTGTGCATGATGTGAATATTTTGTGTGGTGAAGATGGAGCATAGCCAGACTATATGATTTTGTAGGGATAACTTTCTTTGGCCATGTTATTTTGAAAAGACATGGTTGCTTTATTAGTGGGCTTGAAGTATTATTGTTTTTATGTCAAATGATAGACTATTGCTTTGAATCACTCGTGTCTTAATATTCATGCCATGATTAGACATATGATCAAGATTATGCTAGGTAGCATTCCACATAAAAAATTATCTTTTTATCATTTACCTACTCGAGGACGAGCAGGAATTAAGCTTGGGGATGCTGATACATCTCCGTCGTATCTATAATTTTTGATTGTTCCATGCCAATATTCTACAACTTTCATATACTTTTGGCAACTTTTTATACTACTTTGGGGACTAACATATTGATCCAGTGCCCAGTGCCAGTTCCTGTTTGTTGCATGTTTTTTGTTTCGCACAAAACCCATACCAAACAGAGTCCAAACGGAATAAAAACTGACAGAGATTTATTTTGGAATATTTATGAATTTTGGGAAGTGGAATCATCGCGATACGGTGCCCGATGGGGGCACGAGGTAGGGGGCGCGCCCCAAGGTGTCAGGCGCGCCCCTGACCCTCGTGGCGACCCCGTAAGGCGGTTGGAGCCCTTGTTTCGCCGCAAGAAAGCTAATTTCCGAATAGAGATCGTGTCAAAATTTCAGCCCAATCGGAGTTACGGATCTCCGGGAATATAAGAAACGGTGAAAGGGAAGAATCAGAGAACGCAGAAACAGAGAGAGACAGAGAGACAGATCCAATCTCGGAGGGGCTCTCGCCCCTCCCATGCCATGGAGGCCAAGGACCAGAGGGGAAACCCTTCTCCCATCTAGGGAGGAGGTCAAGGAAGAAGAAGACGAAGGGGCCCCCTCTCCCCTTCTCTTTCGGTGGCGCCGGAACGCTGCCGTGGCCATCATCCTCATCATCACCGCGATATACACCAACACCTCCGTCATCTTCACCAACATCTCCATCACCTTCCTCCCTCTACCTACAGTGGTCCACTCTCCCGGAACCCACTGTACCCTCTACTTGAACATGGTGCTTTATGCTTCATATTATTATCCAATGATGTGTTGCCATCCTATGATGTCTGAGTAGATTTTCGTTGTCCTATCGATGGTTGATGAATTGCTATGATTGATTTAATTTGCTTATGGTTATGTTGCTGTCCTTTGGTGCCCATCATATGATATCGTGCGTGGATCACACCCTAGGGTTAGTTTGTATGTTGATAGGACTATGTATTGGAGGGCAAGGGTGACAGAAGCTTCAACCTAGCATAGAAATTGATGCATACGGGATTGAAGGGGGACCAATATATCTTAATGCTATGGTTGGGTTTTACCTTAATGAACATTAGTAGTTGCGGATGCTTGCTAATAGTTCCAATCATAAGTGCATAGAATTCCAAGTCAGGGATGACATGCTAGCAGTGGCCTCTCGCACATAATACTTGCTATCGGTCTAGTGAAGTAGTCAATTGCTTAGGGACAATTTCGCAACTCCTACCACCACTTTTCCACACTCGCTATATTTACTTTATTGTTTCTTTATCTAAAACAGCTCCTACTTTTTATTTACGTACTCTTTATTATCTTGCAAACCAATCCAACAACACCTACAAAGTACTTCTAGTTTCATACTTGTTCTAGGTAAAGCGAACGTCAAGCGTGCGTAGAGTTGTATCGGTGGTCGATAGAACTTGAGGGAATATTTGCTCTACCTTTAGCTCCTCGTTGGGTTCGACACTCTTACTTATCGAAAACTGTTGCGATCCCCTATACTTGTGGGTTATCAGGGCCTCGCGAGGCTCCGATGGAGCCGCCTAGTCATCGTAGGTGGCCTGCTGATGGGGGACTCATGAGGAAAGGGGCCTCTCGCGAGGCCTTGCTTGTCAAGCTTGCTCGTGGCCCACTTGTTGGATCCTTGGATACGCTTTGCACCCTGGGCAGAAGGTAGCCGGGCCTGGGTACCCCGGTCCCACGGGCCTGGCAGCTTGTAATTCAAAGCTATAAAATGATGCCAAAACCTAGGGTTGGATGTATTACTCAGAAATACAATGAGCATTTCAGTTTTGGGTGTAGGGGAGTGCATTAAGGTGAAAATGATGTTGTGGCGAAGTTTTGGGTCCCCTGCAAACATAGAATAAAAACGGAAGAGAGAAAAAGGGTCAATGCATGACCTGTCTAGAAGGGTATTTGGATGGTTTGAACAACCAATATAGATATTTTTATTTTTACTAGGTGAGTTTCATTGGAATAGCAAGCTTAGGTAAAAATTTAGGGTAAAACAAAGCTACTTTGTTTCACAAAAGTTTCAAAACAAGTTTCTACATGAGGTGGGAAAGTGGATAATATTCATGTCAAATGGATGATTTGGAAGCTCGCACTTGGTAAGATTGATATTTGACAATATTTACAACAAGGTCGACCACTTCTCCATGAAGAATTTTGTAAGCTTAACTTTCACATTGTTCCTCAAGGATTCATTTCTAGCTTCAAGGCGAAACCTACTCTTATGAATCAAATAATAGTAGCCCAGAAGCGTGATAAGGGTATATCCCATATCAAGGAGAACATTGCTAGCAGGGCTACTAAGTGTTTCTCTATGGATACCCGAGGTGTTGTTTTTTTTTGAGAATTTCTTGGTGGTTCCCAAGAACCAACATCTACGGCAGCTGATCTTTAAGAAGGCTCATGAATCCCCTCTCATGATTCATCCTGGTAGTAGTAAGATGTATCAAGACCTACGCCAGAGGTTCTGGTGACTAGGATGAAGAGAGAAATTGCTTAGTTCATTGCCAACTATGAGGTTTGTCATCGTGTTAAGGTAGAGCATCAGAGGCCTACTCGCACCCTCGGCCTTTAGCTATTCCTGAGTGGAAATGGGACAAAGTTGGTGTGGACTTCATCACCGGCTTTCCCAGGACCAAGAAAGGGAATAACGCTATCTCTGTGGTCATTGATCCTCTTTCTAAAGTGGCTCACTTTCTTCCTATTCGAGAGAGTATCACTACTAGCCAACTAGCTGACTTCTATATTTCTTGAATAGTGTCACTTGATGGTGCTCCACTAGAGACCAATTCTGACCGTGGAAGTCTTTTCACTTCCCGATTTTGGGAGAGTTTTTAGACTGGCTATTAAGGTGTGCAAGCTCAAGAGATCCATTTATGGGTTGAGGCAAGCATCTCAAAGCTGGAATATTTGTTTTGATGTGATCGTCACTAGTCTCGGGGTCATCAAAAGCGAAGAGGATGCTTGTTTATACAAGAAGTCTAGTGGGAACTCAGTAGTGTTCTTTATCATGTATGTGGATGATATATTGCTGATTCGAAATGATGTTTTGATGTTGAACTTGGTCAAGGAATCATGGAATGGAAAGTTTTTGATGAGGATCTAGGTGAAGTAGTTTCATATTGGGCATTATGATCTATAGAGATAGATTGAGAAGACTGCTCAGCTTGAGATAGTGCACGTGCATAGATAAAGTGTTGAAATGGTTCAACATGAGTGAGGCCAAGAAAGGGTTCTTGCCCCTCTCACATGCTTTAAGGCTAAGCAAGACTCGGAGTCCTTTGACATCTGATGAGCGAAGTAGGATGAGTCGGATTCTGTATGCCTTGGCAATCGGATCCATCATGGATGCCATGATATGTACTCAGCCTAATGTTGCTTTTGCAATAATCTTAACAAGCAGATACTAGGCCAACCCCGGTGAGACTTACTGGGCAGTGCTAAAGACTATTCTGAAGTACCTGAAAAGTACCAAAGAGATGTTCCTAGTTTATGGAGGTGAGAAAGAGCTCTGCGTAAAGTGTTAAGATGATGCTAGATTCCAAACCGATAGAGATGATTGTCGATCATAGTCTGGATTCGTGTACGTCATGAATGGAGGAGCAGTGAGTTGGACGAGTTTGAAGCAAGACACAGTGGTCGTGTCTACTACAAAAGCCAAATGCATTGCAACTTGTGAAGCTGCAAAGGAAGGTGTTTGGGTCTAGAATTTTCTGGATGATCTTGGTGTATTCCAAGGCTCGACAAAACTGTTGGACCTTTATTGGGATAATTCTGGAGCCATTGCATAGGCCAAGGAACCATCACAAGACCAGGCACATAGATTGGAAATATCACGTGATACAAAAGATTGTAAATAACAATGATGTTAATTTATGCAATATTCACACATATGCAAATGTTGTAGATCCGTTGACTAAGCCGCTTCCACAACCCAAGCATGATAGTGCCATTAGAGCTATGGGCATGAGATGCATGTTTGATTGACTCTAGTGCAAGCGGGAGACAGTTGGAGATATGCACTAGAGGTAATCAGTTATGGTGATATTTCCTGTGTTTTTATGAATAAAGATAGTCATTGGATATTATCAATGATGCGTATCAACAAGTACGTGACTTGTTTGTGGGACTATGCATTCTATGATGATTGTCCTAATAGGTCCCTAGTCGAAAGGGCTGTCTGGACCCGCAACTGACTAGACTAGCGTATGACATGGTGGATTGCTCGGTCTCACTGGCCATATATCATTGGATGCTCTAGCCAGATAATATGGACGTGAAATGATCGGGTCAAGTACGACATAGTCGCATCTGAGTCCAAATAAGGTTCGAGTCGGACAGGCCCGACTATGAGACGCAACGGTAGGTCATCTGTGAGTCTCTAGTACAACATACGTTCTATGTCCTTAGACCTGAGCTGGCACATGTACTCAGAATGGTGACAGACCTGCTTTACACCGACCAGACACTATTCCATAACTAGGTAGTTATAAAGGTAGGTTTAAGGCTTGTCCAGACCCATGCCGCGAGACATGGTCGAGCAAGATGGGATTTGCCCCTCCAATCAGGGGAGATATAGTTTGGGACCCTCGTGTGATACGACCAAGATAAGTATGGCCATGGAACAAGGATTATCAGATAATTCGGTTTGTGGCCGGCATCACTGGAGCAAGAAAGAGGTTGGGCTAGCACAAGGATGATAGACTCGCCTTGAGCCCGAGAACATATATAGTGTGGCAATGGGAATAGAAGTGTGACACGTTGGACACGTTTGCAGACCAGCTTCATTGTCTACTTGGTGCTCGACACGCCTTGATACCGGCCACTAAAAACAGAGCAGGTTAGAGGTTAACTGATATGTGACTTAGCGCACTTGAACCTAAGGGGTCGCGCTCTTAAGGGAACGAACCTATGAGGCCAGATACGGCTCCATGAGTCAGATGTGATCCTACTCAGACTCAGATCCAGTCAGAACATAATTTGGGCTTTAGGATCCATGTGAGGCCCAGTGTTGAGGCGATGATGGATGCCTATATATAGTGGATGTGTGACATATGGTTTCAGTTGATTGCTTCGGCCATCATTAGGGTTTTGCATGTGTTGCAACTAGCCACCTCCATTCGCTACCAGCTGTGTGATCAGACCAAGCAATCCGTCGCATGGCGTTCCTCATCCACGTTAGAGGCGGTACACTTCCGCCGCTCCAACGAACCTGTTCGTGGGATCTGGTGACTTGTTGTTCGAGGGAGATTGGACGAGGAAGAGATGAACCCAACGGACACGCTGCCCCAACTCTATTTCTGCCGCACGGTACTGCGCGTCTAGTGGTAATGATCTATTATCCATCTCTCTTAGCATTTTTCCTGGTTGATCTACACGTAGGGAAAATTTTAAATTGCAGCTGATGCTCCTAGTGTAGCCCAACACAAGCCTCGTCCTCTACGCCTATCAATAGAGGAGGGAGGGGCTGGCCCCAGCACCCGACACCTCGGTTGCTGGTTGATGCGTCTCAAATGTATCTATTTTTTTCAAACACTTTTGCTCTTGTTTTGGACTCTAATTTGCATGATCTGAATGGAACTAACCCAGAATGATGCTATTTTTAGGAGAACTACCTTGATGTTATTTTGTGCAGAAATAAAAGTTCTCGGAATTGGCTGAAATTTATGCAAAAAATTTCTGGAATAAATAAAAATACTGGTGAAGACATCTACTGGAGGGGGCCACCATATAGCCACAAGTGCAGGTGGTTCATCCCCTCCCCCTAGGGCGCACCACCTGAGTTTGTGGGCCCCTCAAGCCTCCATCTGCCCTACCTCCAGTCCAAGAAGTTTTGTCTTGCGGAGATAAAATCAGAGAGGAAGTTTCTTCCTGTTTAACTATACGGAGCCGTTTCCACCTCCCGTTCTTCATCAGGAGGGCTTATCTGGAGTCCATTCAGGGCTCTAGAGAGGGTGATTCATTGTCATCATCATCAACAATTCCATGATGCTCACATTGGGAGTGAGCAATTCCTTCGTAGGCTTGCTGGATAGTGATGGAGTTGGATGAGATTTGTCATGTAATCGAGTCAATTTGTTAGGGCTTGATCCCTAGTATCCACTATGTTCTGAGATTGATGTTGCTATGACTTTGCTATGCTTAATGCTTGTCACTAGGGCCTGAGTGCTATGATTTTAGATCTGAAACCTCTATGTTATCATCAATATATTTGAATTCTTGATCCTATTTGCTAGTTATATGCACTTGTTATTGTTCTGAATCATGGACCCCAAGATGATAATGATTGGGATACTCTCCAGGGATGACTGTATTTCGAGGAGTTCATGTATTCACCATGTGTTAATGTTGTTCTGGTTCTCTATTAAAAGGAGGCCTTAGAATCCCTTAGATTTCCTTATGGACCTCGCTGCCATGGGAGGGTAGGACAAAAGATGTCATGCAAGTTCTTATTATAAGCATGTGTGACTATATACAGAATACATCCCTACATTGAATTGATGAATTGGAGTTGTTGTGTGTTGCTCTAGGTTGTGATTGTTACATGATGAATGCCATCCATACAAATATCCATCGTTGATCCAATGCCTATGCTTTGCTCGTATTATATTTGCTAAGTTACTACTATTGCTAAACCAACTCCTCAGAAGAGAGGTATTCTATTGAATAACTTATTGAGAAACGTTGATTATTGGACACTTCCTGAACCAGCACCAAAACCAACTCCTAAGAAGACAGGTGAAAGTGCAACTATCCCTAGGCAGTTTTGGTAATTCCTAACAACATATAGCTCATTGAGCTAATGCTATTTCAAGATTAATATCTCAGGAAAGCTCAATGATTGGGATGGCATGGATGAGAAAAGTGGACCCCTCAAAATGCTAAGGACAAAAGGATTGGCTCAAGATCAATGCTCAAGACTCTACATTTTATATTTTAGTGATCCAAGATCACATTGAGTCTATAGGAAAAGCCAATACTATCAAGGAGGGATGAGGTGTTGCTTAATGAGCCTCTTGCTCAAAATGCTTAGTGATATGCTCCAAAGCCCTCAACTACTTTATCACATCCACATATGACCTAAACCAAAAGTCAAACTTGGCCCCACCAATTCTTTCTATCCGGCGCCACCGAGTTCAGATGTCATAGCCACTGCCACAAACCCTAGGCAAATCGGTCTCACCGATAGGGATCTCGGTCTCACCGAGATGGGATTGTAATCTCTCTGTTTCCCTTCGTAACTTTTTGGTCCCACCGAGATGAGCAATCGGTCACACCGAGATTGCAATGTAAACTCTCTATTTCCCTTTCGTAACATTTCGGTCTCACCGAAATGAGCGAATCGGTCCCACCGAGTTTACCTGACCAACTCTCTGGTTAGCTTATTACCAAAATCGGTCTCACCAAGTTTGTGTAATCGGTCTCACCGAGATTACGTTATGCCCTAACCCTAACCATATCGGTCCTACCGAGTTGCATGTCGGTCCCACCGAAAATCCTAACGGTCACTAGATTTGCTGAATCAGTCCGACCGAGTTTATCAATTCGGTCCCACCGAGATTGGCAAGTTGTGTGTAACGTTTAGATTTTGTGTGGAGGCTATATATACCCCTCCACCTCCTCTTCATTCGTGGAGAGAGCCATCAGAACAAACCTACACTTCCAACTTACTTTTTCTGAGAGAGAACCACCTACACTTGTGTTTGGGCCAAGATATTCCATTCTTACCATATGAATCTTGATCTCTAGCCTTCCCCAAGTTGCTTTCCACTCAAATCTTCTTTCCACCAAATCCATATCCTGTGAGAGAGAGTTGAGTGTTGGGGAGACTATCATTTGAAGCACAAGAGCAAGGAGTTCATCATCAACACACCATTTGTTACTTCTTGGAGAGTGGTGTCTCCTAGATTGGCTAGGTGTCACTTGGGAGCCTCCGACAAGATTGTGGAGTTGAACCAAGGAGTTTGTAAGGGCAAGGAGATCGCCTACTTCGTGAAAGATCTACCGCTAGTGAGGCAAGTCCTTCGTGGGCGACGGCCATGGTGGGATAGACAAGGTTGCTTCTTCATGGACCCTTCGTGGGTGGAGCCTTCCGTGGACTCGCGCAGCCATTACCCTTTGTGGGTTGAAGTCTCCATCAACATGGATGTCCGATAGCACCACCTATCGGAACCATGACAAAAACATACGTGTCTCCTATTGCGTTTGAATCCTCCAAACCCTTCCCTTTACATTCTTACAAGTTGCATGCTTTATTTCCGCTGCTCATATATGTTACACCCTCGATGCGACTATAGCTCCCACGTGTCGAGGCACGACTTAGAGCCATCATCAATTGAAGGCATATGTCGCAAGTTAGGCAATCTTCACAACATCCCATGTAATAATAATAAAAGGGGAGATAACATAGTTGGCTTACACTCGCCACGTCAATCAAGTACATAAATAACATTACATCATCCAAACACTCATGGCCCGACTACGGCGCCAAAATGAAAGCGAACCCAACATGCGACACGGTCCCAATCACCCCCAACGGGGCACCACTACTGATCATCGGGAAAGGAAACATAGTATCGTTGAGAGTCTTCGTCGAACTCCCACTTGAGCTCGTACGCGTCTCCTGGAGCGGAATCATTAGGCCCTGCATCTGGTGTAATAGTAATCTGTGAGCCACAGGGACTCAGCAATCTCGCACCCTCGCGATCAAGACTATTTGAGCTTATAGGTAAGGCAAGGTAAAATATGAGTGGAGCTGCAGCAAGCGACTAGCAAGTATGGTGGCTAACTTATTCGCAAAAGAGAGCGAGAAGAGGAGGAAAAGCACGAGCGAGATACTAGAGAGTAACCTGCGCAAACATTACTCCAACACCGTGTCCACTTCCCGAACTCCGCCGAGAAGAGGCCATCACGGTAACACACTCGGTTGATTCATTTTAATTTAATTAAGGTTCAAGTTATCTACAACCGGACATTAACAAATTCCCATCTGCCCATAACCGTGGGCACGGCTTTCGAAAGTTCAATCCCTGCAGGGGAGTCCCAACTTAGCCCATGACAAGCTCTCACGGTCAACAAAGGAATAGACCTCCTCCCAAGACGTTCCGATCAAACTCGGTATCTCGGTAACTCAAGACACATCGACAGGTTAAAACAAGACCAGCAACACCACCCGAATGTGCCGACAAATCCCGATAGGAGCTGCACATATCTCTTTCTTAGGGCACACTCAGATAAGCAATCCGTACAACTAAAACCAGCCCTTGAGTTTCCCCGAGGTGGCGCTGCAAGGGGCTCTAGTTTGGACCAACACTCAGAGGAGCACTGGCCCGGGGGGTTAAAATATGATGACCCTTGAGTCTGCAGAACCCAAGGGAAAGAAAAGGCTAGGTGGCAAATGGTAAAACCAAGGTTGGGCATTGCTGGAAAATTTTTAATCGAGGCGAAATATCAAGGGGTTCCCATTATAACCCAACCGCGTAAGGAACGCAAAAATCCGGGAACATAACACCGATATGACGGAAACTAGGGCGGCAAGAGTGGAACAAAACACTAGGCGAGAGGCCGAGCCTTCCACCCTTTACCAAGTATATAGATGCATTAAGATAACATGGCAATATAATGATATCCCAACAAGTAAATGAAAGGTGTTCCAACAAGGAACGGCCTCCAATCCTCACCTGCAACTAGCAACGCTATAAGAGGGGGCTGAGCAAAGCGGAACATAGCCAATCAACGGTTTGCTAGGACAATGGTGGGTTAGAGGTTTGACATGGCAATTTGGGAGGCTTGCAAGCAAGTGGTAGGCATCGTAGCAATGGCATAGCAAAAGAGCGAGCAAACTAGCATAGCAAAGATAGTAGTGATTTCGAGGGTATGATCATCTTGCCTGCACAGTTGTCAGAGTTGACTGAATCCTCAAAAGCAAACTCAACGGGCTCCTCGTTAGTGAACTCGTCTCCCGGATCTACCCAAACAATACAAGCAAGCAACAAGGATACAATCAACCACGTGCAAACTCAATCAACACGATGCAAAGATGATATGCTATGCGGGATGCGATGCAGGATGCAAAATGCAAGATATGACAGGAAATGCATGAACCTGGCCTCAACTTGGAAAACTAAGTGTGCCACTGGAAAGATGAGATGGAATCGCATGAAAACGATATAAAGAACGCCGGAATCGGAGTTACGGTTTGGAAATGGCAAGCGATTCAAAAATGACACCGGCCTGCGATTTACAGCAAGTAGGCATCTAAATGCAACGAAATGAACATGCTACAGCACCCAAACATGGCAACAAAATACATGGCAGGGATGCACACAAGATGCTTAACAAAAGTCTAGCACTGAGCTACGGCCAATTCATCCATTAACAGGTTCAAACAAGCATGGCAAAAACGCAAATGGTAAAACAGATCTCAGACTTAGTGAAATTAACACTTGTCTGGAATTTCAGATCATATAGCCCTCTTCGGAGCAACAAAACAACATGCTACATGACCTGAACATGACAAAGAAAGACATGGCATGGAGCTACTCAACAAGCTTAACAAAAGTCCCTTAGTGACCTTGAGCCAAAAGGGATCACAAAATATACCAACAAGTACACGAACATAGCAAAAACATAATCAGTTTTCAGACTTAGTGAAAACTGGGACATGCTGAAACATAACTCACAAAGGCATGTTTACGAGCTCGATGCACTCACTACCGTGCAAGTCATGGAAAGACAAGCCTACACCCATAAATAAGGCACAAAATACAAGCTAGACATGGCAAGAACAATGGCATAGCATGCACGGATCAACTACAATAACATCGGCAAAATCGCAAACAAGTTGACGATCTGCCCAGATTCGCAACGAAGCAAAACTAGAGCTCGATTGACTCAAGATAGGGTGCTCCATAATTGCAAACAAAGACATGGATCGATAGAGCACTACAATATTAACAAAACTCCCTTACTGATCATCCCCAAAAGAGGCAAGGATCACTAGGAAACAACAAGAACATATGGCATCATGAACTAAACAATCCCAGGACTTAGTGAAAATACTAAGTCCCTGAAAACAGATTTACCGGGTGCCTCACTTTGCAAGCTTGCACAAGTCACCACACACATCCTAAAAATACATGGGTTGCACCTCTGGATAGCTGACAAAACCCTTAACAAAACATATGTAGAACTCACGGGCATATCATGCACACAATAATCATGGCAAAAATGACAAAAGTGCTAAACGGAGTAGCAGATCTGACAATTAACTCAAGTAGCCCTCTTCTAACAGCATTTAGGGCATCAAGATGAGCTCAAATGAAAATGATGCAATGGAATGAAATGATGTACTCTCTGAGATGAACATTTTTATATGCTATACGCCCAAATCGGAGCTACGGATGAAAAGTTACGGAGCCGCGAACAGGAGCATATGGATCAAGAATTTCGGGACTTAGTAAAAAAATCAACCTCTCCTAGGGTTTACTGTAGCTCCCGCGGACCTGGATCTGGGCGCGGCTTCCGAGGCTGGATCCGGCGAGGTCGCTCGCCGGCTACGATGGACGGTGGCGGCCGAAGCTCGCGGTCGCCGGGGTGGCGCCGGAGCGGGGAGCCAGCGAGGAGGAGGATGGAGCAGGGCGGCGCGGGGACCGGTGGCGGCAAGCACGGGCGGCGGCTGGCTCGCGCCGGCGAGGTGGCGGCTGCACCGGCGACGGAGAAGGGCGACGGCGGCTGGCGTGGCGGCGGGCGGCGCGCGGTGGCGCTGGGCGGCGCGGGAGGCGGCGGGCGCGGGCCGGGGAGGGCAGGCGGCGGTGGAGAGCTTTCGGGCCTCGGGGGCCTGGCCCGGGCCGCGCGGGCTTCGGCGGGAGGCGGCGGCTGCGCACCACATGGCGGCGCGGGAGTGGTGGTGGCGGTGTGTCCGGCCCGGACGGAAAATGTGCGGCGCGCGGAGATGCAGTTTTTAGGGTTTTGGGGAGGAAGAAGATCCGAAAACGGAGCGGTGTATATATAGGCATAGAGGGAGTTAGGAGAGTCCAAATGAGGTGCGGTTTCCGGCCACGCGATCTTGATCGAACGCTCTAGGACATGGAGCAGAGTTTGGTGGGTTTTGGGCCAAATTGGAGGGGTGTTGGGCTGCAACACACACGAGGCCTTTTCGGTCCCTCGGTTAACCGTTGGAGTACCAAACGAAGTCCAAATGGTACGAAACTTGACAAGCGGTCTACCGGTAGTAAACCAAAGCCGCTTGGCAAGTCTCGGTCCAATCCGGAAATGTTTAGTCCCCACACACGAAAGAAAGCTAGAAATGACCACCGAAGGAGAACGAAGCACCGGAACGCAAAACGGACAACGGGGAAAATGCTCGAATGCATGAGATGAACACATATGCAAATGCAATGCGCCTGATGACATGATATGAGATGCATGACAACGATAACAACACACGGAGACAAAACCCGAATCCGAGGAAATAAATATAACTTAACGCCGGAAACGGCAAGAGTTGGAGTACAATTAGGGAAAGTTACATCCGGGGTGTTACAATATACTCTTTGCATGCTTGCTTGAATTGTGTTAAGATTGCTTGACTTGTCCAAAGTTGCTAAAATCTGCCAAGAACTAAAATTGGGAAAAGGATAAGTTTTTATTTGGTCAAGTAGTCTAATCACCCCCCTCTAGACATACTTTCGATCCTACAAGTGGTATCAGAGCTTTGGTCTCCATTTGCTTTGATTTCCATAGCTTTTGGTAGTCATAGCCTTGGTTTCACAACCTAGGAGAGTATGGCGTCTAGCGAGGGAAATTACCACCATAGAGGTCCTTACTTTGATGGTACTAATTTTGCTATTTGGAAGCATAAGATGAAAATGCATATTCTTGACATAACCCCGCCGTATGGGCTATTGTGTGTATTGGCTTGCAAGGTGAATTCTTTGATGGGAGAGAACCGTACCGTGAAGCTACCATGGAAGAGTTGAAGATGCTGCAATACAATGCTCAAGCTTGTGATATCCTCTTCAACGGATTGTGCCCCGAAGAATTCAACAAAATCAGCCGTCTTGATAATTTAAAGGAAATTTGGGATACTTTGATTGATATGCACGAAGGTACCGACTCCGTCAAGGAACCCAAGTTGGATGTGCTTCAAATTCAGCTTGACAAGTTCAAAATGAAGGATGGTGAAGGTGTCGCTGAAATGTACTCTAGGCTTGCTCTTATCAGAAATGAGATCGTCGGCTTAGGAAGTGAAGAGATGACCAACAAATTCATCATCAAGAAGATCCTAAGAGCTTTGTATGGAAAATATGATACCGTATGCACATTGATCCAAATGATGCCCAATTACAAAGATCTCAAGCCAACAGAAGTCATTAGAAGAATTGTTGCTCATGAGATGTCACTCAAGGATAAGGAGGACCTCCATAACAAGTCAAGTGGTGGTTACAAAGCCTCATGTGAAGCACCCACATCATCAAGTGAGAAACAAACCTTTAATGAAGAATTGAGCCTAATGGTGAAGAACTTCAACAAGTTCTACAAGAGTAGAAGCAAAGAGAGAAGTTTCCAGTCAAGGTCCTACAATGACAAAAGATCTACTAGTCGAGAGCGAAATTGCTACAATTATGGAAGACTCGAACACTATTCCAATGAGTGTACGGCACCCTACAAGAGAAGAGAAGATTCTCCAAAAAGAAGAAGTAGAAGAGAAGAATCACCATCAAGAGAGAGAAAGAGTAGAGATGATCGTTATGAACGAAGAACATCCCGGAGAAGCAAGGATTCGGAAAGAAAGGACAAGTCATCAAGGAGCTACACAAAACGAAGACATCAAGCTCATGTTGGTGAATGGGTATCCGGCTCCGACTCCGACAATCACTTCGAGAGAAGCTATCACTCCGACTCCGAATATACTCAAGATGAAGGTGTTGCCGGTCTAGCACTTGTGTCAACCAACTCCTACGACATATTTGATTCACCAAATGAACGACTTGGAAGATGCTTCATGGCTAAAGGCCCAAAGGTATCACACCCCGAGTATGTTGATTTCAATAGTGATGAAGATGACTTGTTAGGTGATGATGATTTACTTGTTGACAACTCTAGTGATGAATACTATGATGAAACATCAATTAATCATGCTAATCAAGATAAAATGAATGACAATGATAAGGAGAAGATTGAGTTTCTAACTAAAGAACTAAACACTCTTAAGTTAGCTCATGAAACAATCTTAGGAGATCATCGAGAACTTTTAAGGACTCATGAGAAATTACATTTTGAAAAGCTCAACCTTGAGCAAGAGCATGAGTTCTTAAAGGCAATCAATTATGATCTACGCAAGAAAAGTTCTTCTTACATTGCCAAGCGTTTACTCTTATCCACTCACATGCCTCAAGTCAAGTATAGTAACAAGAACAAGAAAGATTCTTCCTCTAGTAGTGACAATAATCATGCTAAATCCAATGTTGTTGCTTCTAGTAGTTCTCTTGATTCCACTAATGATTCTCTTAGCCAAGTTACACTTGAGCAAGAAAATAGCTTATTGAAGGGAATTATAGAGAAAGGTGTTTACAAGAGCCTTGCTGGGAGTAAGAAATTCGAGGAAATTTTACGCAAGCAAGGAAGGCACCGGAAGAACCAAGGTGTTGGTTTTGAATGAAAGTTCAATGCCAATGGAGTTGAGTGGGAAGAAGATCAATACCCCAAGACGAAGTTTGTTCCTCAACAAGAGAAGTATGGTCCTACTTCCTTCAAAGAGACACAAGCTCAAGATGATCTTCCACCACAAGACCACAAGCAAAAAGACAAGGATAAGCTTCAAGAGGAAATTGATGCATTTGAAGAAGCACCCAAGGCCTTGGTCAAGTGGGTTCCCAAGACTACATCAAGTTCTACTTTATCAAGTACGACTACAACTCCAAGGATTCCCGTCAAGATGATGTGGATCCCGAAGAAGAAGAACTAGAGAGTTCCTGAGGGTGACTCCACCAACATGCTTCACTCTTATCATTTTGGCAAGAACAAGTGCAATCAACTTCCACATCTTGCACTAGTTCAAGGAGTCACAAACCCTCTTGTTGGTAAGACAAGGGACAAGGTAACCTAATGCTTTCATAGACATCATCTTGTGTGTGCATCACTCTATGTCTATGGATATCCTTGTTTGTTCCTTGTGGGACTAACCCGTGTAGGTATTGAAAGTGCAACTCACTCCAAAGGTTTGCTCCAAATGATCTACATAAACATTGAGCATCCACATCTTCAACACCTACATGAAGTCATCATCGACAAAACCCAAGGTTAGTTCATCCCTCTTAGGGGGGATCTCACATCTAGGGGGAGCTTTACTCTAAAATTGAGCTAAAGCAAATCTAATGGTGTGAACACAACAACACTTTATGTAAAAGTGGTAACCCCACTTGTGCTTAAATGATGAGTATGACCTATGATCAAATGTTCTCATTTGACTCCTAAGTAAATATACTCATATATAGATGACCTAGTCATCGCCAATTGCATGATAGATGCTAGAATTGGTTGTACATGCTTTGCCACATATTTCATTTGCCATTTTATTGTGTGAGCATGTTGGTTGCATAATTTACTCATTCAAGGACATCCACTTGTTGTTTTGATTGCTTGGTTCCTTTTTCTTTTGCCAAGTGGATGGACAAGAATGCCTAAGAACCTTCTCTAGCTATCTATGATTTTCTTGTCTCAAACTCTATTCATGCTACATCACAAAGTTTGATCAAGTCAGATTCGAACCAATCTGTGTGAGGAGCACTCGGAGTCCCCGATTCGTCATAGACTTAAACTTCCAAAACTTCTTTGTGCGAACGGTCTAACCGATTCATCCATTTCGGTCATACCAAGATCACTAAGTCGATCTAGGTTTTCAATCTCGGTGCAACCGATTTGAACTTTTCAGTCACACCGAGTTGTAGTAATTGTTTGCAGTTATGCATCTCGGTGCTACCGAGTTGTTCCACTCGGTCACACCGACAGGGTCAGGCTATATATATCCCTAGGCCAAAATTTGGAAAATTTTCCAAACATCTTTGCCCGCGCTCAGCTTGCTCTACCTCCCTGGGTCTCCGGATCGTCCTCCTCATCGCCAGATGCCTCCCGCCGCTGGTCTCCGCCGCTGTCAACGGAAATCGTCTCCGTCGTTGCCGCCGTAGCAGGTCCATCGCCGCACTTAGGGTATGGACTTGATCCTTGTGCCAATCTCACTCCAATTCCTAGCACATTGTTTTGCCAGTATCTTGCCACGATTGAGATCACTCTATCCAGCGAAATCACTCTGCAATTTAGTTGTGGATTGAAAATTTAGGGTTAGGTTTTCGCCAAAATCATCTCGGACCAACCAAGTTGTTGAAATCGGTTCCACCGATTTGGCTAAGGCCATTGCACAGGTGATTCTCGGTCTGACCGAGAATTGCAAATCGGTGTGATCGAGTTCAATTTTTTGTGAAACCCTAGCGGTCTTGGTGCCACCGAACTGTGACTCGGTCTGACCGAGTTCACTAGTTTAGGTTCCAAAAGCTTCTTCGGTATCACCGAGTTCTCAAATCGGTAGATCTGAAATGCTTTCTATGGAAAACTAAAACTAAGTTTTTAACCCATTCTTTTGCAAAAACCTCTGTACTTTGTGATGCTCATCCAATCTACCTCATCTATAATCTATTCACAAGGTCTGCTGTCAGTGTTTGCATCATGTTAGATCAGAGTAACAGTCAGAACAAGTCTGAGGAGCAAGTTCACATAAGTGAGGGCACTGGTCCCTCTAGAAGCTTTGATGAGGGAAGCAGGAGTACACCCAGCAACTTGCCTAAGGCAGCCACCAGGACCAGAAAGAAGAGAACCTCAGATTCTGAGGATGAGGACTACGTGGCTGTTGAGGAAGAGGCCGTCTCAAAGAGGAAAGTCCTGAAAAAGTAATATGGCACAACTGCTGCCACTAAGTCAGGAATAAAGACAAAGATTTCTGCCAAGAGAGTTCCTATGTCAAAGGCCATAACATCCACTCAAGAAACTTTGGGATCTGCACCCAAAGAACAGGTTGTGGCAGAGAAGAAAAGGAAGGAAAGGGTCAAGAAGATCACTGCCAGAGTGCTTGGCAGATCATGAATTATGAGAGATTCTGAAGAAGAGGAATAGGAAGAGGATGCAACACTAGCACCCAAAGCTCAAAAGCTTATGGGAGATGCAATTAAGGCAGGGGATGGTCCATCTAAGCCCAAAACTGCTCCTAAGACTGCTGCTCCAGCTCTAAAGCCAAAACCCAAGAAGAGCACCAGGAACATCCCTGCTGAGGAGAAGAACAAGGCCCTAGTGCCTCAAGCTGCTGAAGAAGAACAGGATTCTGTTGTTTTTAGGAAGTTGAAGCCCAAGATCCCTGATCACAATGATGCACGCCCAGTTGCAGAGAATATGAAAATCAGGAAGGATTCAGGATTGAGGCTATGGAGAGAGTCTGATCCATATGCAACCAGGAGAAGGACTGCTGTGGACTACAGGTTCCATACAAAGGAACAACATGACTTCTATGAGACAGTGTTTCTTGACAAGAAGCCCATAGTGTGTGACATGAGATGGGTTGATTGGGAATTCATTGAGGAAAATGAGGATCACTTCCCTGGGATAGCTTCAAGGCATGTGGAGTGTATGAGTTTGTGGCTCAGAAGCTCACAAAGTGGAATGATGAGCTTATTATGCAATTCTACTCCACAACTCATTTCTACCCAGATGGACGGATTGCTGGATGTCTCAAGGTACTAGGTACCAGTCAACAGTTGAAGAATGGGCAAATTTGATCAATGCTCCTGAGGAGAATGAAGATGACTTGGATGTCTATGCCAAGAAGAAGAAGGATCACAACACCATACAGAGAGATCCTAGATGCTGCTCTTGAGACACACAAATTTGGATCAGTACATTACCTTCTGTCAGGTTTGCCAACAATCAACTGGATCCTCAGGCACACTCTATTGCCAAAGTCAGGTGATCACTAGATGATCAGAGGCCATGCAATTAACCTGCTTCACATATTTGATGTGCCTCAAAAGTTCAAAGTCATGAGCCTAATTGTGGATACCATAAAGAGAACAACTGCAGATCAGAAGAGAAGTTGTGGGTATGCCCCACAGATCCAAGAGCTAATCAACTCCAAGATGGGCACTGGCACATATCTCTTGGACAAGGAACATATGCCCATCTACCCAGACTTTGAGGACAACATTGTGGTGATGGATGAGAATGAACCATCTTCTGTGCAAGCACAAGTAAAGAGGGAGAAGGCAAGGACTGAAAAGGCTGCAAAGATGCCAACCATTGATGAGGCATCTTAGTATTTTCCGAAGAGCAAGCATGATTAGCTTGGCTACTTGATTGCCTCCACTCTGAGGATTGAGAAGGGATTGGCCACCCTGACTCAAAACCAGGAGAGCTTGGAGAGGATCATGGAGCAAAAGTTCTATGATTTAGATGTGAAGGTCACAGAGATATAGTCAGTTGTTGAGCAACTTCAGGATGAAGTGCAGGAGAAGAAGGGCAAGTCTACTTCTGATGCTTTTGCTAGAGTGCCCAGAGGACAGAGATCTGCTGCAGTGCCAGTTATAGACACCAGAGCAACTTCATCTGCACTAGCTACAACTTCAGTGCCACCAGCTCCAGCACCCACTTCACCAGCTCCATCTATATCAACTGATGCCTTCGTCCTTGGAGTTTTATCTACACCACCACCTGAAGACCAAGCCTGAGAGTCAATCTAGCACTATGCATTTTTTATGAACTTTTTGGTAACTTGTTGCCAAAGGGGGAGAAAATGTATAGATAATAGGCTTCGAGAGAGAGTGTTGCTCTTTGTTCTCTCTTGTTTTTTGGTGGTTGAACTTTGGTATTTGCTTGTTTGGGATACTTTATGCTTTTGTGTGATACTTGGATGATCATGTGTTTGATCATATGCTACCTTAATGCTTGTTGGATGACATTATCCTTTTATATCCCCATATGATCATTCACTTTGCTTGGTGATGAGTGCATGTATTTAATTATTATCATTTTGAGCGCTCCACCAAGATGTATGTGACATGGAAGAGTAACCCATGATCCTAACTCATTGTGCATTTGCAGTCCAAAGAAAATCTTAAACTATGCACAAATTTAGGGGGAGCTCTTGCTTTTCACATACTTCTCAAAGCGACAATGTTTTCACTCTTATTATCATTTGTCGAAACTTTGATCTATATGTTGTCATCAATTACCAAAAAGGGGGAGATTGAAAGTGCAACTATCCCTAGGTGGTTTTGGTAATTCCTAACAACATATAGCTCATTGAGCTAATGCTATTTCAAGATTAATATCTCAGGAAAGCTCAATGATTGACATGGCATGGATGAGAAAAGTGGACCCCTCAAAATGCTAAGGACAAAAGGATTGGATCAAGCTCAAAGCTCAAGACTCTACATTTTATATTTTAGTGATCCAAGATCACATTGAGTCTATAGGAAAAGCCAATACTATCAAGGAGGGATGAGGTGTTGCTTAATGAGCCTCTTGCTCAAAATGCTTAGTGATATGCTCCAAAGCCCTCAACTACTTTATCACATCCACATATGACCTAAACCAAAAGTCAAACTCGGCCCCACAAATTCTTTCTATCCGGCGCCACCGAGTTCAGATGTCATAGCCACTGCCACAAACCCTAGGCAAATCAGTCTCACCGATAGGGATCTCGGTCTCACCGAGATGGGATTGTAATCTCTCTGTTTCCCTTCGTAACTTTTTGGTCCCACCGAGATGAGCGATCAGTCACACCGAGATTGCAATGCAAACTCTCTATTTCCCTTTCGTAACATTTTGGTCTCACCGAAATGAGCGAATCGGTCCCACCGAGTTTACCTGATCAACTCTCTGGTTAGCTTATTACCAAAATCGGTCTCACCGAGTTTGTGTAATCGGTCTCACCAAGATTACGTTATGCCCTAACCCTAACCATATCGGTCCTACCGAGTTGCATGTCGGTCCCACCGAAAATCCTAACGGTCACTAGATTTGCTGAATCAGTCCGACCGAGTTTATCAATTCGGTCCCATCGAGATTGGCAAGTTGTGTGTAACGGTTAGATTTTGTGTGGAGGCTATATATACCCCTCCACCTCCTCTTCATTCGTGGAGAGAGCCATCAGAACAAACCTACACTTCCAACTTACTTTTTCTGAGAGAGAACCACCTACACTTGTGTTTAGGCCAAGATATTCCATTCTTACCATATGAATATTGATCTCTAGCCTTCCCCAAGTTGCTTTCCACTCAAATCTTCTTTCCACCAAATCCATATCCTGTGAGAGAGAGTTGAGTGTTGGGGAGACTATCATTTGAAGCACAAGAGCAAGGAGTTCATCATCAACACACCATTTGTTACTTCTTGGAGAGTGGTGTCTCCTAGATTGGCTAGGTGTCACTTGGGAGCCTCCGACAAGATTGTGGAGTTGAACAAGGAGTTTGTAAGGGCAAGGAGATCGCCTACTTCATGAAAGATCTACCGCTAGTGAGGCAAGTCCTTCATGGGCGACGGCCATGGTGGGATAGACAAGGTTGCTTCTTCATGGACCCTTCGTGAGTGGAGCCCACCGTGGACTCGCGCAGCCGTTACCCTTCGTGGGTTGAAGTCTCCATCAACGTGGATGTACGATAGCACCACCTATCGGAACCACGGCAAAAACATTCGTGTCTCCTATTGTGGTTGAATCCTCCAAACCCTTCCCTTTATATTCTTGCAAGTTGCATGCTTTACATTCCGCTGCTCATATACTCTTTGCATGCTTTCTTGAATTGTGTTAAGATTGCTTGACTGGTCCAAAGTTCCTAAAATCTGCCGAGAACTAAAATTGGGAAAAGGATAAGTTTTTATTTGGTCAAGTAGTTTAATCACCCCCCCTCTAGACATACTTTCGATCGTACAACAGGTATTCTATTCCTCAGTCCAAAACATATGCAAGAAGCAAATAAATCTATGAGAGAGAAAGGTATTAAATCTGAAGATGTTAAGAATGATGCGGAGCATCCTATGGACATCACCATGTCAAGAGTCCGTTTGGCAAGTGACACGTGCGGCATCTAATTCACATACATAAAGGTGAATCATCTCCTTTACACGTGCTCACTTGACCCCTTCGAGGATGGTATACTACTTGACACTTCTCTCGTGTGCATGCATAGGTATTATCAGAGCTTCACGGATGTTGTGGAGGAGTGCAAGCGCCAAGGAACAACTACACCATCCGCGAGGGAAGCCTGGAAGCGATGAGGAAAGAAGACAGAGAAAATTCCCAGGACCTGGACATCCGACCCTGGCCCGGACATCCGGCCCCTGAAGATGTCAACAACACCAGCAGCCCTGCATCCGAAGTGCTACAGGCCCAGACATCCGGCGTCAGCCCCGGACATCCGGCGCCTCATCAACACCCGGACATCCGACCTCGCACCCAAAAATCTGGACAAGCCATTCCAGAGAGCATCGTGACCAGCTCCGTTGGCCCGGACATCCGGCCTACCAGCCCGGACATCCGGCTCCCCGTGAAGCCCCGGACATCCGGCCCGATGCCCGGACATCCGGCCCTCCCTGCTTGCGTGCAGTGCTTCTGGGATGAGGCCCATGTACCCCTTCGCCCCTTAGACTATATACTTCCCCTCCACCTATGTTTTAGGGTTATCAAAGTAGTAGCTCACTAGAGATAGAGATTTGCTCATCCATTACGGATCTACTCCACAAGAAAGACCGCGACCCGTCTTTGGAGAAGATCCACCTTGGATTCAAGACCCACGTGTGGGAAGATCCTTCTAGGATTCAAGCCCCCATATCCTTTGGATTTGGGATGAAGTCTACCATCAAGACCTCCTCATGGAGATGAACCTGACCTTGTATCTTTCCCTTTGTTGTTCATGTACCTTGTGGATCTTGTGTGTTTGATTGTCTAGTGGATGTGTGATTGGACTTGTTCTTGAGTGTTTCCCCTTGTGTGTTCTCTCCATTCTTCTCCATGTTCTTCGTGGGATCCGCACCTTTCGTGAAAGATCGCCGTATAGGGTTCCACCCTACATCATCTTGGTATCATGAGCCACGTTGATCACGTTTTCTAGCCTAGTTTTGTTTATGTTGTTTCTAATTGGAAATCCCCACCAAAAATAGCCCCCAAATTTGTTTTGTGATTTGTTGGTTTGATGATGTTTTGTTGATTTTGATCCATGGATTTGCTTGGTTTCGAGGGGATCTAGCATCTCCCCATGTTTCCCCACCTTCCATCCATGAAATCTCTCCAATTTTGACCTTGGAATCATCAATTTCTGCCCCCAATTCAAAAATTTGCACCCCAAACGAGATCTGGAATCGTCGGGCCAGACATCCTGGCCATCGGGCCGGACATCCAGGCCCCAAGCCGGACATCTGGCTCCTGGAGCACAAAATCCGCATGGTTTTGGACATACACCCCCGGATATCCGGCCCGTGGGATTTCAGCCTTCCCCGTTTCACCGTTTTGTCCATAACTAATTCATCCGGAGTCCGATTTTCACGTTCTTTAGCTCGTTGAAAAGCTCTTGACATCCCCCTTCCCACAAAACTACTACCATCACCATTTGACTCCATCAAATTTTGTAAATTTGTCATCTTTGCCTAGGGCTTCCACCACAACCTCCGCCTAACCACCACCGACTTCCGCAACCTAACCAATTTTGTTCCTTATAGAATTTGTGGTTGCTTGAGTAGTGATTCGAGTCTCCTAAGGTGTTTAGGATACTTAGGGACAATTTCTTCTTCATCAACCACCAGCACCACCATAACTCCTGCATAGGCTTGACCACCATACACTTCCGCCATACCAACTTAACCCAATTTTGTTTGTGTTGTGAGTTGTGTCTCCTAAGGTGTTTCGGCTACTTAGGGACCGTGCTTCCAACTCCGACACCGTGTATAGCCAACCTTGCCCTCCACTTCCGCATTGCCTACCCGCAAAACCCATCATTGTATTTCCGCAATCCCATTGAGCTTCTGCAACACCACCACCGCATTCCGCTACCACCATTTGACATTTGACATTTGAAATTTTGAGTTCGCGGTTTTCCGTTTCCTAAGGTGTTTCGGCTATTTAGGGACGAGTCTCCATCATCTTGGTATCTCCATCAAGATCACCGCCACTCATTATCACCGTGGACGGTTGAAGGAAATATGCCGAAGAGGCAATAATAAAGTTATTATTTATTTCCTTATATCATGATAAATGTTTATTATTCATGCGAGAATTGTATTAACCGGAAACATAATACATGTGTGAATACATAGACAAACACAGTGTCACTAGTATGCCTCTACTTGACTAGCTCATTGATCAAAGATGGTTAAGTTTCCTAACCATTGACATGGGTTGTCATTTGATTAACGGGATCACACTATTAGGAGAATGATGTGATTGACTTGACCCATTCCGTTAGCTTAACACCCGAACGTTTAGTATGTTGCTATTGCTTTCTTCATGACTTATACATGTTCCTATGACTATGAGACTATGCAACTCCCATTTACCAGAGGAACACTTTGTGTCCTACCAAACGTCACAACGTAACTGGGTGATTATAAAGGTACTCTACAGGTGTCTCCGAAGGTACTTGTTGGGTTGGCATATTTCGAGATTAGGATTTGTCACTCCGATTGTCGGAGAGGTATCTCTGGTCCCTCTTGGTAATGCACATCACTTAAGCCTTGCCAGCATTGCAACTAATGAGTTAGTTACGGGATGATGTATTACGAAACGAGTAAAGAGACATGTCGGTAACGAGATTTAACAAGGTATTGAGATACCAACGATCGAATCTCGGGCAAGTAACATACCGATGACAAAGGGAACAACGTATGTTGTTATGCGATCTGACCGATAAAGATCTTCGTAGAATATGTGGGAGCCAATATGAACATCCAGGTTCCGCTATTGTTATTGACCGGAGACATGTCTCGGTCATGTCTACATAGTTCTCGAACCCGTAGGGTCCGCACGCTTAATGTTTTGATGACAGTTATATTATGAGTTTATATGTTTTGATGTACCGAAGGTTGTTCGGAGTCCCGGGTGTGATCACGGACATGACGAGGAGTCTCGAAATGGTTGAGACATGAAGATTGATATATTGGAAGCCTATGTTTGGATATCGGAATTGTTCCGGGTGAAATCGGGATTTTACCAGAGTACCGGGTGGTTACCGGAACCCCCCGGGGACTTAATGGGCCTTAGTGGGCCTTGGTGGAAAGAGAGGAGAGGCGGCCAGGGCATCGGCCGCGCCCCCTCCCCCCTAGTCCGAATAGGACAAGGAGAGGGGGGCGGCGCCCCCCTTCCTTCTTCTCCTCCACCTCTTTCCCCTCTCTCTCCTATTCCAACAAGGAAAAGGGGGGGAGTCCTACTCCCGGTAGGAGTAGGACTCCTTCTGACGCGCCCCTCTCTAGGCCGGCCGCACCCCCTTGCTTCTTTATATACAGGGGCAGGGGGCACCCCATAGACACAACATTTGATCGTTTGATCTTTTAGCCGTGTGCGGTGCCCCCCTCCACCATAGTCTACCTCGATAATACTGTAGCGGTGCTTAGGCGAAGCCCTGCGTCGGTAGAACATCATCATCGTCACCACGCCGTCGTGCTGACGAAACTCTCCCTCAACACTCGGCTGGTTCGGAGTTTAAGGGACATCATCGGGCAGAACGTGTGCTGAACTCGGAGGTGCCATACGTTCGGTACTTGATTGGTCGGATTGTGAAGACGTACCACTACATCAACCGCGTTGTGCTAACGCTTCTGCTTTCGGTCTACGAGGGTACGTAGACAACACTCTCCCCTCTCGTTGCTATGCATCACCATGATCTTGCGTGTGCGTAGGATTTTTTTTTGAAATTACTATGTTCCCCAACAGTGGCATCCGAGCCAGGTTTTATCCGTAGATGTCATATGCACGAGTAGAACACAAGTGAGTTGTGGGCAATATAAGTCATACTGCTTACCAGCATGTCATACTTTGGTTCGGCGGTATTGTTGGATGAAGCGGCCCGGACCGACATTACGCGTATGCTTACGCGAGACTGGTTCTACCGACGTGCTTTGCACACAGGTGGCTGGCGGGTGTCAGTTTCTCCAACTTTAGTTGAACCGAGTGTGGCTACGCCCGGTCCTTGCGAAGGTTAAAACAGCACCAACTTGACAAACTATCGTTGTGGTTTTGATGCGTAGGTAAGAACAGTTCTTTCTAAGCCCTAAGCAGCCACGTAAAATTTGCAACAACAAAGTAGAGGACGTCTAACTTGTTTTTGCAGGGCATGTTGTGATGTGATATGGTCAAGACATGATGCTAAATTTTATTGTATGAGATGATCATGTTTTGTAACCGAGTTATCGGCAACTGGTAGGAGCCATATGGTTGTCGCTTTATTGTATGCAATGCAATCTCCCTGTAATGCTTTACTTTATCACTAAGCGGTAGCGATAGTCGTGGAAGCATAAGATTGGCGAGACGATAACGATGCTACGATGGTGATCAAGGTGTCGCGCCGGTGACGATGGTGATCATGACGGTGCTTCGGAGATGGAGATCACAAGCACAAGATGATGATGGCCATATCATATCACTTATATTGATTGCATGTGATGTTTATGTTTTATGCATCTTATCTTGCTTTGATTGACGGTAGCATTATAGGATGATCCCTCACTAAATTATCAAAGTATAAATGTTCTCCCTGAGTATGCACCGTTGCGAAAGTTCGTCGTGCTGAGACACCACGTGATGATCAGGTGTGATAGGCTCTATGTTCAAGTACAACAGGTGCAAAATAGTTGCACATGCGGAATACTCAAGTTAAACTTGACGAGCCTAGCATATAACAGATATGGTCTCGGAACACGGAGACCGAAAGGTCGAGCGTGAATCATATAGTAGATATGATCAACATAGTGATGTTCACCGTTGATACTACTCCATCTCACATGATGATCGGACATGGTTTAGTTGATATGGATCACGTAATCACTTAGAGGATTAGAGGGATGTCTATCTAAGTGGGAGTTCTTAAATAATATGATTAATTGAACTTAAATTTATCATGAACTTAGTACCTGATAGTATCTTGCTTGTCTATGTTGATTGTAGATAGATGGCCCATGTTGTTGTTCCGTTGAATTGTAATGTGTTCCTTGAGAAAGCAAAGTTGAAAGATGATGCTAGCAATTACACGGACTGGGTCCGTAACTTGAGGATTATCCTCATTGCTGCTCAGAAGAATTACGTCCTGGAAGCACCACTAGGTGTACCACCTGCACCAGCAACTGCAGACACTGTGAATGCCTGACAGACACGTGTTGATGACTACTCGATAGTTCAGTGTGCCATGCTTTACGACTTAGAACCGAGACTTCAACAACGTTTTGAACGTCATGGAGCATATGAGATGTTCCAGGAGTTGAAGTTAATATTTCAAAAGAATGCCCGGATTGAGAGATATGAAGTCTTCGATAAGTTCTACAGCTGCAAGATGGAGGAGAATAGTTCTGTCAGTGAGCATATACTCAAGATGTCTGGGTACTGCAATCACTTGATTCAACTGGGAGTTAATCTTCCGGATGATAGCGTCATTGACAGAAGGCTACATGAGCATATACTCCAATCACTGCCACCAAGCTACAAGAGCTTCGTGATGAACTATAATATGCAAGGGATGGATAAGACAATTCCCGAGCTCTTCGCAATGCTAAAGGCAGTGGAGGTAGAAATCAAGAAGGAGCATCAAGTGTTGATGGTCAATAAGACCACCAGTTTCAAGAAAAAGGGCAAAGGGAAGAAGAAGGGGAACTTCAAGAAGAACAGCAAGCAAGTTGCTGCTCAGGAGAAGAAACCCAAGTCTGGACCTAAGCCTGAGACTGAGTGCTTCTACTACAAGCAGACTGGTCACTGGAAGCGGAACTGCCCCAAGTATTTGGTGGATAAGAAGGATGGCAAGGTGAACAAAGGTATATGTGATATACATGTTATTGATGTGTACCTTACTAATGCTCGCAGTAACACCTGGGTATTTGATACTGTTCTTTTGCTAATATTTGTAACTCAAAACAGGGCTACGGATTAAGTGAAGATTGGCTAAGGACGAGGTGACGATGCGCGTGGGAAATGGTTCCAAAGTCTATGTGATCGCAGTCGGCACGCTACTTCTATATCTACCTTCGGGATTAGTATTAGACCTAAATAATTGTTATTTGGTGCCAGCGTTGAGCATGAACATTATATTTGGATCTTGTTTGATGCGAGATGGTTATTCATTTAAATCAGAGAATAATGGTTGTTCTATTTATATGAGTAATATCTATTATGGTCATGCACCCTTGAAGAGTGGTCTATTTTTGCCAAATCTCGATAGTGGTGATACACATATTCATAATATTGAAACCAAAAGATGTAGAGTTGATAATGATAGTGCAACTTATTTGTGGCACTGCCGTTTAGGTCATATTGGAGTAAAGCGCATGAAGAAACTCCATACTGATGGACTTTTGGAACCACTTGATTATGAATCACTTGGTACTTGGGAACCGTGCCACATGGGACAAGATGACTAAAATGCTGTTCTCCGGAACTATGGAGAGAGCAACAGATTTTTGGAGATCATACATACAGATGTATGTGGTCCGATGAATGTTGAGGCTCGTGGCGGATATCATTATTTTCTCACCTTCACAGATGATTTAAGCAGATATGGGTATATCTACTTAATAAAACATAAGTTTGAAACATTTGAATAGTTCAAAGAATTTCAGAGTGAAGTTGAAAATCATCGTAACAAGAAAATAAAGTTTCTACGATCTGATCGTGGAGGAGAATATTTGAGTTATGAGTTTGGTCGTCATTTGAAACAATGCGGAATAGTTTCGCAACTCACGCCAGTCGGAACACCATAGCGTAATGGTGTGTCCGAACGTCGTAATCATACTTTACTAGATATGGTGCGATATATGATGTCTCTTACTGATTCACCGCTATCGTTTGGGGTTATGCTTTAGAGACGGCCGCATTCACCTTAAATAGGGCACCATCGAAATCCGTTGAGATGACGCCTTATGAACTGTGGTTTGGTAAGAAACCAAAGTTATCATTTCTGAAAGTTTGGGGCTACGATGCTTATGTGAAAAAGCTTCAACCTGATAAGCTCGAACGGAAATCGGAGAAATATGTCTTCATAGGATACCCAAAGGGGACTGTTGGGTACACCTTCTATCACAGATCCAAAGGCAAGACTTTTGTTGCTAAATTCCGAGTTTTTCTAGAGGAGTTTCTCTTGAAAGAAGTGAGTGGGAGGAAAGTAGAACTTGATGAGGTAACTGTACCTGCTCCCTTATTGGAATGTAGTTCATCACAAAAACCGATTTCTGCGACACCTACACCAATTAGTGAGGAAGTTCATGATGATGATCATGAAACTTTAGATCAAGTTGTTACTGAACCTCATAGGTCAACCAGAGTAAGATCCGCGCCAGAGTGGTACGGTAATCCTGTTCTGGAAGTTATGTTACTAGACCATGACGAACCAACGAACTATGAAGAAGCGATGGTGAGACCAGATTCCGCAAAATGGCTTGAAGCCATGAAATATGAGATGGGATCCATGTATGAGAACAAAGTGTGGACTTTGGTTGACTTGCCCGTTGATCGGCAAGCAATTGAGAATAAATGGATCTTCAAGAAGAAGACTGACGCTGACGGTAATGTTACTGTCTATAAAGCTCGACTTGTTGCAAAAGGTTTTCGACAAGTTCAAGGGATTGACTACGATGAGACCTTCTCACCCATAGCGATGCTTAAGTCTGTCTGAATCATGTTAGCAATTGCCGCATTTTATGATTATGAAATTTGGCAAATGGATGTGAAAACTGCATTCCTGAATGGATTTCTGGAAAAAGAGTTGTATATGATAGAACCAGAAGGTTTTGTCAATCCAAAGGGAGCTAACAAAGTGTGCAAGCTCCAGCGATCCATTTATGAACTGGTGCAAGCCTCTCGGAGTTGGAATAAATGCTTTGATAGTGTGATCAAAGCATTTGGTTTTATACAGACGTTTGGAGAAGCCTGTATTTACAAGAAAGTGAGTGTGAGCTCTATAGCATTTCTAATATTATATGTGGATGACATATTGTTGATTGGTAATGATATAGAATTTCTGGATAGCATAAAGGGATACTTGAATAAGAGTTTTTCAATGAAAGACCTCGGTGAAGCTGCTTACATATTGGGCATCAAGATCTATAGAGATAGATCCAGACGCTTAATTGGACTTTCACAAAGCACATACCTTGACAAAGTTTTGAAGAAGTTCAAAATGGATCAAGCAAAGAAAGGGTTATTTCCTATGTTACAAGGTGTGAAATTGAGTAAGACTCAATGCCCGACCACAGCAGAAGATAGAGAGAAAATGAAAGACGTTCCCTATGCTTCAGCCATAGGCTCTATCATGTATGCAATGCTGTGTACTAGACCTGATGTGTGCCTTGCTATAAGTCTAGCAGGGAGGTACCAAAGTTGGATCACTGGACAGCGGTCAAGAACATCCTGAAATACCTGAAAAGGACTAAGGATATGTTTCTCGTTTATGGAGGTGACAAAGAGCTCATCGTAACCGGTTACGTTGATGCAAGCTTTGACACTGATCCAGACGATTCAAAATCGCAAACCGGATACGTGTTTACATTGAACAGTGGAGCTGTCAGTTGGTGCAGTTCTAAACAAAGCGTTGTGGCGGGATCTACGTGTGAAACGGAGTACATAGCTGCTTCAGAAGCAACAAATGAAGGAGTCTGGAGGAAAGAGTTCATATCTGATCTAGGTGTAATACCTAGTGCATCGGGTCCAATGAAAATCTTTTGTGACAATACTGGTGCAATTGCCTTGGCGAAGGAATCCAGATTTCACAAGAGAACCAAGCACATCAAGAGACGCTTCAATTCCATCCGGGATTTATTCCAGGTGGGAGACATAGAAATTTCCAAGATACGCACGGATGTGAATGTTGCAGACCCGTTCACTAAGCCTCTTCCACGAGCAAAACATGATCAGCACCAAGACTCCATGGGTGTTAGAATCATTACTGTGTAATCTAGATTATTGACTCTAGTGCAAGTGGGAGACTGAAGGATATATGCCCTAGAGGCAATAATAAAGTTATTATTTATTTCTTTATATCATGATAAATGTTTATTATTCATGCTAGAATTGTATTAACCGGAAACATAATACATGTGTGAAAACATAGACAAACAGAGTGTCACTAGTATGCCTCTACTTGTGTACAACAACAACAACAACAAAGACTTTAGTCCCAAACAAGTTGCGGTAGGCTAGAGGTGAAACCCATAAGATCTCGCCACCAACTCATGGCTCTGGCACATGGATAGCAAGCTTCCACGCACCCCTGTCCATAGCTAGCTCTTTGGTGATACTCCAATCCTTCAGGTCTCTCTTAACGGACTCCCCCCATGTCAAATTCAGTCTACCCCGCCCCCTCTTGACATTCTCCACACGCTTTAGCTGTCCACTATGCACCGGAGCTTCTGGAGGCCTGCGCTGAATATGCCCAAACCATCTCAGACGATGTTGGACAAGCTTCTCTTCAATTGGTGCTACCCCAACTCTATCTCGTATATCATCATTCCGGACTCGATCCTTCCTCGTGTGGCCACACATCCATCTCAACATACGCATCTCCGCCACACCTAACTGTTGAACATGTCGCCTTTTAGTCGGCCAACACTCAGCGCCATACAACATTGCGGGTCGAACCGCCGTCCTGTAGAACTTGCCTTTTAGCTTTTGTGGCACTCTCTTGTCACAGAGAATGCCAGAAGCTTGGCGCCACTTCATCCATCCGGCTTTGATTCGATGGTTCACATCTTCATCAATACCCCCATCCTCCTGCAGCATTGACCCCAAATACCGAAAGGTGTCCTTCCGAGGTACCACCTGGCCATCAAGGCTAACCTCCTCCTCACACCTAGTAGTACTAAAACCGCACATCATGTACTCGGTTTTAGTTCTACTAAGCCTAAACCCTTTCGATTCCAAGGTTTGTCTCCATAACTCTAACTTCCTATTTACCCCCGTCCGACTATTTACCGCACATCATGCCTCTACTTGTGTAACATCCCACAATTCTAAATTTTGCAATGTTATATTAATTAAATAAATTTTATTAGTTGTTTGATTGATTGACTAAAATGAGTGGAATTTGAAACAAAAAAATCGAATGAGAGGGAATAAAAGGACTTTCCCAAATTTTTCTATTTAAATCCCTATTTGATTTATAGTTTGAATCTTGTAAAAATTCTCTGATAAAAAAATAATATGAGAAGAGGAAAATGACACTCCAAAAGATCAGAGACAATGTTGGGATTGAGATTCAAATTTGAAAAAAAATTGCAAATGTACTTGAAACTCAGATTCTATTTTGGAGTTATTTCAAAAACAAATGTTTTTTTGTATTTTATTTGGCCGTCAAAATATGTTCATGTTTTAGGAAATTTTATTCTAAAACTTTTGGTATATAAAATGCCTATATAGAATATTTTGTGTTTCTTCTTTTTATTAGTTTTCCTAATTGTTTAAAAATAATAATAAACATTTTTTTAATCCGCCCGGCCAGGCCAGCGAGGCCCAGCCACATGACGGCCCAGCCTAGCGCTAGCGCTATGGCTAGCGCACGCGCGCACGTACGCTCGAGGGGAACGCCCAGGAGCGCCGCTGCCACCTCTCTCTCACGTGCGTCCCTCTCTCCCTTACCCTGGCGTTGGACCCCACCCGTCATCTTCTCCCGTCGCACGAAATCCCAGCTCGAGCACGGTTGCCATGCCGCACGCGCAAACGACGGAAACCCTATCTACGGCTTGTCCCCTGCCTCAAGCACATGTCCTATAAATACCCAGCCACCTCCTCGTCCCACGCCCCCAAAACCCCACACCTAAACCACTTCTACCTCACGTGATCTTCGTTTGGATCTCGCTGGAGCCGAGACGGTTCACCGTAGATCCCGATGTCGGTGAGCAACCCCGAACCACCAAATCTTGTCCAACATACTTCTCTCGTCTTTGCGCATCTCCTTGACATCGTTTCCTCGTCCAGGGAGCACCGGAGCCTCGCTGTGGACCTCGCCCGACATTGCCGGAGCACTGACTTCATCTCGACGCTCCGCTCATGTCCCTCATCCCCGACCTTCACCTTCAACTAAAAATCGGACCCCCTCGGAGTCCTCCACCCGCTGGACATCACCGTCTCCGCCGCCGGTCACCGGAGCCGTCGCCCCCGACGATATCCACTTCCCTGCCTACACGAGCTCCTCTCCGTAAGCAACGAGCGCCTCCCTCTGTTTTTTTTGAAACGCTAAGTGCAAATAATATTAGATCGGTTTAGTAGATCGGTTTTTCTTGTAGATCGGTTCCTCGGTTTAGATCGAACCGGCTCCCCGGTCTTCTGTTAAATAAACACATGTGTACGTATTGTTAAGTTTCGCCCGAGCATTTGGTAGCTACAGATCGCACCCGTGTAGGCCCATTAGCGCCCGTTTGTTTTTTTTTCTTCTGTATTTTCGTTTCTGTTTTTAAAACAGAAAAGTTTCAGTTTCGTAAATTCTATATCTATTAGGTTATTTAGAGTTTTTGATTGATTCTTTTTGCTCTACTCTGCAAATTTCCTCTAGTTTCTGTATAAAATAATTTCGGCCATGTTTGTAGTTTTAAAAATTGTGTTATTTAAGTTTTAGTCAGATTAGTATTTCTGCTATAAAGTGAGCTAGGATTAATTTTTTTAGTGTTTCTTTTTTTACTGCTTTGTTTTGACCTTGCCTAGCAGTAGGATTAAATTGGGCATTTATAGATTTTTTATAAAATTAGTTTATCACAAAAACAAGTCTGTTTTAGTTTAATTCATTTTGTTGTTGTTTTATGTTCTTTTTATTACTTTAAATATTTTTTCCACCTCTGTCTTATTTTATTTCTGATTATTTTCTGTAGTTATAGAGGGTGAACTTTTATTTACAGAAAAATATAATGTTTATTTCTTTTTCTTGTTTTGTTTTAATCATAACTAGAGTTTAAAAAACAGTTTTTAGGTGTTTCTTTTTGCTAGTAAAAGTTTATGAAAAATACCTTCTGTTATTTTAATAAACACTATATTTCCTTTCCGTTAATTTACTTTGGTGTTTTAATTGCTATTAAGTTTTACTTAGGGCAAAACTATATTAGTTGTTTGTAGTAAAGTTTTAGACTTTCCCTAGTAGTTTTCTATGTAGTTTTATTCGAGGTTCTTTGGAATTTGTTTGAGTTTTATTATTGAGTTTCCTTGTTGTTTTGATTGTTATTTTGAGTGGTAGAATGATTGCTTATGTGAATGCCATGTTTATTATTATAGATTTCATCGAAGAGTTGCGTATAGGCTTATCAAGTTTCTAAGAGCGCTATTATTCTTCATCAACTTACCAGGCAAGTTCACTTTGACCATGTTTTCCGTACCTATGTTTATTTGCATGTAGTATCACCCTTTTAACAGTCTCTCCAGTAGTGTTATTGAATCTTGTAGTTGAGTAGAATGCATGAGGTAGAAACCCATCTCCCTGTTACCAAACCCGGGACGTTATATATTTTTAATGCTACGCTATAGTAGACGGGGTTTGGTATGAGTGCATGAGAGTGGTGTGAAGAAGGAGGACTCTACGTCAATGGCGACAACTTCATGATGGCACCGGCCAGGACTGCATCTTCAGGACTCCTCAAGATTTCAATAATCAAGACAAGAATTCAATACACACTACTGGGTGAAGGACGGTTGACGGGCACCCTGGAGAAACCAGTGGTTGGCCGGGATGCATGGAGAAGCGCCATGACATCTTACGGAAAGCTTCACCCAGACTCGAAGAGACGGAAGGATACTTCATGCCCGGAAGCTTACCTATGCAACCGCAAGTCACTATGGGCTCTGCCTTGGTTGACCTTAGTGGTGACTCTGGCTGGGACGGTGCTAGCAGATGTAGAACTAC
The DNA here is from genome assembly GCF_018294505.1 of Triticum aestivum. Taxonomy (NCBI): domain Eukaryota; kingdom Viridiplantae; phylum Streptophyta; class Magnoliopsida; order Poales; family Poaceae; genus Triticum; species Triticum aestivum. The sequence goes on along the minus strand of NC_057806.1, from coordinate 257,818,164 downwards.
GGTAGGATTGGATGAGCACCGGACAGTGGTCAGAGGAACTCTTCGGAAGACCATGTTTCGGTCATCTTGTTCTCAAACACCCTGAAGTGCGAAAATGTAAAGAGAGGGATCAAATCTTGCGGGTGAAGTGTACAAACCTCTGCAGAGGGTTAAAACCTAATCGATTAGCCCTGTCCCCGGTTACGGATAATTTGAGCCTCTGGACTTGGATCTATCTCGGAACTCTCAACACCGGACTGATAATTTAATTGTGGGCAACTTATGATGATTTGGGTATGAGACATCGGTTGGCGGAACCATGTCATGATAGAAAACTCCGTAGTACTGACTCCTGATATTCCTTTGTTGTAGGGAAAATAAAACCAGCTTTTATGCAAACAAAACTCAGATACAGAGCCACAAAGCCATATTGCATATAGTATGGTTTATCATTTGTTTTCTCTTATTGTAATCTTGCCGGTACATTCAATGTACTGACCTACACGGCTGCAACGTATCATGTTGCAGATATTTCCTCGACGAGTAAGAGTTACGATACAGGGTTACGGTCTACACTCAACTTGCCGATGGCGTTGATGGGATTCCACACCCGATTGTTTGTTTCCGCTGAGACATATGAGATATATATCTCAGTTTTACGTTATTTAAACATGTGATTGCACTTTGATATATACATTGATGTACTGTGTGTGCCAGCATACGGTTCCAGGGATGGCATAGATACACAGAGACTTGACCGTCTGAGGTCGGGTTGCTACAGATATGGTATCAGAGCACATGTTGACTATAGGACGTGACCCTAGAAACTAGAAAGCTCCAAGGACAGGAAATCTCTAAAACTTTATTTTCAAAAGAATCCATTACTTCTCATCTTTTGATTTTATCAAATATCCAATTTTACCTCAAATACTTAGAATATACCCCTTTCCCTTTTGACCACACGGAGGATCAACCCAATCCGCTCCAAGAAGGACAAGGTATCGGACAACCGATGACCATTTCAGAGTAAACAGGATTTGACCATGCATTAGAAGAGTTGAAGCTACACCAGTTGAAGACTCCGACGACTTGAAGAATCAGAAGAATTATTCAACCGTTAGAGGACCAAACCCCTATTATACACTTACGTTAGATGCGACGATTGTGAGCTATTATTTGTTTGATGTTTTTCCGACAGCAACAAAATAAAACTCGTTTCTTCAAAACTATTGTTTGTATTGTGTGTATCCCTCCCCACCTCTCTCTTATCTCACCCTAAAACCCTTGGACCCAGTAGATGATGAATGAAGTTGGACTGGTATTCTCTGGACTGAAAACCCAGCCGGAAGCAGAGCTATGGATTCAGAACATGGAGAATCACTTCGGGAGCAATTTGATTTCAAGGAAGAATGAAGTATCGTACGCTCTTCAGTACTTTGAAGGAAGTGCTGCAACATGGTGGTAGATGCATCAAGCTATACAGGGATGGAATGGAGCAAGGACTTGGGAAGAATTCAAGAAGACTCTGACAAGATCTCGTCTTATCCGGAAGCACCATGATACCCCAAGAAATAAACCTTGTGCCTGCAAGATTTGCGGAGAAATAGGACACACCCAGGAGGAACACAAGGATGGATGCCCTCATTGTGAGGAGAAACACCCAGCTGAGGAATGCCTAACTAGTCAGGTGACTTGTTTCTTGTGTGAAGGAACCACCCACTACCCAGCTTAGTGTTACATTTACCCCATGGTGCAACAAACTATTCAGAAGCAGGAAGAAGGAATGAAAGAAGCCCTCCGAGAAGTTATGAAAGACCATGTGATTAAGGAAAGTGTTGAAGACCTTGATGGAGAAAGCCTCAACAGATTTTACTCCAATGCATGTTATTCATGTGGAGAAGGAGGACATTTTTCATAGTATTGCACCAAGGAAAGAAAAGAGTATCTGGGATACTTCCCGACAGAAGCAGTGGAGTTTGATCCATGGGGAATAGAACGTTTGATCAGAACAAAGAAAACCAGGAAGAGAAAACAAAGACACCCTCAGAACAACCCAATTTCTACAAAGAGGGACAAGAGTCATATTACCTGTTTTGAATGTAAGGACGTCGGGCATTATGCCAATGATTGTCTCGAAAGGAAGCAAGGAACTCAAGGAGCAGGCACCATCACCAAGAAGCCTCGAGACATGTCGGAAGTTATTTGTTTTCGTTGCAAGGAAGCAGGACATTTTGCTAGGGATTGTTCAAATCATGAGAAAGCTGGAGCTGAGTAGTGGAGATGTTGATATCAGTAATAAGGGTAGTATGGAAAACACTTTTCATGAGAATGCGGTGTTGAGTTATGTAATAGATTACTCAGAGATTGTAATAATTCATGACTCAATAAAGTTGATATGTCATATGCTGAAAGGTTTTAAGGAGGTGTTATGTTTTATCTTGGAAATTAATATTCTGGGTGGACATGGAAGAAAATGAGTTGTGATGCATAAACTGGATGTTGGAAATTGAGTTTGCAGTTTGTTTGGATGATATGAATGTGTACCCAAGGAGATATGTACCTTATTCTGAGCACCATTTTTGTTTTACAACCGCAGATGACAACCCTTTATGAGTCTTTCCTCAAGGGACCGGAAATGATCATGACCCTGACAAGTGATCATGATTACCCAAAAATCCTGAAGGACATGATGAAGCATATTCACCTTGAAGGAGATGCAGTCTACAAAGGCTACCCCTTCATGCAAAAGGGAGTGGAACTTTGGTATGTGGAGGTACACCTCCACCGTATGAAAGGAGTTTGCACAAAGACGATGGGGCAGTACTTTTTCATCTCACGTGTACCACAAGCAACTTTCTTCGACGCTGTTCGTGAAGCATCCATGGAAGCCATACGCCAGATCGGAGAAATACTTGAAGCAAGACTCCGTTATACTCAGGAATACCTAAGAGAAGTGCATGCAGAGATGATGGAGATGAAGCTCAAGGCCACCATGATGAAACAGAAGATTAAAGATTTCAAGGAGCATGTCGCACAATTCCAGTGGGACTGAAGGATCCTCAAGGAGGAAAAATGAAAAAAGTGAGAAGTAATGCTTGATCATACCAAACCATGTGGATGGCGGCATTTGTAATGAAGTACCTTTTTGGAATTTGGATTTACGAAAAATGGTTAAGGATATAATAAAAGATTTGATATGAAAATAATATGATTTATGGATGAACTAGTGCATTTCATTTTAAGTGTGGTAGTACTTCGTAAAGCCACGGGATCAATGAAGAAAGAAAGGTGTTGTTCATGACGGTCCATAGAAAGGAGCCAGACGAAATAAGTTGGAGTTTGATTATGATGGTTACCCCAAGAGTATGACAAAATGAAGTACTATTGGATTTAAAGGAGGTGTAATGTTGGAATATGGAACAACTGTAACTCCACGGATGAGTTAACACTATGCAAGTGCTGAAGTGGACCCATAACCCACAGGCCCAGGATTTGACCAAGGCACAAGCACAATCTTGTTGAAGGAAGAATTCTGGAAGAATATGTGATTTGATCAGTAGATGTTACATAGGACGTTACGTAAACCCCGAGATTGTGAAGAACGATAGATGTTTTGTTCAGCTTACAGAATCAATGGATTTACCTGAACCCAGTTCAAGGACAAGAGAAATTTTTGCAAAGCTTGTGAGGATGCCCGAGTGTTAGAAATACGAGATTCGCTAAACCTTATACAGGGTAATGATCTGGGTGCGGAATGGATTGATCACCATACCGACTTACTCTTATCATTCACTCTTGATATTTGGAATGGTAAATCTGAGAGACTTACCCATAGTAAAGTGATGACGCTCGTTGAAGCCTTGCTTAAGCCTTAAAATGGTATGATGATAAACCCATGTACATGGCAGCTGTTGCCAATCGTAGATTATACGGTGAGAATGAAGCCAAGGCCCCTTTTCTGTAGAAACCACTAATGGTAGACCACCATGAGTATTTCGATAGTTGTCTAGAATGGACGCAGACCTATCAGCTAAGAAGATCCAGTCTCGGACGAACCTCATCTTTGACGAAGCGACCCAAGATTTTGAGGAAAACGCTATGCCTATGACAGAAGAGCATTAATGAAGGAGCTATTATAAGATATGTGAAGAGACAAATATCGTCAGCACTCCACAGGAAGTACCTGAGTTTATTGGAACCCTAACCTTGCTTTTAAGCGTGGTAGCACCCCTGACCTTTCCGACCAAAATATTTGCTAGAAGACACCCAGCCCCTAACCTTTTCTTGCTAGCCTCTTCGAATCTCGAGTACGAGATTCATTTTAAGTGTGGTAGGTTTGTAACATCCCAAAATTCTAAATTTTGGAATGTTATAGTAATTAAATAAATTTTATTGGTTGTTTGATTGATTGACTGAAAATGAGTGGAATTTGAAACAAAAAGAAAATTGAATGAGAGGGAATAAAAGGACTTTCCCAAATTTTTCTATTTGAATCCCTATTTGATTTTTAGTTTGAATCTTGTAAAAATTCTTTGATAAAAAAATAATATGAGAAGAGGAAAATGACACTCCAAAAGATCAGAGACAATGTTGGGATTGAGATTCAAATTTGAAAAAAAATTGAATATTATTTGAAACTCAGATTCTATTTTGGAGTTATTTCAAAAACAAAATTTTTTTGTATTTTATTTGGCCGTCAAAATATGTTCATGTTTTAGGAAATTTTATTCTAAAACTTTTGGTATATAAAATGCCTATATAGAATATTTGTGTTTCTTCTTTTTATTAGTTTTCCTCACTGTTTAAAAATAATAATAAACATTTTTTAATCCGCCCGGCCAGGCCAGCGAGGCCCAGCCAGATGACGGCCTAGCCTAGCGCTAGTGCTATGGCTAGCGCACGTGCGCACGTACGCTCGAGGGGAACTCCCAGGAGTGCCGCCACCACCTCTCTCTCACGTGTGTCCCTCTCTCCCTTACCCTGGCGTTGGAGCCCACCCGTCATTTTCTCCCCTCGCACGAAATCCCAGCTCGAGCACGGTTGCCATGCCGCACACGCAAATGACGGAAACCCTATCTACGGCTTGCCCCTTGCCTCAAGAACATGTCCTATAAATACCCAGCCACCTCCTCGTCCCACGCCCCCAAAACCCCACGCCGAAACCACTTCTACCTCACGTGATCTTCGTTTGGATCTCGCTGGAGCCGAGACGGTTCACCGTATATCCCGACGTCGGTGAGCAACCCCGAACCACCAAATCTTGTCCAACATACTTCTCTCGTCGTTGCGCATCTCCTTGACATCGTTTCCTCGTCCAGGGAGCACCGGAGCCTCGCCGTGGACCTCGCCCGACATTGCCGGAGCACTGAGTTCATCTCGACGCTCCGCTCATGTCCGTCATCCCTTCAACTAAAAATCGGACCCCCTCGGAGTCCTCCACCCGCTGGACATCGCCGTCTCTGCCGCCGGTCACCGGAGCCGTCGCCCCCGACGACATCCACTTCCCTTCCTACACGAGCTCCTCTCTGTAAGCAACGAACGCCTCCCTCCATTTTTTTTAAATGCTAAGTGCAAATAATATTAGATCGGTTTAGTAGATCGGTTTTTCTTGTAGATCGGTTCCTCGGTTTAGATCGAACCGGCTCCCCGGTCTTCTGTTAAATAAACGCACGTGTACGTATTGTTAAGTTCCGCCCGAGCATTTGGTAGCTACAGATCGCACCCCCGTAAGCCCATTAGCGCCCGTTTGTTTTTTCTGTATTTTCGTTTCTGTTTTTAAAACAGAAAAGTTTCAGTTTCGTAAATTCTATATCTCTTAGGTTATTTAGAGTTTTTGATTGATTCTTTTTGCTCTAGTCTGCAAATTTCCTCTAGTTTCTGTATAAAATAATTTCGGCCATGTTTGTAGTTTTAAAAATTGTGTTATTTAAGTTTTAGTCAGATTAGTATTTCTGCTATAAAGTGAGCTAGGATTAATTTTTTTAGTGTTTCTTTTTTTACTGCTTTGTTTTGACCTTGCCTAGCAGTAGGATTAAATTGGGCATTTATAGATTTTTTATAAAATTAGTTTATCACAAAAACAAGCCTGTTTTAGTTTATTTCATTTTGTTGCTGTTTTCTGTTGTTTTTATTACTTTAAATATTGTTTCTGCCTCTGTTTTATTTTATTTCTGATTATTTTCTGTAGTTATAGAGGGTGAACTTTTATTTACAGAAAAATATAATGTTTATTTCTTTTTCTTATTTTGTTTTAATCATAACTAGAGTTTAAAAATAGTATTTAGGTGTTTCTTTTTGCTAGTAAAAGTTTATGAAAAATATCTTCTGTTATTTTAATAAACACTATATTTCCTTTCCGTTAATTTACTTTAGTGTTTTAATTGCTATTAAGTTTTACTTAGGGCAAAACTATATTAGTTGTTTGTAGTAAAGTTTAGACTTTCCCTAGTAGTTTTCTATGTAGTTTTATTCGAGGGTTCTTTGGAATTTGTTTGAGTTTTATTATTGAGTTTCCTTGTTGTTTTGATTGTTATTTTGAGTGGTAGAATGATTGCTTATGTGAATGCCATGTTTATTATTATAGATTTCATCGGAGAGTTGCGTATAGTCTTATCAAGTTTCTGAGAGCGTTATTATTCTTCATCAACTTACCAGGCAAGTTCACTTTGACCATGTTTTCCATACCTATGTTTATTTGCATGTAGTAGCACCCTTTTCAATAATCCCTCCAGTAGTGTTATTGATTCTTGTAGTTGAGTAGAATGCATGAGGTAGGAAACCCATCTCCCTGTTACCAAACCCGGGACGTTATATATTTTTAATGCTACGCTATATTAGACGGGGTTTGGTATGAGTGCATGAGAGTGGTGTGAAGAAGGAGGACTCTACGTCAATGGCGACAACTTCATGATGGCACCGGCCAGGACTGCATCTTCAGGACTCCTCAAGATTTCAAGAATCAAGACAAGAATTCAATACACACTACTTGGTGAAGGATGGTTGACGGGCACCCTGGAGAAACCAGTGGCTGGCCGGGATGCATGGAGAAGCGCCATGACATCTTACGGAAAGCTTCACCCAGACTCAAAGAGACGGAAGGATACTTTATGCCGGAAGCTTACCTGTGCAACCGCAAGTCACTATGGGCTCTGGCTTGGTTGACCTTAGTGGTAACTTTGGCAAGGACGGTGCTAGCAGATGTAGAACTACGGTAGGATTGGATGAGCACCGGACAGTGGTCAGAGGAACTCTTCGGAAGACCATGTTTCGGTCATCTTGTTCTCAAACACCCTGAAGTGCGAAAATGTAAAGAGAGGGATCAAATCTTGCGGGTGAAGTGTACAAACCTCTGCAGAGGGTTAAAACCTAATCGATTAGCCCTGTCCCCGGTTACGGATAATTTGAGCCTCTGGACTTGGATCTATCTCGGAACTCTCAACACCGGACTGATAATTTAATTGTGGGCAACTTATGATGATTTGGGTATGAGACATCGGTTGGCGGAACCATGTCATGATAGAAAACTCCGTAGTACAGACTCCTGATAATTCCTTTGTTGTAGGGAAAATAAAACCAGCTTTTATGCAAACAAAACTCAGATACAGAGCCACAAAGCCATATTGCATATAGTATGGTTTATCATTTGTTTTCTCTTATTGTGATCTTGCCGGTGCATTCAATGTACTGACCTACACGGCTGCAACGTATCATGTTGCAGATATTTCCTCGACGAGTAAGAGTTACGATACAGGGTTACAGTCTACACTCAACTTGCCGATGGCGTTGATGGGACTCCACACCCGATTGTTTGTTTCCGCTGAGACATATCAGGTATATATCTCAGTTTTACGTTATTTATACATGTGATTGCACTTTGATATATACATTGATGTACTGTGTGTGCCAGCATACCGATCCAGGGATGGCACAGATACACAGAGACTTGACCGTCTGAGGTCGGGTCGCTACAGATATGGTATCAGAGCACATGTTGACTGTAGGACGTGACCCTAGAAACTAGAAAGCTCCTAGGACAGGAAATCTCTAAAACTTTATTTTCAAAAGAATCCATTACTTCTCATCTTTTTTGATTTTATCAAATATCCTCTCTTACCTCAAATAGTTAGAATATACCCCTTTCCCTTTTGACCACACGGAGGATCAACCGAATCCGCTCCAAGAAGGACAAGGTATCGGACAACCGATGACCATTTCAGAGTAAATAGGATTTGACCATGCATTAGAAGAGTTGAAGCTACACCAGTTGAAGACTCCGTGATAGAGGCAAAGGTGTCCCGTCTTTCGATGAGATGATGGATATCGCTTTGGTGGCAGTCGACTTTGACGATCCGACTACGAACGTGCGAGGACGTCGCGCCTTAGCAATCGCTAAACCAACTCCGAGAGGTTATTGACCACGCCGGAGCATGATCAACCTGACCACGAGGGTCTGTTTCCTGCGAGCAAACGAAGAACAAGCAAGAAACTGAGATTGCAATATGGATATTGCGAATATAAGATGAAAGCTTTATTGATCAAGGTGGGGTTCTGTGACGCCTTTGTCTGGTCGTTGAACACAAACGAAGTACGTGAAGTTGCAGCTATGGCGAACTTTTAATCTAAACAAAACCCAAAGTCTAAACGGTGCCCTAAGGGCTGCATATATGGAGGAAGAGAGGGGGAATTTCGTGGCCCTTGGTGGAGGGGTCCGAAATCAACCCTATCTCTTGTTTCCCCACACATACGGACTCAAAAAATAGCCTATACTTATGTATTTCGAAATTACATGGGCCTGGCCCAATAAAAAGGTGACGCAACACCTATAATAACCTCGGGACGAAATTTATGAAGTGGCATCTTGTATATTTCGTCCAAGGCTTCATGCACCCATTATGGTGGCTTCAAAGTCCTGAAATCATCACTTGTAACTCCGTTCTTGTTCCCCTTGCGCATGGCATCATCTCCATGCTTGTTCTTGCTCCAATGTTCATCCTTCTCCAAGCTAGGCCCTTCATTTGTAAGCAAAACAAATGTATCCAATTTAGGCAGCATCATATTCTCATGAACATTAGAATCATTACCAAGAAACGAAAGTACCTGATAATTTAATTGGCGTGCGCGAGCTCTAGTAATTGGTCCCGTATATGTAGCAGTAGGGGCTGTGGGTGTAACAATGGTATTGATGTCCTCATCATCCTCCCCTTCTTGAAATGAAGTCGTCCTCGACGGAAACTCATCTTCCTCACCCAAATAAGGCTTCAAATCTGCAATGTTAAAAGTGGGACTAACCCCAAAATCTGCAGGCAGCTCAAGTTTATATGCATTATCATTTATTTTCTCTAACACCTTAAAGGGACCATCAGCACGTGGCATTAGCTTTGATTTGCGCAAATCAGGAAATCTATCCTTACGCAAATGTAACCAAACAAGATCTCCAGGTGCAAACACAACATGTTTTCTACCCTTATCTCCAGCAAGTTTATATTTAGCATTCATACGCTCAATGTTTTCCTTAGTTAACTCATGCATTTTTAAAATCAATTCAGCACGTTGTTTAGCATCAAAATTAACCTTCTCCGAAGATGGAAGAGGCAACAAATCAATAGGTGCACGAGGTAGGAAACCATACACAACTTCAAAAGGGCACATCTTAGTAGTAGAATGCAATGAACGATTATAAGCAAATTCAATATGAGGCAAGCATTCCTCCCACATTTTCTTATTATTCTTCAAAACAGCCCTAAGCATAGTAGACAACGTTCTATTGACTACTTCAGTTTGTCCATCAGTTTGGGGGTGACAAGTAGTACTAAAAAGCAGTTTAGTCCCCAACTTAGCCCATAAACATCTCCAAAAGTGGCTAAGAAATTTAGTATCACGATCTGAAACAATAGTATTTGGCACACCATGCAAGCGAATAATTTCACGAAAGAACAAATCAGCAACATTAACAGCATCATCGCTTTTATGACATGGTATAAAGTGTGCCATTTTCGAGAATCTATCCACGACAACAAATATGCTATCCCTCCCCTTCTTTGTTCGAGGTAAACCTAAAACAAAGTCCATAGATATATCCTCCCAAGGAACACTAGGTACAGGCAAAGGCATATATAAACCATGAGGATTGAGTCGTGACTTAGCTTTTTGACATGTAGTGCATCGAGCAATAAAACGCTCAACATCCCGTCTCATCTTTGGCCAAAAGAAATGTGTAGCAAGTACGTCCTCCGTCTTCTTCACGCCAAAGTGTCCCATTAATCCTCCTCCATGCGCCTCCTGCAACAACAAAAGACGAACGGAGCTAGCTGGAATGCATAGCTTGTTAGCACGAAACACAAATCCATCGTTAACGACGAACTTGTTCCACATTCTTCCTTCTTTACAATTCTGCATTACATCTTTAAAATCAGCATCATGCACATATTGATCTTTGATGGTCTCCAAACCAAATATTTTGAAGTCAAGTTGTGAAAGCATAGTATAGCGGCGAGACAATGCATCAGCAATAACATTTTCTTTTCCCTTCTTGTGTTTAATGACATAAGGAAAAGTCTCAATGAATTCAACCCATTTAGCATGTCTACGATTCAGTTTAGCTTGACTTTTAATATGTTTCAAAGATTCATGATCAGAATGTATAACAAATTCTTTGGGCCATAAATAATGTTGCCATGTTTCTAAAGTCCGAACAAGAGCATATAATTCTTTATCATAAGTAGAATAATTCAGACTAGGCCCACTCAATTTTTCAGAAAAGTATGCAACAGGTTTGCCATCTTGTAATAACACACCGCCTAATCCAATTCCACTAGCATCACATTCAAGCTCAAAAGTCTTATTAAAATCAGGAAGTTGGAGTAAAGGAGCATGTGTCAACTTATCTTTCAATACCGAGAAGGCTTCTTCCTGTGCGGTACCCCAAAGAAAAGGCACATCTTTCTTTGTAAGCTCATTGAGAGGTGCAGCAATGGTGCTGAAATCTCTCACAAAACGCCTATAGAATCCAGCGAGGCCAAGAAAACTCCTCACTTGTGTGACCGTTTTGGGTTGCGGCCAACTCTCAATAGCTTCAATCTTGGCTTTATCAACTTCAATTCCCTGTGGAGTAACAACATAGCCAAGAAAAGATACTCGGTCGGTGCAAAAGGTGCACTTCCCAAGGTTACCAAACAAACGTGCATCACGTAGAGCAATAAAAACAACACGTAAATGTTCCAAATGTTCTTCCAAAGATCTGCTATAAATCAATATGTCATCAAAGTAAACTACCACAAATCGTCCAATGAAAGCACGTAAAACTTCGTTCATTAATCTCATGAAAGTACTAGGTGCATTAGTTAACCCAAAAGGCATGACTAACCACTCATATAATCCAAACTTAGTTTTGAATGCTGTTTTCCATTCATCTCCCAATTTCATACGAATTTGATGGTATCCACTACGCAAATCAACTTTGGAGAATATTGTAGAGCCACTCAATTCATCAAGCATATCATCTAGCCTAGGAATAGGATGACGATAACGAATAGTAATATTATTAATGCCTCTACAATCAACACACATACGTGATGTACCATCCTTTTTCGGCACTAGAATAATAGGAACAGCACAAGGACTAAGGGATTCGCGTATATAACCTTTGTCGAGAAGCTCTTGTACTTGACGCATAATCTCCTTCGTCTCCTCTGGATTGGTACGGTATGGTGCACGGTTTGGCAGTGAAGCACCGGGAATTAAGTCAATCTGATGCTCAATCCCTCGAATAGGCGGTAATCCCGGTGGCACGTCTTGTGGAAAGACGTCAGCGAACTCCTGCAAAATGTTAGTGACAGCAGGAGGCAAAGAGGAAGGCACGTCCTCGAATGAAAATAATGCCTCTTTGCACACAAAAGCATAGCAAACAGATTTGCTGAAATCTAGCTCATCAATATCAGATTTGGTGGCAAATAAACATGCACTTTTCAATTTAATTTCAGAAGCAACACTAGATGGTTTATTATTAGGCTTCATTTGTTGCTCAAATTCTTTTGCCACAATCTGATTTTCACTCTTATTCGTCTCCTGTTTTGCTTTATTAGCTCTATTAATATCATCTTTCAAAATGGAATCAGGAGTCATAGGAAGCAAAGTAATATTTTTATCCTTATGAACAAGAGTATAGTGATTGTTTCTACCATGGTGTACAGAATTTTTATCAAATTGCCATGGTCTACCAAGTAATAAGGAACATGCTTGCATAGGTACCACATCACAATCAACATAATCAGCATATGTAGAGATACCAAAATGCACACGAACAGTACGTGTTATCTTAACCTTGCCATTGTTGTTGAACCATTGGATGTAGTAAGGATGTGGATGTGGTCTTGTGGTGAGAGAAAGCTTCTCCACCATATCCATGCTAGCCAAGTTGTTGCAGCTCCCTCCGTCTATGATGACGCGCACAGAACGTTCCTTCACAACTCCCTTGGTTTGGAACAAATTGTGCCTCTGATTTTGCTCAGCTTGTGTGATCTGCACACTCAAAACACGTTGAGCAACTAAACATTCATACCTGTCAGCGTCTTCAGGAGCCATGTATTGCGTCTCATGATCAGAATCATCTCCACCATGTTCTTCACGTGTAATAAGAGCCAAAGTCTCCTCATCATAGTCACTAGCAGACTCATATCCACCATCCGCGGTAGCAATCATCACACGCGGAGATTTGCATTCTCTCGCATAATGACCTCCTCCCTTACAACGATGACAAATAATATCACTTGTGTGCCCTGTTGATGCCATGGAAGAAGAAGAACGCTGTGCAGGCCCCGCAGGTGCGCTCTTGGCAGATAATGGTGGTTGTGCCTGTTTTCTTGTATCACGGCTGGAGGTGGCACCGGATGGAGGTGCTGGTGCAGTTGAAGTAGAAGATGCACGTGGTGTCCATGATGAAGGTCGGCCTGCAGAAAAGTTAGTTCGCCCCAATGCTTGTCGATCCTGCACTTCACGTTCAGCTTTACAAGCAAGATGGAATAAACGAGTGATATTAGTATACTCCTTATAGTCTAGAATGGTCTGAATCTCTCTATTTAATCCACCCAGAAAACGTGCAAGCATAGCTTCATTCTCCTCAACAATACCACATCTAATCATGCCAGTTTGTAATTCCTGATAATATTCTTCTACAGAATTTTTCCCTTGTCTTAAACGCTGCAATTTTTGAAGCAATTCACGTTGATAATATGGTGGAACCCAACGCGTACGCATAGCAGTTTTCAAAGCAGCCCAAGTAGTTGGAATAGGATATAATCTACAATGTTCAGACCACCATACACATGCAAAACTAGTGAAAGCACAAACAGCAGCAGCAACTCGTCTCTCCTCAGGATATTGTAAACATGTAAATCGTTGTTCAGTTTCTAACTCCCAAGTAAGATATATATCAGGAACATATCTAGCCTCAAATGGTGGAATATTCAATTTCAGTTTAGGAATATGGACATCATCTCGTACCTGAGGTGGTGGTGCAGGCCTACCATTACGAATATATACCTGAGGTCAACCTGCTGGTGGTGGTACAGGTGGCTGCACGTAGTGCTGATTTTGATCAACCTCATCCTCATAATCTCCCACATAATCATCCTCCTCCGCATCAGCAGCAGGAGCCACAGAAGTATCAACAGCAGCACCAACAGTTTGGCCAAACGCAAGAGGAACACGGCTTGCTCGGCGGAGGTCTGTTTCGCGATGTGGAGGTAGTCGTGTTGTTGTTGTTGTTGGAGAGGTGCGTTAGGTGCAGCGGGTGGTGGTGGTGGAAGACGCGCGAGCAATTCATTAAACTTGTTATCGAGCTTTGTTTCGAACGTCTTCTCAAGGCCAGTGATCTTCTCCATGGCCTCTTCAAAATTGTTCAGCACATCTTGCACCTGTTCAGTCATCATTTGCTGAAACTTATCATGAAGCTCCTTGTTTGATAAATTCTCCCAGTCAATCTCGTCGGCTTGTGATCCTGGCATGGTTAGCAGCAATAGAAACACACAAGAATATGATCCTACAGACTACGAACAAGTGGTGGTGGTGGGTGTCACAAATCCATCAAGCAAAACTCAAATCCTTACCAGTTCTTACCCAGCAACAGGCGGTGATCGGCAACCGTTGTAGTCAAAACTCTCAAAGCTTGGATAGAGCGATTACCAGGGAGAGTCAAACGCACGACGTAGATGTATGTGGAGCTGGGAAGGCTTATAATATGGTAGCAAAAAGGGTCAGCAATAATCAATTCAGAGATGCAAAGTTGAATAAACGCTCAACGACGGTACTGTGCTGGTCGTAGCCTAGACTGTGCTAGAGACGCGAGCCTAGAACACCAACAAAATCACGGCGCGACACGTAAACAAGGGAGGAGCACACTCTGAATTTTTTTCTCTTTTTTTTGCACTTTTTTTCCTCTTTTTTTTTGCTCCGCAACAAATTTTTTTCGAAAAAGTCTACAAATGGTCTAAAAACTGCCTAGCCAGAATTTTCCAGACTTAGTTTTTTTTTGAAATTGGAACTATTTTTCTTCTGCGGATGGCTCGGAAGTTGGGGAGTCCTTCTCTGTCACGACTCGGAGTATCGCGTGATCTGGAAATCGAGAACAATGCAACAATTACTGGACTCGGACTAGGACTGGTGGCGGAGATGAATCTGGTGGAACTCGGACTGGTGGCGGAGATGAATCTGGTGGAACACGGACAGGTGGCGGATATATGTTGCAGGTGAACTCGGATTGGCGTGATGGCGGCGGATATGTGGTGGCGTATATGGATTCGGATTGGCGGTGAATATGTGGTGGTGGTATATGGCAACAGCGACGATGATGATGCGGTGGTGATATATGGCAGCGGCGACGTGACAACCTGTGAACAGAACTCGAAACTCTAAAAGACTAGACGCTAAGACCAGCAACTGGACACGACGATGCAACCGCAAATTCAACAAAGCAAATACAGAAAAGATTATGCAAGGCTCAGATTGGTTCGGATGGGATGAACTAACCCTAATTTTTTTTGGCTTTTTCGTGGACTATAGGTATGAAGAACAGACTCGATCTAAACTACGAAAAACTGTAAAATCTCACCGAGCAACCTGGAAATCTGATACCACTTGATAGAGGCAAAGGTGTCCCGTCTTTCGATGAGATGATGGATATCGCTTTGGTGGCAGTCGACTTTGACGATCCGACTACGAACGTGCGAGGACGTCGCGCCTTAGCAATCGCTAAACCAACTCCGAGAGGTTATTGACCACGCCGGAGCACGATCAACCTGACCACGAGGGTCTGTTTCCTGCGAGCAAACGAAGAACAAGCAAGAAACTGAGATTGCAATCTGGATATTGCGAATATAAGATGAAAGCTTTATTGATCAAGGTGGGGTTCTGTGACGCCTTTGTCTGGTCGTTGAACACAAACGAAGTACGCGAAGTTGCAGCTATGGCGAACTTTTAATCTAAACAAAACCCAAAGTCTAAACGGTGCCCTAAGGGCTGTATATATGGAGGAAGAGAGGGGGAATTTCGTGGCCCTTGGTGGAGGGGTCCGAAATCAACCCTATCTCTTGTTTCCCCACACATACGGACTCTAAAAATAGCCTATACTTATGTATTTCGAAATTACATGGGCCTGGCCCAATAAAAAGGTGACGCAGCACCTATAATAGCCTCGAGACGAAATTTATGAAGTGGCATCTTGTATATTTCGTCCAAGGCTTCATGCACCCATTATGGTGGCTTCAAAGTCTTGAAATCATCACTTGTAACTCCGTTCTTGTTCCCCTTGCGCATGGCATCATCTCCATGCTTGTTCTTGCTCCAATGTTCATCCTTCTCCAAGCTAGGCCCTTCATTTGTAAGCAAAACAAATGTATCCAATTTAGGCAGCATCATATTCTCATGAACATTAGAATCATTACCAAGAAACGAAAGTACCTGATAATTTAATTGGCGTGCGCGAGCTCTAGTAATTGGTCCCGTATATGTAGCAGTAGGGGCTGTGGGTATAACAATGGTATTGATGTCCTCATCACTCCGACGACTTGAAGAATCAGAAGAATTATTCAACCGTTAGAGGACCAAACCCCTATTATACACTTACGTTAGATGCAACGATTGTGAGCTATTATTTGTTTAATGTTTTTCTGACAGCCACAAAATAAAACTCGTTTCTTCAAAACTATTGTTTGTATTGTGTGTATCCCTCCCCACCTCTCTCTTATCTCACCCTAAAACCCTTGGACCCAGTAGATGATGAATGAAGTTGGACTGGTATTCTCTGGACCGAAAACCCAGCCGGAAGCAGAGCTATGGATTTAGAACATGGAGAATCACTTCGGGAGCAATTTGATTTCAAGGAAGAATGAAGTATCGTACGCTCTTCAGTACTTTGAAGGAAGTGCTGCAACATGGTGGCAGATGCATCAAGCTATACAGGGATGGAATGGAGCAAGGACTTGGGAAGAATTCAAGAAGACTCTGACAAGATCTCGTCTTATTCGGAAGCACCATGATACCCCAAGAAATAAACCTTGTGCGTGCAATATTTGAGGAGAAATAGGACACACCCAGGAGGAACACAAGGATGGATGCCCTCATTATGAGGATAAACACCCAGCTGAGGAATGCCCAACTAGTCAGGTGACTTGTTTCTTGTGTGAAGGAACCACCCACTACCCAGCTTAGTGTTACATTTACCCCATGGTGGAACAAACTATTCAGAAGCAGGAAGAAGGAATGAAAGAAGCCCTCCGAGAAGTTATGAAAGACCATGTGATTAAGGAAAGTGTTGAAGACCTTGATGGAGAAAGCCTCAACAGATTTACTCCAATGCATGTTATTCATGTGGAGAAGGAGGACATTTTTCACAGTATTGCACCAAGGAAAGAAAAGAGTATCTGGGATACTTCCCGACAGAAGCAGTAGAGTTTGATCCACGGGGAATAGAATGTTTGATCAGAACGAAGAAAACCAGGAAGAGAAAACAAAGACACCCTCAGAACAACCCAATTTCTGCAAAGAGGGACAAGAGTCATCTTACCTATTTTGAATGTAAGGACGTCGAGCATTATGCCAATGATTGTCTCGAAAGGAAGCAAGGAACTCAAGGAGCAGGCACCATCACCAAGAAGCCTCGAGACATGTCGGAAGTTATTTGTTTTCGTTGCAAGGAAGCAGGACATTTTGCTAGGGATTGTTCAAATCATGAGAAAGATGGAGCTAAGTAGTGGAGATGTTGATATCAGTAATAAGGGTAGTATGGAAAACACTTTTCATGAGAATGCGGGGTTGAGTTATGTAATAGATTACTCAGAGATTGTAATAATTCATGACTCAATAAAGTTGATATGTCATATGCTGAAAGGTTTTAAGGAGGTGTTATGTTTTATATTGGAAATTAATATTCTGGGTGGACATGGAAGAAAATGAGTTGTGATGCATAAACTCGATGTTGGAAATTGAGTTTGATGTTTTGTTTGGATGATATGAATGTGTACCCAAGGAGATATGTACCTTATTCTGAGCACCATTTTTGTTTTACAACCGCAGATGACGACCCTTTATGAGTCTTTCCTCAAGGGACCGGAAACGATCATGACCCTGACAAGTGATCATGATTACCCTAAAATCCTGAAGGACATGATGAAGCATATTCACCTTGAAGGAGATGCAGTCTACAAAGGCTACCCCTTCATGCAAAAGGGAGTGGAACTTTGGTATGTGGAGGTAAACCTCCACCGTATGAAAGGAGTTTGCCCAAAGACGATGGGGCAGTACTTTTTCATCTCACGTGTACCACAAGCAACTTTCTTCGACGCTGTTCGTGAAGCAGCCATGGAAGCCATACGCCAGATCGGAGAAATACTTGAAGCAAGACTCCTTTATACTCATTAATACCTAAGAGAAGTGCATGCAGAGATGATGGAGATGAAGCTCAAGGCCACCATGATGAAACAGAAGATTAAAGATTTCAAGGAGCATGTCGCACAATTCCAGTGGGACTGAAGGATCCTCAAGGAGGAAAAATGAAAAAAGTGAGAAGTAATGCTTGACCATACCAAACCATGTGGATGGCGGCATTTGTAATGAAGTACCTTTTTGGAATTTGGATTTACGAAAAATGGTTAAGGATATAATAAAAGATTTGATATGAAAATAATATGATTTATGGATGAACTAGTGCATTGCATTTTAAGTGTGGTAGTACTTCGTAAAGCCACGGGATCAATGAAGAAAGAAAGGTGTTGTTCATGACGGTCCATAGAAAGGAACCAGACGAAATAAGTTGAAGTTTGATTATGATGGTTACCCCAAGAGTATGACAAAATGAATTACTATTGGATTTAAAGGAGGTGTAATGTTGGAATATGGAACAACTGTAACTCCACGGATGAGTTAACACTATGCAAGTGCTGAAGTGGACCCATAACCCACAGGCCCAGGATTTGACCAAGGCACAAGCACAATCTTGTTGAAGGAAGAATTCTAGAAGAATATGTGATTTGATCAGCAGATGTTACATAGGATGTTACGTAAACCCCAAGATTGTGAAGAACGATAGATGTTTGGTTCAGCTTACAGAATCAATGGATTTACCCGAACCCAGTTCGAGGACAAGAGAAATTTCTTCAAAGCTTGTGAGGATGCCCGAGTGTTAGAAATACGAGATTCGCTAAACCTTATACAGGGTAATGATCTGGGTGCAGAATGGATTGATCACCATACCGACTTACTCTTATCATTCACTCTTGATATTTGGAATGGTAAATCTGAGAGACTTACCCATAGTAAAGTGACAACGCTCGTTGAAGCCTTGCTTAAGCCTTAAAATGGTATGATGATAAACCCATGTACATGGCAGCTGTTGCCTATCGTAGATTATATGGTGAGAATGAAGCCAAGGCCCCTTTTCTGCAGAAACCACTAATGGTAGACCACCATGAGTATTTCGATAGTTGTCTAGAATGGACGCAGACCTATCAGCTAAGAAGATCCAGTCTCGGACGAAGCTCATCTTTGACGAAGCGATCCAAGATTTTGAGGAAAACGCTATGACTATGACAGAAGAGCATTAATGAAGGAGCTATTGTAAGATATGTGAAGAGACAAATATCGTCGACACTCCACAGGAAGTACCTGAGTTTATTGGAACCCTAACCTTGCTTTTAAGCGTGGTAGCACCCCTGACCTTTCCGACCAAAATATTTGCTGGAAGACCCCCAACCCCTAACCTTTTCTTGCTAGCCTCTTCGAATCTCGAGGACGAGATTCATTTTAAGTGTGGTAGGTTTGTAACATCCCAAAATTCTAAATTTTGGAATGTTATATTAATTAAATAAATTTTATTGGTTGTTTGATTGATTGATTGAAATGAGTGGAATTTGAAACAAAAAAAATCGAATGAGAGGGAATAGAAGGACTTTCCCAAATTTTTCTATTTGAATCCCTATTTGATTTTTAGTTTGAATCTTGTAAAAATTCTCTGATAAAAAAATAATATGAGAAGAGGAAAATGACACTCCAAAAGATCAGAGACAATGTTGGGATTGAGATTCAAATTTGAAAAAAAATGCAAATTATTTGAAACTCAAATTCTATTTTGGAGTTATTTCGAAAACAAATGTTTTTTTTGTATTTTATTTGGCCGTCAAAAGATGTTCATGTTTTAGGAAATTTTATTGTAAAACTTTTGGTATATAAAATGCCTATATAGAATATTTGGTGTTTCTTCTTTTTATTAGTTTTCCTCACTGTTTAAAAATAATAATAAACATTTTTTTAATCCGCCCGGCCATGCCAGTGAGGCCCAGCCACATGACGGCCCAGCCTAGCGCTCGCGCTATGGCTAGCACCCGCGCGCACGTACGCTCGAGGGGAACTCCCAGGAGCGCCGCCGCCACCTCTCTCTCACGTGCGTCCCTCTCTCCCTTACCCTGGCGTTCGACCCCACCCGTCATCTTCTCCCCTCGCACGAAATCCCAGCTCGAGCACGGTTGCCATGCCGCACGCGCAAACGACGGAAACCCTATCTACGGCTTGCCCCCTGCCTCAAGAACATGTCCTATAAATACTCATCCACCTCCTCGTCCCACGCCCCCAAAACCCCACGCCGAAACCACTTCTACCTCACATGATCTTCGTTTGGATCTCGCTGGAGCCGAGACGGTTCACCGTAGATCCCGACATCGGTGAGCAACCCCGAACCACCAAATCTTGTCCAACATACTTCTCTCGTCTTTGCGCATCTCCTTGACATCGTTTCCTCATCCAGGGAGCACCGGAGCCTCGTCGTGGACCTCGCCCGACATTGCCGGAGCACTGAGTTCATCTTGACGCTCCACTCATGTCCGTCATCCCTGACCTTCACCTTCAACTAAAAATCGGACTGATGAGGACATGAATACCTTGGATACGACCAAAAATATTGCATACATGCATATTTGTCAAGTGATTTCTAATGCAAACTATTCAATAATCTATTTATGTTATCCAGAACAAAAATACTTCACACACTTTTGTGTTTTGTCTAATTGCAGGTGTATGGGACATTTGTACAATCCACATATGAAGATAAGGGAAAAGGAGAAGTTTAGGTTGTGTTCAAAAAGTCCTCTCACGTCACTTTTGGGCCAAGAGAAGATAGAGTCCAAGTCTCTCACGTTCTGGATTCAGATTCGGACTGCACAGACATACCTGACTCAAAATGCCAACAACTTTTTCATACGGACTCCGAATTGGGTGATTCTTTTTTTGTTGGAAACTAGATTTCGTGCTCTTTCCAACCCAATTGGATTCAACTTCAAACTCATCCGGAGTGTTGAGTTACGGACGAAACAATCTGACGTTGCAGCAGAATCCGAGTCAAACTACAAGCCCAAATGTGTTGCATCACCTCCACTTGGGCCCATGAGCCTTGTACGACCTAGGGTTAGTTTTAGGCTGCCTTGGGACGTCCTCCCACCTCCTTGGCCGCCACCCCTTGCTCCTATATAAGTAGATCCATCTAGTAGCTTTTTCCTTGGGATTTGTTTAGTTAAAAGTTAGCCATTGCAACTTCGTGTACTTCGTTTGTGTCCAACGACCAGACCAAGACCGCTTCCGGATCCCCCCCATTATCAATACTTTATATATATTTGCGATATTCAGATTGCTTTATCATATTCTTGCTCGTTCTTCGATTGCTTGTAGGAATAGACCTTTGTGCTCAGGCTGACCATGCTTCCAGCATCGTCGGTAACCTCAGGAGATTGGTTTAGCAGTTGCTAAGGCGCAACGTCGTGCACGTTTGTAGTCGGATCGTCAAAGTCGTCTCCACCAAATCGATAGTTATCATCTCATCGAAAGATCGGGACCCTCGCCTCTATCACGGACCCCCTCGGAGTCCTCCACCCACTGGACATCGCCATCTCCGCCGCCGGTCACCGGAGCCGTCGCCCCCGACGACATCCACTTCCCTGCCTACACGAGCTCCTCTCTGTAAGCAAAGAGCGCCTCCCTCCTTTTAGATCGAACCGGCTCCCCGGTCTTCTGTTAAATAAACGCATGTGTACGTATTGTTAAGTTTCGCCCGAGCATTTGGTAGCTACAGATCGCACCCCCGTAGGCCCATTAGCGCATGTTTGTTTTTTTGTCTGTATTTTCGTTTCTGTTTTTGAAACAGAAAAGTTTCAGTTTCGTAAATTCTATATCTATTAGGTTATTTAGAGTTTTTGATTGATTCTTTTTGCTCTAGTCTGCAAATTTCCTCTAGTTTCTGTATAAAATAATTTCGGCCATGTTTGTAGTTTTAAAAATTGTGTTATTTAAGTTTTAGTCAGATTAGTATTTCGTCTATAAAGTGTGCTAGGATTAACTTTTTTAGTGTTTCTTTTTTTTACTGCTTTGTTTTGACCTTGCCTAGCAGTAGGATTAAATTGGGCATTTATAGATTTTTTATAAAATTAGTTTATCACAAAAACAAGCCTGTTTTAGTTTAATTCATTTTGTTGCTGTTTTATTTTGTTTTTATTACTTTAAATATTGTTTCCACCTCTGTTTTATTTTATTTCTGATTATTTTCTGTAGTTATAGAGGGTGAACTTTTATTTATAGAAAAATATAATGTTTATTTCTTTTTCTTGTTTTGTTTTAATCATAACTAGAGTTTAAAAAACAGTTTTTAGGTGTTTCTTTTTGCTAGTAAAAGTTTATGAAAAATACCTTTTGTTATTTTAATAAACACTATAGTTCCTTTCCGTTAATTTACTTTAGTGTTTTAATTGCTATTAAGTTTTACTTAGGGCAAAACTATATTAGTTGTTTACAGTTTTAGACTTTCCCTAGTAGTTTTCTATGTACTTTTATTCGAGGGTTCTTTGGAATTTGTTTGAGTTTTATTATTGAGTTTCCTTGTTGTTTTGATTGTTATTTTGAGTGGTAGAATGATTGCTTATGTGAATGCCATGTTTATTATTATAGATTTCATCGGAGAGTTGCGTATAGTCTTATCAAGTTTCTGAGAGCGTTATTATTCTTCATCAACTTACCAGGCAAGTTCACTTTGACCATGTTTTCCGTACCTATGTTTATTTGCATGTAGTATCACCCTTTTAACAGTCTCTCCAGTAGTGTTATTGAATCTTGTAGTTGAGTAGAATGCATGAGGTAGGAACCCATCTCCCTGTTACCAAACCCGGGACGTTATATATTTTTAATGCTACGCTATAGTAGACGGGGTTTGGTATGAGTGCATGAGAGTGGTGTGAAGAAGGAGGACTCTACGTCAATGGCGACAACTTCATGATGGCACCGACCAAGACTGCATCTTCAGGACTCCTCAAGATTTCGAGACTCGAGACAAGAATTCAATACACACTACTGGGTGAAGGACGGTTGACGGGCACCCTGGAGAAACCAGTGCTTGGCCGGGATGCATGGAGAAGCGCCATGACATCTTGCGGAAAGCTTCACCCAGACTCAAAGAGACCGAAGGATACTTCATGCCTGGAAGCTTACCTATGCAACCGCAAGTCACTATGGGCTCTGGCTTGGTTGACCTTAGTGGTGACTCTGGCTGGGACGGTGCTAGCAGATGTAGAACTACGGTAGGATTGGATGAGCACCGGACAGTGGTCAGAGGAACTCTTCGGAAGACCATGTTTCGGTCATCTTGTTCTCAAACACCCTGAAGTACGAGAATGTAAAGAGAGGGATCGAATCTTGCGGGTAAAGTGTACAAACCTCTGAGAGGCTTAAAACCTAATCGATTAGCCGTGTCCCCGGTTACGGACAATTTGAGCCTCTGGACTTGGATCTATCTCGGAACTCTCAACACCGGACTGATAATTTAATTGTGGGCAACTTATGATGATTTGGGTATGAGACATCGGTTGGCGAAACCATGTCATGACAGAAAACTCCGTAGTACAGACTCCTGATATTCCTTTGTTGTATGGAAAATAAAACCAGCTTTTATGCAAACAAAACTCAGATACAGAGCCACAAAGCCATATTGCATATAGTATGGTTTATCATTTGTTTTATCTTATTGTGATCTTGCCGGTGCATTCAATGTACTGACCTACACGGCTGCAACATATCATGTTGCAGATATTTCTTCGACGAGTAAGAGTTACGTTACAGGGTTACGGTCTACACTCAACTTGCCGATGGCGTTGATGGGACTCCACACCCGATTGTTTGTTTCCGCTGAGACATATGAGGTATATATCTCAGTTTTACGTTATTTATACATGTGATTGCACTTTGATATATACATTGATGTACTGTGTGTGCCAGCATACCGATCCAGGGATGGCACAGATACACAGAGGCTTGACTGTCTGAGGTCGGGTCGCTACAACTTGACTAGCTCGTTGATCAAAGATGGTTAAGTTTCCTAACCATTGATGATGTAGGGTAGGAACCCTATCGCCCGATCTTTCACGAAACGAGCGGAATCCCGCGAAGAACACGAAGAACACAAAGGGGAAAACGAGAGAAAACACTCAAACCAACATGAATAGATCACACATGTGCTAGATCCTCGAATACATAAAGTAAGATACACGGTCCACGATCAACTAGGGACGATACACGGTAACCGGTCTTCTCCGTGAGGAGGTCTTGAATCCACGGGGGGGGGGGGGGATATTCCCTTAGAAATGGGGCTTGAATCCAAAGGGATCTTCTCCGTAGAGTCTGCGGTCTCTCTCGTGGAGTAGATCCGATATGGATGAGCGTAGCTCTATCTTTCAAATGAGCTAAACCAACGCTAACCCTAGAAAGGAGGAGGGAGAGGTATATTTATAGTCTTAGTGCAAAAGGGGGTGAAGTGAAGGGGTACATGGGCCTCAGCCCGCAACTGGACACAGCCAGGTACCGAACGTCCGCTGGGGACCGGTCGTCCGGTGGCTCATGGGCGGCCGGACATACGGTGGGGCCCGGTCATCTGCTCCTTCTGGCTCGGATGCTGGTGTAGCGGATTTCCGGTCTGGACCGGTTGTCCGGTCGCCGGTCGTCCGGTGGCGTCGAACGTCCGCTCGTTTGGCTCGGGCGCAGGGACACCGGTCGTCCGGTCTGGATCGGTCATCCGGTGGATCTTCAGGTGCCGGACGTCCGAACCCGACCGGTCATTCGGTGGCTGCAGCTTCTTCGACAGCTCTTCTTCTTGCGTCTTCGTTTCCACGCTTACCTCGTGAATGGTGTAGGTGTTCCTTGGCGCTTGCACTCCTCCACAGCGTCCACAACATTCCGATAATACCTATGCATGCACACGGGAGAAGTGTCAAGTAGTATACCATCCTCGAAGGGGTCAAGTGAGCACGTGTAATGGATATGATTCACCTTTGTGTATGTGAAGTAGATGTCCCACGTGTCACTCGCCGAACGGACACTTGACATGGTGATGTCCATAGGATGCTCCGCATCGTCTCCCCTCCCTTGGGGAAGATCCGACCTCGGATCAAAATCCAAATCACCATGGGAAAGAGATGGCGTCGCCGTGTTGGAGTGGTTGATCACCAAGTTCTCATCATATTGAAGCTCGAAATGGGAACTCTCCAATGTCGCACCATCTTGGGATTCCTTCAAAAGGAACAAAGACAACAAACACTTGGAAAAACAAATATGGTTAGCGTTAGTGCAAAACCAAGCATTCAAGAGGTGATTCACCAAACAAGTGTCGTCATCATGCAAAGCATATGGTTTGACAAAGGATTGTGACATGGCATATAAGCACATAAATTGAGCACAAGCAAAGATATCATGGGGACAAGCAAGTAAATGTGAGGTAGTGATGCAAATATGCGTGACAAGAGAAGAAGCATCTACCTCAAGTTCATAGCAAGCATTCACAAATTTCTCAATGAAAGGTCTATGGTAGGCATAGGAATCATTCACAACACCAAATAAAATGAAGTGTCTAAACACATGGGTCAAGTGCAAGACAATCCAAGCATAATGTGCATAGGGTGTAGTGAATATTGTGTGGCACTCAACACAATAGAAAGAGCAAGTGTTCATCAGGTGTGAGGCAATCGAGGCAAGCATGTAGAAATCGATGGGACATGGCATATGTGAAGTGATGACATTGTTGCAACCAAACATGTGATAGGAGCAAGTAATCCAAGAATTGGATGCAACATACAAGGCATATATATCATGATGCATGGAATAGTGAAAATGACAAGTTGAAGCAAGATCTCTAACATGTGCGCAAGCAAGGGGTCCAAGATGACAAAGTCTCATGGTGCAAGCAACACAAGTAGTATGATCCGTCATATCCATGCTCAAGAAAGATGTCACCTTGAGGGCGTGTCCTTGTGCATTATTCACAATGCGGAAGTGGTAGGAAAGGTGTTGGAGAAGCGAGTCATGGTAGAATTGATGAGGCTCTCTCTCTAGAGCTCGAATGGTCAACTCATGTGAAGCTGAAGTCGACAAAAGGTCCAAGTATCCTACACATGCACAAAAGAAAGCAAAGAATGTATGCGCATGGTAGATAAACACATCATCCATCATGATGGTTCTCTTCTTTTGCACATAGCCATTAGAAGTACAAGTGCATGAATAATATGATGCAACAATGGCTATATTCATGGCAGTAGGTATATGGTGCAAAGAGGCAAGACAAGCATGCTTCACAAGGAATATGTCAAAATCTCCAAACATATGCGAGAAGGCTATGGGAGCAATCTCATTAACAAGACTAAAATCATTGGTGCATTCAACACATGGAAAACCATCTAGCATGAGAGACGCAACATATGGAGATATATGACAAGAAGCAACAACAATCATGTGGAAAGCATGTAGATGGTTGTCATCAACCGCATGAAATGAGCAAGTATGAATCATTAGTGATGCAACATAAGCAAGCATAGTAATCAAGTCGTGCAAGCTAGTAGTGCGAAGATGCAACATACTAGAGGAAATCATGGCAATCATGTCATGTGAGCAAATAATAGACATAGACAATGCACATGACATATCGCAAGCATGAACACAAAGCAAGATGAAAGTATCATCATAGGCATGGGGTACAAAGCAAACATAGCAATAGCAAGCAATATCTCCACCAAGCTTGCTAATACACATACAAGTATGAGAATCAATCATTATGTGTAATGCAAAGCATGGGTCACGAATGCATGGCAAAAGCATAGTAATGAGCACATCATGCAAAGTGAACATGGCAAGATGGGCATAGAATATGTAGTGGACAATAACCCATAGCCAAGTAAGGGTCATGTACAAGAATTGCGCGAAGAGAGCTGTGGGAAAGACAATCCATGGGATCCCAAGTCATCGTTGCTCTCTAGAGCTCGTTTTGTCAACTCGTGGGATTGCGAGGTTGACAAGTATTCATGGGTACCTACACAAAAGAAACACAAACCAAAGAAATTGTGTGTGTCGTAAATGTACACATCATCCATCATGATGTGTATGTGCACGTGAGAGTTAGTACAAGATAAGCATCACTCAAAGAAATTTGATGCATGGTATAAGAACATGTCATCCATCATGAAAGAATAGTTATTGTGTATAACACGATGGGGATGCAAATTGAGCATACAAGTATAAGGATCATGCAATGGATGGGAGTGATCAAGATTTCGTAAAATGTATCAGGAAACTATGGGGGTCTCCTCATGTGCAATATTGGACACATCATATGGAGAAAATGGGTAATACCTAAAACAATGCACATCCGAAGCTAGGTGGTCATGGCATGGCATATGAGATAAAGGATGCAAAGGGAGCATATCAGTATCATCACAAGAAAAACAAATGCCGATAACCATGGGCTTGTCATCTATGCCATATGTGCAAATTGGGATTATGTTAATGGCATATGCATAGTCACTATGAAGAGATTGCAAATATGACATATGATTGATCTCATGCATAGCATATGACAAGTCAAGCGGATTGGCAAACATGATGTGATTGAGAGAATTAGCACAAGAAATCCTATTTAACATGGCATCACAACTAAGAGACTCCACATGGCAATCATCATAGTCATCATAAATGGGTAAATCGACGCATGGGGAAATCATACTAGCATGAAGCATGTCAATAGAGGGATCAACATCATGAAAGCAATCAATGTCAAGAATGTCCACTAGTAGGACTAGAGCATCACCGTCACCTATGTTACCGTTTTCATTCCACTCAAATGGTGTAGGTGAGGTGGGAAAGACCAAATGGTGGTCATCTTCATCTTGATGGAACCATGTGGGGGGTGCATCATATTCCACCATGGCCATCGTCTTGTCCAAAAGTAGGACGTAGTCGTCGTGAATCGGCGCGTCATCATAGATGGGACCTAGCACCAAATGAGAAGACACAATAGAGGTAGAGGTCAAGTCGCTAGTGTTGAAAGTGGCCTCGCATGACCTATCAACTATCTCACTCTCTCTATGTGGTGGTTCACACACTCCCTCAAAATAGGTGCACTCAATCTCACGTATGGTGGAGTCACTCATCTCACTCAAGTGGTGGGGGTTGTGGCTCTCCTCACATGGGAATTGATGCAACACATCATATATGGGGCTAGTGGTGAAGTCACTCTCACTCTCAATATGGTGGCAAAAGTCACTCAAGTCATCAAACGTTGCCGTGGTCTAAGGGAAATCCCATGCTCAACCATCTCATCGTTGTCGTCATGGATGAAGGCCGAAGATGGCACATCATAACTCTCGCCTCCTAAGATGGAAGCATCATGCTTGCTCGCCACCTTGTCGCTCACCTTCAAAGCTTGGTCCTTGAGGGTCTCCGTAGTCGTACTCGTCGCTGCACCGTCTTGGAAAAGAGTCATGGAGGACTCGGCATCATCAATGCCACAAAGAGGGATGGCGTCGAACTTGGGAGTATCGTCTTGGAGCTCGTCGGGCTTGGACATCGTGGTGGTACTAGCCTCATGCTCGTTCTCATGGAGCTTGGTCGTCGCGAAGTGAGCTTGGGGTGGAGAAACTTTGGCCTTCATGAGTTCTTGTTCCGCCTTGAGAGCACCAATGTACTTGTCGTCCAAGGACTTGTAGTTCTCGAGGAAGATCATCTTGGAGATGTCGTTGTGCAATCCCATCATGAAGTGGAACTTCATCGAAATGGGGTCGTCCACGCCGGCTCGTCGCAAGGCAATCTTCATCTCCTTGAAGTACTCGTCGATGGACTTGGATCCTTGGATGGTGTTCTCCAATTGGCATTGAAGTTGTTCCGTGTAGGTTGGAGGCAGAAACTCTCGCCGCAAAGCTCTCTTCGTCTTGGGCCAACTCATGTTGTAGCTCTCCGAAGGTGTGTGAAGCCACCATGTGGATGCGTAGTCGTGGAAGTTCCTTGTGGCGCACTTCACTTGATCTTCGGGAGGGACTTGATGTAGCTTGAGGTAGTCGTCCATCAAACTCTCCCACTCGAGATACTCCTCGGGTTCTTGAGTCCCATAAAAAGGAATCGTGTGGTTGATGTCAAGGTCGTAGTAGCTCGTGGAAGTCGCGGACTTGAGCTTGGGGAGCTTCTCTTGAGCGTAGTTTTGAGGTTCTTGTTGGCGAAGATGCCATATATCCAAAGGTGAAGATGCCTTGAAGTCGCTTGGCGAAGATGCCAAAGTAGTTGGTGTAGCCGTATCTCCGTCTTGGTGGTGCTTGTCTCACAGTCTTCTCTTGTGGTCATGAAGTTTGGACTTGGCGTGAAGTAGGGCTTGTTGCGAATTGTAGGTAGGCGCATCTCGAGCATCTTCATGATGATGTTGTCGTTGTCATGCTTGAGCTCGATGTAGATGTCGTTCGTCGTCGTCGTCCACATGTTGCCTGGAGGTGACTTGCCCTTCATGACGAGGTGGATCACAAACGTGATGGTGGTCGCCATGGAGATGTGGACGAGGATGACTTGCGCTTGCATCATTTTTGCGCTCCGAAGACTTGTGACTTGAACGTCGCCGCCTTGAGGATGATGAAGGGGAAGAACGGCTGATCAACAAGGTCCGAATCTCCTCCATCCTTTCATATTGCTCCTCCTTTTGTGCGGAAAGCTTGTTGTTGATGTAGTTGTACACGTCGTCATTGTTGTGGAAGACCGGAGATGAAATGCCTTGCCTATCCATCACAAGATTCGAGCCAATATGAGTGGAGAAAGAGAAGAATGAATACCAAATGTACCTTGATCGAAGTTGAAAGTGGATCAATGATCACTCCAATGTGGACAAGGAAATAGCACAATTGGTACCAATTCTTGTCGGTTTCTCACACCTACAAAAGTAAGGCTTATGGTGGAGCTCGGTGAGGATAGTGGCACAAAAATTTAATGCAAAATGTTAGCAAGAGTAAATAATGTTGAAAGAGATTCACAAATTCACAAGTGTAACAAGTAGACCAATAGCAATATGTGGCACACCGAAACACACACACAGATAGATAAATGGGGTCGTGCAACCAAGGATGAGCACAAAATGTGGAATCCACGGAAAACGCTCGTGTTGGAAAACTCAAGAGAGACGCTAGCACGATTGCTCTATAGGCGGATACGACACTTGTGCACAACCTATGATATGCAAAATGGATAAACTTTCTATCCCAAGTATGCTATGTACGTATGGTTCCCGGTGTTTGATCCAAGATGATCGGATATGACAATCTTATGCAATGTGGTGGATGCTATGGCTATTGCTTACAAGCTTCTTTGCTCTTTCTCTTTTGCTTAAAAGCTTATTCTTTTTTTTAATATCCACATTGCGAAATGCACAAACCAAGATAGTAATTGTGTATATGCGGGAACAAACTTGAGGCACACCAGATGATATGATACCAATATGATATGGTATGTATGCAATGTATGGTGTAGATCACTAATGTGCACAAGTAACGTTGCCGGCAATACTCAAATGGCTAGTCTCGATAGGCAAGTAACGCAAAATGGGCTAGGAGTTAACAATGCAATTGCAATGGGAATGTACAATGGAGGGGTACCACGATACCAAGATGATATGGAGGTTACCGTCCGTGTCGATGATTAGTGGCGGTGATCTTGACGGAGATACCAAGATGATGGAGACTCGTCCCTAAGTAGACAAAACACCTTAGGAAATGGAAAAACCACAACTCAAAATCTCAAGGACAAAAGTCAAATGGTGGTAGCGGAATGCGGTGGTGTTGCACTAGGCAATGCGGAAGTGGAGGTTATGGTGGTGGACTATACACGGTGTCGGAGTTGAAAGCACGATCCCTAAGTAGCCGAAACACCTTAGGAGACACAACTCACAACACAAACAAAATTGGGTTAAGTTGAGATGACGGAAGTGTATAGTGGTCAAGCCTAAGCGGAAGTGGTGGTGGTGGTTGATGAAGAAGCAACCGTCCCTAAGTAGCCGAAACACCTTAGGAGACTCAAGTCACAACTCAAACAAGCACATATGCGCTGGGGATCAATATGGGTTAAGTTGAGGTGGCGGAAGTGTATGGTGGGCAAGGTTATGCAGATGTGGTGGTGGTGGTTGACGAAGAAGAGACCGTCCCTAAGTAGCCTAGACACCTTAGGAGACTCAAATTACTCCTCAAGCAACCACTAATGCGATGGGGAACAAAATTGGTTAGGTTGCGGAAGGCTATGGTGGTGTAGCGGATGATATGGTGGAGGGCCTAGGAAAACTTGCCAAATTTCAGAAAATTTGATGGAGTCAAATGATGTTGGTGGTATTTTTGTGGGAAGGGGGATGTCAAGAGCTTCAAAACGAGCTAAAGAACGTCAAAAACGGAGTTCGGATGAATTAGTTATGGCCGAAACAAAATTTGAGCGAAGTTGATATCTACAGGTAGCGGATGTCCGGAAAAAACGGTCGTCCAGTCGGGTCGGAAATCCGCTGATTCTGCTCGGGTTAGGGTGTTCCGGTCGTCCGATAAGGTCGGACGTCCGGTGGTTCCTGCGGCTCCGGACGTCCAGTGGTTCCTGCGGCTCCGGACGTCCGGTAAGGTGACGGTCGTCCGGTGTATTGGGGTCAACTCCAGATCCGCGATTTGGGACGCGATTTTGGGCGGAATTTGAGGATTTTGGGGTCAAAATTGATGAGATTTCGTGGATGAAAGATGGGGAAACTTGGGGAGATGCTAGATCCACTCGAAACCAAGCAAATCCATGGATCAAAATCAGGAAAACATTATCAAACCAACAAATCACAAAAAAAATTGGGGCTATTTTTGGTGGGGATTTTTGAATTTAGGACGAAATCAAGCAAAATAAGGCTAGAAAACGGTGGGGGAGGCTCCGAAATCATGATCAACGTGGCTCATGATACCAAGATGATGTAGGGTAGGAACCCTATAGCCCGATCTTTCACAAAAGGAGCGGAATCCCGCGAAGAACACGAAGAACACAAAGGGGAAAAGAAGAGAAAACACTCAAACCAACATGAATAGATCACACATGTGCTAGATCCTCGAATACATAAAGTAAGATACATGATCCACGATCAACTAGGGACGATACAAGGTAACCGGTCTTCTCCGTGAGGAGGTCTTGAATCCACGGGGGGGATCTTCCCTTAGAAAGGGGGCTTGAATCCAAAGGGATCTTCTCCGTAGAGGCCGCGGTCTCTCTCGTGGAGTAGATCCGATATAGATGAGCATAGCTCTATCTCTCAAATGAGCTAAACCAACGCTAACCCTAGAAAGGAGGAGGGAGAGGTCTATTTATAGTCTTAATGCAAAAGGGGTGAAGTAAAGGGGTACATGGGCCTCAGCCCGCAACTAGACACAGCTAGGTACCGGACGTCCGCTGGGGACCGGTCGTCCGGTGGCTCGTGGGCAGCCGGATGTCCGATGGGGGCCGGTCGTCCGCTCCTTCTGGCTCGGATGCTAGTGTAGTGGATTTCCGGTCTGGACCAGTCGTCCGATGGCGTCGGACGTCCGCTCGTTTGGCTCGGGTGCAGGGACACCGGTTGTCCGGTCTGGACCGGTCGTCCAGTGGATCTTCAGGCGCCGGACGTCCGGACCCGACCGGTCGTCCGGTGGCTGGAGCTTCTTCGACAGCTCTTCTTCTCGCGTCTTCGTTTCCACGCTTCCCTCGCGGATGGTGTAGGTGTTCCTTGGCGCTTGCACTCCTCCACGTCGTCCGCAGCGTTCCGACAATACCTATGCATGCACATGGGAGAAGTGTCAAGTATTATACCATCCTCGAAGGGGTCAAGTGAGCACGTGTAAAGGATATGATTCACCTTTGTGTATGTGAAGTAGATGTCCCACGTGTCACCCGCCGAACGGACTCTTGAAATGGTGATGTCCATAGGATGCTCCGCATCAATTGACATGGGTTGTCATTTGATTAACGAGATCACACCATTACGAGAATGATGTGATTGACTTGACCAATTCTGTTAGCTTATCACCTGATCGTTTAGTATGTTGCTATTGCTTTCTTCATGACTTATACATGTTCCTATGACTATGAGATTATGCAACTCCCGTTTACCGGAAGAACACTTTGTGTGCTACCAAACATCACAACGTAACTGGGTGATTATAAAGGTGCTCTATAGGTGTCTCCGAAGGTACTTGTTGGGTTGGCATATTTCGAGATTAGGATTTGTCACTCCGATTGTCGGAGAGGTATCTCTGGGCCCTCTCGATAATGCACATCACTTAAGCCTTGAAAGCTATGCAACTAATGAGTTAGTTGCGAGATGATGTATTACGGAACGAGTAAAGAGACTTGCCTGTAACGAGATTGAACTAGGTATTGAGATACCGACGATCGAATCTCGGGCAAGTAACATACCAGTGACAAAGGGAACAACGTATGTTGTTATGCGGTCCGACCGATAAAGACTTTGTAGAATATGTGGGAGCCAATATGAACATCCAGGTTCCGCTATTGGTTATTGACTAGAGACATGCCTCGGTCATGTCTACATAGTTCTCGAACCCGTAGGGTCTGCATGCTTAACGTTTCAATGACAATTATATTATGAGTTTATATGTTTTGATGTAACGAAGGGTGTTCGGAGTCCCGGATGCGATCACGGACATGAAGAGGAGTCTCGAAATGGTCGAGACATGAAGATTGATATATTGGAAGCCTATGTTTGGATATCGGAAGTGTTTTGGGTGAAATCGGGATTTTACCGGAGTACTGGGAGGTTACCGAAACCCCCTGGGGACTTAATAGGCCTTAGTGGGCCTTACTGGAAAGAGAGGAGAGGCGGCCAGGGCATGGGCCGCGCCCCTCCCCCCTAGTCCGAATAGGACAAGGAGAGGGGGCCGGTGCCCCCCCCCCTTCCTTCTTCTCCTCCACCTCTTCCCCTCTCTCTCTCTCCTAGTCCAACAAGGAAAAGGGGGGAGTCCTACTCCCAGTAGGAGTAGGACTCCTCCTGGCGCGCCCCTCTCTAGGCCGGCCGCACCCCGCTTGCTCCTTTATATATAGGGGCAAGGGGGCACCCCATAGACACAACAATTGATCGTTTGATCTTTTAGCCGTGTGCGGTGCCCCCCTCCACCATAGTCTACCTCGATAATACTGTAGCGGTGCTTAGGCGAAGCCCTGCGTCGGTAGAACATCATCATCATCACCACGCCGTCGTGCTGACGAAACTCTCCCTCAACACTCGGCTGGATCGGAGTTCGAGGGGCGTCATCAGGCAGAACGTGTGCTAAATTCGGAGGTGCCGTACGTTCGGTACTTGATCGGCCGGATCGTGGAGACGTATGACTACATCAACCGCGTTGTGCTAACGCTTCCGCTTTCAGTCTATGAGGGTACGTAGACAACACTCTCCCCTCTCGTTGCTATGCATCACCATGATCTTGCGTGTGCATAGGATTTTTTTTGAAATTACTACGTTCCCCAACAATGGTAACCTCCATATCATCTTGGTATCATGGTATCCCTCCATTGTATATTCCCTTGCCATTGCATTGTTAACCCCTAGCCCATTTTGCATCACTTGCCTATCGAGACTAGTCATTTGAGTATTCCCGGCAATGTTACTTGTGCACATTAGTGTTCTACACCTTCCATTGCATACATACCATACCATATCATATAGGTATCATATCATCCCTTGTGCCACATGTTTGTTCCCGTATATACCCAATTGCTATCTTGGTTTGTGCATTTCGCATTGTGGCCGCATACAAAAAAAAGAATAAGCTTTTAAGCAAAAGAGAAAGAGCAAAGAAGCTTGTAAGCAAGTGCCATAGCATCATACCCCATTGCATATAAGATTGTCATATCCGATCATCTTGTATCATACCATCGGAACATCATACACAAAGCATACTTGGGATAGAAGTTGTTACATTTTGCATCTTATAGGTTGTGCACAAGTGTCGTATCTGCCTATTGAGCAATCGTGCTAGCGTCTCTTCTGAGTTGTGCAACACGAGCGTTTTCTGTGGATTCCACATTTTGTGCTCATCCTTGGTTGCACAACCCCATTTATCTATCCGTGTGTGCGTTTCCGTGTGCCATTCATTGCTATTGGTCTACTTGTTACACTTGCGAATTTGTGAATCTCTTTCAACATTATTGACTCTTGCTAACATTTTGCATCAAATTTTTGTGCCATTATCCTCACCGAGCTCCACCATAAGCCTTATTTGTGTAGGTGTGAGAAACCGACAAGAATTGGTACCAATTGTGCTATTTCCCTGTTACATCATTGAGTGATCATTGATCCATCTTCAACATTGGTCAAGGTACATTTGGTATAGTTCTTCTCCTTTCTCCACTCATATCGGCTCGAGTTTTATGATGGATAGGCAAGGCATTTCACCTTTGGTCTACAATAACAACGACGAGTTCGATGCCACGAAAAACTACACCGACGCCAAGATGCAAGCTCAAATGGAAGATATCAAGGCCCTCATAAAGTCCTACAAGCGATCCTCCTCATCTTCAAGAAGACGCTCAAGTACACATGCTTCCAAGCTACCATCTCCGGCAAGGTCACATCGGCATCGACACCATCACCACCACGAACGTGAAGGTCAAGAGCTCAACACCAACAACCGCTGAACGACTTCACCATCTCCCTTGGCATCTTCGCCAACAAGCACCTCAAGACTACGCTCAAGAGAAGCTCCCCAAGCTCAAGTCCACGACTTCCACGAGCTACTACGACCTCGACATCGACCATGAAATTCCTTTCTTTGGAACTCAAGAACCTGAGGAGTATCTCGAGTGGGAGCGCCTAATGGACGACTACCTCAAGCTACATCAAGTTCCTCCCGAAGATCAAGTGAAGTGCGCCACAACGAACTTCCATGACTACGCGTCCACATGGTGGCTTCACACACCTTTGGAGAGCTATGACATGAGTTGGCCCAAGACAAAGAGAGCTTTGTGGCGAGAGTTCGTGCCTCCAACCTACACGGAACAACTTCAACGCCAATTGGAGAACACCATCCAAGGATCCATGCCCATCGATGAGTACTTCAAGGAGATGAAGAAAGCATTGCGACGAGCCAGCGTGGACAACCCCATTTTGATGCAGTTCTACTTCATGATGGGATTGCACAACAACATCTCCAAGACGATCTTCCTCAAGAACTACAAGTCCCTCGATGACAACTACATTGGTGCTCTCAAGGTGGAACAAGAACTCATGAAGGCCAAAGCTTCTTCACCCCAAGCTCACTTCACGACGACCAAGCTCCATGAGAACGAGCATGAGGCTAGTACCACCACGACGTACAAGCCTGACGAGCTCCAAGACGATGCTCCCAAGTTCGACTTCACCGCCATCCCTCTTTGTGGCATTGATGATCCCGAGTCTACTTCGACTCTTTTTCAAGATGGTGCGGCAACGACTACGACTACAGAGATCATCAAGGACCAAGCTTTGGAGACGAGCGACATGGTGACGAGCAAGGATGATGCTTCCATCTTAGGACGCGAGAGTAATGTTGTGCCACCTTCGGCATTCATCCACGGCGACAGCGATGAGATGGTTGAGCATGGGATTTTCCCTTCGACCACGGCGACATATGATGACTTGAGTGACTTTAGCCACCATATTGAGAGTGAGAGTGACTTCACCACTAACCCGATATATGATGTGTTGCCACAATTCCCATGCGAGGAGAGCCACAACCCCCACCACTTGAGTGAGATGAGTGACTCCACCATATGTGACATTGAGTGCACTTACCATGAGTGAGTGAACCAGCACATAGAGAGCGTGAAATAGTTGATAGGTCATGTGAGGCCACATTCAACACTAACAACTTGACCTCTACCTCTATTGTGTCTTCTCATTTGGTGCTAGGTCCCATATATGATGACGCACCGATTCGCGATGACTTCATCCTCCCTTTGGACAAGACGATGGCCATGGTGGAATATGATGCACCCCCACACGGTTCCATCACGATGATGATCTTGACCACCATTTGGTCTTACCCACCTCACCTACACCACTAGAGTGGAATGAACAAGGTAACATAGGTGAAGGTGATGCTCTAGTCCCACTGGTGGACATTCTTGAGATTGAGTGCTTGCATGATGTTGATCAACCTATTACCATGCTTCATGCTAGTGCGACTTCCCCATGCGATGGTTTACCCATTTATGATGAGTATGATGATTGTCATGTGGAGTCTCTTAGTTGTGATGCCATGTTACATAGGATTTCTTATGACAATTCTCTAGGTCACATCATGTTTGACAATCCGCTTGACTTGTCATATGCTATGCATGAGATCAATCATATGTCATATTTGCAATATCTTCATAGTGACTATGCATATGCCATTCAAATAAACCCAATTTGCACATATGGCATAGATGACAAGCCCATGGTTATTGGCATTTGTTTTTCTTGTGATGATATTGATATGCTCCCTTTGCATCATTTATCTCATATACCATGCCATGACCACCTAGCTACGGATATGTATTGTTTTGGATGTTGTCCATTTTCTCCATATGATGTTTCCAATATTGCTCATGAGGAGACCCCCATAGTTTCCTCATACATGCTAGGAGATTTTGGATTATCCTATCCATTGCATGATTCCAATATTTGTGTGCACAATATGCTTCCCATGAATGAACGTTCTTTTGATGTGCCATATACTTGCATTCTCAATTTGTGTCCCCATCGTGTTATACATAATAACTATTCTTTCATTATGGATGATATGTTCTTATACCATGCTTCAAATTTCTTTGAGCGATTCTTATCTTGTGCTAACTCTCACATGCACATACACATCATGATGGATGATGTGTACATTTACACCACACACAATTTCTTTCGCTTGTGTATTTTTTGTGTAGGTACCCATGAATACTTGTCAACCACACAATCCCATGAGTTGAAAAAGGAGCTCTAGAGAGCATTGATGACTTGGGATCCCATGGATTGTCTTTCCCACCGCTCTCTTCGCGCAAAGACTTCGCGCATTCATTCTACATGGCCCTCACTTGGCTATGTGTTATTGTCCATTACATATTATATGCCTATCTTGCCATGTTCACTTTGCATGATATGTTCATTCCTATACCTTTGACATGCATTTGTGACCCATGCTTTGCATTACACATGATGATTAATTCTAGTACTTTTATGTGTATTTGCAAGCTTGGTGGAGATATTGCTTGCTATTGCCATGTTTGCTTTGTACCCCGTGCCTATGATGATACTTTCATCTTGCTTTGTGTTCGTGCTTGCGATATGTCATGTACATTGCCTATGCCTATTATTTGCTCTCATGACATGATTGCCATGATTTACTCTAGTATGTTGCATCGCCGCACTACTAGCTTGCACGACTTGATTACTATGATTTCTCGCCTTGTTGCACCACCGATGATTGATACTTGATCGCTTCATGCGGCTGATGACAACCATCTACATGCTTTGCATGACATGATTGTTATTGCATCTTGTCATATATCTCCATGTGTGGCCACTCTCATGTTAGACGATTTGCCATTTATTGAGTGCAACAATGATTCTACTCTTGCTCATGAGATTGCCCCCATAGCATTTTTCACATATATTTGGAGATTTTCACATATTTCTTGTGAAGCCTGCTTGTCTTACCTCTTTGCACCATATACCTAGTGCCATGAATATAGCCATTGTTGTATCATATTATTCATGCACTTGTTCTTCTAATGGTTATGTGCAAGAGAAGAGAACCATCATGATGGATGATGTGTTTATCTACCATGCGCATACGTTCTTTATTTTGTTGTGTGCATGTGTAGGATACTTGGACTTTGTGTCAACTTCCACGTCACATGAGTTGACCATTCGAGCTCTTAAGAGCGAACCACCTTCTACCACGACGATTCTCCATCACACTTGCTTGTACTTCGGCATTGTGAAGAATGCACAAGGATACGCCATCAAGGTGACATCTTTCGTGAGCATGGATATTATGGATCATACTACTTGTGTTGCTTGCACCTTGGGACTTATTGGTCATCTTGGACCATTTGATTGCGCACATGTTGGAGATCTTGCTTCGACTTCTCATTTTCACCATTCCATGCATCATGATATATATGCCTTGTGTGTTGCATCCAATTCTTGGATTACTTGCTCCTCTCATATGTTTGGTTGCAGCAATGTCATCACTTCACATATGCCATGTCCCATTGATTGCTACATGCTTGCCTTGATTGCCTCACACATGATGAACAATTGCTCTTTCCATTGTGTTGAGTGCCACACGATATTCACTACACCCCTTGCATGTTATGTTTGGATTGTCTTACACTTGTCCCATGTGTTTAGACACTTCATTTTATTTGGTGTTGTGAATGTTTATTATGCCTACCATCGACCATTTGTCGAGTTCTTTGTGCATGACTGCTATGACTTTGAGGTAGATGCTTATTCTCTTGTTACACATATTTGCATCACTAACTCACATTTACATGCTTGTCTCCATGATATCTTTGATTGTGCTCGATTGATATGCTTACATGCCATGTCACAATCCTTTGTCACACCATATGCTTTGCATGATGACGACACTTGTTTGGTGGCTCACCTCTTAAATGCTTGGTTTTGCACTAACGCTAACCACATTTGTTTTTCCAAGTGTTTGTTGTCCTTACTCCTTTTGAAGGAATCACAAGAGGGTGCGACATTGGAGAGTGCCCATTTCGAGCTTCAAGATGACAAGTACTTGGTGAACATCCACTTCTACACGACGAAGCCATCTCTTTCCCATGGTGATTTGGTTTTAGATCTGAGGTAGGATCTTTCCCAATGGAGGGGAGATGATGCGGAGCATCCTATGGACATCACCATGTCAAGAGTCCGTTTGGCAAGTGACACGTGCGACATCTACTTCACATACATAAAGGTGAATCATCTCCTTTACACGTGCTCACTTGACCCCTTCGAGGATGGTATACTACTTGACACTGCTCCCGTGTTGTAACACCCTCGATGCGACTATAGCTCCCACGTATCGACACACGACTTAGAGATATAATTGCATTGAAGGCATATGTCGCAAGTCAGGCAATCTTCACAACATCCCATGTAATATGATAATAAAAGGGGAGATAACATAGTTGGCTTACACTCGCCACGTCAATCAAGTACATAAATAACATTACATCATCCAAACACTCATGGCCCGACTACGGCGCCAAAATAAAAGAGAACCCAACATGCGACACGGTCCCAATCACCCCCAACTGGGCACCACTACCGATCATCGGGAAAGGAAACATAGTATCGTTGAGAGTCTTCGTCGAACTCCCACTTGAGCTCATACGCGTCTCCTAGAGAGGAATCATCGGGCCCTGCATCTGGTGTAATAGTAATCTGTGAGCCACGGGGACTCAGCAATCTCGCACCCTCGCGATCAAGACTATTCAAGCTTATAGGTAAGGCAAGGTAAAATATGAGTGGAGCTGCAGCAAGCGACTAGCAAGTATGGTGGCTAACTTATTCGCAAAAGAGAGCAAGAAGAGGAGGCAAAGCACGAGCGAGAAACTAGGGAACAACCTGCGCAAACA
Source organism: Triticum aestivum (assembly GCF_018294505.1). Taxonomy (NCBI): domain Eukaryota; kingdom Viridiplantae; phylum Streptophyta; class Magnoliopsida; order Poales; family Poaceae; genus Triticum; species Triticum aestivum. The sequence continues at coordinate 257,777,712 of NC_057806.1, read as the reverse complement.
TTACTCCAACACCGTGTCCACTTCCCGGACTCCGCCGAGAAGAGGCCATCACGGTAACACACTCAGTTGATTCATTTTAATTAAGTTAAGGTTCAAGTTATCTACAACCGGACATTAACAAATTCCCATATGCCCATAACCGCGGGCACGGCTTTCGAAAGTTCAATCCCTGCAGGGGAGTCCCAACTTAGCCCATGACAAGCTCTCACGGTCAACGAAGGAATAGACCTCCTCCCAAGACGTTCCGATCAGACTCGGTATCTCGGTAACTCAAGACACTTCGACAGGTTAAAACAAGACCAGCAACACCGCCCGAATGTGCCGACAAATCCCGATAGGAGCTGCACATATCTCTTTCTCAGGGCACACTCAGATGAGCCAGACGTCGGGTAGGCCAGCCCAGAGTTGCCCCTGGTACCCCCGGACATCGCTCGGTTGGACCAACACTCAGAGGAGCATTGGCCCGGGGGGGTTAAAATAAGATGACCCTTGAGTCTGCAGAACCCAAGGGAAAGAAAAGGCTAGGTGGCGAATGGTAAGACCAAGGTTGGGCATTGCTGTAAAAGCTTTAATCAAGGCGAAATATCAAGGGGTTCCCATTATAACCCAACCGCGTAAGGAACGCAAAATCCAGGAACATAACACCGATATGACGGAAACTAGGGCGGCAAGAGTGGAACAAAACACTAGGCGAGAGGCCGAGCCTTCCACCCTTTACCAAGTATATAGATGCATTAAGATAACATGGCAATATAATGATCTCCCAACAAGTAAATAAATGTTCCAACAAGGAACGGCCTCCAATCTTCACCTGCAACTAGCAACGCTATAAGAGGGGCTGAGCAAAGCGGTAACATAGCCAATCAACGGTTTGCTAGGACAAGGTGGGTTAGAGGTTTGACATGGCAATTTTGGAGGCTTGCAAGCAAGTGGTAGGCATCGTAGCAATGGCATAGCAAAAGAGCGAGCAAACTAGCATAGCAAAGATAGTAGTGATTTCGAGGGTATGATCATCTTGCCTGCACAATTGTTAGAGTTGACTGGATCCTCAAAAGCAAACTCAACAGGCTCCTCGTTAGCGAACTCGTCTCCCGTCTCTACCCAAACAAGACAAACAAGCAACAAGGATACAATCAACCACGTGCAAGACCAAGCAATATGATGAAATGATGATATACTATGCGGGATGCGATGCGGGATGCAAAATGCAAGATATGACAGGAAATGCATGAACCTGGCAACAACTTGGAATTCCAAGTGTGCCACTGGAAAGATGAGATGAAATCGCTTGAAAACGATATAAAGAACGCCAGAATCGGAGTTACGGTTTGGAAATGGCAAGCGATTCAAAAATGACACCGGTCTGCGATTTACAGCACGTAGGCATCTAAATGCAACGAAATGAATATGCTACAGCCACCAAACATGACAACAAAATACATGGCAGGGATGCACACAAGATGCTTAACAAAAGTCTAGCACTGAGCTACGGCCAATTCATCCACTAACAGGTTCAAACAAGCATGGCAAAAACGCAAATGGTAACCAGATTTCAGACTTAGTGAAATTAACACTTGTCTGGAATTTCAGATCATATAGCCCTCTTCGGAGGAACAAAACAACATGCTACAGGACCTGAACATGACAAAGAAATACATGGCATGGAGCTACTCAATAAGCTTAACAAAAGTCCCTTAGTGACCTTGAGTCAAAAGGGATCACAAAATATACTAACAAGCACACGAACATAGCAAAAACATAATCAGTTTTCAGACTTGGTGGAAAACTGGGACATGCTGAAACATAACTCACGAAGGCATGTTTACGAGCTCGATGCACTCACCACGGTGCAAGTCATGGCAAGACAAGTATACATCCTTTAAGAAGGCACAAAATACAAGCTACACATGGCAAGAACAATAGCATAGCATGCACGGATCAACTACAATAACATCGGCAAAATTGCAAACAAGTTGACGATCTGCCCAGATTCGCAACGAAGCAAAAGTAGAGCTCGCTTGACTCAAGCTAGGATGCTCCATAATTGCAAACAAAGACATGGATGGATAGAGCACTACAAGATTAACAAAACTCCCTTACTGATCATCCTCAAAAGAGGCACGGATCACTAGGAAACAACAAGAACATATGGCATCGTGAACTAAACAATCCCAGGACTTAGTGAAATCACTAAGTCCCTGAAAACAGATTTACCGGGTGCCTCACTTTGCACGCTTGCACAAGTCACCACACACATCACAAAAATGCATGGGTTGCACCTCTGGAAAGATAACAAAATCCTTAACAAAACATATGTAGAACTCACGGGCATAGCATGCACACATTAATCGTGGAAAAAATGACAAATGTCTAAGATGAACTAGCAGATCTGACAATTAACTCACGAAGCCTCCTTCTAGCAGCATTTCGGGCATCAAGATGAACTCAAATGAAAAAGTGATGCAATGGAGTGAAATGATGTACTCGTCGAGACGAACATTTTGATATGCTATATGCCCAAATCGGAGCTACGGATGCGGAGATATCACAGGTCAAAGTAGCACAAAAAATTAGGGTTTCAGGGATAAAAGTGAACCGTCAAATTTCAGATCTCAGATCTGCACGCTTCCCGAGGCTCGCCGGCGCGCACTGTTCACCGGAGCACGGAAGTCGAGGTTCGTCGGAGAGGAAGAAGACCGGGGCGGCACCGGGGAGGTCGGAGGAGGCCGGAGCGGCCGGACGGTGGAGGAGGCGGTGGCCGGGCGGTGGCCCGCGGCGGCGGTGGTGGCCGGCGGCGGTGGCCGCGGCGGCGGCGCCCACCGGAGCTGAGGGAGGCGGCGGCGACCGAGGCGAGGAGGCTCGGGGGCGGCTCGGGCTCGCGGGGGCCCGATCTGGGCCTCCCGGGCCGCGGCGGCGGCGAGGTGGCGATGCCACGTGGCGATGCCACGTGGCGACGAGCCACTGGCTGCGGGCGGCGGCGGGCGTCGGGTCGGACACGTCCGGCGCGGCGGAAAGGGATTTAGGGTTTCGGGGAGAGGGAAGAGATCCGAAATTCGGGGGGGTCCTATTTATAGGCATAAGTGGAGCTAGGAGAGTCCAAAAGAGGTGTGGTTTTCGGCCACGCGATCGTGATCGAACGCTCTAGGACATGGAGCAGAGTTTGGTGGGTTTTGGGCCAAATTGGAGGTGTCTTGGGCTGCAACACACACGAGGCCTTTTCGGTCCCTCGGTTAACCATTGGAGTATCAAACAAAGTCCAAATGGTACGAAACTTGACAGGCGGTCTACCGGTAGTAAACCAAGGCCGCTTGGCAAGTCTCGGTCCAATCCGGAAATGTTTAATCCCCACACACGAAAGAAAGCTAGAAGTGACCACCGGAGGAGAACGAAGCGCCGGAATGCAAAACGGACAACGGGGAAAATGCTCGAATGCATGAGACGAACACGTATGCAAATGCAATGCACATGATGACATGATATGAGATGCATGACAACGACAACAACACACGGAGACAAAACCCGAACCAGAGGAAATAAATATAACTTAACGCCGGAAACGGCAAGAGTTGGAGTACAAATTGGGAAAGTTATATTTGGGGCGTTACAACACTCCACCACTACGAAAGGATCTCGTCCCGAGATCTAGGACTGAAAGAACGCTGGGTACTCAGAACGGAGGTGATCCTCGCGTTCCCAGGTAACTTCACGGTTGGAATGGTGTGACCACTTGACTTTGAGAAATTTGATTGACTTGTTGCGAGTCTTGCGTTCAGTCTCTTCAAGAATAGCAACTGGGTGCTCACGATAAGAGAGGTCTTCTTGGAGCTCAATGTCCTCGAAGTTGACGGTGTGGTCAGGAGTCTAGAAGCACTTTCGAAGCTGATAGACATGGAACACATCATGAACATTTGCAAAGTTTGAAGGAAGCTCGAGTTGATAGGCGAGGTCGCCTCTTTTCCTGACAATCTTGAAAGGTCCCACGTATCTAGGGGCAAACTTCCCTTTGATACCGAAGCGACGAGTACCCTTCATAGGAGAGACACGGAGGTAAACTTGATCTTCGATCTCGAAAGACAAATCACGGTGCTTACTATCATAGTAGCTCTTCTGGCGGGATTGGGCTGCTTTGAGGTTATCACGAATGACTTTGCACATTTCTTCTGCCTCTGTGATTAAGTCATTACCCAAAAGCTGACGTTCACCGGTTTTAGACCAGTTGAGAGGGGTACGGCACTTCCTGCCATATAGAATTTCAAAAGGGGCCTTGCTCGAACTTGCTTGAAAACTGTTGTTGTAGGAGAATTCAGCATAAGGAAGACAATCCTCCCACTTCATGCCGAAGGAGATCACACAAGCCCTGAGCATATCTTCAAGAATCTGGTTGACACGCTCGACTTGACCGCTTGTTTGAGGATGGAAAGTTGTGCTGAAGCGGATGTTGGTGCCCATGGCCTTCTGAAAAGAATCCCAAAACTTTGAGGTAAAGATGCTGCCACGGTCTAAAGAGATCACTTGAGAAATACCGTGCAGAGAGACAATTCGAGAGGTATAGAGTTCCGCCAATTGAGCTAGAGTGATCGACTCTTTGATAGGCAGAAAGTGAGCCACTTGGTGAGTTTGTCGATGACAACAAATATAGCATCATTGCCATGCTTCGACTTTGGAAACCCAGTCATGAAGTCCATTTCAATGTGGTCAAACTTCCATTCTGGAATGGCAAGAGGTTGGAGGAGACCTGCTGGCCTTTGGTGTTCTGCCTTCACTCTTCTGCAGACATCACATTCATTCACGAATTGAGCGATCTCGCGCTTCATTCGAGTCCACCAATAAGCTTGCTTAAGGTCCTGATACATGTTCGTGCTCCCAGGGTGGATGGAGAGGAGAGAATTGTGAGCCTCGTTCATGATCACTTTACGGAGGTCACCTTTGGGCACAACAATACGATCCTCGAAGAAGAGAGTGTCCTTGTCATCAAGGCGGTAGCACTTGTACTTGGACTGACTCTTGGCAATCCCAATCTTCACCTTTTTCACCATAGCATCAAGAAGCTGGGCTTGGCGAATCTGGTCTTCTAAGGTAGGAGAGACTTGAAGGTTGGTGAGGAATCCTTGAGGAACAACTTGCAGATTCAGTTTGCGGAAAGCTTCACAAAGCTCGGGTTGATAAGGCTTAAGAATCAGACTGTTGCAATACGCTTTCCTGCTCAAAGCGTCAGCAATCACATTGGCCTTGCCTGGAGTATACTCGATACTTGGGTTATACTCTTGAATCATTTCGACCCATCGAGTTTGCCTGAGGTTGAGATTAGGCTGAGTGAAGATGTACTTGAGACTCTTGTGATCAGTGAAAATGTCCACTTTTCTTCCCAATAGAAGATGTCTCCAAGTCAAAAGAGCATGCATAACTGCCGCCAACTCGAGATCATGAGTGGGGTAGTTCTTCTCATTAGGCTTCAACTGGCGAGATGTATAAGCAACAACTTTCTTCTCTTGCATCAATACTGCGCCAAGACCTTGGAGAGAGGCATCACAAAAGACCTCGTACGGCTTGGATTCATCAGGCGGAGTCAGAACTGGAGCAGTGATCAATTTCTCTTTCAAAATGTTGAAAGCAATATCACACTCCGGAGACCAAACGTACTTGACGTGCTTCTGAAGAAGATTTGAGAGAGGCTTCGCGATCTTAGAAAAGTTTTCAACGAATCTTCGGCAATAGCTTGCGAGACCGAGAAAACTGCGGAGTTGCTTCACGTTCTGAGGAGGTTCCCAATTCACAATTGCAGACACCTTCTCAGGATTCACGGCAATGCCCTTGGCAGAGATGATATGACCAAGATAAAGAACCTCATCGAGCCAAAATTCACACTTGGAGAACTTGGCGTAGAACTGATGTTCTCTAAGCTTATCAAGAACCAAACGCAAGTGCTTGGCATGATCTTCCTTGTTCTTCGAGAAAACCAGAATGTCGTCGAAATAGACCAAAACGAAGTCATTGGTGTAGGCATTGAAGATGAAGTTCATCATGCGAGAGAACGTCGGAGGAGCGTTGGCGAGGCCAAAAGACATGACAGTGTATTCATATGAACCAAAGCTTGTTCTGAATGCTGTCTTGGGAATATCTTCTTCACAAATGCAAATCTGGTGATAACCCATACGGAGATCAAGCTTGGAGAATACTTGAGCACCTTTGAGTTGCTCGAACAGCTCATTGATGTTGGGAAGTGGGTATTTGTTCTTGATGGTCTTCTTGTTCACTGGACGGTAATCAACACAAAGTCGGTCCATTCCATCCTTCTTCTTCACAAAAAGAACACCACAACCACACGGAGAAGAACTAGGCCGGATGAGACCCATTCTTTCTTGCTCATCGAGTTGCTTCTTCAGCTCCTTCAACTCTTCAGGTCCGAGCTTGTAAGGACGTTTAAACACAGGTTCCGTGCCAGGCTCAAGTTCAATAACGAATTCAACTGGCCGGTGCGGAGGCATTCCTGGGAGCTCTTCTGGAAACACGTCTTGATATTCGCAAACGACTGGAATTTGAGAGATGGCATCCAATTCACCCTTCTCATTGAGAGAGAACAGACGAATGCTATCATCACGAGCGGCAAAGACAATTAAATCCTCAGACGAATGAGTCAATTGAATCTGCCTGGCTGCACAATCAAGCTGAGCCTTGTGTTTAGAAAGCCAATCCATTCCGAGAATAAGATCAATATCCGAGTTACCAAGAACCACCGGAGAAGAGAGCAACTTGTAATCGCCCAATGTGATAGAAACATCTGGGGCAAAAGCGCTTGCATTCATGAATTTACCCGGAGAAACAACAGATAACTGTCTAGGCAAACCTTGCAAAGTTAACTCATGCTTAGAAACAAGTGGCCTCGAGATGAAACAATGTGATGCACCCGTGTCAAAAAGAACTTTTGTGGGAATATCATTAACAGGAAGGTTACCCATGATCACATCTGATGAGTCCTCTGCCTGAGCTGCATTCATCAAGTTAACCTTGGCGGACTTGGGGTTATGCTTGACCACAGCTGTACTTGCCGATCTGACAGGAGGAGGAGGAGGAAGACGCCTCTGGTTGAAACACTTGTTGGCATAGTGACCCTTCTGTTGGCACTTGTTGCACGTGACCTCTGAAAGCGGACGGTGATACGGAGCACTCGATCTTGGAGCTTGAGACGAAGTCTTGTTCTGAAAGCCAGGGTTGGGTGGGTGGGAAGAACCACTGCCACCTTTGATCTTCTGCTGAACGGCTGACGGAACGGAGGAGGAGGAAGCCAAAACTTCTGCTGCTTGGCCACTTGAGTAGAGGAAGAAGGAGTAACATCTCTGACTCGCTTCTTGGAAGCATCACACCTCAACTGAGCAGCCTCTTGCTTCAGTGCCATGTTGTAGAACTCATCATATCTCAAGGGCTCGAAGAGGACAAGAGCAAGCTGAATTTCTTCTCTGAGACCACCCCTGAACTGATAAATCATGCTCTTCTCATCAGGGACGTCCTGCTTGGCAAAGCGGGCGAGCTTCTGGAACAACTTGTTGTAGTCATAGACAGACAAAGAGCCTTGCTTCAGATTGCGGAATTCCTCACGCTTGCTTTCAACCACGCTCTGGGGATATGATGAGCTCGGAAATCTCGACGAAAATCATCCCAAGTGATAACACGTCCACCTCTGGAGTCCTTGTACTGCTGGAACCATTCTGCAGCTTTATCTTTGAGTTGGAAGGAAGCGAACTTGACAAAGTCCTCAGGCCTGACGTTACTGCACTCGAAATGCTTACACAGATCCACAAGCCAATCGTCAGCATCGGTTGCCTCAACACAATTGCTGAAAGTCTTTGGCCCGTTAGCAAGGAACTGGTTGAGTGTAGCAAAGTGACTCTGATTGCTGCCTTGATTCCCATGACTGCCTTGATTACGCTCTTGAAGAATTTGCATGATCAGCTATGTGTTTGCATTGGTTGCGGCCATCACAGCTTGCCATGCCTCTGGAGGAGGTGGAGGTGGTGGCAGATCAGGATTCAGAGTCGTGCGCGTTGGAGGAGCCATCCTGAAGAGGTTGACCACCATTAGCACATTGATAGATAAATTATTGAAGCTGAATCCAACGGAATGAAAATTGCAACATAAAGCCTTCACATCCGAACAAAATGAACGAATGCATTCCTCTTGAAATGGTCACATATCCATAAATTGAGAAGCCACGTAGAATTAAGGTAGAGAAATAAATCAACAAGGTACGGATCAAGAACGAATAATCGGTAAGAAATCCCAATCTCAAACCAATATCCGTGGAAGAAGAACTAGAGCTACTAGAATTCCCACCTATGAAACTCCCGAACCTTTCCGGTTATGCAATCAGGTGTTGGGGATACAAGGGAAGCATAATATCTCACCCAAACTAGCAAATCCTACATCCAGCTGTATCCATCCTTCAACACATAACCAAGAAACCTTCGGAAACCATCTACCTCAACCTTCGAAAAGTATCCGTTATACAAGTTATGGCGATACTCCCGAACTCCCGCCCCAGTACTGGGTGGCGTCGAGGTTATCTCACCAACGAACTGCATAAAAGAGATTTTCGATGTCGGCGTACTAGACTCAGGTATTCCAGAACTGCAACGATAAAATTATGATGACAACACCTCAGAGCTCAACTCCCCGGGACACTTCCACTAAACCCCTGACAGGAGGCACCAAGACAATGTTCTATCATAAAACCATCGGAACAATTCCAAGATACCCGCGTGATCCTAAAAAAATTAGTGAAATTTGAGAAGAGAAGAGTCAAAACTCTACGTCAGGATGCCTTACCAGAGCGATGAGGAGACTGGGAAGTAAAAGAATTCCTAAACTCTTCGATATATAATTCCTCAAGACTCAAACCATTTTTCTAGACACAACTCGGCCGCTAAAAACGATCAAGCAATGGGCTCCTAAGGTCGGGAAGGCTCTGATTACCAACTTGTAACACCCTCGATGCGACTATAGCTCCCATGTGTCGAGGCACGACTTAGAGATATAATCGCATTGAAGGCATATGTCGCAAGTCAGGCAATCTTCACAACATCCCATGTAATATGATAATAAAAGGGGAGATAACATAGTTGGCTTACACTCGCCACGTCAATCAAGTACATAAATAACATTACATCATCCAAACACTCATGGCCCGACTACAGCGCCAAAATAAAAGAGAACCCAACATGCGACACGGTCCCAATCACCCCCAACTGGGCACCACTACTGATCATCGGGAAAGGAAACATAGTATCGTTGAGAGTCTTCGTCGAACTCCCACTTGAGCTCATACGCGTCTCCTGGAGCGGAATCATCGGGCCCTGCATCTGGTGTAATAGTAATCTGTGAGCCACGGGGACTTAGCAATCTCGAACCCTCACGATCAAGACTATTCAAGCTTATAGGTAAGGCAAGGTAAAATATGAGTGGAGCTGCAGCAAGCGACTAGCAAGTATGGTGGCTAACTTATTCACAAAAGAGAGCGAGAAGAGGAGGCAAAGCACGAGCGAGAAACTAGGGAACAACCTGCGCAAACATTACTCCAACACCGTGTCCACTTCCCGGACTCCGCCGAGAAGAGGCCATCACGGTAACACACTCAGTTGATTCATCTTAATTAAGTTAAGGTTCAAGTTATCTACAACCGGACATTAACAAATTCCCATCTGCCCATAACCGCGGGCACGGCTTTCGAAAGTTCAATCCCTACAGGGGAGTCCCAACTTAGCCCATGACAAGCTCTCACGGTCAACGAAGGAATAGACCTCCTCCCAAGACGTTCCGATCAGACTCGGTATCTCGGTAACTCAAGACACTTTGACAGGTTAAAACAAGACCAGCAACACCGCCCGAATGTGCCGACAAATCCCGATAGGAGCTGCACATATCTCTTTCTCAGGGCACACTCAGATGAGCCAGACGTCGGGTAGGCCAGCCCAGAGTTGCCCCTAGTAGCCCCGGACATCGCTCGGTTGGACCAACACTTAGAGGAGCACTGGCCCGGGGGGGTTAAAATAAGATGACCCTTGAGTTTGCAGAACCCAAGGGAAAGAAAAGGCTAGGTGGCAAATGGTAAGACCAAGGTTGGGAATTGCTGGAAAAGCTTTAATCAAGGCGAAATATCAAGGGGTTCCCATTATAACCCAACCGCGTAAGGAACGCAAAATCCGGGAACATAACACCGATATGACGGAAACTAGGGCGGCAAGAGTGGAACAAAACACTAGGCGAGAGGCCGAGCCTTCCACCCTTTACCAAGTATATAGATGCATTAAGATAACATGTCAATATAATGATATCCCAATAAGTAAATAAATGTTCCAACAAGGAACGGCCTCCAATCTTCACCTGCAACTAGCAACGCTATAAGAGGGGCTGAGCAAAGCGGTAACATAGCCAATCAACGGTTTGCTAGGACAAGGTGGGTTGGAGGTTTGACATGGCAATTTGGGAGGCTTGCAAGCAAGTGGTAGGCATCGTAGCAATGGCATATCAATAGAGCGAGCAAACTAGCATAGCAAAGATAATAGTGATTTCGAGGGTATGATCATCTTGCCTGCACAGTTGTCAGAGTTGACTGGATCCTCAAAAGCAAACTCAAGGGGCTCCTCGTTAGCGAACTCGTCTCCCAGCTCTACCCAAACAAGACAAAAAAGCAACAAGGATACAATCAACCACGTGCAAGACCAAGCAATATGATGAAATGATGATATGATATGCGGGATGCGATGCGGGATGCAAAATGCAAGATATGACAGGAAATGCATGAACCTGGCCTCAACTTGGAATTCCAAGTGTGCCACTGGAAAGACGAGATGAAATCGCTTGAAAACGATATAAAGAACGCCGGAATCGGAGTTACGGTTTGGAAATGGCAAGTGATTCAAAAATGACACCGGTCTGCGATTTACAGCAAGTAGGCATCTAAATGCAACGAAATGAACATGCTACAGCCACCAAACATGACAACAAAATACATGGCAGGCTTGCGATGCTTAACAAAAGTCTAGCACTGAGCTACGGCCAATTCATGCACTAACAGGTTCAAACAAGCATGGCAAAAACGCAAATGGTAACCAGATTTCAGACTTAGTGAAATTAACACTTGTCTGGAATTTCAGATCATATAGCCCTCTTCGGAGCAACAAAACAACATGCTACAGGACCTGAACATGACAAAGAAATACATGGCATGGAGCTACTCAATAAGCTTAACAAAAGTCCCTTAGTGACCTTGAGTCAAAAGGGATCACAAAATATACTAACAAGCACACGAACATAGCAAAAACATAATCAGTTTTCAGACTTAGTGAAAACTGGGACATGCTGAAACATAACTCACGAAGGCATGTTTACGAGCTCGATGCACTCACCACGGTGCAAGTCATGGCAAGACAAGTATACATCCTTTAAGAAGGCACAAAATACAAGCTAGACATGGCAAGAACAATAGCATAGCATGCACGGATCAACTAGAATAACATCGGCAAAATCGCAAACAAGTTGACGATCTGCCCAGATTCGCAATGAAGCAAAAGTAGAGCTCGCTTGACTCAAGCTAGGGTGCTCCGTAATTGCAAACAAAGACATGGATGGATAGAGCACTACAATATTAACAAAACTCCCTTACTGATCATCCTCAAAAGAGGCACGGATCACTAGGAAACAACAAGAACATATGGCATCATGAACTAAACAATCTCTGGACTTAGTGAAATCACTAAGTCCCTGAAAACAGATTTACCGGGTGCCTCACTTTGCAAGCTTGCACAAGTCACCACACACATCACAAAAATGCATGTGTTGCACCTCTGGAAAGATAACAAAATCCTTAACAAAACATATGTAGAACTCACGGGCATAGCATGCACACATTAATCATGGAAAAAATGACAAATGTCTAAGATGAACTAGCAGATCTGACAATTAACTCACGAAGCCTCCTTCTAGCAGCATTTCGGGCATCACGATGAACTCAAATGAAAAAATGATGCAATGGAATGAAATGATGTACTCGTCGAGACGAACATTTTGATATGCTATATGCCCAAATCGGAGCTACGGATGCGGAGATATCACAGGTCAAAGTAGCACAAAAAATAGGGTTTCGGGGATAAAAGTCAACCGTCAAATTTCAGATCTCAGATCTGCACGCTTCCCGAGGCTCGCCAGCGCGCACTGTTCACCGGAGCACGGAAGTCGAGGTTCGTCGGAGAGGAAGAAGACCGGGACGGCGCCGGGGAGGTCGGAGGAGGCCGGAGCGGCCAGACGAAGGAGGAGTCGGCGGCAGGGCGGTGGCGCGCGGCGGCCGGGCGGTGGCCCGCGGCGGCGGGTGGTGGCTCGCGGCGGCGGCGCCCACCGGAGCTGAGGGAGGCGGCGGCGACCGAGGCGAGGAGGCGCAGGGGCGGCTCGGGCTCGCGGGGGCCCGATCTGGGCCTCCGGGGCCGCGGCGGCGGCGAGGTGGCAATGCCACGTGGCGGCGAGCCACTGGCTGCGGGCGGCGGCGGGCGTCGGGTCGGACACGTCCGGCGTGGCGGAGAGGGATTTAGGGTTTCGGGGAGAGGGAGAGATCTGAAATTCGGGGGGTCCTATTTATAGGCATAAGTGGAGCTAGGAGAGTCCAAAAGAGGTGTGGTTTTTGGCCACGCGATCGTGATCGAACGCTCTAGGACATGGAGCAGAGTTTGGTGGGTTTTGGGCCAAATTGGAGGGGCATTGGGCTGTAACACACACGAGGCCTTTTCGGTCCCTCGGTTAACCATTGGAGTATCAAACGAAGTCCAAATGGTACGAAACTTGACAGGCGGTCTACCGGTAGTAAACCAAGGCCGCTTGGCAAGTCTCGGTCCAATCTGGAAATGTTTAATCCCCACACACGAAAGAAAGCTAGAAGTGACCACCGGAGGAGAACGAAGCGCCGGAATGCAAAACGGACAACGGGGAAAATGCTCGAATGCATGAGACGAACACGTATGCAAATGCAATGCACATGATGACATGATATGAGATGCATGACAACGACAACAACACACGGAGACAAAACCCGAACCCGAGGAAATAAATATAACTTAACGCCGGAAACGGCAAGAGTTGGAGTACAAATTGGGAAAGTTATATTTGGGGCGTTACACGTGTGCATGCATAGGTATTATCGGAGCTTCACAGATGTTGAGGAGGAGTGAAAGCGCCAAGGAACAACTACACCATCCGCGAGGGAAGCCTGGAAGCGACGATGGAAGAAGACGGAGACAACTCCTAGGACCTGGACATCCGGCCCCTGAAGATGTCAATAACACCAGCAGCCCTGCAGCCGAAGTGCTACAGGCCCCAGACATTCGGCGTCAGCCCCGGACATCCGGCGCCTCGTCAACACACGGACATCCAGGCTCGCCCCCAGAAATCCGGACAAGCCATTCCAGAGAGCACCGTGACCAGCTCCGTCGACCCGGACATCCGGCCTGCCAGCCCGGACATCCGGCTCCCCGTGAAGCCCCGGACATCCGGCCCGACGCCCGGACATCCGGCCCTCCCTGTGTGTAGTGCTTCTGGGCTGAGGCCCATGTACCCCTTCGCCCCTTAGACTATATATACTTCCCCTCCAACTACGTTTTAGGGTAGAAAAGTAGTATCTCACTAGAGATAGAGCTTTGCATCCATTACGGATCTTCTCCACGAGGAGACCGCGGCCCCTCTTCGGAGAAGATCCACCTTGGATTCAATACCCCCGTGTGGGAAGATCCTTCTAGGATTCAAGCCCTCATCTCCTTTGGATTTGGGATGAACTCTACCATCAAGACCTCCTCATGGAGATGAACCTTACCTTGTATCTTTCCCTTTGTTGTTCATGTACCTTGTGGATCTTGTGTGTTTGATTGTCTAGTGGATGTGTGATTGGACTTGTTCTTGAGTGTTTCCCCTTGTGTTTTCTCTCCGTTCTTCCCTGTGTTCTTCGTGTTCTTCGTGGGATCCGCTCCTTCCATGAAAGATCGGCCGTATAGGGTTCCACCCTACATCAAAGAATCTACCTCCTATTGAAGAAATACATGGACTTGTCATCCCGACATAGGTAGTAGAGGTAAATTCTCCTTATATATTTGATGAGGGTGATTTTCCTTATGATAAATCTCCTAGTTAGTGTTTGGATGAAGTTGACAACTTCATTGTAAAGCAAGAAAACTTTAATAAATACATAAGTGATCAACTAAAACGTAATGATATCATGTACCATTGACTAATGATGTTAAAGGCTTATATAGTCATTCATCTATAGTTCACACTCAGTTAGAATAAGTGATGCGGAGCATCCTACAGTCATCCCCACGGACCTATCTTCGTCTTCCGTGACACCACATGGACCAATGACTAGAGCTCAAAAGTAGCACAGTCATAAAAGTAGCATGGGCTACTAATTCGAATTTATGATTGGAGGTATCTATGGAATGGTTCTATTCGAGAAGATGAAGATGGATATGAAGATAGAGCTCAGATGCAAAAGTTATGAGAACTTCAGACATGCTCATGTTGACACCAGATTAAAGATTGGCATGAAACTCAATTAAGATGGCATCTAATAGAAAACTTTTCAACATGAGAGTTGTGCGTCTCATTGAAACGGTTGATTTTGATATAAAAATCGTCTTAATCCGAGGTCATATGCAACCTGTGGGGCAAAACAAGGTCAGAAACGGAAACTGCACAGTCATTTCGGACCTACCGAGTTGATTTGATCAATGAGACCGAGTTGGTCCAGAAAATTACCAGAGAGTTGGCAGTGTTCACTCAGTGGTGCCGAGGCAAACCAATCGGTGAGACCGAGTTGATCCGAGAAATTACAGTAAGTTACACAGAGTTGGCCACTTTCACTTGGTGGGACCGAAGCAAACCAATCGGTGAGACCGAGTTGATCCAGAAAATTGCCAAAGATTCCTGTCCGAGTTAGGTTAGGGTTTTTGATGTTTTGGACGGAATTTATAGTCCTTTTCTTGTACAGGAAGTCCAACCGCCTCATAAATAGATGAGAGGTGACGGCCGATTGAACAACACACAATTGAGAAATCAATATACTACTTTTACTCTACTTTCTACATCTCTCCCTTGTTCTTTCTCTCTCGTTCTTCGTCTTGAAGGGCAGTGATCCTCGAGGCTCTAGGTGTGAGCGAATCGACCTAGGGCAGCCTATAGCCGCCGCGCGTCCAGATGGGGTCCCTCCCGGGCGTGCGGGGTTTTGGGTGCTCAAAAGCGCCCACCGGATTTCTTGTGTACTGCGCTTCCGGACGGGTCTCCTTCGACGTGAGCTGCGGTGCATCACCCCCGGTGTCGAGGGTATACGGTGACGTGTTCGTGTGCAAACACACTTTTTGGCGACTCTGCTGGAGAGGAAAGATCAAGAATCATCATCAACCATGTCTAATCTCCCCAAGCCCTTAGAAGTTGACACCGATAACATTAAGCCCAGTCTTGATGAACTATCAGAGGAACATCGCCAAGCCTATGAAATGCGCAAGAAGCAGCGTGAAGAGGCTTTTGAAGCGCTCATAAGTTGACACCGATAACATCACTCCCCTTGTAAACGTCAATTTTCCTCCCCTCATTGATGAACAAGATGTAATCACTGTGAGTAAAGTTTTTTCTCCAGGGCAAGTGGCTGTGATTGAAAGTGTTGTTAGTAAGGGTAATTTGATGACGTACAATTCTTTTGTGACAAATACTAATGCTAAGAAAAATATGCCTCCGTCATCTGGTGGTACTATTGGTATATCTGAAAACCCTAGTCCAACTTTACCTATTTCATCGGCACCTCCAGATGGGTCTCCTTCGACGTGAGCTGCGGTGCATCACCCCCAGCATCGAGGGTACACGGTGACGTGTTCGTGTGCGAATATATAGGTCCGTGGGGATGACCGTAGGATGCTCTGCATCACTTATTCTAACTGAGTGTGAACCATAGATGAACGATTATATAAGCCTTTAACATCATTAGCTCATTTTGTAGCTATTAACGTCCACCATCCCACAAAAATACTAACACCATCTTTTGCCATCATCAAAAATTTCAAATTTTGACATCTTTGTAAAGGCCCTCCGCCATAACTTCCGCACCACCACATAAAACTTCCGCAACCTAACCCATTTTGTTTCTTATTGCATTTGTGGTTGTTTGAGTCTTGATTGGAGTCTCCTAAGGTGTTTCGGCTACTTAGGGACGGTTACATCTTCATCCAGCACTGGACACTTGTATTATTTCGTCGACTACATCCGCCACTAGCTTCCGCAACCGACGACGATCATCCATCGTTGGAGACCATCTTCAACCAGAAGCAAGCCAGTTACCCCCCGACTTTGTGAAAGGTTAAGTGTGACAAAGATCTCCATTCTGTCATAAAATTTTCCTTCCTTGCCATTACACTTAGATAGCCCCACCATCTTTGCGATTACCTCCATACCTATTGAGACTAGCTATCCGAGTATTGTCGGGTTTCACGAAAACTTGAGCACCTTAGTGATACGATATCATAGTGTTGCATCAGTTGATATATCATATAGTGCAATTGCTTGCCCCCGAGCATATCTTGTGATACTTATTTCATGTGTGTGGTTGAGGCTCAATAAGCATAGTGGAAAGGAAGAGAAGAGCAAAAAAAGCTTCTAAGAAAGAAAGATTCAAAGCTTATAAGCAAAGAGTGGAGCATGAAAAGAGATACTTGTGCATGTGGATACATGGCATAGGAACCGTTCTGCTTGCATGCATATAGGTTGGTGCAAAGTTGTGAATCATGCAGAAACGTGCAATCAAGCTAGTGTCTCTCCTTGTGTTTGTGCAACACGAGCTTAGTCTTCGTTAGGCCATTTTGTATTGCTCATCCCTACAGTTCAACAAGCCCCATTATCCCACCACGTGTGGTTCTTTACTGCCATCCTCTACATTTGTGATCACTTGCTTTGCATTTGGAGTGCT
Source organism: Triticum aestivum (assembly GCF_018294505.1). Classification (NCBI taxonomy): domain Eukaryota; kingdom Viridiplantae; phylum Streptophyta; class Magnoliopsida; order Poales; family Poaceae; genus Triticum; species Triticum aestivum. The sequence goes on along the minus strand of NC_057806.1, from coordinate 257,760,731 downwards.
TTGGATTTCTCTCAACATTTACAATATCTTGGACTTCAATTTACTTCAATTTTGTGCCACCTGTCCTAACCAAGCCACTCGATAAGCTTTACTTTGTAGGTGTGAGTGAACAAGTCCGGTACCAATTCCACTATTTTTCAGTTCACATTGAGTGAAACAAGATACATCCTCAACTTTGGGAAAAGGGTTCTTGGTATTGTTTATCTCATTTTCCTAGTCACCTCTACTCGAGTCTTTTGATGGATAGGCAAAGCACAATATCTTCGGTCCTCGATCGCGTAGCGACTCACCATTGACATATGACACTCAGAAGCAAGGAAAAGGGACTACCTCGACGACAAGTTGGATGTGCACATGGATGACATCTGACACATGTTGGGCAACTACAAGTCTACTTCCCCTCCGTCATCTTCAAGGTGGAGGCGCTCAAGCCGGAAATCTTTTGAGTGGCCACACGATGCAAGTACCACGCGACACCGTCATCATCTTTGAGACGACCGCCAAGAAACCTGCAAGCCACATGTGCATGACGACGAAGAGAGCCATCGACTACAAGTTCAAGCACGACAACGTCACCAACAGGAAGCTACGGCTACCACCACCACTTTGGCATCTTCACCAAGTTCAAGCACGACAACGTCACCAACAGGAAGCTACGGCTACCACCACCACTTTGGCATCTTCACCACGTATGACATTTCTTCTACTTCCCACGAGTATGCCTACATCGACATCATCAAGTCCAAGGCGACCACCTACAAACGAGGGTGACACTTCCATCTTCGGAAGCCCCTTAAGGAAGACGACTGAGTATGGGAAATTCCCTTCGGTCATGGAGACGAGCTACGAGGTGCCACCTCATAAGGGCCTCATACAAGACGGAGACAAGACGGTCGAGCAAGGTACATCCCCTTCGACCACGGCGACGAGCACAAACCTCTTCAATAACATGAAGATGGCTTCCCAATGGGACTCTTACTCCAAGTTGAGCTACGACACCGCACATGAGACCTTATCTTTGGTCTTGGAGGAGAGCGATGATTTTCCACATCCTACGGCATTCATCTTTGGAGGCATTATGGATGAGGAGGTTGAGCATGGGACTATCCCTTCAACCAAGGAGGCGATAGGAGTTGAGCATGGAGACATTTTCATCTACATCTCTCCGACACCCACATATGACGAGATGCCCCATTTGCCATGTGAGGAGAGCCACTACCCCATTAGTGAGATGAGTGACTCCACCATATATGACATTGAGTGCATTTCCTATGAGAGGATGAGTGTGTTCACCACTAGCCCCACACATGAGAGCATGCCACACATCCTATGTGCGGTTGAGAGCCATTTGAGTGACTCCACCAACCATATGAGGGAGTGCATCCTAGAGGGAGGGAGTGAGACACAACACTTAGTGAGTGAGGTAGTTGAGAGGGTATGTGAGACCACTATGATTTCTAACGACTTAACCTCTACTCCGAGTGTGTTTTCTACTTTGGTGCTAGGTCTCATACATGACGACATGCCTACCCTCGACGAGTCCATACCTCCAACGGCGACAATGATGGCCATGGTGGATGATGATGCACCCCCACATGGTTCCATCATGACACCTCACCTCTCACCTACACCACATGAGTGGAGCTCCAAAGGTAACATAGGTGATGGTGCTTAGCTTGTCCCACTAGTGGAATATCTTCACATCGATTGTTTGCATGACGATGATCACCTTATGGATTCATGACATACTATGTCTTCTACATGCTTAGATGTGCCACCTATTTATGATGAATATGATGATGAGTATGTAACTAGTTGTGACTCTATGCTCCATAGGATATCATGTGAAAATTCTACCGGTCATGTCATGTTTGACAATCCCTTAAACTTGTCATTGCTATGAGTGAGATCTCCCATATTTCATCATTACAATATCAACATAGTACCTATGCATGCCCCATTAAAATAAATCCCATTTGCACTTATGGCATACATGACAAGATGATGGTTATTGGATTTTGCTTCTCTTGCGATGATATTGTTGTGCTACCTTTGCAAAATGTATGCAATTCATCACATATACCATACCATGAACATGAATGCAGTTCACATGATTCCATCTCTGGTGTGCACCATATGCATACCATACATGTCAATGCTCTACATACTTCTCATGATGCATTACACAATTTGAGTCTGCATTATGCTATACATAACAACAAACCTTTCATGATGGATGACATGTTTCTATATCATGCAACTCATTTATTTGAGCATTGGATATTTTTTGCAAACCAACGCAAGCACGTGTGCATCATAATAGATGATGTGTACATATACCACCCGCACACATTTTTTCCTTTGTCTTTGTTTTGTGTAGGTACTCATGAATACTTGTCAACTACACAATCCCATGAGTTGACAAAATGAGCTCTAGAGAGCAATGATGATTTGGGATCCCGCAGATTACACTTCCCACCATTCCATTCGCGCAAGGACTTTGCGCATCTTTTCTACATGGCCCTCACATGGTTATGGGTTATACACCACTTCTCACTTTATGCCAATATTGCCATGTTCACTTTGTATGATATGCTCATTTCTATACCTTTGCCATGCATTCGTGATCCATGCATTGCATTACACATGATGATTGATTCTAGTACTTGTATGTGTATTTGCAAGCTTGGTGGAGATATTTCTTGTTATTGTCATGTTCCATTTATGAACCATTCCTATGATGATACATTGATCTTGCTTTTTGTTCGTGCTTGCGATATGTCATGCACATTATCTGTGCCTATTATTTGCTCACATGACACGATTGCATTGATTTCTTCTGTTATGTTGCATCCTCGCACTACTTGCTTGCATGACTTGATTTCTATGCTTGTCTATGTTGCGTCACCCATGATTCATACTTGCTTGTTTCATGCTGTTGATGGCATTGATTTCCTTGCTTGTCACATGATTGACTTGATTGCCTCACACATGATGAACAATTGTTCTTTCTAGTGTGTTGAGTGCCACAATATCTTCACAACACCATATGCCCATTATGCTTGGATTGTCTTGCCCCATGTGTTTAGACACTTCATTTTATTTTGTGTTGTGAATGATGCATAACCATACCATGGACCATTTGTTGAGCACTTAATGCATGTTCGCTATGAACTTGAGGTACATGCTTATTCTCATGCCACACATATTTGCATCACCACCTCACATTTACATGCTTGTTTCCATGATGACCTTGATTGTGCTCAATTTATGTGCTTTCATGCCATGTCACAATCCTTTGTTGCACCATATGCTATGCATGATGGCGACACTTGTTCGGTGAATCACCACTTGAATGCTTGGTATTGCACTGATGCTAACTACATTTGTTTTTCCAAGTGTTTGTTGTTCTTGCTCCTTTTGAAGGAATCACTAGACGATGTGACATTGGAGAGTACCCGTTTTGACCTTGAAGACTATGAGTACATGATGAATGTTCACTTCTACACGGCGACTGAGGGAGTCCTGGATTAAGGGGTCCTCGGGCGTCCGGACTATGTAACATGGGCCGGACTAATGGGCTATGAAGATACAAGACATAAGACTTCTTCCCATGTCCGGATGGGACTCTCCTTTGCGTGGATGGCAAGCTTGGCGTTCGAATATGTAGATTCCTTCCTTTGTAAAACCGACTCTGTACAACCCTAGCCCCCTCCGGTGTCTATATAAACCGGAGAGTTTAGTTCGTAGAGGCAATCATAATCACAACCATACAGGCTAGACTTCTAGGGTTTAGCCATTACGATCTCCTGGTAGATCAACTCTTGTAATCCTCATACTCATCAATATCAATCAAGAAGGACGTAGGGTATTACCTCAATCAAGAGGGCACGAACCTGGATAAAACATCGTGCCCCCTGCCTCCTGTTACCATCGACCTTAGACGCACAGTTCGGGACCCCGTACCCGAGAACCACCGGTTTTGACACCGACATTGGTGCTTTCATTGAGAGTTCCAGTGCATCGTCACCAGAAGGTTCGATGGCTCTATCAATCATCTACAACAATACTTCCCTGGGGGGAGGTTTTCCTCCTTGGTCAGATCTTCGTGTTCGGTGGCTTCGTGCTGCGGGCCAACTCGCTTGGCCATCTAGAGCAGATCTACAGCTACACCCCAGGTCACCAGATTAGTTTTGGAAACTTGGATTATGTCGCTGACATATGAGGAGACTTGATCTTCCAAGGATTCACGACCCCAACCTCCGCTCTAGCCTTAGAGCCGGAGCGCATTGCCAGGTCCGAAGACGGGATTTCTAAACCCGCCGAACTACCTGTGGCCACTAAGCCCAGTACAGGAGAGCCGAAGGAAGCAGTGTCGTTGGCAACCATCACAAAGCCGGACTCTTCCCCGGACACTGGCTCCGAACTTTCGGAGTCAGCATCATGTGAGCTCGACCAAGGAATCCCCTTCCCGCCGTACTCCACGGATTCTCGTCTCACTGTCCAAACCTCGCCTTTAAGCAAGGCTCTGGACTTGATGCGATCCCTCGTCATTACGAAGGAGCAACATCCGAACTACGCCCAGCCCGGACTAGGGGCTGAGAACGTGGAATTTTACGTCCCACCCACCACCCACTTCATCGCCACTCTCGAGGACTTAACTAGCATGCTCGATTATGGCTCCGAAGACATCGATGATATGGACGACGATGTCGGAGAAGAGCAGGCCCAAAACCTGCCATTTAATGGACGCTCGACGGCCACCTCTTCGTATGACGTGTACATGGTATACACCCAAGGAGGGTGATGGCGATAATGAGAAAAATCCAATAGAGGATAAACCTCTCGAGATACAACCAAAACACCGACGGCGCGGCTCTAAATCACGTCATGGAAAAGATAGCAATACCGGCACAGGAGGCAACAACACTCCGGACGATGCCGAAGACAAAGAAGAACCCGTCGAGCCGACCTCCGAATAGGACAACCAGGAAGATGGGCAAGTTAGCCCCGATGAACAGGCTGAAAATGAATGACTTGGAGGACATCAATTATCTTCCTCTCTCCGAGGATGAGGTGAGCCTCGGCAACGAGGATTTTATCCTGCCTGAGGAACCTCTCGAGCAGGAGCACTTTAAGCGCTGGCTAATTACCACTACGAGGAGCCTGAAAAAGAAGCAGTGGCAGCTTCAAGATGATCAAGATCTGCTCAATGATAGGGGGACTAATGTCCTGGCAGCCAACGAATACGGCCTCAAGCGCCCAATCAAAAGTTACCCGAAGCGTAAACTGCTACCCCAATTTGACGGCAATGCCCTCGAGCCCGCGCCATCAGCGCATAATGCGGGTGACCTACCACCTCGTCGCCGGGACAAAATGACAACTAAAGCCGAACACCAGCCCATACTATCTTACCGTAAAAGTAGAGACATAACAGCTCGAGGATATACATATGACCCGCGGCAAGACCTGGACAATAGAGCAGGCCAGACCAGATCAATCTACGGATCGTGGGGGCGTGCACCGACGTGCGACGACGGCTATCTAGCCGGACGTGACAAGCATAATCACGCCCGGGCCGAAAATCGCTGACGGACTCCATCCGAGCTGCGTCGCGACTTGGCCTGATATAGAGGCGCCGCACACCCCCTCTGCTTCACTGAGGAAGTAATGGAGCATGAATTCCCACAAGGGTTCAAACCTATGAATATCAAATCATATGATGGAACAACAGATCCCGCGGTATGTATTAAGGATTTTCTTCTCCATATCCATATGGCCAGTGGTGATGATCTTCATGCCATCAAATACCTCCCACTAAAATTAAAGGGACCAACCCGGTACTGGCTAAACACCCTCCCAGAAAACTCTATTGGCAACTCGGAAGACCTGGAAGACGCCTTTTGTGACAACTTCCAAGGTACATATGTTCGGCCTCCGGATGTCGATGACCTCAGTCACATCATCAAGCAGCCCGGAGAGTCCGCCAGGAATCTCTAGACTAGGTTCTTAATTAAAAAGAACCAAATCATCGACTGTCCAGACGCCGAAGCCCTAGCGGCTTTTATACATAGCGTCCGAGACGAATGGCTGGCCTGTCACCTCGGCCAAGAAAAACCAAAGTATATGGCAGCTCTTACCGCATTGATGACCCGCTTCTGCGCGGGAGAAGACAGCTGGCTGGCTCGCCGAAACAATAGCACCATCGATCCTAGCACCTCTAACATCAGGGACAGCATTGGAAAGCCTCGACGCAATAAAAACAAGCGTTGAAACAATAATGTAGGAACCCAACACATGGCGGTCAACACCGAATTCAGTGGTTCCAAATCCAGTGAATTGAAGAAGCCATTCAAGGCAAACAAAGATGGCCCATCCAGTTTAGACAAGATACTGAATCGGCCCTGTCAAATTCATGGCAGCCCTGACAAACCCGCCAACTATACCAACAGAAATTGTTGGGTTTTCAAACAAACAGGCAAGCTCAACGCCGAACACAAAGGGAAGGGGCCGCCTAGTGATAGCGAAGACGAGGAGACTCGCCAGCCAAACACCGGGGGACAAAAGCAATTTCCCCTCGAAGTAAAAACAGTAAACATGATATCTATGACGCATATCCATACGAGGAAGCGCAAATGCGTACCACGAGACGACTACAACATAAAGCTGGTCGTACCAAAATTTAACCCATGGGCAGCCTGCCCGATCACTTTTGATCGCAATGACCACCCAGCAGATATCCTTCACAAAGGTTTGGCAGCTTTGGTCCTCGACCCAATCATCGATGGATTCCATCTCACACGAGTCCTTCCGGACGGCGGCGGTAGCTTTAATTTTCTCTATCAAGACACTGTTCATGAAATGGGCATTGATCCCTCATGATGAGGACATCAATACAATTGTTACACCCACAGCCCCTGCTGCTATACATACTGGACCAATTACTAGAGCTCGTGCACGCCAACTAAATTACCAGGTACTTTCGTTTCTTGGTAATGATTCTAATGTTCATGAGAATATGATGCTGCCTAAATTGGATACATTTGTTTTGCTTACAAATGAAGGGCCTAGCTTGGAGAAGGATGGACATTGGAGCAAGAACAAGCATGGAGATGATGGCATGCGCAAGGGGAACAAGCACGGAGTTACAAGTGATGATTTCAGGACTTTGAAGCCACCATAATGGGTGCATGAAGCCTTGGACGAAATATACAAGATGCCACTTCATAAATTTCGTCCCGAGGCTATTTTAGGTGCTGCGTCACCTTATTATTGGGCCAGGCCCATGTAATTTCGAACTACATAAGTATAGGCTATTTTTAGAGTCCGTATGTGTGGGGAAACAAGAGATAGGGTTGATTTCGGACCCCTCCACCAAGGGCCACGAAATTCCCCCCTCTTCCTCCATATATACAGCCCTTAGGGCATCGTTTAGACTTTGGGTTTTGTTTAGATTAAAAGTTCGCCATAGCTGCAACTTCGCGTACTTCGTTTGTGTTCAACGACCAGACAAAGGCGTCACAGAACCCCACCTTGATCAATAAAGCTTTCATCTTATATTCGCAATATCCAGATTGCAATCTCAGTTTCTTGCTTGTTCTTCGTTTGCTCGCAGGAAACAGACCCTCGTGGTCAGGTTGATCGTGCTCCGGCGTGGTCAATAACCTCTCGGAGTTGGTTTAGCGATTGCTAAGGCGCGACGTCCTCGCACGTTCGTAGTCGGATCGTCAAAGTCGACTTCCACCAAAGCGAAATCCACCATCTCATCGAAAGACGGGACACCTTTGCCTCTATCAAGTGGTATCAGATTTCCAGGTTGCTCGGTGAGATTTTACAGTTTTTCGTAGTTTAGATCGAGTCTGTTCTTCATACCTACAGTCCACGAAAAAGCCACACAAAAAAAATTAGGGTTAGTTCATCATATCCGAACCAATCTGAGCCTTTGCATAATCTTTTTAGGGTTTTGCTTTGTTGAATTTGCGGTTGCATCGTCGGTCTAGTTGCTGGTCTTAGAGTCTAGTCTTTTAGAGTTTCGAGTTCTGGTCATAAGTTGTCACGCCGCCGCCGCACCATCATCATCGCCCCTGCCATCTACCACCACCGCTCCGAATTCGTATCCATATACCACCACCAATCCGTGCCCATATACCACCACCGATCCATATCCATATACTACCACCGCTACCACCACCGCTGCCATATACCACCACCATATATCCACCACCAATCCGAGTTCCTTGCTTATTAGGTTTGTTTTCGGGATCCATCTAGATTCCGATTCGTGTTTCCTTGCCGGAGTAGGTTTCGGAAAAAAAAAGAGTCGGGTAGCCACGCTCCGTTTAGGCCCAAAATTTTTCGAAAACGCATTTTTCGAAAAAATTTCTGGCTATCCTATTTTTAGGTGTTTCTGAGTGTTTTGAGACAGGTGCCATTATAGGAAGTTTTTTTTGACCCGTTTCAAGTTTTTGGGTCCAGGCAGTCGAAAAAAAAAATTCGAACAAAAAAAATTTTCGTGCCCATCCTGTCAGTTTGACCTAGGAAGAGTTTTGAGACACTCGCCATTATAGTGCTTTTTCGCAAAAAAAAAGAGCGCAAAAAAAAAGAGCGCAAAAAAAAAGAGAGCGAAAAGAAAAATTTCAGAGTGTGCTTTTCCCTTGTTTACGTGCCGCGCCGTGATTTTGTTGGTGTTCTAGGCTCGCGTCTCTAGCACAGTCTAGCCTAGGACCAGCACAGTACCGTCGTTGAGCGTTTATTCAACTTTGCATCTCTGAATTGATTATTGCTGACCCTTTTTGCTACCATACTATAAGCCTTCCCAGCTCCACATACATCTACGTCGTGTGTTCGACTCTCCCTGGTAATCGCTCTATCCAAGCTTTGAGAGTTTTTGACTACAACGGTTGCCGATCACCGCCTGCTGCTGGGTGAGAACTGGTAAGAATTTGAGATTTGCTTGACGGATTTGTGATACACCACCACCACTTCTTAGTAGTCTGTAGGATCATATTCTTGTGTGTTTCTATTGCTGCTAACCATGCCAGGATCACAAGCCGACGAGATTGACTGGGAGAACTTATCGAACAAGGAGCTTCATGATAAGTTTCAGCAAATGATGACTGAACAGGTACAAGATGTGCTGAACAATTTTGAAGAGGCCATGGAGAAGATCACTGGCCTTGAGAAGACGTTCGAAACAAAGCTCGATAACAGATTTAATGAACTGCTTGCGCGTCTTCCACCACCGGCTGCACCTGCCGCACCTCTGCAACAACAACAACTACGCCCCCTTCCGAATCAGTATGGACGAGCACAGCGTGTTCCTATTGAGACAGGACAAACTTCTGGTGCCGCTGCTACTGCTGTTGGTGCTTCTTTGGCTCCTTCTACTGCTCCTGCTGGTACCCAGGAGGATGATGAGTATGCGGGTGATTATGAGGATGAGGTTGATCAAAATCAGATCTACGAGCAGCCACCAGCACCACCACCAGCAGGTCGACCTCAGGTATATATTCGTCATGGTAGGTCTGCACCATCACCTCAGGTACGTGATGATGTCCATATTCCTAAACTGAAATTGAATATTCCACCATTTGAGGGTAGATATGTTCCAGATATATATCTTACTTGGGAGTTAGAAACTGAACAACGATTTACATGTTTACAATATCCTGAGGAGAGACGAGTTGCTGCTGCTGTTTGTGCTTTCACTAGTTTTGCATGTGTATGGTGGTCTGAACATTGTAGATTATATCCTATTCCAACTACTTGGGCTGCTTTGAAAACTGCTATGCGTACGCGTTGGGTTCCACCATATTATCAACGTGAATTGCTTCAAAAATTGCAGCGTTTAAGACAAGGGAAAAATTCTGTAGAAGAATATTATCAGGAATTACAAACTGGCATGATTAGATGTGGTATTGTTGAGGAGAATGAAGCTATGCTTGCACGTTTTCTGGGTGGATTAAATAGAGAGATTCAGACCATTTTAGACTATAAGGAGTATACTAATATCACTCGTTTATTCCATCTTGCTTGTAAAGCTGAACGTGAAGTGCAGGATCGACAAGCATTGGGGCGAACTAACTTTTCTGCAGGCCGACCTTCATCATGGACACCACGTGCATCTTCTACTTCAACTGCACCAGCACGTCCATCCGGTGCCACCTCCAGCCGTGATACAAGAAAACAGGCACAACCACCATTATCTGCCAAGAGCGCACCTGCGGGGCCTGCACAGCGTTCTTCTTCTTCCATGGCATCAACAGGGCACACAAGTGATATTATTTGTCGTCGTTGTAAGGGAGGAGGTCATTATGCGAGGGAATGCAAATCTCCGCGTGTGATGATTGCTACCGCGGATGGTGGATATGAGTCCGCTAGTGACTATGATGAGGAGACATTGGCTCTTATTACACGTGAAGAACATGGTGGAGATGATTCTGATCATGAGACGCAATACATGGCTCCTGAAGACGCTGACAGGTATGAATGTTTAGTTGCTCAACGTGTTTTGAGTGTGCAGGTCACACAAGCTGAGCAAAATCAGAGGCACAATTTGTTCCATACCAAGGGAGTTGTGAAGGAACGTTCTGTGCGCGTCATAATAGACGGAGGGAGCTGCAACAACTTGGCTAGCATGGAGATGGTGGAGAAGCTTTCTCTCACCACAAGACCACATCCACATCCTTACTACATCCAATGGTTCAACAACAGCGGCAAGGTTAAGGTAACACGTACTGTTCGTGTGCATTTTAGTATCTCTACATATGCTGATTATGTTGATTGTGATGTGGTACCTATGCAAGCATGTTCCTTATTACTGGGTAGACCATGGCAATTTGATAAAAATTCTGTACACCATGGTAGAAACAATCACTATACTCTTGTTCATAAGGATAAAAATATTACTTTGCTTCCTATGACTCCTGATTCCATTTTGAAAGATGATATTAATAGAGCTAATAAAGCACAACAGGAGAAGAATAAGAGTGAAAATCAGATTGTGGCAAAAGAATTTGAGCAACAAATGAAGCCTATTAATAAACCATCTAGTGTTGCTTCTGAAATTAAATTGAAAGGTGCATGTTTATTTGCCACCAAATCTGATATTGATGAGCTAGATTTCAGCAAATCTGTTTGCTATGCTTTTGTGTGCAAAGAGGCATTATTTTCATTCGAGGACGTGCCTTCCTCTTTGCCTCCTGCTGTCACTAACATTTTGCAGGAGTTCGCTGACGTTTTTCCACAAGACGTGCCACCGGGATTACCGCCTATTCGAGGGATTGAGCATCAGATTGACTTAATTCCCGGTGCTTCACTGCCAAACCGTGCACCATACCGTACCAATCCAGAGGAGACGAAGGAGATTATGCGTCAAGTACAAGAGCTTCTCGACAAAGGTTATATACGCGAATCCCTTAGTCCTTGTGCTGTTCCTATTATTCTAGTGCCGAAAAAGGATGGTACATCACGTATGTGTGTTGATTGTAGAGGCATTAATAATATTACTATTCGTTATCGTCATCCTATTCCTAGGCTAGATGATATGCTTGATGAATTGAGTGGCTCTACAATATTCTCCAAAGTTGATTTGCGTAGTGGCTACCATCAAATTCGTATGAAATTGGGAGATGAATGGAAAACAGCATTTAAAACTAAGTTTGGATTATATGAGTGGTTAGTGATGCCTTTTGGGTTAACTAATGCACCTAGTACTTTCATGAGATTAATGAACGAAGTTTTACGTGCTTTCATTGGACGATTTGTGGTAGTCTATTTTGATGATATACTGATTTATAGCAGATCTTTGGAAGAACATTTGGAACATTTACGTGCTGTTTTTATTGCTCTACGTGATGCACGTTTGTTTGGTAACCTTGGGAAGTGCACCTTTTGCACCGACCGAGTATCTTTTCTTGGCTATGTTGTTACTCCACAGGGAATTGAAGTTGACAAAGCCAAGATTGAAGCTATTGAGAGTTGGCCGCAGCCCAAAACGGTCACACAGGTGAGGAGTTTTCTTGGCCTCGCTGGATTCTATAGGCGTTTTGTGAGAGATTTCAGCACCATTGCTGCACCTCTCAACGAGCTTACAAAGAAGGATGTGCCTTTTGTTTGGGGTACCGCACAGGAAGAAGCCTTCACGGTATTGAAAGATAAGTTGACACATGCTCCTTTACTCCAACTTCCTGATTTTAATAAGACTTTTGAGCTTGAATGTGATGCTAGTGGAATTGGATTAGGAGGTGTGTTATTACAAGATGGCAAACCTGTTGCATACTTTTCTGAAAAATTGAGTGGGCCTAGTCTGAATTATTCTACTTATGATAAAGAATTATATGCTCTTGTTCGGACTTTAGAAACATGGCAACATTATTTATGGCCCAAAGAATTTGTTATACATTCTGATCATGAATCTTTGAAACATATTAAAAGTCAAGCTAAACTGAATCGTAGACATGCTAAATGGGTTGAATTCATTGAGACTTTCCCTTATGTCATTAAACACAAGAAGGGAAAAGAAAATGTTATTGCTGATGCATTGTCTCGTCGCTATACTATGCTTTCACAACTTGACTTCAAAATATTTGGTTTGGAGACCATCAAAGATCAATATGTGCATGATGCTGATTTTAAAGATGTAATGCAGAATTGTAAAGAAGGAAGAATGTGGAACAAGTTTGTCGTTAATGATGGATTTGTGTTTCGTGCTAACAAGCTATGCATTCCAGCTAGCTCCGTTCGTCTTTTGTTGTTGCAGGAGGCGCATGGAGGAGGATTAATGGGACACTTTGGCGTGAAGAAGACGGAGGACGTACTTGCTACACATTTCTTTTGGCCAAAGATGAGACGGGATGTTGAGCGTTTTATTGCTCGATGCACTACATGTCAAAAAGCTAAGTCACGACTCAATCCTCATGGTTTATATATGCCTTTGCCTGTACCTAGTGTTCCTTGGGAGGATATATCTATGGACTTTGTTTTAGGTTTACCTCGAACAAAGAAGGGGAGGGATAGCATATTTGTTGTCGTGGATAGATTCTCGAAAATGGCACACTTTATACCATGTCATAAAAGCGATGATGCTGTTAATGTTGCTGATTTGTTCTTTCGTGAAATTATTCGCTTGCATGGTGTGCCAAATACTATTGTTTCAGATCGTGATACTAAATTTCTTAGCCACTTTTGGAGATGTTTATGGGCTAAGTTGGGGACTAAACTGCTTTTTAGTACTACTTGTCACCCCCAAACTGATGGACAAACTGAAGTAGTCAATAGAACATTGTCTACTATGCTTAGGGCTGTTTTGAAGAATAATAAGAAAATGTGGGAGGAATGCTTGCCTCATATTGAATTTGCTTATAATCGTTCATTGCATTCTACTACTAAGATGTGCCCTTTTGAAGTTGTGTATGGTTTCCTACCTCGTGCACCTATTGATTTGTTGCCTCTTCCATCTTCGGAGAAGGTTAATTTTGATGCTAAACAACGTGCTGAATTGATTTTAAAAATGCATGAGTTAACTAAGGAAAACATTGAGCGTATGAATGCTAAATATAAACTTGCTGGAGATAAGGGTAGAAAACATGTTGTGTTTGCACCTGGAGATCTTGTTTGGTTACATTTGCGTAAGGATAGATTTCCTGATTTGCGCAAATCAAAGCTAATGCCACGTGCTGATGGTCCCTTTAAGGTGTTAGAGAAAATAAATGATAATGCATATAAACTTGAGCTGCCTGCAGATTTTGGGGTTAGTCCCACTTTTAACATTGCAGATTTGAAGCCTTATTTGGGTGAGGAAGATGAACTTCCGTCGAGGACGACTTCATTTCAAGAAGGGGAGGATGATGAGGACATCAATACAATTGTTACACCCACAGCCCCTGCTGCTATACATACTGGACCAATTACTAGAGCTCGTGCACGCCAACTAAATTACCAGGTACTTTCGTTTCTTGGTAATGATTCTAATGTTCATGAGAATATGATGCTGCCTAAATTGGATACATTTGTTTTGCTTACAAATGAAGGGCCTAGCTTGGAGAAGGATGAACATTGGAGCAAGAACAAGCATGGAGATGATGGCATGCGCAAGGGGAACAAGCACGGAGTTACAAGTGATGATTTCAGGACTTTGAAGCCACCATAATGGGTGCATGAAGCCTTGGACGAAATATACAAGATGCCACTTCATAAATTTCGTCCCGAGGCTATTTTAGGTCCTGCGTCACCTTATTATTGGGCCAGGCCCATGTAATTTCGAACTACATAAGTATAGGCTATTTTTAGAGTCCGTATGTGTGGGGAAACAAGAGATAGGGTTGATTTCGGACCCCTCCACCAAGGGCCACGAAATTCCCCCCTCTTCCTCCATATATACAGCCCTTAGGGCATCGTTTAGACTTTGGGTTTTGTTTAGATTAAAAGTTCGCCATAGCTGCAACTTCGCGTACTTCGTTTGTGTTCAACGACCAGACAAAGGCGTCACAGAACCCCACCTTGATCAATAAAGCTTTCATCTTATATTCGCAATATCCAGATTGCAATCTCAGTTTCTTGCTTGTTCTTCGTTTGCTTGCAGGAAACAGACCCTCGTGGTCAGGTTGATCGTGCTCCGGCGTGGTCAATAACCTCTCGGAGTTGGTTTAGCGATTGCTAAGGCGCGACGTCCTCGCACGTTCGTAGTCGGATCATCAAAGTCGACTTCCACCAAAGCGAAATCCACCATCTCATCGAAAGACGGGACACCTTTGCCTCTATCACCTCAAGGATCAAGCCCACCACAACCGCCTTCAAAGGTGTAATACCTGGCGAAGAAGCTCACTGTACGGGCTCAATCACACTGGAAGTCGTCTTCAGTTCGCCGGACAACTTCTGAAGCGAAGCCTTGATCTTCAATATTGTTCCATTCTGCAGTGGATACCATGCACTACTTGGGCGGACCGCGTTCGCTCGTTTCAATGCGGTCCCACACTATGCCTATCTAAAGCTTAAGATGCCCGGTCCACGCGGCGTGATAACGATCACTTGAAAAAAAGGAACAACCCGTCTGTTCCGAGGAGTATACCACGACCATCACAGCCGAAGTACAAAGCGGAGTCGTTAAACCGCATAACTTATTGGACATTAAGCCACCGGCCTCTACTGCATAAGACTGGTCAATTTTCGAGATGGATTAGTAGTTCCACCTCCATCATTCGCCGCATATGCCCGCGAAGTTCGCATCCTTTTCTTTTTCACACATGCATAATTATGCACTTAAAATACCTTGGTCGTTGGCGGAGGCACAATGCGGACAGACCTACACACGATTCGTCCTCCTACAGCTTTTCTCCCTTCTTTTTAAATTTTCCTTATCTTTTGTCACAGATGAATCAAAACCTGCTCGTCCTATGGACCTGCAAGGACTCTTTCGGAGCCCAGTTTCATCCAGGCAACCAAAGATTGATCCTTTTAAGGAATCCTCTTCGCTAAGGCAAAGGCAGCGCAGACGTGTGACATGAGGTCCAAAAGATTTTTTGTAGACCAAACACTCTATTTAAAACCTGGATATAGCCTTTTTCCTCACCCTTCGACCCCTGGCATGTAAAATGACCCCGGTAGAGGTGTTATAATCTGTAAGATTGCGCTCGACGTATCAATCAAATTCTAGTGGACATAATCCGTCTTCAGTACTTATTTTTTTCCTCATAGAACAGTATTTTACCTTTTCGGTGGTTTCACATATACACCTCGACACCAATCGCTAGGGGCTCAATGCGGCAACATATTAAATTGGCAGCAAGTCCAAACAGCTCTACAACATACTTTGGTGTCACGAGTTTTGGAATTATATGCATTAGCTCTGAATCATGTCTTTGGTCAATAGTTGGGTTGCCCGGCTCCTGTGCTTACTACCTTACGTTTCGCTTTATCGGCTAGGGTAGTAAAGGGAGAACTACTGGGATTGTGTTTCCAGATCACCTAGTTAAGCACCTCAGTAGAGAAAGCCGAAAACTGACTGTCATGATGTGGTGAGAGCTGTCAATTACTCGGCGACTTATTAAAATCTTTTGCGATTTTTTCCATATAACACGAAGGACCATTTCCCTGTCACCTATGTAGTGCAGCCGTATTCGGATAACCGCGTACATACAAGGTGCTATATCATAGACCCACCATCAAACTCATATGGCTAAGTGAAGGTGTTAAAGCCCTATAGTCCGATTGCCTAGTTCTTCGCACTGACACCTCCTTCACGGACCAAGACGTTGGGTCAAGTGTAGTCAGTTGCTATTCCGAACACCCCCGCATTTTATGTGAGGGGGCTGAAGCCGACGACTGGCAAACCTTCATATTATAAAAAACGGCCACATAGGAGGAAATGCCTTTCAGGCAAAAGGCATAAATATAACACAGCCTTAATATATCATAATATTGTTATCACAATTCTGATACATTCACTCGAATGCAATATTCTTCGAGCACTAACCCTCTATCAAGCGGGCACCCTCTAGGACATCTTCAAAATAATGCTCCAGCGTGCGATGGTCCTTGCCCTCGGGTGGACTGTTTGCTGCGACATCGGCGGCCTTCATTTTCGCCCAGTACGTCTTGACGCGGGAAAAGGCCATCCGTGCACCTTCAATGCATGCCGACCGTTTTACGACGTCGATACGCGGCACCGCATCAACAAGTCACTGCACCAAACCAAAATAACCGTTCGGAATTGGCTCAGTTGGCCACAGCCGAACCACGACTTCCTTCATGGCAGCTCCGGACACCTTGTGGAGCTCGACCCACTGGGGCATTTGTTCATTCAACAACGGACGCTTTGGCACGTTAAACTGTGACCAGAAAAGCTTCTCCACTGCATGTCCGTCTTGCGCTTGATAAAACGGTGCCGCATCGGCGACACTCTTCGGCAGGTCCAAGAATGAGTCTGGAGAACTCCACAATTGATCAAGAAGGGCATACTTCGGGTCACCGAATTTACTAGCCACTATCTCCCCAGCTTGCCGGATCTCCTCCCGAGCCACTCTGGACTCGGACCGTGCCTCTCGTGCCTATTGGAAAGCCTTGTTGAGTTCGGCTGCCTTGGCTTTGTTATCCTTCTCGAGTGATTCGCATTGGCTTGTGGCATCCTTCAGCTCTCGCGCTATGGTAGATATTCTCTCCTCGCACTGGCGCCGAGCGGCTTGTTCGGCCTAGAACTCAGCAGTTGCCTTCACTATTAGGAAAAGGCCTACTAATGGCGCACCGGTTTTGCCTACTAATGGCGCACTACCGGTGCGCCATTAGTATCACGCCACTAGAATTTTTTACTAATGGCGCACCACTGGTGCGCCATTAGTATCTGGTATGCTAATGGCGCACCAGGAAGTGCGCCATTAGTATGTAACACCATGCGCCATTAGTATGCCTCCCGGGGGGCCATATGTAACCATCTGCTTTGTCATACTAATGGCGCACTCTGTCTTGATGCGCCATTAGTATACTTTGGCATACTAATGGCGCGCCTTGTGGTGATGCGCCATTAGTATGGATATTTGTTTTTTTTTACTTTTCTGATTTTTGCACAGGTTACAAAATATATTATTTGACAGAATATAGACAGTAGCACACAGCAACAGCAGATTCATTGAAAATAATAGAAGATTAGTCTCTGAATACAATTCATCATATTAGTCTCCGAATTCAAAAGACCGAACAAAGATAAAACATTACAAGTCTCGAGACCGCGAGTATCGAGTTTGTCGAAAGTAATACTAATCCTAACAAGTCCTACTAATCATCATCATACAACTTCTACTCGTTATTCATAACAAGTCATACGATCATCATCTTGATAGTCATCGAACCAACCCTACTTAATTGTTCTTAGCACATGATCATCAGTATTAGGCAGGACCTAAATACCCTATTTAAGCTAAAATAGCATAAAACAATATAGACCCTGACTCTCCATTATGGAGAATGGAGAACATCCTGTCTCCAATTCTTGCGCTTCGCTTCCTTTTGCTTCCAAGAAGCTCCTTACGACTGTCCATACATTTTTTCCATCCTTTGATTTTCATGTCTCCACTTCTTTTAGAAATCTCGTATGGACAGTTGAGATTCGTAGGACGACCTGGCTGTATGTTCAAAACATTAAGACTACCTTTCTGATACATCATATGAGGCACACAATTCTCTGGGATTATCTGTTGAAAAACATAGTAATAACTTCATAGTTAGCAATGATGTACTAGTTTTAGAAGTATGCAAAAGATGCACGGATGTCGTAATAGTAAAAATCTTACCAGGGTATCTCCATGGTAGTTACCGTAGTTGAACACATGCACTAGTGGCACGTATTTACCATAATGTTGAGGAGTTTGATTGTGGATAATGTAATTCTCAATGTCAGTACAAAATCCGACCAGATGATTTTTCTCCTTGTAAGTTGTTAATTCGGAGCCATCGGTGTAGTGGGTTTTGTCTACCATCTCCCGCACATTCTTTGAACAATAAAAATAAGCTGTCAATGGAAATAAGCTGTCAACTATTTTGAAATAAACAATATAAATTAGCTAATAACTATGTTTGAGAAACTCACATAGCGGTAGAACTGGAGGCGTATCAACAAGGACCCAAATGTCCATATTGTCTTGGTTGATGTCAGGATTACCAAGATCCATGGTGATAAGCATACCCTCATCAAAACCATACATCTTGCAAAATGCTTCCCAATTTTTGCAACCAAAATGGGTTACGCTCTCAGAATTATATAGATTTACTTCAAAGTCCACATCGTGATGAGTCCTTAGGTGAATTTTCTTTGTTTCAGAAATTTCATGGTCTTCAAAATCCATCCTCTCCAAGACATAGCGTCTTGCATGGCATGGGATAAGCTATACTCGAATTGTAAAAGATGAAAATTACACGTTGAAATAGTTGAAGTCATGCTTAATTATGAAAATAACACTTGTCGTCGTTGTGTACCGTTTCAACTTCGAAGGTCTCCTCGAGCTTAATGCTGAAGCGCCGATCATCGTCCAGGTGAGGCATGTCGCACAGACCTCGATCGTCGTGGCACCAGTCGCACTCCGCCGGGAGACTTTCGTCGTCCGATGATGATGACGACATATCCTACGTTCATAATTCAAAACTACATCATTTAGGGTTTGTCGACACCGAGGCATCCTAAAAGCTAAGCTTTTATCATTTAGGGTTTGTCGACGCTGAGGCACCCTAAAAGCCTAAGCTTTCATCATTTAGGTTCTTATCGACACCGAGGCACCCTAAAAGCCAAGGTTTTATCATTTAGGGTTTGTCGACGTCGAGGCACCCTAAAAGCCTAAGCTTTCATCATTTAGGTTTTGTCGACGCCGAGGCACCCTAAAAGCCTAAGCGTACATCATTTAGGTTCTCATCGACACCGAGGCACCCTATAGAAGCCAAGTTAAGTTTTCATCATTTAGGGTTTATCGATGCCGAGGCACCCTAGGTTGGGCCTAATCACTTGGCACTAATCACTTGGCTCTATTGCCACCTATGTTGGGTTTATCATCTAGGGTTTATCGATGCTAACGAGAATTCTAAGTTGGGCCTAATCACTTGGCTCTATTGCCACCTATGGTTTAATGCAGCAAGAATGGCGGGGCAGTTGATCCTACTTAACTAAGTACTAAGATACCCCGGCCAATGCATTAGTCGCAAGTACCCCATATGTCCTATTTTTAGCAAAGTCATGCTAAAATTCACGGAAAATTTCAGCATGACCTTTGCTGAAAATAGGACATATGGAGTACCCGAATTTGCCGGAACGGAAGTTAATCGACATTCCGGCAAACTCAAGGGCCTCTCGGGGTACCTGCAAATTCATCACGACACAATGGTCGGAGACAAAACCCAGCCACAGACCATATGGTCCTCTGCTTTCATATGGACAAAAATCAGCTCAACTTATGTGAGCTTCCATTCCAGATCTAATAGGTCACCCAACAAAAAATCATCAATAGTTTAGCAAGTCTGTACAAACACAGAAAGAATAGAAAGTTTGCTGCCTATTCAAACACAGAAACAAAACACTACTTGAAACTTCTGCTACATTTGGACCATGGCAATTTATTTTCATGGAGCATGACAAATGTATTTTACAGACCATGGCATTGTTTTTACTATATGCACCATGGCAAATTTCATCTATAAACCATGGACAAATACATGATACAGTGCATTTTTCTTCAGAATGACAAATACTCGGTTGACAATATGCAAATGATTTCCTAGGGGTTTCAGACATGCTATGTGTGTCTGAATACATGTGTGTCAGAATCATGTGTCCAAGTCAGTCACAAGCACAAGCAGATCATGTGTATTCAAGTGTGCACTGAATCATGTGTTTACTTAATTTTAAACTTGCTAGCAATAAGCTTGTAGTACACTTTATAGTCAGATCAGGAGCCAAGCTCTAAAACTGGACTTTTAACTGACTTTTAAACTGAATTTTTACTTCAAAATAAGAGTACCATGCCTGCTTAACTGAATTTTTAACATAATCTCTCCCTTGGTCTAGGAGTACTCAATTTCAATCTCTCTCTTGGCCTAGGAGCAAGTTTGTGCAGCACCAAATTTGTGCAGCCCCAAGTTTGTGCAACTGTTGGTACAAAAATGTGCAGCCTCATGTTCGTCTCTCACTTACTCTGTGCTGGTTATGCTACATAATCAAATCATCGATCCAAGAGCAGTATATTTGTGCTGTTTAGCTTTTTCTGGAAGGTTTTTCTCAGAGCCTACTTTACTTAAAACAGATGATTTTAAATATGAAGACAATAAGTGAACAACATTCTAGGCATGCGATTCCAATCACTTTTTTACTTTTCTTCCTCAAGCACATTCAGCCAACATTATCTCCTTTCTTGCAACACAGCAAAAAACAACCACTAGCTACCCAAATACATGGATGCTGCCTCTACCACCCCGTAAAACAAAAATCAGACCTATTTAACTCACATATACATTCTAATTAGATCAGACAGATGTTTCAACACAATAAACATAGTCATGTACAATAAGAAGCAAATGTGTTACTGTCAGGGTTTGGTTTCACTTGAATAAAAACCATGCCAAAGAAACTAGCAGGTAAAAGTACAGCATTGCTCGGAAATTTTTGCACTTTGCATATACAAGCTATATAGTCTGAAATCAAATGCATACAGCTGAGACAAGCATCGACCATAGCAGTCCACAGCCATGAACTTGTACAGAGGGGGAGAGAGGCGAGACAAGTGGTCACCTTGATGACAGGGGAACGAAATCCAAACAAGTCGAACCCACAGCAGCAGCTTCTCTGTATCCTGTTGAACCAAGTCCTTCCTTCACACAACACAACAGCACAACACAGCTATAGATGAGAACGCATCAGAGATTGGAGGAGATGAAGAAGAAAATCAGCAAGAGACAAGGGGAAGAGGGATTCGTACCCTGTTCTCCTGCTGGACGGTGGGGAGGTCGCGGGCCTCCTCTCCTGCTGGACGTGGGGCCTCCTCTCCTGGTGGACGTGGGGTTCCGAGGCTCCGGCGGCTCCGAGGCTCCAAATCTCCGGCGGTTTCTAGGGTTTCGAGGGGGGAGGCGGGGCTCGGGGGGGAGGCGGTGCTCGAGGGGGAGGAAGGGAGAGGGAGGCGGCGGGGGCGCGTGGGCGGCTGCGGCGTAGTGGGTCGGGGCAGCGGCGGCGGTGGCGCAGTGGAGGGAGAGGGACGAAGTAGTCTGGCGAGAGGGAGGGACGAGGGAGGGACAAAGTGTATGGATGGGGGAAGATTACTAATGGCGCACCCCTAGGCGGTGCACCATTAGAATGTTTTTTTTTCATAGCAATGGCGCACCAGCAGGATAGTGCGCCATAAATATATATATACTAATGGCGCACTTTTACAGGGTGCGCCATTAGTAGTTTAAACTAGTAATGGCGCACTGTGAGGCGGTGCGCCATTAGTAGTTTTACAAAAAAAGAATAAAAAAAATTCAGTACTGGCGCACTCCCTGTCTGGTGCGCCATTACTAGTTAGAATTAGTAATGGCGCACTTCGGTAGGATGCGCCATTAGTATGTATGTAAAAATGAAAAAAAATTATCACTAGTAGCGCACCTATTTTCTGGTGCGCCATTAGTGTCTTCCACACTAATGGCGCATCACCAACTGGTGCGCCATTAGTATATAGTAGTGGCGCACTACTTCCCTGGTGCGCCATTAGTGTCAATCCTATCTATAGCCCTTTTCCTAGTAGTGCTTCTTGACAGCCGCATTGCTCACTCTGGCTTGCTCCTTGGCCCGGGCAAGTTTGGCCCGAAGGCTCTCAACCGCAGCAACATCATCTGCAATTATGCATGTCCCAGTATATAATTTTCAGCTTCGTGCTAATATTAGTGTACATGCATAAGAAGACGGCCCCAAAATATACCCTGTGCCTCGTCGAGCCACCTGTTGATAAGAGTAATGTCCTCATCCGCTGACTCAAGTTTCTGCTTTAAATCTGCAACTTCCACAGCATGGGCAGTCGATGTTGACATACCAGCCTGTTTTCAAATTAATCATGTCATTTCCTAAGCATACCTTTTTGATCCTCTGATCGCCTCCCTATGGAGGCCGACCAGAGTCTCAAGGGCTACTATCTATACACAGGCACATTCTGCATGTAAAGAGCGGTTAAGATATTACATTACATACCTCAAAGTCTATTAGCAGGCCCGTGAAGGCTTCATTCAATCCGCTTCTTGCTGACAGAATCCTCTCAACTACCATACCCATTAATGTACGATGTTCCTCTGAGATGGACGCATTCTACAACATGCCAATTAATGTGTCCAGCGCCTCCGGGCTCCTGGAAGCGGCTGCAGGAGTATGAACTCCCTTCCAAGGGATATGTTCACTCAACCCTAGAGTCGTCTTCGGCTATAAACCAGATAGTCCGGGGCCTTTATTGTTGGTCTCCGTAGGGGCTGCACACCCCGGACCCTTGACGACCGAAGTATCACCTTCGGGCGTTGCCTTCATTGCCCCCTGGGCCACTTGATGATCGGGGGAGACCCTCCGGGATGACACCTCGAAGTCGTCCGCCCTAAGGGGCGAGGAAGCATGTGGAGGCGTCTTGCTTTCCATCATCTCCGGAAGCAGGTCACTCGAGGAGGACTGTTGAGGAAGACTATGGGCCGGACTACAAACATATATTGAAGAGGTTACCCTTGTGACTAGCAAAGAATGGGATATGTCTAGAATACCCTCGTTCACTTAAGATTCAACGAAAGGCTTGTCCTTACGGAGGAACTGTGCGGCAACGTCGTCTTCTGAACCCGAACCATCTGACGGGGACATTTTCCCTCTCTTGGAATCCTCCACCTTCTAATCTTCGGAGCTGGTCCTTTCATTCCCATGGGGAGAAGGGATAGCAGCTTCTTCTTCCCCTTCGTCTTCAGAAGAGGGAGTTCCGGTCTTCCCGGACATAGCGTCCAGTGTACCTTTAGAGTGGGAGGCACCCCTGGCCTTTTTGCTCTCCTCTTTGTCCTCCTTCGCCGGCACTTGATACGGCGCCGGGGCCAACATCCTTGTTAACATGGGATCGGCTGAGTCTTCGGGAAGTGGGGCCGAACACCTAATTCATTCCGCTTTCTTTATCCATCCCCGGTCAAAGACAAGTTTCTAAGTATATTGATATGGGATAATCAACTAAGCTATGTTCAGGAGTCGAGTGATTACCGAGGTATCCGGATGGGTACAGTCGAGGCCGATGTCCTCGGTTGTATCCGGCCACTGCTTGCGGGTCCTAAAGAATAACTTCCGCATCCCTCTGTGCATTGTGGCGAAGAAGTGTTGAAGGGTCCGTGGTCCTTCCGGATTGAACTCCCACATGCGGAGAGGCAGTGATGAGGACATCAATACAATTGTTACACCCACAGCCCCTGCTGCTATACATACTGGACCAATTACTAGAGTTCGTGCACGCCAACTAAATTACCAGGTACTTTCGTTTCTTGGTAATGATTCTAATGTTCATGAGAATATGATGCTGCCTAAATTGGATACATTTGTTTTGCTTACAAATGAAGGGCCTAGCTTGGAGAAGGATGAACATTGGAGCAAGAACAAGCATGGAGATGATGGCATACGCAAGGGAAACAAGAACGGAGTTACAAGTGATGATTTCAGGACTTTGAAGCCACCATAATGGGTGCATGAAACCTTGGACGAAATATTGATAGAGGCAAAGGTGTCCCGTCTTTCGATGAGATGATGGATATCGCTTTGGTGGAAGTCGACTTTGACGATCCGACTACGAACGTGCGAGGACGTCGCGCCTTAGCAATCGCTAAACCAACTCCGAGAGGTTATTGACCACGCCGGAGCACGATCAACCTGACCACGAGGGTCTGTTTCCTGCGAGCAAACGAAGAACAAGCAAGAAACTAAGATTGCAATCTGGATATTGCGAATATAAGATGAAAGCTTTATTGATCAAGGTGGGGTTCTGTGACGCCTTTGTCTGGTCGTTGAACACAAACGAAGTACGCGAAGTTGCAGCTATGGCGAACTTTTAATCTAAACAAAACCCAAAGTCTAAACGATGCCCTAAGGGCTGTATATATGGAGGAAGAGGGGGGAATTTCGTGGCCCTTGGTGGAGGGGTCCGAAATCAACCCTATCTCTTGTTTCCCCACACATAGGGACTCTAAAAATAGCCTATACTTATGTATTTCGAAATTACATGGGCCTGGCCCAATAATAGGGTGACGCAGCACCTAAAATAGCCTCGGGACGAAATTTATGAAGTGGCATCTTGTATATTTCGTCCAAGGTTTCATGCACCCATTATGGTGGCTTCAAAGTCCTGAAATCATCACTTGTAACTCCGTTCTTGTTTCCCTTGCGTATGCCATCATCTCCATGCTTGTTCTTGCTCCAATGTTCATCCTTCTCCAAGCTAGGCCCTTCATTTGTAAGCAAAACAAATGTATCCAATTTAGGCAGCATCATATTCTCATGAACATTAGAATCATTACCAAGAAACGAAAGTGCCTGGTAATTTAGTTGGCGTGCACGAACTCTAGTAATTGGTCCAGTATGTATAGCAGCAGGGGCTGTGGGTGTAACAATTGTATTGATGTCCTCATCATCCTCCCCTTCTAGAAATGAAGTCGTCCTCGACGGAAGTTCATCTTCCTCACCCAAATAAGGCTTCAAATCTGCAATGTTAAAAGTGGGACTAACCCCAAAATCTGCAGGCAGCTCAAGTTTATATGCATTATCATTTATTTTCTCTAACACCTTAAAGGGACCATCAGCACGTGGCATTAACTTTGATTTGCGCAAATCAGGAAATCTATCCTTACGCAAATGTAACCAAACAAGATCTCCAGGTGCAAACACAACATGTTTTCTACCCTTATCTCCAGCAAGTTTATATTTAGCATTCATGCGCTCAATGTTTTCCTTAGTTAATTCATGCATTTTTAAAATCAATTCAGCACGTTGTTTAGCATCAAAATTAACCTTCTCCGAAGATGGAAGAGGCAACAAATCAATAGGTGCACGAGGTAGGAAACCATACAGAACTTCAAAAGGGCACATCTTAGTAGTAGAATGCAATGAACGATTATAAGCAAATTCAATATGAGGCAAGCATTCCTCCCACATTTTCTTATTATTCTTCAAAACAGCCCTAAGCATAGTAGACAACGTTCTATTGACTACTTCAGTTTGTCCATCAGTTTGGGGGTGACAAGTAGTACTAAAAAGCAGTTTAGTCCCCAACTTAGCCCATAAACATCTCCAAAAGTGGCTAAGAAATTTAGTATCACGATCTGAAACAATAGTATTTGGCACACCATGCAAGCGAATAATTTCACGAAAGAACAAATCAGCAACATTAACAGCATCATCGCTTTTATGACATGGTATAAAGTGTGCCATTTTCGAGAATCTATCCACGACAACAAATATGCTATCCCTCCCCTTCTTTGTTCGAGGTAAACCTAAAACAAAGTCCATAGATATATCCTCCCAAGGAACACTAGGTACAGGCAAAGGCATATATAAACCATGAGGATTGAGTCGTGACTTAGCTTTTTGACATGTAGTGCAGCGAGCAATAAAACGCTCAACATCCCGTCTCATCTTTGGCCAAAAGAAATGTGTAGCAAGTACGTCCTCCGTCTTCTTCACGCCAAAGTGTCCCATTAATCCTCCTCCATGCGCCTCCTGCAACAACAAAAGACGAACGGAGCTAGCTGGAATGCATAGCTTGTTAGCACGAAACACAAATCCATCGTTAACAACAAACTTGTTCCACATTCTTCCTTCTTTACAATTCTGCATTACATCTTTAAAATCAGCATCATGCACATATTGATCTTTGATGGTCTCCAAACCAAATATTTTGAAGTCAAGTTGTGAAAGCATAGTATAGCGACGAGACAATGCATCAGCAATAACATTTTCTTTTCCCTTCTTGTGTTTAATGACATAAGGGAAAGTCTCAATGAATTCAACCCATTTAGCATGTCTACGATTCAGTTTAGCTTGACTTTTAATATGTTTCAAAGATTCATGATCAGAATGTATAACAAATTCTTTGGGCCATAAATAATGTTGCCATGTTTCTAAAGTCCGAACAAGAGCATATAATTCTTTATCATAAGTAGAATAATTCAGACTAGGCCCACTCAATTTTTCAGAAAAGTATGCAACAGGTTTGCCATCTTGTAATAACACACCTCCTAATCCAATTCCACTAGCATCACATTCAAGCTCAAAAGTCTTATTAAAATCAGGAAGTTGGAGTAAAGGAGCATGTGTCAACTTATCTTTCAATACCGTGAAGGCTTCTTCCTGTGCGGTACCCCAAAGAAAAGGCACATCTTTCTTTGTAAGCTCATTGAGAGGTGCAGCAATGGTGCTAAATCTCTCACAAAACGCCTATAGAATCCAGCGAGGCCAAGAAAACTCCTCACTTGTGTGACCGTTTTGGGCTGCGGCCAACTCTCAATAGCTTCAATCTTGGCTTTATCAACTTCAATTCCCTGTGGAGTAACAACATAGCCAAGAAAAGATACTCGGTCGGTGCAAAAGGTGCACTTCCCAAGGTTACCAAACAAACGTGCATCACGTAGAGCAATAAAAACAGCACGTAAATGTTCCAAATGTTCCTCCAAAGATCTGCTATAAATCAATATGTCATCAAAGTAAACTACCACAAATCGTCCAATGAAAGCACGTAAAACTTTGTTCATTAATCTCATGAAAGTACTAGGTGCATTAGTTAACCCAAAAGGCATGACTAACCACTCATATAATCCAAACTTAGTTTTAAATGCTGTTTTCCATTCATCTCCCAATTTCATACGAATTTGATGGTAGCCACTACGCAAATCAACTTTGGAGAATATTGTAGAGCCACTCAATTCATCAAGCATATCATCTAGCCTAGGAATAGGATGACGATAACGAATAGTAATATTATTAATGCCTCTACAATCAACACACATACGTGATGTACCATCCTTTTTCGGCACTAGAATAATAGGAACAGCACAAGGACTAAGGGATTCGCGTATATAACCTTTGTCGAGAAGCTCTTGTACTTGACGCATAATCTCCTTCGTCTCCTCTGGATTGGTACGGTATGGTGCACGGTTTGGCAGTGAAGCACCGGGAATTAAGTCAATCTGATGCTCAATCCCTCGAATAGGCGGTAATCCCGGTGGCACGTCTTGTGGAAAAACGTCAGCGAACTCCTGCAAAATGTTAGTGACAGCAGGAGGCAAAGAGGAAGGCACGTCCTCGAATGAAAATAATGCCTCTTTGCACACAAAAGCATAGCAAACAGATTTGCTGAAATCTAGCTCATCAATATCAGATTTGGTGGCAAATAAACATGCACTTTTCAATTTAATTTCAGAAGCAACACTAGATGGTTTATTGTTAGGCTTCATTTGTTGCTCAAATTCTTTGCCACAATCTGATTTTCACTCTTATTCTTCTCCTGTTGTGCTTTATTAGCTCTATTAATATCATCTTTCAAAATGGAATCAGGAGTCATAGGAAGCAAAGTAATATTTTTATCCTTATGAACAAGAGTATAGTGATTGTTTCTACCATGGTGTACAGATTTTTATCAAATTGCCATGGTCTACCAAGTAATAAGGAACATGCTTGCATAGGTACCACATCACAATCAACATAATCAGCATATGTAGAGATACTAAAATGCACACGAACAGTACATGTTACCTTAACCTTGCCGCTGTTGTTGAACCATTGGATGTAGTAAGGATGTGGATGTGGTCTTGTGGTGAGAGAAAGCTTCTCCACCATCTCCATGCTAGCCAAGTTGTTGCAGCTCCCTCCGTCTATTATGACGCGCACAGAACGTTCCTTCACAACTCCCTTGGTATGGAACAAATTGTGCCTCTGATTTTGCTCAGCTTGTGTGACCTGCACACTCAAAACACGTTGAGCAACTAAACATTCATACCTGTCAGCGTCTTCAGGAGCCATGTATTGCGTCTCATGATCAGAATCATCTCCACCATGTTCTTCACGTGTAATAAGAGCCAATGTCTCCTCATCATAGTCACTAGCGGACTCATATCCACCATCTGCGGTAGCAATCATCACACGCGGAGATTTGCATTCCCTCGCATAATGACCTCCTCCCTTACAACGACGACAAATAATATCACTTGTGTGCCCTGTTGATGCCATGGAAGAAGAAGAACGCTGTGCAGGCCCCGCAGGTGCGCTCTTGGCAGATAATGGTGGTTGTGCCTGTTTTCTTGTATCACGGCTGGAGGTGGCACCGGATGGACGTGCTGGTGCAGTTGAAGTAGAAGATGCACGTGGTGTCCATGATGAAGGTCGGCCTGCAGAAAAGTTAGTTCGCCCCAATGCTTGTCGATCCTGCACTTCACGTTCAGCTTTACAAGCAAGATGGAATAAACGAGTGATATTAGTATACTCCTTATAGTCTAGAATGGTCTGAATCTCTCTATTTAATCCACCCAGAAAACGTGCAAGCATAGCTTCATTCTCCTCAACAATACCACATCTAATCATGCCAGTTTGTAATTCCTGATAATATTCTTCTACAGAATTTTTCCCTTGTCTTAAACGCTGCAATTTTTGAAGCAATTCACGTTGATAATATGGTGGAACCCAACGCGTACGCATAGCAGTTTTCAAAGCAGCCCAAGTAGTTGGAATAGGATATAATCTACAATGTTCAGACCACCATACACATGCAAAACTAGTGAAAGCACAAACAGCAGCAGCAACTCGTCTCTCCTCAGGATATTGTAAACATGTAAATCGTTGTTCAGTTTCTAACTCCCAAGTAAGATATATATCAGGAACATATCTACCCTCAAATGGTGGAATATTCAATTTCAGTTTAGGAATATGGACATCATCTCGTACCTGAGGTGGTGGTGCAGGCCTACCATTACGAATATATACCTGAGGTCGACCTGCTGGTGGTGGTACAGGTGGCTGCACGTAGTGTTGATTTTGATCAACCTCATCCTCATAATCTCCCACATAATCATCCTCCTCCACATCAGCAGCAGGAGCCACAAAAGTATCAACAGCAGCACCAACAGTTTGGCCAAACGCAAGAGGAACACGGCTTGCTCGGCGGAGGTCTGCTTCGCGACGTGGAGGTAGTCGTTGTTGTTGTTGTTGGAGACGTGCGTTAGGTGCAGCGGGTGGTGGTGGTGGAAGACGCGCGAGCAATTCATTAAACTTGTTATCGAGCTTTGTTTCGAACGTCTTCTCAAGGCCAGTGATCTTGTCCATGGCCTCTTCAAAATTGTTCAGCACATCTTGCACCTGTTCAGTCATCATTTGCTGAAACTTATCATGAAGCTCCTTGTTCGATAAATTCTCCCAGTCAATCTCGTCGGCTTGTGATCCTGGCATGGTTAGCAGCAATAGAAACACACAAGAATATGATCCTACAGACTACGAACAAGTGGTGGTGGTGGGTGTCACAAATCCGTCAAGCAAATCTCAAATTCTTACCAGTTCTTACCCAGCAGCAGGCGGTGATCGGCAACCGTTGTAGTCAAAAACTCTCAAAGCTTGGATAGAGCGATTACCAGGGAGAGTCAAACGCACGACGTAGATGTATGTGGAGCTGGTAAGGCTTATAATATGGTAGCAAAAAGGGTCAGCAATAATCAATTCAGAGATGCAAAGTTGAATAAAGGCTCAACGACGGTACTGTGCTGGTCCTAGGCTAGACTGTGCTAGAGACGCGAGCCTAGAACACTAACAAAATCACGGCGCGGCACGTAAACAAGGGAAAAGCACACCCTGAAAAAAAAATTTCGCTCTTCTTTTTTTTTTGCGCTCTTTGTTTTTTTTTGCGCTGTTTTTTTTCGAAAAATCACTATAATGGCGAGTGTCTCAAAACTCTTCTTAGCTCAAACTGACAGGATGGGCACGAAATTTTTTCGACCAATTTTTTTTTTTGACTGCCCGGACCCAAAAACTGGAAACGGGTCAAAAAAAACTTCCTATAATGGCACCTGTCTCAAAACACTCAGAAACACCTAAAAATAGGATAGCCAGAAATTTTTCCGAAAAATGCGTTTTCAAAAAATTTTGGGCCTAAACGGAGCGTGGCTACCCGACTTTTTTTTTCCAAAACCTACTCCGGCAAGGAAACACGAATCGGAAACTAGATGGATCTCGAAAACAAACCTAATAAGCAAGGAACTCGGATTGGTGGTGGATATATGGTGGTGGTATATGGCAGCGGTGGTGGTAGCGGTGGTAGTATATGGATATGGATCGGTGGTGGTATATGGACACGAATTGGTGGTGGTATATGGATACGGATTCGGAGCGGTGGTGGTAGATGGCAGGGGCGATGATGATGGTGCGGCGGCGGCGTGACAACTTATGACCAGAACTCGAAACTCTAAAAGACTAGACTCTAAGACCAGCAACTAGACCGACGATGCAACCGCAAATTCAACAAAGCAAAACCCTAAAAAGATTATGCAAAGGCTCAGATTGGTTCGGATATGATGAACTAACCCTAAATTTTTTTTTTGGCTTTTTCGTGGACTATAGGTATGAAGACAGACTCGATCTAAACTACGAAAAACTGTAAAATCTCACCGAGCAACCTGGAAATCTGATACCACTTGATAGGGGCAAAGGTGTCCCGCCTTTCGATGAGATGATGGATATCGCTTTGGTGGAAGTCGATTTTGACGATCCGACTACGAACGTGCGAGGACGTCGCGCCTTAGCAATCGCTAAACCAACTCCGAGAGGTTATTGACCACGCCGGAGCACGATCAACCTGACCACGAGGGTCTGTTTCCTGCGAGCAAACGAAGAACAAGCAAGAAACTAAGATTGCAATCTGGATATTGCGAATATAAGATGAAAGCTTTATTGATCAAGGTGGGGTTCTGTGACGCCTTTGTCTGGTCGTTGAACACAAACGAAGTACGCGAAGTTGCAGCTATGGCGAACTTTTAATCTAAACAAAACCCAAAGTCTAAACGATGCCCTAAGGGCTGTATATATGGAGGAAGAGGGGGGAATTTCGTGGCCCTTGGTGGAGGGGTCCGAAATCAACCCTATCTCTTGTTTCCCCACACATACGGACTCTAAAAATAGCCTATACTTAGGTATTTCGAAATTACATGGGCCTGGCCCAATAATAAGGTGACGCAGCACCTAAAATAGCCTCGGGACGAAATTTATGAAGTGGCATCTTGTATATTTCGTCCAAGGTTTCATGCACCCATTATGGTGGCTTCAAAGTCCTGAAATCATCACTTGTAACTCCGTTCTTGTTTCCCTTGCGTATGCCATCATCTCCATGCTTGTTCTTGCTCCAATGTTCATCCTTCTCCAAGCTAGGCCCTTCATTTGTAAGCAAAACAAATGTATCCAATTTAGGCAGCATCATATTCTCATGAACATTAGAATCATTACCAAGAAACGAAAGTACCTGGTAATTTAGTTGGCGTGCACGAACTCTAGTAATTGGTCCAGTATGTATAGCAGCAGGGGCTGTGGGTGTAACAATTGTATTGATGTCCTCATCAGGCAGTCACTGGCACGGCAGGATCCGGCGGACTAGCATTACCTCGATCACATGGATGAGGCCGGTTGTCGGTGTCAAAACCGGCGGATCTCGGGTAGGGGGTCCCGAACAGTGCGTCTAAGGTCAATGGTAACAGGAGACAGGGGACACGATATTTACCCAGGTTCGGGTCCTCTCTATGGAGGTAATACCCTACTTCCTACTTGATTGATCTTGATGAATATGAGTATTACAAGAGTCGATCTATCACGAGATCGTAATGGCTAAACCCTAGAAGTCTAGCATGTATGACTATGATAATGAATCTCTTCCTCTCCGTACTAAGTCCTCCGATTTATATAGACACCGGGAGGATCTAGGGTTACACAAGGTCGGTTACAAAGAAAGGAATATACATATTTTGTCGCCAAGCTTGCCTTCCACGCCAACGAGAGTCCCATCTGGACACTGGTGCAGTCTTCGGTCTTCGTATCTTCACAGCCCATCAGTCTGGCCCATGACTAACAGGTCGGACGCCCGAGGACCCCTTAGTCCAGGACTCCCTCGGTAGCCCCTGAACCTGGCTTCAATGACAAGGTATCCGGGGCGTAGATCTGTCTTCAGCATTGCAAGGCAGGTTCCTCCTTCTGAACTCCAAGATAGTCTTTGGACGTATTAAATGTGTCCGGACCTGTAACACACGCACCACACACAACCGCAGAGGGAATATAATTTTCCACGAGTCCAATCTGCTGACAACTTTTTGTAATATGACATCACGCTTGCCTGGTCATAATTTTGAACCGCTTTTTGTCTCCCGCTCCACATTTCGAGAAGCAGTTGCCATTGGCACGTCTTGTCAAAGCAGAGATCGTGTCCCCTTAGTGCAGGATTTTCATCAATTCGGGCGTGGGTAACCCAACAATGCTTGTTTACATGGCCCTTGGGAATAGGCGAGTTTTAAGGCAAGTGGGGAGGCGTTCGATATTCACTGCCTTTATAAGAAGATAAGGATTCCCCCTTCTTCTCCCATGCCTTCTCTCTTCCTCTGCCCATCCACTCTTGAGCTCCAGCGCCCAAGCTCTCATCTTCTTCCCACTCAAGCTAGCACCCAACCATGTCCGGATCCGGAGGTCAAGGCAAGTGGATGGTCTCCTCCATCAAGGAGGAGGACATTACCGAGCTTCGGCGGCCGGGTACCTGGCGAAGGAAATTGCCCACCGTCTTCCAGCCTAGGGGCAAGTCGTCCCCACACCGAAGCCCAATGAGAGGGTGGTATTCATCACTCATTTCCTCCGCAGGCTAGGGTTTCCACTCCACCCTTTCGTCTGCGGGATGATGTACTATTATGGGATAGACTTCCATGATCTATCTCTGAACTCCTTCCTCAACATCTCGGCATTCATCGTCGTGTGTGAGGCCTTCCTCCGCATCCAACCCCACTTCGGGCTGTGGCCCAAGGTCTTCAATGTGAAGCCGAAGGTGGTAGATGGCCAACATGTGGAGTGCAGAGGTGCCACGGTGAGCAAACTGACTAATGTCTCCTGGTCGAAAGGCACTTTCGTGGAGACTGTCAAGGAATGGCAGAAACAATGGTTCTACATCACAGAACCCCGCGGCGCAAACTAGGCCGCCGCTGCCAAATTCAACTCCGGCACTCCAATGTGGCTCACCTCCTAGGTTGAGAAGAGCCCGAATTGGTCATCGTCAGATGAGCTGATAGCGCTGTAGACGCGCGTTCAATGTATGGTGCACAAGGATATCAAGGTTGTCAATATAATCCAAGTGATGCTAGTTCACCGGATTCTCCCGTGCCAAAGCCGAAGCCGCCCTCTATGGGAGTTTAATCCGAAGAAGCACCATACCCTGAAGAGGCTCTTCGAAACTTCTCATGAAGACGCCTGGAAGTTGCTCTTCAAGGGAAACAAGACATCGCCAGCCACGGATTCAGACCGCGGTGATGAGGACATGACTACCTTGGATATGACCAAAAATATTGCATATATGCATATTTGTCAGGTGATTTCTAGTGCAAACTATTCAATAATCTATTTATGTTATCCAGAACAAAAATACTTCACACACTTTTGTGTTTTGTCTAATTGCAGGTGTATGGGACATTTGTACAATCCACATATTAAGATAAGGAAAAAAGAGATGTTTATTTGCTGTCCAAAAAGTTCTCTCACGTCACTTTTGGCCCAAGAGAAGATAGAGTCCAAGTCTCTCACGTTCTGGATTCAGATTCGGACTGCACAGACACACCTGACTCAAAACGCACACAAGTTTTTCATACGGACTCCGAATTGGGTGATTCTTTTTTTGTTGGAAACTAGATTTCGTGCACTTTCCAACCCAATTGGAATAACCTTCAAATTCGTCCGGAGCGTTGAGTTGTGGACGAAACAATCTGATGCTGCAGCAGAATCCGAGTCAAACTACAAGTCCAAAGGTGTTACATCACCTCCACTTGGGCCCATTGGCCTTGTACGACCTAGATTTAGTTTTAGGCTGCCTTAGGACGTCCTCCCACCTCCTTGGCCGCCACCCCTTGCTCCTATATAAGTAGATCCATCTAGTAGCTTTTCCTTGGGTTTTGTTTAGATTAAAAGTTCGCCATAGCTGCAACTTCGCGTACTTCGTTTGTGTTCAACGACCAGACAAAGGCGTCACAGAACCCCACCTTGATCAATAAAGCTTTCATCTTATATTCGCAATATCCAGATTGCAATCTCAGTTTCTTGCTTGTTCTTCGTTTGCTCGCAGGAAACAGACCCTTGTGGTCAGGTTGATCGTGCTCCGGCGTGGTCAATAACCTCTCGGAGTTGGTTTAGCGATTGCTAAGGCGCGACGTCCTCGCACGTTCGTAGTCGGATCGTCAAAGTCGACTTCCACCAAAGCGATATCCATCATCTCATCGAAAGATCGGGACACCCCGCCTCTATCAAGTGGTATCAGTTTTCAGGTTGCTCGGTGAGAATTTTTAGTTTTCCTACATTAGATTTATTTTCTTACCTATTGTCCAAGAAAAAGCCACAAAAAGGAGTTAGATCTATTCATCCTTGGTCCAAGCCAGTCTGAGCCTTTGCAATTTTCTTTTCATTGCTTGCATAGTTGAATTATCGGTTGCATCGTCGTGTCGAGTTGCTGGTCTTAGTGTCTAGTTCGTTTAGAGTTTCGAGTTCTGTTCACATTAGTCACGCCACCGCTGCATCATTATCTCTTCCGCTGTCCACCACCCATCCATCAATTTCCATCACATGCTACCCACCATTCATTGTCATAATAATAGTTGAGATCGTTCACATCTTCACTTGATCCAATCTGCATCTTATCTAGTTTGTTTTGGAAAGAGGGAGAAAAAAAGAGAGAAAAAAACGAGAAAAAAAAGAAAAAAAAGTCAGAGAAAAAAAAGGAGAGAAAGAAAAAAAAAGTGTGAGGAAAAAAAAGAGAGAAGAAAAAAAAAACAAAAAAATCGGCTCAAACTTTTCACGAGGAAAGTTGGAGAGAGAGTTGTTGTATATCCTGCTTGGCAGTTGTTTTTCATCATTATCTTCACTGCCGTTGTGATCTTCACTTATATCTTGCTGTCGAGAGCTACTTAGTATCCTTCATTGATGCTAGTTGTGCTATGCCGTGACCTCATTAGTGTTCTAGGCTCGCGTCTCTAGTCCGGTCTAGCCTAGGACCAGCACAGTACCGTCGTTGAGCGTTTATTCAACATTGCATCTTTGAATTGATTATTGCTAATCTTTTGCTACCATATATAGCCAACCCAGCTCCACATATTTCTACACCGTGTATACGTACGCTCCCCTGGCAATCGCTTTACTCAATATTCGGAGTTACTTGACACCGCTGGTTGCCGATCACCGCCTGTTGCATGGTAAGAACTTGTAAGACATTGATATTTGCTTTACTGTGAGCGTTTTACCACCACATCCTAGTAGTTATAGGAACATTATTTTTGGGTTTTGTTTCTTGTTCTACTAATCATGACAGGATCCAGAGTCAATTCATGGGCTTTGTCGATCGCGGGAGACGTGCCACCACCTTTGCAAATACCACAACCGTCACGAGAGGTGCACAAACATCCAAATGCACATGATGAGGTTAATGTATCTATACCACCATTTAATGGCCGTTTTAAACCTGCTTTATATATTGAATGGGAGTTCGACATAAAAATATATTTGCTTCCCATAATTTCAATGAACATAAAAAGGTTAAGGTTGCGGTTGGTTCTTTCACTGGTTATGCTTTGGTTTGGTGGAGTGAATATTGTCGGTTACACCCTGATTATATACCTACTACTTGGGATGATTTGAAACTTGCCATGCGACATACTTTCGTCCCTGCTTATTATACTCGTGACATGATTAAGAAGTTGCAACACTTAAAACAAGGTAGTGAAACTGTAACAAAATATTATGATGATTTACAAACTACCTTGTTGCATTCCTCTTTAGAAGAAAGTGAAGATGATTTTATGGATAGATTTTGGGGAGGATTAAACCGTGATATTCAAGAGATACTAATTCATGAAGAGTGTTATCATATGGACCATTTGTTTCATCTTGCTTGCAAAGCTGAACAGGAAATAAAACGACGTGTTGGCCACGAGGAGAACAAGCGCACGGTGCACATTCCAAGAGTTGATATGATTGTTCCTTCAACTACTAGGCATACTATGACAACCACATCCGTTGTTGTCAGGACTACATCACCTCCACCATGTGACACATCGCCCCCGAGAGTGGCTACATCATCTGAGTTGATCATAAGAGGTAATGACAAAGGTACTTATCTTCCATCTCTACATGAGAATGATGAATGCCTTGTCAATTTGAATGCACCATCTGATGAGCTACCCACTACTTTGATCACACCACCTATTTTAGAGGACTGCGTTGATAATTTGACTTTGCCATGTGATCAAACAACTGAAATACCAACAATTTTGAGTGCACCCATTGAATTAACTATTGATGCAAAAGAACCAATGTTTAATCATTTTGATATGACCTCTAATCTTGGTGATGATTCTGTGTTGAATGACTTATTGCATGTTTTCTTATTTAAGCATGTTGTAGCATGTAAATTTGATGCAAGTAAGGTTTATTCACCAATGTTGGAATGGTTTAATGATGAACATTGTCAATCTTTTGAAATGAATAAGAGCTTCACTTATATGTGCAAACTGAGTGGCAATATTTTCATGCCTTCTACTTCTTGTGCTAATTTTTTGGCTTTAGATTTTATGAACTATGCAAGTTACTCATCTATTCATGTGTCATATATGCAAAAATCAAGGGAAGTAAAAATGGATGACATATACATATACAACATGTACACCTTGTCTCTTTTGTTAGCCACATTTCAGATTAAGCAACGCCGAGGACGGCTTTATTTTCAAGAAGGGGAGGATGATGAGGACATGACTACCTTGGATATGACCAAAAATATTGCATATATGCATATTTGTCAGGTGATTTCTAGTGCAAACTATTCAATAATCTATTTATGTTATCGAGAACAAAAATACTTCACACACTTTTGTGTTTTGTCTAATTGCAGGTGTATGGGACATTTGTACAATCCACATATGAAGATAAGGAAGAAAGAGATGTTTATTTGCTGTCCAAAAAGTTCTCTCACGTCACTTTTGGCCCAAGAGAAGATAGAGTCCAAGTCTCTCACGTTCTGGATTCAGATTCGGACTGCACAGACACACCTGACTCAAAACGCACACAAGTTTTTCATACGGACTCCGAATTGGCTGATTCTTTTTTTGTTGGAAACTAGATTTCGTGCACTTTCCAACCCAATTGGAATCACCTTCAAATTCGTCCGGAGCGTTGAGTTGTGGACGAAACAATCTGATGCTGCAGCAGAATCCGAGTCAAACTACAAGTCCCAAGGTGTTACATCACCTCCACTTGGGCCCATTGGCCTTGTACGACCTAGATTTAGTTTTAGGCTGCCTTGGGACGTCCTCCCATCTCCTTGGCCGCCACCCCTTGCTCCTATATAAGTAGATCCATCTAGTAGCTTTTCCTTGGGTTTTGTTTAGATTAAAAGTTCGCCATAGCTGCAACTTCGCGTACTTCGTTTGTGTTCAACGACCAGACAAAGGCGTCACAGAACCCCACCTTGATCAATAAAGCTTTCATCTTATATTCGCAATATCCAGATTGCAATCTCAGTTTCTTGCTTGTTCTTCGTTTGCTCGCAGGAAACAGACCCTCGTGGTCAGGTTGATCGTGCTCCGGCGTGGTCAATAACCTCTCGGAGTTGGTTTAGCGATTGCTAAGGCGCGACGTCCTCGCACGTTCGTAGTCGGATCGTCAAAGTCGACTTCCACCAAAGCGATATCCATCATCTCATCGAAAGATCGGGACACCCCGCCACGCGGGCACGACATCAATCACCTCGCCAACGAGGTATGTTATTTTTAACGCATTCCCTACTTGCTTGTTTCAAGGATGACATCTAAGCTATTATTATCATTGCTTCTTTAGGACTGGATGGAGAGGGTGAAGCAGATCCGGTGTCCGGCTCCGCTGCCTGAATAACCAGTCATTCCGCGTTTAGCGAAGATGCTGGTGCCGATGCCCTATATGGCACCGGCGAAGAAGGCCACAGGGAAGGCCAAGGGGGTCCGGAGTGGCCCCCGCCCCGAGCGCGCTTCGGACGTGACGTCTAAAGACAAGACCCGTTCCTCCCTCGCCAAAGACGATGACGATGAGGAGGAGAAGAGCGACTCTCCCTCTGATAGAGGGAGGAAGAAGAGGGCGGCCTCCAGAATTCTAGAGGCGGAGGCGCCCAAGAAGGTGAAAAGGCCCGCTCGCGGACAGCTCCGCATGGGACGTCGACAACAGTCCGGAGCGACGCCCCCGCACTAAGCCTCAGACCGCATCGTAAGTGCTAAGACTCGTACATGCCCATAAATCTAACCTCCCCTCTTTGTCGTATTGGCATGATTAATTATGCTATTGCAGTCCGGCCCATGATAGCTCCCAACGATCCTCATCCAGGGCTCGTTGGACTCAAAGGAGATGGCCAGCGAGACGCCGTTGGCCGCTTACTCTCCCGAGACCCAGGGAGACGTCGAGGTGCTGTCCCGAAGGACCTTCCCAGGCCAGGGAGAGGTTCGAGAGGCCGTCAAGGCGGCGCAGGATGGTGATACCTCGGCCGTCGGACACATGGGGGAATAGGCCCCCATGGAGACTGACGATGGGGGCCGTACTCGATTTGGCCCCCCTCTGGGAACGGATCCGGAGACCCATATGGCCCCGGAGTCTGACAAGCAGCCTCCATCAAGAGAAGGAGGCGTGCCCGTCCCACCGGCAACCTCTGTCCAACCAGAGGCGCCGGATAATCTGTTGGAAGCGCTAGAAGGCGCTTCCATTGTGGAAGAACACTGTATCCTATGGGTATGGTGATTGAGAAGGTCCAGTCCGTCAAGTGCGGACTGACCGAAGCCTGTAGCGGCTTGCTGACAGGTTTTGAGGTAAGCGGCGTTTAACCGAGAAAATCTCCACATAGACAATAGCCCTAGAGACACTGTCCGGTGTTCGGAAAGACAAGCCGGACAGAGGATCAATTAAATTTCGCAAGAAACTAGCCAAGTGTGTCTGATGTTACTAAGCAGGCATCGCTGCTGGCCGCGACTTCTCATACTGCCAAAGTCTCCGGACTAAAGCAGAAACTGGAGCGGGCCGAAGAAGAGCTCGGCCATGCGAGGAAGCAGCTGGAAGACCAGCAAGGTATGCAATGACTCGCGATATATTTGGAAGAGTAAATGATGTATACTGACTGTAGTGTCATTATATGTGTAGGGGCGACGATCAAGGTCGAGGCCCTAAAAACGGCCCTGACCGAAGCCGACGAGAGAGCCGTCAAGGAGCAGGCCACTCGCAAGAAGCTGAAGGCCTAGCTGAACGAGGTCCGACAAGAGCTCCAGGACGTGGTGAAGAAGTACGAGACCCTGGAGGGTGATGTTTCGGCTCGAGAGACCGAACTCTCCAAGGCTCGTCAAAGCGCGGAAGTTGCCCGGGTTGAATCCCAGGGTGCCCTCTAGGAAATCCAAGAGAGCGGGAAGATCGCAGTGGGTTAGGCGTTTAGCATGCAAAGCAAATATATAAAGAAGAAGTATTTCTTACTAACCCGGATTCGGAGTTGTCCAGGGGCCTTCGCAGATCTGCCGCGCAGTGTGTCCAACACCGCGGAGTTCTTCCGAGCCGAAGAAGGGAGCTCCACGAAGAAATTGTTCTGGTCATAGTATCTTGCGCCAGAGCATCCCCTGCCTTTCACCGATCAGCTGAAACAGCTGGTGGAGCTGCATAAGGTGGCCGAGCTAGCCATGAAGGATTTGATAAACCGGCTATGGCCAGTCGAAGCTATGCCCGGTAGCTACTTCGGGCTCATGAAGTGGTTGGCGATCGCCTGTCCTCGGCTGGATGTCGTCAAGCGATCGGCCTGCATTGAAGGTGCACACATGGCCTTCGCCCGCTGCAAGATGTGGTGGGCGAAGATGGACGCCGTCGAGCTGACTAAGGGGCCGCCGGAGGGCAAGGAGCACCGGACACCCAAGTGCTATTTTGCAGATGTCCTAGAGGGGTCTCGCATTGTAGCAACGCAGTGTGCGCAGGACACTATCTTTGAATGAATGTATTCAGGTTCCTTCTACCTTGTATGATAGAACAAAGCGGGTTTTCAATATAATGCTTGTAGATTTTTAAATTTTTCCTTCTGTGCAGCCGTGTTATGTGAAATCTGAGGGTTTTTCAGTCGCCGGCTTCTGCCCCCACGTAGGTAGTACGAAGGTGTTCGGGATAAAATCTAAACAATCTTGATCCATTTATATGGTCCTTGAAGGAGTTGTTTAGCGCAATGAACCAGGCAATCAGACTACGCGGCGTTAACGCCCTCACTTAGCCATGGGAGTTTGACAATAAAAACATTGGCGCAGCCCCTAGTATCCGAGCTAGAGTGCTGCAAGTGTCTAATCTGGAAGTACCGATCCTTCGCGTGATGCGGAAGAAATCTCCAACGATTTTCAACCTCCGAACAGCTGACCAGCTCTCGCCGCATCATGACAGTCAGTTTTCGTCTTTCTCTACTGAGGTGCTCCATGGGATAAACCAAGGCACAATCGCTGTAGTTCTTCCTTTACTACCTTAGCCGATATAGCGGAACATAAGGTAGCAAGCACAGGAGCCGGGCAACCCAACTATTGACCAAAGACATGATTCGAAGCCAATGCATATAATGCTAAATTTGGGGTGCCGAACTATACTTATAAAAATTGTTCGGACTTTTGTTGCCGTAGTGTGGGGTGCTATGAAGCCCCTAGCAAATTGAAACGCACCCGAGTGTACAGGTGTTACCTAATAGAATTACCAGAAAGGAAAAGACAAAAATAAAGAAAAAGAAGAACCAGTGGTAAGCTAGAGCCGTGAAAATTTGGGCCGCAAACTATTTCTATTACAATTTCATTAGTGCGTTAAAGCGCATTTATACAGGTAGTGCAATAAGCAGAAAGGCTATTTACTATGCCTTCACCAAGAGAGAGCTACGTATGGGTCCTAAAGATAGGTAAAGGGATCGTTAAAGAGACCACCTAAGAGTTTTCCAGTACGTCCATGCTTCTTGTTGTCTTGGTGTTTTTATCCTTCGAAAAGAGTCGATGGTCAAGCTGCCAGAAAAGGCCTGTAAAAAAGGGAAAATAAAAGAAAAAAGGGGAATAGTGAAAGTATGAGTGTCCGGGGCGTTCTAGCCGAATTGCGGATCATAAACTAGCTATGCCTCCGTCGATGCCCATGGAATTTTGAGTGCATAGTTATGTATGCGTGGTGCGAATGCCACTACTTGACCAAGACTGAGACGGAGGCCAAATTGCTAGTCTAGCTCCTGACGAGCCGAGCTGTCCTACTGCAGGGTAGTTCGGACCCTCTTGACGGTGTCCGAGGGCTCCGCAGCCGAGTTAAGGTTCTGCTTGAGAAGGCCGCTCTGTACTTCTGCTGCTAAGGCAGTTGTGTGCTCTTCGGTACGAAGGGAGCGTTTCGTATTTCCATTGACTGTTATGACGCCACATGGGTCGGGCATCTTGAGCTTGAGATAAGCATAGTGCGGCACTGCGTTGAATCGGGCAAATG
Source organism: Triticum aestivum (assembly GCF_018294505.1). Taxonomy (NCBI): domain Eukaryota; kingdom Viridiplantae; phylum Streptophyta; class Magnoliopsida; order Poales; family Poaceae; genus Triticum; species Triticum aestivum. The sequence goes on along the minus strand of NC_057806.1, from coordinate 257,718,511 downwards.
TGGTCCTTCCGAGCAGTGCGTGATAGCCGCTGCGAAAGGGGACTATGTCGAAGATTAACTCCTCGCTTCGGAAATTGTTCGGAGATTCGAAGACAACCTCGAGTGTGATTGAGCCCGTACACCGGGCCTCTAAACCCAGTATGACTCCTTTGAAGGTAGTCTTTGTGGGTTTGATCCATGATGGATGAATGCCCATTTTGCACACTGTATCCTGATACAGCAAGTTGAGGCTGCTGCCACCATCCATCAGGACTCGCATTAGGTGGAACCCATCAATTATCGGGTCCAGGACCAGTGAGGCTAAACCGCCGTGAAGGATACTGGTCGGATGATCCCGGCGATCAAAGTGATCGGGCATGACGACCATGGATTAAATTTTGGGGCGACTAGCTCTATCGCGTAGATGTCCCTGAGTGCGCGCTTGCGCTCCCGCTTGGGGATGTGTGTAGCAGGGACTAACTTCTTCTGTCCCCCTGTGTTTGGATGCAGGGGCTTCTCGTCATCGTCCGAGCTCTGCGATCCCTTTTCCTTGTTCACGGTATTTAACTTGTCGGCTTGCATAAAAACCCAGCAACCTTTGTTGGTATGGTTGGCTGGTTTGTCTGGGGTGCCATGGATTTGGCACGGAGAGTCGAGTATGCGGTCCAGGATGGATGGTCCCCGATTGTTTCTCTTGTATGGTTTCTTCCGCTGGCTGGACTTGGAGCCGCTGAATCTGGCGTTGAATGTAGTGTCGTCGGTATTATTACCATTGCTTCGGCGTTTTTGTCTATTATGTCGGAGCTTGCTGTTGCTGTATCTGGCCTCAGAGGGGCCTGCGTTGCTGGCCATAGTTTTACAACGAGCCAGCCAGCTAACCTCACCCGCACAAAAGCGGGTCATATGTGCCTTGAGGGCTGCCATAGATTTCGGCTTTTCTTGGCCGAGGTGGCCGGCAAGCCATTCGTCGCAGATGCTATGTTTAAAGGCCGCTAGAGCTTCAGCATCCGGATAGTCGACGATCTGGTTCTTTTTTGTTAGCAACCTAGTCCAAAATTTCCTGGCTGACTCTCCAGGTTGTTGGACTATGTGGCTTAAGTCATCGGCATCTGGTGGCTGCACATATGTACCTTGGAAGTTGTCGAGGAAGGCTTCTTCGAAGTTCTCCCAGCTGCCGATAGAGTTTTCAGGCAGGCTGTTTAACCAGTGCCGAGCTGGCCCTTTGAGCTTTAGTGGGAGGTATTTGATAGCGTGGAGGTCATCTCCCGGGGCCACGTGGATATGGAGAATAAAATCCTCGATCCATACCGCGGGGTCGGTTGTTCCGTCGTATGATTTAATGTTAATGGGTTTGAACCCTTCGGGGAATTCATGATCCATTACTTCATTGATGAAGCAAAGAGGGTGTGCGGCGCCTCTATATCGGGCCGCGTCGCGACGTAGCTCCGATGGAGTCCGTCTGTGGTTATCGGCTCAGGTGTGACTAGGTTTATCATGTCCGAATAGGTAGCCATCATCACGTGTCGAGGAACGTCCTCGTGATCCATAAATCGATCGGGCATATCCTGCTCTACTATCCAGGGTCTGCCAGAGGTCGTGTGTATGACCCCGAGCTGTTTTGTCTCTATTTTGTTGTGGCAGCGGGGCGGGCTGCTATTCGGCTTGAGTTGCCGCTCTATCCCGACCACGAGGTGGTCGGTCCGCCGCATTGTCCCGACCGCGTAATGTTCGGTCGGCCGCATTACGTGAGGGAAGTATGGGCTCTAGCGCTTCTTCATCGAACTGAGGTAGCAAACTTCGCTTTGGGTAACTCTTGGCTGGGCATCTGAGGCTGTATTCTTCGGCTGCCAGAACATCAGTCCACCTGTCGATGAGCAGATCTTGGTCAGCTTGAAGCTGCTGCTGCTTCTTTTTGAGGCTCCTTGCGGTGGCTATTAGATGGCGCTTGAAGCGCTCCTTCTCGAGAGGTTCCTTAGGGAAGATGAAATCTTCGTTGCCGAGGCTTTCCTCATCCTCAAAGAGCGAATGATAACTACCGTCCTCCGAGTCGTTGGGGCTGGCTTGCCCATCTTCTCGTTCATCCTGTTCGGTAGCTACGTCAACGGGGTCTTCATTGTCTTTGGCACCTTCCGGAGTGTTATCTTCTCCTTTGCCGGTGTTGCTATCTTTACTGCGGCATGACTTAGAGCGGCGCCGCTGACGCCGGTGTTTCGATTGTATCTTAGGAGGTTTATCCTCAACTGGATCTTCTTTGTCATCGCCGCTATTCTCCTTTGGTGCATCCACCATGTACACATCGTACGAGGAAGTAGCCGTCCAACGTCCGGTGAACGGCGGGTCCTGGGCCTCTTCTTCTCCGGCATCATCATCCATACCATCGGTGTCATCGGAGCCGTAATCGAGCATGTCAGTTAAGTCTTCGACAGTGGCTATAAAGTGGGTGGCGGGTGCGGAGCGAAATTCCCTGTCATCAGCTTCTGGTTTGAACCGGATATAGTTTGGCTGTGAGTCCCCGGTGAAGGACAGGTTTTTAATGAGTTTAGCACGTTGCCCAAAGGCGAGTGCTGGAAGATGTCTGCGGCGCTGAATTCGAAGATCGATAAACGATCAAGTTCGGCGTCCGCGAACTCACACGGTTCAGAACTTACTGCCAGAAACGAGTCCAGAGTTCCGAAGACGCAAATATCGTGTGAGGTTAAGTCCATGTGCGGCTCCAACGCTAGGGAATCTGTGGCCTCCGTGGTGGGGTTGAGCCTCCGATCCTTGGATGGCGCAGTATGCTCCGGATCTAAAGCCAGAGCGGTTACATGAGCTATCTCCTGGATGTGGCCCGATGACAGATTTAGGTCATGTCCATCGGGGTGACCAAGAGCAGTTGCCACGGTCTCGAATCTAGTGAAGATCAAGTCTCCGCGGATGTCCGCGACATAGTTCATACTTCCAAATCTGACCTGGTGGCCAGGGGTGTAGCTATCGATCTGCTCCAGATGGCCAAGCGAGTTGGCCCGGAGTGCGAAGCCTCCGAGCACGAAGATCTGTTCAAGGAGGAAGGTCTCACCTTGGACAGCATCATTGTTGATGATTGAAGGGGCCATAAAATCTTTTGGGGATGGCACGGTGGAACTCTCAATGAAAGCACCAATGTCGGTGTCAAAACCGGTGGATCTCGGGTAGGGGTTCCCGAACTGTGCGTCTAAGGTCGATGGTAACAGGAGACAGGGACACGATGTTTACCCAGGTTCGGGCCCTCTCTATGGAGGTAATACCCTACTTCCTGCTTGATTGATCTTGATGAATATGAGTATTGCAAGAGTTGATCTACCACGAGATCGTAATGGCTAAACCCTAGAAGTCTAGCATGTATGACTATGATAATGAATCTCCTCCTCTCCGGACTAAGTCCTCCGGTTTATATAGACACCGGGAGGATCTAGGGTTACACAAGGTCAGTTACAAAGAAAGGAATCTACATATTTGGTCGCCAAGCTTTCCTTCCACGCCAAGGAGAGTCTCATCCGGACACTAGTGCAGACTCCGTATCTTCACAGCTCATCAGTCCGGCCCATGGCTAATAGGCCGGACGCCCGAGGAACCCTTAGTCCAGGACTCCCTCACCGGTGTCCTTTTCAAGGAGGCTCCAGATACGGCTTTGTAGCATCTGCACTTGTTCAATCGATCCCTGGTCCAGCCCCTTATTAATCCATGATGTGAGTCATAATGGAGGGCCAGATCGGAACGCAGGTGTAGCTGCCCACTTGGTACCACGAGGTTCAGTGATGTAAAACCACTCCTGCTGCCATAGGTTGGAAGTTCCCTTGAAGGAGCCCTTTGGCCAAAGAGTATTGGCGAGCTTGCTCACCATAGCGCCGCCACACTCCGTTTGCTCCCTGTCGACTACCTTCGGCTTCACATTAAGGGTCTTGATCCATAAGCTAAAGTGTGGGGGAATGTGGAGAAAGGCCTCGCACATGACAATGAATGCCGAGATGTGAATAAAGGAGTCCGAAGCCAGATCATGAAAATCTAGCCCGTAATAGAACATGAGACCACAAATGAAGGGGTGGAGAGGGAACCCTAGCCCCTAGAGGAAGCGGGAGATGAATACAACCCTCTCACCGGATCTGGGTGTAGGAATAACCTGCCCCTTAGCAGGGAGCCTATGGAGGATTTCTGCGGTCAGTTACCTTGCCGCCCGAAGCTTCGCGATATCCTCCTCTGTGACAGAGGAGGCCACCCACCGGCCTTGAAGGCTGGGTCCAAACATGACTGGGATGCTTGGAACGATTAAGTTGAAACATGGGTGCTGGAGCTTGAGTTTGGAAAAGTTGAGGAAAAGGTGGGCGTAGAGGAGAAGGACGGGTTTGTGCCCCTTTATAAAGGCAATGAATATCAAACGCCTCCTCATGAGCCTTAAAACTTGCCTATTCCCTAGGAATTGTACCAATGGGGCGGTTGAATTACCCACGACCGTATTGATGAAAATCCCGTCATAAGGGGACACGATCTCTGCTTTGACAAGACATGCCAATTAAACCACGTCTTGAAACGTAGAGCGGGAGGCGAAAAAAAGGTTCGAAATAAGGATCATGAAGAGACGTGATGTCACGCTGCAAAAGCTGTCAGTAGATTGGACTCGTGAAATATTATGCTCTCTGCGGTTATGTGTGGTATTTGCTTTGTAGAGCCGGACACGTTTTCTATGTTCAAAAGTTGCTTTGGAGTATTCGAAGGAGGAACCCACCTTGCAATGCCATAGACAATCTGTGCGCCGGACATATCGTCATTGAAGCCTGGTTCAGGGCTACTGAGGGATTCCTGGATTAAGGGGTCCTCGGGCGTCCGAACTATGTAGCATGGGCCGGACTAATGGGCTATGAAGATACAAGACAGAAGACTTCTTCCCGTGTCCGGATGGGACTCTCCTTTGCGTGGATGGCAAGCTTGGCGTTCGGATATGTAGATGCCTTACTTTGTAAAACCGACTCTGTACAACCCTAGGCCCCTCTAGTGTCTATATAAACCAGACGGTTTAGTCTGTAGAGGCAATCATAATCAAAACCATACAGGCTAGACTTCTAGGGTTTAGCCATTACTATCTCGTGGTAGATCAACTCTTGTAATCCTCATACTCATCAATATCAATCAAGCAAGACGTAGGGTATTACCTCCATCAAGAGGTCCCGAACCTGGGTAAAACATCGTGTCCCCTACCTCCTGTTACCATCGACCTTAGACGCATAGTTCGGGACCCCCTACCCGAGATCTGCCGGTTTCGATGCCGACAGCGATGCCATCTCTTTCCCATAGTGATTTGATTTTCGATCTGAGGTCGGATCTTTCCCAAGGGGGAGGGGATGATGCGGAGAATCCTATGGACATCACCATGTCAAGAGTCCGTTCGGCATGTGACACGTGTGACATCTACTTCACATACATAAAGGTTAATCATCTCCTTTACACGTGTTCACTTGTCCCCCTCGAGGATGGTATACTACTTGACATCCCTCTCATGTGCATGCATAGGTATTACCGGAGCTTCATCAACGACGAGGAGGAGTTCAAGCGCAAGAGAACATCTACACCATCCAAGAAGGGAGAAGGAGGAGGAAGAGGGACCCCAAGACAAGATGCATTGGAGGCCTCGGGCCACCCCAGGTGCCCATCCCCGGCCACCAACCGGGCGCAGCCTCTGACTACCCCGGGTGCCCGGGCTTTCACCACCGGGTGCCCACACCCCGACCCCCCGGGTGCTCGCACCCATACCCCCCGGGTGCCCGCACCCCTACCCCCGGATGCCCGGCACCTCACCTGGCTTTACCTCGGGTGCCCAGACTTCACCCCCCCGGTGCCCAGACCCTCTGGCGATGCATGCATGCGTTAAGGGCCAAATGACCCGTGTGCCCATTTTTCTCCCCAAATCTTCCCTGGGCTATAAATAGACTTCCCCCTTCCACTAGTTAGGGTTAGCAAAGTACATGATATGATCTTGAGAGCTTTGCTCCTATCTACCCTCTCCCATGGAGATCAAGACCTCAATTAGGGAAGATCCTAAGGGATTCAAGACCTCATCTAGGGAAGGATCCCCATCATAGGATCATCAGGGCCACATCTCCCTTTGGGATTTGGGATGAACTTTACCTAGTGCAATTTTCCCTTTGTTGGTCATGTATCTTGTGGATCCATGTGTTGCTAGTCTAGTGGATGTCTGATTGGACTTGTTCTTGAGTGTTCCTCTTGTGATTTCCCCTCTTGTTCTTCGTGTTCTTTGCATTCTTCGTGGACCCCCCTCCAATTCGTGAAAGATCCTCACTTAGGGTCTCCAACCTACAGCAATGTCCATGTTGTAGTTGCTAATGTTACTATCTGAATAGACTTTATTATTCTTGATATGCTTGAGGACAACAATATGTCGGTTATCCTTGGTAGACCTTTTCTGAATACTGCAGGGGCTGTTATTGATTGCAACAAAAGCAAGGTCACTTTTCATGTCAATGGTAATGAGCATACGGTATATTTTCCGAAGAGACAAAACCAAATTAATAGTATCAACTGAATTGAAAGAATTATGACAATTACTATTGGAGGTTTTGAAGTTCCTCTTCCCACTCCCGAAAAGAAATATCAAAATTTTATTGCTGGGACAATGCATATCCACTTGAGGAAACCTAGTGCGATACAAATTTTCTTTGGTTTTATGTCATTCAAAAATGATTGGTTAGTAAGACCGGATCAACCTTGTTAATGAATCCTTTTTAATGGACATATGGTCGACAAATGTAGTAAGCACAACTCTCTATACATATAGTTTGCTCTCTGTAATTTATAGTTTAATAAAGTAAAATGCCATGTTTATTCCATTTCCTGAATTATCCCTGCAATAAAAAAGTCCTAGAAAAAAGTTATCGGAATGTCCTAAAAATTTATTATGATTTTTTCTAGAATATATCAGAATTTTTGGCACTGAACACAACCTAGGGGGTTCACCAGTGAGCCACAAGCTCACACAACTGGTAACCCACAAGTATAGGGGATCGCAACAGTTTTTGAGGGTAGAGTATTCAACCAAAATTTATTGATTCGACACAAGGGGAGCCATAGAATATTTGCAAGTATTAGCAGTTGAGTTGTCAATTCAACCACACCTGGAGAACTAAATATCTATAGTACAGTGATCAGTACCATAGTAATACGATAGTTTTGGTAGCGCTAGTAGCAATATCAATAGTAACAGTAACAGTTTTGTAGTGATTGTAGCAGTAGCAGCAGTAGTAACTTAGCAAAGTCAACATGTGAAAAGCTCATAGGCATTGGATCAATGATGGATAATTATGTTGGATGACATTCACCATGTAATAGTCATAACCTAGGACGACACAGAACTAGCTCCAATTCATCAATTATGTAAGCATGTATTCCGTAAGTAGTCATGCATACATGCATATGATAAGAACTTGCATGACCTATTTTGTCCTACCCTCGCATGGCAGTGGGGGCCTTAAGGAAACATAGGGATATTAAGGCCTCCTTTTAATATAGAATCAGAACAAAGCATTAACACATAGTGAATACATGAACTCCTGAAACTACGACAATCACCAGAAAGAATCCCAATTATTGTCACCTTGGGGTATGTGGATCATAACACGTAATAGGTTCATAAAACTTGCAAGATAGGATCAAGAACACAAATATATTCATGAAAACATAAAGGGTTCGGATCTGAAATCATGGCACTCGGGCCCTAGTGACAAGTGTTAAGCACAGCAAACTCATAGCAACATCAGTCTCAAAACATAGTGGATACTGGGGATCAAGCCCTAACAAAACTAACTGGCTTACATGATAAATATCATATAACCCATCACCATCCAGCAAGCCTACGAAGAAATTACTCACTCTCGGTGGTGAGCATCATGAAATTGGTCATGGAAGACGGTTGATGATGACGACGGTGTCGAATCCCCCTCTCTAGAGCCTAGAACAGACTCCAGATCAGCCCTCCTGATGAAGAATACGAGGTGGTGGTAGGTTCATACCGTAAAATGTGATGACTCCTCTCAGCTTTTTTCTTGACAAATAGGTACTTATGGAGTTGGAGTTAGGGTTGCGGGAGCTGCCAAGGGCCCACAAGCCTGGTAGGCACGCCTTGGGGAGTGGCGCGCCCCTGGGCTTGTGACGCCCTGGTTGCCTCCCTCTGGTAATTTCCTTCGCCAATATTTTTCATATATTCTAAAATAATGCTCCATAAATTTTCAGCTCAATTCGAGAACTTTTATTTCTGCACAAAAACAACACCATGGGAATTATGCTAAAAACAACATCAGTCCGGGTTAGTTCCATTAAAATCATGCAAATTGCAGTCCAAAAAGAGAGAGAAAGTGTTTGGAAAAGTAGATACATTTGGGACATATCAACTCCGCCAAGATTAACTCATTGCTTGTCCTGAAGCAATTCAGTTAACAAACTGAAAGTGATAAATAAAAACTTTTACAAACTCTTTTTGTTCTTGTTATTGCATATATGCTTAACTAATGCTCATGTTTTCTGAAAGGACTATGTACTAACCATATAGATGATAACATTTAGGTCTCACATTTACTAATACCAATGACATAACCAACTAGCGAGCAATAATAAGATATCTCGGATGCCAACAATTTGTCAAAACAATCATGATATAATATGATAACATGGTATCTCGCTAGCCCTTTCTGAGACCGCACAACATAAATGCAGAGCACCTCTAAAGTTCAAGCAATGACTAAACATTGTAATTCATGGTACAAAAGATCCAGTCATTGTAGCGACCCGACCTCAAACGGTCTAGTCTCTGTGCTTCCGTGTCATCCCTGGATCGGTAATGCTGACACACACAGTACTCGAAGGATTTATAACAGAGTAGCAATCACACACTTATTACATCGAATGTCTCAAAAAGAGAACTTATTACAACAAATATGGCTTAAGGCCATCTAAAACAATAACAGCGGAAGACTTGGAAGATAAAGTGAGTCCATCAACTCCAACAGCATAGCTGAGTGCATGACAAATGACTTATCGCGTCTTACTCCTCGTTTGAAAAGTCTGCAACATAATACGTTGCAGCCCGAAAACGCGACATCACATGGAATATGCTAGCAATGTAACACTGTAGAGCAATGAATAGATAAATGCTATCACTACATGCATATATGACTGGTGGAGGCTCTATGGTTATATGGTTTTTGCGAAAAGCCAATTTTTTCCTACAACAAAGGAATATATTTTATTTAACTATCATGGTAGTTGAAACATTGAGAATGGTACCACCATCTCAGTCCCAATTAAAAGTAATTATCATCCCAACAAATTAAATTAGAGTGATGGGATATAGTAGGTGGCGGACCCAGGCTCAAATATAATTTGTTGATGATCCGCAAAACCTAGAGACTCGTAGTAGCATGCTTCGCACTCCGGGTGTTCTATCGCAAACAAACAATAGCATACATAAGCAATCAAGCAAAGATGCACGGGTAAATCTCAAATAAGAAGATCTAGCCAGAAAGTTCAACTAAAGAACTCCGGTTTGCAAAAAGAATCAAGTCAAATGGAGCAATGAAACACAAACTGCGAAAGAAACAAGATTTGATTACTAATCTTTACTAAAGTCAAATTTTACAGTACCAAAATCTTGTTCAAGTTGGTTAAACCAAAAGAGGGCTTCTAGACGAAGATCTAGGCCCTTGAAACGCCTGATTCCGACAAACGAGCGAAAAGATAAACTAAAACGAAAATTAGGGCAGAAATCACGATCACAATAATCGTGGAAAACCCTGGAAAAAGAAAAACTGACGAACAGGCTAACGAACGAACGTTTGCTACCTGTGAAAAACGGGTGAACGGCGTTCGTTCAAACGACCGTACGGACGAACATCCGCTACTTAACTAAACCACAAATATCGGAATCAAACCGATCTAAAGAAAAAAAATGATCTTAGGGTTTCTAAAAGAACCGACCGGTCAACGGTCAACGGCGGCGGCTCGGCGAAGTCCGGTGACGGCAGCGGCGGCTCCAGCGAGGCGACGGTGCGGCGGCGCTAGGGCAGCGGCGCGGCTAGGGTTAGGGTGGGACGCGGGCACGGGGCGGGCTGGGGTGGCCTCGACGGCTTATAAGGCCGGCCGGGGGGAGGAGTCCGGGTCGAAACCGGCCCGTTAAGTCGGTTGCCTTTTTTTTAAATAAGTCTTGACGCAGAAAAACAAAGAAAAGAAATACTAAACGGACTCCAAAAATCCAAAAATAAATTTTCCCCGTCCTCTAAAACATTTATTTGGGCCTAAAATGTAATTTGAAAAACGCGTATTTTTTCTAATTCGAATAAATTGCAACAAAATCCAAATAAAAATCATTTATTTGATTTTAATATTTTTCCTCCAATATTTCATTTATTTTGAAGAAGTCATATTATCTCCTCTCATATATTTTAATTTCAAAATATTTTCGGAGAGAACAATCATTAAAACCAAAATGATCCTTGTTTCAATATTTGATAGAAATTCAAATATGAAAATCGTGAAATCCCCAACTCTCTCCGCGGGTCCTTGAGTTGCTTAGGATTTCGAGGATCGCGAAACGAAAATGCAATAAAATATGATATGCATGAATGACCTGTGTATAACATTCCAAATTGAAAATTTGGGATGTTACAAACCTACCTCCTTTAAGATGAATCTCGCCCTCGAGATTCGGGTTGGGTAGAAAATAGGTGTGGGTGGTATTTGCGTAGATCATCCTCTCGTTCCCAGGTGGCTCCACTGAACTTTGCAAAACTTGATAACCTTACTGCATGTAACTCGGCTAGCAAGCTCGAGAATCTTAACAGGTTTCTCCTCATATGTCAAATCACTATCCAATTATATTGCTTCCAGAAGCACTGTACCCCTCACAGGAATATTGGCCATCTCTGCATGACACTTCTTCAACTAAGAAACGTGAAAAACATCATGAACTCCCGACAGTCCTTCGGGTAACTCCAACTTGTAAGCAACCTCTCCCATGCGTTCCAAAACACGGTATGGTCCCACAAATCTCGGGGCTAACTTTCCCTTAACTCCAAAACGCTTAACTCCTCGAAGTGGTGACACTCTCAGATACGCCATGTCTCCGATTTCATATACTACCTCCTTGCGTTTAGAGTCTGCATAACTCTTCTATCTGTACTAAGCTACCTTCAGTCTATCTCGAATCATTTTAATTTTCTCTTCGGACTCCTTAATCAAATCTGGTCCAAACAACTGGCGATCTCCAACTTCATCCCACATCAACAGTGTTCTGCACCTTCTTCCATACAGGGCCTCGAACGGTGCCATCTTCAAACTGGCCTGGTAGCTATTGTTGTACGAGAATTCTGAGTAAGGCAAATTATCATCCCAACTAGATCCATAGTCTAATGCACAAGCTCTCAACATGTCCTCCAGAATCTGATTGACTCTCTCAGTCTGTCCATCTGTCTGCGGGTGAAAAGCTGTACTGAACTCCAACCTAGTTCCCAAAGTCTGATGCATCTGGTGCCAAAACTTTGAAGTAAACTGTGTTCCTCTATCTGATACGATGGTCCTCGGAACTCCATGAAGACATACGATCCTGGTCATATATATCTTGGCCAACTTCGCACTTGTATAAGTGGTTTTCACTGGGATAACGTGAGCTACTTTGGTCAAGCGATACACTACTACCCAGATTGAATCATATCCTGATCGAGTCCTGGGCTATCCGGTGATAAAGTCCATGCCAAGCTTATCCCACTTCCATTCGGGTATCGGCATAGGCTGCAGTAATCCTGCGGGCTTCTGATGTTCTGCCTTCACTCTCTAACATACATCACATACGGCTACATACTCGGCAATATCCTTCTTCATACCAGTCCACCAGAAACGCTCCTTCAAATCCAAATACATCTTGGTGTTTCCGAGGTGTACCGAGTATGGTGAATCATGAGCTTCCTGTAATATCAACTTTCTGAGCTCCGCATTATTGGGCACATATATAGGGTCTTCAAACCACAAGGTGTCGTGATCATCCTCACGAAAACCTTTGGCTTTGCCTTCACTCATCTTCTCCTTTATTTCGGCCATTTCTTTGTCATCCTTCTGAGCTGCTCGAATCTTTTCCAACAATGTCAACTGAACCTCCAATGCTGCAACAAAACCTTTAGGAACTATCTCCAAACGTAGCTCCCTAAGATCTTCTACCAACTCCTTTGGCATTCCTCCGCTTACGAGGGTGTTGACGTAAGTCTTCCGGCTCAACGCGTCTGCTACGACATTTGCCTTGCCTGGATGATAGTGCAACTTCATATCGTAATCCTTTATGAGCTCCAACCATCTCCTCTGCCTGAGGTTCAACTCCTTGTGAGTAAAAATGTACTTCAACCTCTTGCGATCCGTGTACACATCACAATGATTTCCAATAAGAAAATGTCTCCAGGTTTTGAGTGCATGTACAACGGCTGCCAACTCTAAGTCATGTGTGGCATAATTCAATTCGTGCGGTTTAAGTTGTTGTGAGGCATACAAAACAACCCTTCCGTCTTGCATAAGTACTCCTCCAAGTCTTAAGCGAGAGGCGTCGCAATACACTTGGAAATCCTTGCATATATCTGACAGAATCAACACTGGGGCTGTAGTCAAACGTTTCTTCAACTCCTGGAAACTTGCTTCACATTCTTCAGTCCAATGGAACTTGTTGTAATTCTTTAACAATGCCGTCATGGGCTTTGCAATCTTAGAAAAATTCTAAATAAATCTCCGATAGTATCCCGCGAGTCCAAGAAAAATGCGGATCTCTCCAACCGAGGTGGGTGCCAACCACTTAGTGACTGATCTAACCTTGGTAGGGTCCACTGCTATACCTTCTCCTGATATAACACATCCAAGAAATCCAACTTCCTTCAACCAAAACTCACATTTGTTGAACTTGGCATATAGCTGATGTTCCCTGAGTTTCTCAAGAACTAACCGCAAATGCTCCTTATGTTCCTCTTCATTCTTTGAGTATACTAAAATATCATCAATGAACACCACGACAAACTTATCCAAGAACTCCATGAACACCTTGTTCATCATACTCATGAAATAGGCGGGGGCGTTAGTCAATCCAAATGACATAACTGTATACTCATATAGCCCATACCTTGTGGTGAACACTGTTTTGGGTATATCTTTTTCCCTAATCTCCAGCTGGTGGTAACCTGATCGCAGGTCGATCTTCGAAAATACCTTTGCTCCTTGCAGCTGGTCAAACAAATCATTTATCATCGGCAATGGGTACTTATTCTTGATCGTTACTTCATTCAATGCCCAATAATCAACAACCATTCTTAGGGACTTATCCTTCTTCTCAACCAACAGCAGTGGGCTCCCCATGGTGATGAGCTCCGTTGAATGTAGCCTTTCTCCAATAACTCCTTCATCTATTTCTTGATCCCCTCCAGATCATTTGCGGGCATACGGTATGGTCTCTTTGATATTAGCCTGGTGCCTGGCAACGACTCTATCAAGAACTCTATATCTCGATCTGGCGGCATACATGGTAACTCCTCTGGAAATACATCCGGGTAATCCTTCACAACAGGCACTTCCTCCTGAACAACTCCTGTGAGAGAATGTACTTGGGTTCTCCTTGGCGAATGGCTGGATACATACTTGATCCTTTTTACCTCCGGGGTGGTGAGCAAAATCGACTTACTCGCGCAATTGATGTTACCCCCATACATCGATAGCTAATCTAATCCTTGTGACTCCAAAATTATTAGGTCTAAGGGGAAAACATGGCTTCCAATGGTCAATGGCATCTCAAAACATCCTTGACTTGCCATATACTCGGCTCCTTACTAACACGGGTGTTCTAAGTACCTTAGTGGGCAACTTATACTTATCCATGAATCCCCTTGATATGTATGAATGCAATGCACCAGTATCGAAAAGAACAATTGCAGTAAACGACTTAACCAAAAACTTACCGATAACTGCATTAGGCTGCTCCTCAACTTCCTCCACATTCATGTGGTTCACTTGTCCCCTATTGAAAGGGGTGGGCTTCTTCCCAGTGCTTCCATTGCCATTGCCGTTCTTCAATTCCAGACAATCATTGGCGTAGTGCCCAGTCTTCCCGCACTTGAAACAAGTAATGCGACTTTGATCCTTCTTGGCGGGTGTGGCTGGGTTAGAGCGGTTCTGATTGTTGATTGCTCCATTCCCATTCCCATTCCTTAGGCCATTATGATTATGGGAAGTTCCTCCATTGTGAGTGTGTCCTCCATGGTTATGGACAAGTCCTCCCGAGTTCGGGGTGAGACGAGGCTTCTGCTGAGCTCCAGAATTGTACTTCCCCTGTCCATACTTCCTCTTGCGATTCTCAATCTGCTGCTGCTTCCCTTCAATCATAAGAGCCTTGTCTACCAACTCCTAGTAGTTGTTGAATGTTTCCACCATCAACTGCATGCTCATCTCATCATTTAGCCCTTCCATAAAATTCTCCTGCTTCGCGGCATCTGTGGCCACATCATCAGGGGCATAACGAGATAGCTTACTAAACTCATCTACGTACTGAGCCACAGTAAGATTTCCCTGGTGCAAGTTGCAAAACTCATGCTTCTTCATGCTCATAGCTCCAGAGGATACGTGGGTTGTGCGGAATGCTTACCGAAACTGCTCCCAAGTGACATTGGCTATATGAAAAGTGGCTGTGTAATTCTCCCACAATGCGGCTGCTGGTCCATCCAATCGGTGTGCGGCAAAACGCACCTTCTCCGCATCTGTGCAACCTGCAGTGGTCAACTCCCTTCCTATCCTATGCAGCCAATCATCAGCAACTATGGGCTCGGTGCTACTAGAAAACACCGGCGGCTGCAGCCTCAGAAAACGGGCTAAGTTGTCAACTAGAAGTGGTGGCGGTGGGTTATTGTTGTTGTTGTTGTTGCCTTGGTTCTGAACTAACATCTGCATCAAGGTATTCTGCTACTGGATCAACTGAGTGAGCTCCAGTGGGAAAGCAAAATCGGGGTCACGTCTCGGAGGCATCTGATGGGTTTAGGGGGAAGAGTTTAGAACAAAATGAGGTCTAGTGAGAAAGAACTACCCATATGCACATGAGACAAACACAATCAGATCATATCACTCAATCAATCAAGAGAGGGCATACAAACGGTCTAGAACTATCGTTAAAAGTGCTCGGGCTATTACTATATACATGGGGAAAAACTACTAGTCATATGGTGGTCATCTAGAAATATTGCTCGGTGGAAGACTCCATGATATCCGCTCCAGCTTCGTCTTCATAGTCATCATCACTACCGTCGGGGTCGGAGTCGGTGTCGTCGATGATGATGTAGTTCACCGGACAAGTGGATTCGTCATCCTCTCCTCCTGGCGCAGGGTCTCCCAAGAAAACTCCTGGCTTCCTTGTTAGGTCGTCATTCTTCTCCACTAGTACGATGATTTCCTCCTCATAATCGTCGCGTGTATCCTTGAGTTCCTCTGGTTCTCCTGGCGACGAATGTGTTCGTTTAACTCCTAGATGAATGCTGCAATGGATCTATCCCTCCCGGTGCTGATCATCTCCCTTGCTCGTCTTGGCGCCCACATATCTGGTATATAGTGTCCTTCAGCTCTTGTTTGTAGACTTCTCCAATACGTCCCATAGCAATGTGGGCTGCCATGCTCTTGCCTAGACTCCAGGTGGGTGCATCAAAGGAAAACTCTATAGGATCTGTAACTGGCATGAATGTCCTTCCTGGAACTTGAACTCGAATCATCCAGTGCTCCTCTTCTGGTAAAGTGGCGTTGTAGGTCCCGGTGAAGCTTGGTATTCCAATGTTCAGGTACCTAGTGAATTCCTTCAAGTGTCGTCCAAAAGGTGTGTCTTCATCTGGTTGTGAAAACTTGTTCCTCGTGTCCGCCATCCTAAAGAGTAGAAAACGGAGAGGAGTCAGAAATGAGTAGAGAAGAGTGACCTATGGCTTTTCTTAGTGGTCGTGTCCTACATTCAGCGTGTGCTCTGATATCATCTTGTAGCGACCCGACCTCAAGCGGTCAAGTCTAATAGTCATAACCTAGGACGACACAGAACTAGCTCCAATTCATCAATTATGTAAGCATGTATTCCGTAAGTAGTCATGCATACGTGCATATGATAAAAACTTGCATGACCTATTTTGTCCTACCCTCGCATGGCAGTGGGGGCCTTAAGGAAACATAGGGATATTAAGGCCTCCTTTTAATACAGAATCAGAACAAAGCATTAACACATAGTGAATACATGAACTCCTGAAACTACGACAATCACCGGAAAGAATCCCAATTATTGTCACCTTGGGGTATGTGGATCATAACACGTAATAGGTTCATAAAACTTGCAAGATAGGATCAAGAACACAAATATATTCATGAAAACATAAAGGGTTCGGATCTGAAATCATGGCACTCAGGCCCTAGTGACAAGTGTTAAGCACATCAAACTCATAGCAACATCAATCTCAAAACATAGTGGATACTGGGGATCAAGCCCTGACAAAACTAACTGGCTTACATGATAAATATCATACAACCCATCACCGTCCAGCAAGCCTATGAAGAAATTACTCACTCTCGGTGGTGAGCATCATGAAATTGGTCATGGAAGACGGTTGATGATGACGACGGTGTCGAATCCCCCTCTCTGGAGCCCAGAACAGACTCCAGATTAGCCCTCCTGATGAAGAATACGAGGTGGTGGTAGGTTCATACCGTAAAATGCGATGACTCCTCTCAGCTTTTTTCTTGACAAATAGGTACTTATGGAGTTGGAGTTAGGGTTGCGGGAGCTGCCAAGGGCCCACAAGCCTGGTAGGCACGCCTTGGGGAGTGGCGCGCCCCTGGGCTTGTGATGCCCTGGTTGCCTCCCTCTGGTAATTTCCTTCGCCAATATTTTTCATATATTCTAAAATAATGCTCCATAAATTTTCAGCTCAATCCGAGAACTTTTATTTCTGCACAAAAACAACACCATGGGAATTATGCTAAAAACAGCATCAGTCCGGGTTAGTTCCATTAAAATCATGCAAATTGCAGTCCAAAAAGAGAGAAAAGGTGTTTGGGAAAGTAGATACATTTGGGACATATCAACTCCGCCAAGATTAACTCATTGCTTGTCCTAAAGCAATTCAGTTGACAAACTAAAAGTGATAAATAAAAACTTTTACAAACTCTTTTTGTTCTTGTGATTGCATATATGCTTAACTAATGCTCATGTTTTCTGAAAGGATTATGAACTAACCATATAGATGATAACATTTAGGTCTCACATTTACTCATACCAATGACATAACCAACTAGCGAGCAATAATAAGATATCTCAGATGCCAACAATTTGTCAAAACAATCATGATATAATATGATAACATGGTATCTCGCTAGCCCTTTCTGAGACCGCACAACATAAATGCAGAGCACCTCTAAAGTTCAAGCAGTGACTAAACATTGTAATTCATGGTACAAAAGATCCAGTCATTGTAGCGACCCGACCTCAAACGGTCCAGTCTCTGTGCTTCCGTGTCATCCCTGGATCGGTAATGCTGACACACACAGTACTCGAAGGATTTATAACAGAGTAGCAATCACACACTTATTACATCGAATGTCTCAAAAAGAGAACTTATTACAATAAATATGGCTTAAGGCCATCTAAAACAATAACAGCGGAAGACTTGGAAGATAAAGTGAGTCCATCAACTCCAACAGCATAGCTGAGTGCATGACAAACGACCTATCGCGTCTTACTCCTCGTCTGAAAAGTCTGCAACATAATACGTTGCAGCCCGAAAATGGGACAGCATATGGAATATGATGGCAATGTAACACAGTAGAGCAATGAATAGATAAATGCTATCACTACATGCATATATGGCTGGTGGAGGCTCTATGGTTATATGGTTTTTGCGAAAAGCCAATTTTTCCCTACAACAAAGGAATATATTTTATTTAACTATCATGGTAGTTGAAACATTGAGAATGGTACCCCATCTCAATCCCAATTAAAAGTAATTATCATCCCAACAAATTAAATTAGAGTGATGGGATATAGTAGAATAATCCTAGTACTAGATACTCAAGATGTCCATAACCGGGGACACGGCTAACCATGATTAGTTTGTACACTCTATAGAGGTTTGCGCACTTTTCCCCACAAGACTCGATCTCATCCGTTGTATTTCTCGCACTGCACGGTGTTTGAGAAACGGATGACCGAGACACAGTCTTTCAAAAGCATTAACTCTTTATTCCGGGTGGACAGTTTACACCAACTTTCCCTCTACATCTGCTAGCCCACCACTAAAAGAGGTCACACAACATACTCAACTATGCTAGATCCCATAATGCCTTGTGGCTGCACACGGAAGTTTCTAGCATGAATAATCTTTTGATCCCTTTGAGCCTGGGTGGTGGACCGTAGGAGGATCACACGGTATATCCCCGGGATCTCCTAGGACAACACTGGTATATCCCAGGTGCCCAAAACAAGCAATCCACCCAGATGTGTATTGAAGTTGCCACCTTAAGTTGAACCATTAATTAACAATCTCACATCTGTCATGGATACACTCAAACCCAATCCACGTCTACAAGCATAGCATAGCAATATAAGCATAACGTAGAAGTAACCTCATCATCTACTTCCCAATACCCACAAGTTGATAACATCCTAATCATGAAGTGTTTGGGGATTGGGACTAATGCATAAAAACTGGGTATGAAAGAAGCATGATCACTGTGTTACTTGCTTTGCTGATGATCCGCAAAACCTAGAGACTCGTAGTAGCACGCTGAAAGTGCAACTATCCCTAAGTGGTTTTGGTAATTCATAAAAACATATAGCTCATTGAGCTAATGCTATTCCAAGATGACTATTTCAGGAAAGCTCAATGATTGGCATGGCATGGATGTGAAAGTGGAACCCTCAAAATACTAAGGAAAAAGGATTGGCTCAAGCTCAAAAGCTCAAGACTCTTCATTTTATATTTTAGTGATCCAAGATCACATTGAGTCTTTAGGAAAAGCCAATACTATCAAGGAGGGATGAGGTGTTGCTTAATGAGCCTCTTGCTTTATGTGCTTAGTGATATGCTCCAAAACCCTCAACTACTTTCCCATATCCACATATGACCTAAACCCTAAGCCAAACTCGGTCCTACCGATTCTTTCTATCTGGCGCCACCGAGTTTCACTTGTCATAAGCCACTGCCAAACCCTAGCAATTCGGTTCTACCGATAGGGATCTCGGTCTCACCGAGATGGGATTGCAAACACTCTGTTTCCCTTTCGTAACTTTTTGGTCTCACCGAAAGAGCGAATCGGTCCCACCGAGATTGCAATGTAAACTCTCTGTTTCCCTTTTGTAACTTTTCCGTCTCACCGAAAGAGCAAATCGGTCCCACCGAGTTTAGCTGACCAACTCTCTGGTTAGCTTATTACCAAACTCGGTCTCACCGAGCTTGTGTAATCGGTCTCACCGAGATTACGTTATGCCCAAACCCTAACCATATCGGTCCTACCGAGTTGCATGTCAGTCCCACCGAAAATCTCTAACGGTCACTAGGTTTACCTTTTCGGTCCGACCAAGTTTGTTGATGCGGTCCCACCGAGATTGGAAAACTGTGTGTAACGGTTGGATTTTGTGTGGAGGCTATATATACCCCTCCACCTCCTCTTCATTCGTGGAGAGAGCCATCAGAACACATACACAATTCCAACTCATATGTTCTGAGAGAGAACCACCTACTCATGTGTTGAGACCAAGATATTCCATTCCTACCATATGAATCTTGATCTCTAGCCTTCCCCAAGTTGCTTTCCACTCAAATCTTCTTTCCACGAAATCCAAATCCTATGAGAGAGAGTTGAGTGTTGGGGACACTATCATTTGAAGCACAAGAGCAAGGAGTTCATCATCAACACACCATTTGTTACTTCTTGGAGAGTGGTGTCTCCTAGATTGGCTAGGTGTCACTTGGGAGCCTCCGACAAGATTGTGGAGTTGAACCAAGGAGTTTGTAAGGGCAAGGAGATCGCCTACTTCGTGAAGATCTACCGCTAGTGAGGCAAGTCCTTCGTGGGCGATGGCCATGGTGGGATAGACAAGGTTGCTACTTCGTGGACCCTTCGTGGGTGGAGCCCTCTGTGGACTCGCGCGACCGTTACCCTTCGTGGGTTGAAGTCTCCATCAACGTGGATGTAGGATAGCACCACCTATCCGAACCATGGGAAAAACATCCGTGTCTCCAATTGCGTTTGAATTCTCCAAACCCTTCCCTTTACATTCTTGCAAGTTGCATGCTTTACTTTCCGCTGCCAATATACTCTTTGCATGCTTGCTTGAATTGTGTGATGATTGCTTGACTTGTCCTACAATAGCTAAAATCTGCCAAGAACTAAAATTGGGAAAAGGTTAAGTTTTTATTTGGTCAAGTAGTCTAATCACCCCCCTCTAGACATACTTTCGATCCTACACACGCTTCGCACTCTGGGTGTCCTATCACAAACAAACAATAGCATACATAAGAAATCAAGCAAAGATGCATGGGTAAATCTAAAATAAGAAGATCTAACCAGAAAGTTCAACTGAAAAACTCCGGTTTGCAAAAAGAATCAAATCAAACGGAGCAACAAAACACAAATTGTGAAAGAAACAAGATCCGATTAATAATCTGGACTAAAGTCAAATTTTACAGTACCAAAATCTTGTTCAAGTTGGTTAAACAGAAAGAGGGCTTCGAGACGAAGATCTAGGCGCTTGAATTGCCAGATTCAGATAAACGAGCGAAAAGATAAACTAAAACGAAAATTAGGGCAGAAATCGCGATCAGAAATAATCGCGGAAAACCCTGGAAAAAGAAAAACTGACGAACACGCTAACGAACGAACGTTCGCTGTCTGTGAAAAATTGGTGAATGGTGTTCGTTAAAACGACCGTACGGACGAACGTCCGCTACATAACTAAACCACAGAAAACCGGAATAAAACTGATCTAAAGAAAAAAAACCGATCATAGGGTTTCTAAAAAATCCGACCGGTCAACGGTCAACGGCGGCGGCTCGGCGAAGTCCGGCGACGGCAGCGTCAGCTCCAGCGAGGCGGCAGGGCGGCGGCGGCGGCGCGACGGCGGTGGCGGCGGCTAGCGCGGGCGGCGGCGCGACGGCAGGGATAGGGAGGCGGCGTGGCTAGGGTTAGGGCGGGATGCGAGCATGGGGCTGGCTGGGGCAGCCTCTGCGGCTTATAAGGCCGGCCGGGGGGAGGAGTCTGGGTCGAAACCGGTCCGTTAAGTCGGTTGCCTCTTTTTTTAAAATAAGTCCTGATGCAAAAACAAGAAAAGAAATACTAAACAGACTCTAAAAATCCCGAAATAAATTTTCCCTGTCCTCTAAAAATATGCCGGACAAGGTGAACATTTATTTGGGCCTAAAATGCAATTTGAAAAACGTGTATTTTTCCTAATTCGAATAAAATTGCAATTAAATCCAAATAAAAATCATTTATTTGATTTTAATATTTTCCTCCAATATTTCATTTATTTTGAAGAAGTCATATTATCTCCTCTCATATATTTTAATTTCGAAATATTTTCGGAGAGCAAAATCATTAAAACCAAAATGATCCTTGTTTCAATATTTGATAGAAATTCAAATATGAAAATCGTGAAATCCCCAACTCTCTCTACGGGTCCTTGAGTTCCTTAGGATTTCAAGGATGGCGAAACGAAAATGCAATAAAATATGATATGCATGAATGACCTATTTATAACATTCCAAATTGAAAGTTTGGGATGTTACAGTCATGTTACACTCAACATTAACTATACTTAATGCATAAGAATGACTATAGCGATCCCAACTGTTGCTTAAATGAGAGGGTGATGATTCAATAATAAAAGTACAAAAACATAAAAGTCAATGGATAGGCCCTTCGCAGAGAGAAGCAGGGATTTGTAGAGGTGCCACAGCTCAAAGCTTAAAACAAACATGAATATAACTTTGGGAGTTATGCCTTTCTTGTCAATGGCACGATCGATAGTTTTCAACAACTTAGCAAAGTCAATATGTGAAAAGCTCATAGGCATTGGATCAATGATGGATAAATATGTTGGATGACAATCACCATGTAATAGTCATAACCTAGGGCGACGCAGAACTAGCTCCAATTCATCAATTATGTAAGCATGTATTCCGTAAATAGTCATTCATGCTTATGATAAGAACTTGCATGACCTATTTTGTCCTACCCTCACATGGCAGCGGGGTCCTTAAGGAAACATAGGGATATTAAGGCCTCCTTTTAATACAGAATCAGAACAAAGCATTAACACATAGTGAATACATGAACCCCTGAAACTATGGCAACCACCGGAAAGAACCCCAATTATTGTCTCCTTGGGGTATGCGGATCATAACACGTAATAGGTTCATACAACTTGCAAGATAGGATCAAGAACACAAATATATTCGTGAAAAAATAAAGGGTTCGAACCTGAAATCATGGCACTCGGGCCCTAGTGACAAGTGTGAAGCATAGCAAAGTCATAGAAACAACAATCTAAGAATATAGTGGATACTTGGGATCAAGCCCTAACAAAACTAACCGGATTACATGATAAATCTCATACAACCCATCACCGTACAACAAGCCTATGAAGAAATTACTTACTCCTGGTGGTGAGCATCATGAAATTGGTCATGGAAGATGGTTGATGATGATGAAGATATCGAATCCCCCTCTCTGGAGCCCAGAACGTACTCCAGATCAGCACTCCTAATGAAGAACAGGAGGTGGTGGCAGCTTTTCATATCATAAAACGCGATGATTCCTTCTCTCTGATTTCTTTCTTGACGAATAGGTACTTATGGAGTTGGAGTTGGGGTTGTGGGAGCTGCCAAGGGCCCACATGAAGGAAATATGCCCTAGAGGCAATAATAAAATTGTTATTTTATATTTCCTTATATCATGATAAATGTTTATTATTCATGCTAGAATTGTATTAACCGGGAACTTGATACATGTGTGGATACATAGACAAAACACTGTGTCCCTAGTAAGCCTCTACTTGACAAGCTCGTTAATCAAATATGGTTAAGTTTCCTAACCATAGACATGTGTTGTCATTTGATGAACAGCATCACACCATTAGGAGAATGATGTGATGGACAAGACCCATCCATTAGCTTAGCATAATGATCGTTATGTATTATTGCTATTGCTTTCTTCATGTCAAATACATATTCCTTTGACAATGAGATTATGCAACTCCCGGATATCGGAGGAATACCTTGTGTGCTATGAAATGTCACAACGTAAATGGGTGATTATAAAGATGCTCTAGAGGTATCTCCGAAGGTGTTTGTGAGGTTGGCATAGTTTGAGGTTAGGATTTGTCACTCCGAGTATCGGAGAGGTATCTCTGGGCTCTCTCGGTAATAGACATCATGATAAGTCTTGCAAGCAATGTGACAAATGAGTTAGTTATGGGATGATGTATTACGAAACGGGTAAAGAGACTTGCCGGTAACGAGATTGAACTAGGTATGAAGATACCGATGATCGAATCTCGGGCAAGTAACATACCGATGACAAAGGGAATAACATATGTTGTCATTACAGTACGACCGATAAATATCTTCGTAGAATATGTAGGAACCAATATGAGCATCCAGGTTCCGCTGTTGGTTATTGACCGGAGAGGTGTCTGGGTCATGTTTACATAGTTCTCAAACCCGTAGGGTCCGCACGCTTAACATTCAATGACAATTTTATATTATATGAGTTATGTGATTTGGTGACCGAATGTTGTTCAGAGTCCCGGATGAGATCACAGACATGACGAGAAATCCCTAAATGGTCGAGAGGTAAAGATTGATATATAGGACGATGGTATTCGGACACCGGAAGTGTTCCGAGTGTACCTGGTGCATATCGGGTCACCGGAAGGGGTTCCGGGCATCTTCCCGGCAACTACATTGGCCTTAATGGGCCAAGAGGGGGATAGACCAGCCCCTAAGGGGCTCGTGCGCCCCATGTAGGCCAAAATAAGGGGGATGAAAGGGGAGAAGGGAGAAAGGAAGGGGAGGGATTCGGCCTCCCCCTTCCTTCCCGCCTCCCTCCTCCTTCCTTCCCCCTCCGAATGGATATGGAAGGGGGGAGGCCGAATTGGGAGGCGCCCAAGTAGGATTCCTCCTACTTGAGGTGCCCCCTTGGCTGACTCTCCTTCCCTCCAACCTATATATATGAGTGGGGGGCACCGCTCGAACACACAACAAACATTGTTAGCCGTGTGCGGCGCCCCCCTACACAGTTTACTCCTCCGGTCATATTCACGTAGTGCTTAGGCGAAGCCCTGCGCGGATCACTTCACCATCACCATGTCGTCGTGCTGATGGAACTCTCCCTCGACACTTTGCTAGATCAAAAGTTCGAGGGACATCATCGAGCTGAACGTGTGCAGAACTCGGAGGTGTCGTATGTTCGGTACTTGATCGGTTGAATCGAGAAGACGTTCGACTACATAAACCGCGTTAAGTAAGCGCTTCCACTTTCGGTCTATGAGGGTACGTGGACACACTCTCCCCTCTCATTGCTATGCATCTCCTAGATAGATCTTGCGTGATCATAGGAAAATTTTGAAATTGCATGCTACGTTCCCCAACACCACAAGCCTGGTAGGCACGCCTTGGGGGAGTGGCGCGCCCCTGGGCTTGTGGCGCCCTGGTTGCCTCCCTCTTGTAATTTCCTTCACCAATATTTTTCATATATTCAGAAATAATTCTCCATAAATTTTCATCTCAATCCAAGAACTTTTATTTCTGCACAAAAACAACACCATGGGAATTCTGCTGAAAACAACATTAGTCCGGGTTAGTTGCATTCAAATCATGCAAATTAGAGTCCAAAAAGAGAGCAAAAGTGTTTGGCAAAGTAGATACGATTGGGACGTATCAACTCCCCCAAGCTTAACTCATTGCTTGTCCTCAAGCAATTCAATTGACAGACTGAAAGTGATAAAGAAAAACTTTTACAAACTGTTTTTGTTTTCGTTATTGCATATATGCTTAACTAATGCTCATGTTTTCAGCATGGATTATGAACTAACCATATAGATGATAACATTTAGGTCTCAAATTTACTCATACTAATGACATAACCAACTAGCGAGCAATAATAAGATATCTTGGATGCCAACAACTTGTCAAAACAATCATGATATAATATGATAACATGGTATCTCACTAGCCCTTTCTGAGACTGCACAACATAAATGCACAGCACCTCTGAAGTTCAAGCAGTGACTAAACATTGTAATTCATGGTACAAAAGGTCCAATCATGTGACACTCAACATTAACTATACTCAATGCATAAGAATGACAATAGTGCTCCCCAACCGGTGCTTAAATGAGAGGGTGATGACTCCACAATAAAAGTAAAATACCATAAAAGTAAATGGGTACGCCCTTTGTAGAGAGAAGTAGGGATTTGAAGAGGTGCCAGAGCTCGAAGTTTAAAACAAAGATGAATATAATTTTGGGAGGTATGCCTTTCTTGTTAATGTCACGACTAAGAGTTTTCAATATATTCCATGCTAAACAAATTAGCGGCGGTTCCCAAGCGGAAAGGTAAAGTTTACTCCCCCTCAGTCGACAAACACAAGCCATGGCTAGCCGAATCCTCGGGTTCCCTCCATACCAATAACTTTCTAGGGGAGTTTGTTTAATTATTTTGTGATTTGCATGGGACTGGGCATCCCGAATACCAGACCCTCTCGTGTAAGCACAAGTGAATAAACACTCATCATGAGAATAACCCGCTTAGCATGGAATATACTAATCGCCCCTATCGCTCCATGAGCAGTACGTGCACAGAAAACAGATGCTTATTTGAATGCTTAGAGGTGGCACATGCAAATTTGCTTGGAACGACAAAGTAGTATCACATGTAGGTAGATAAAGTGGACTCATCTGGAACAACTTTGGGTTTAAGGATTTGGATGCACAAGCAGTATTCCCTCTTAGTACAGGTGAAGGCTCACAAATAGATTGAGAAGCGATCAGGTAGAGAGCAAAACAGTCATAAACATGCATTGAGAATAATTAACATTGAATACGAGCATGAGTAGGATATCAAACACAATGAACATAAATATCGTGGACGCTATGTTGGTTTTGAATCAACTACAAGCGTGAACATGTGCCATGTCAAGCCACTTGAGTCATTCAAAGGGAGATACCATACTATGATACTACATCATAACCATTTTAATGCATGTTGACACTCAATATAAATAATTATCCACTCCTAGCTATTTAAGCATGGCATGAGAAACTGTAATCTCTAATTGTCATCACAAACATGTTTACTCATAATGATACTGAATCAAGAATGAAGACCTAAACATATTTACAAAAACAAAAACAAGAGGAGTTCGTACCAGCTTTTCTTGACCTCAATCACTTCATCAAATCATCGTCATTATTTCTCTTCACTTGCACGACCGAATGATATGAAAATCTATCCCTAATAATAAAGCACAGATTGATTCCGTGGGTTCGCCGTCACAATGCGCTTCTTCCCGTGAAATTACGCTTTCGGTTTGAATTTAAAACA
Organism: Triticum aestivum; assembly: GCF_018294505.1. Lineage (NCBI taxonomy): Eukaryota > Viridiplantae > Streptophyta > Magnoliopsida > Poales > Poaceae > Triticum > Triticum aestivum. Next base: position 257,691,875 of record NC_057806.1, on the reverse strand, counting down.
TATAATCGAGGTGGTACTAATTCAGGAAACCTACATGATGGGTTCGTTCGCACGCACGCTAAGGGCCTGGGCCATGTAGTTTTCGGCTGTTGTTTTCTTTTGTTCATCGTTTGGTTTTAGAGAAGCCCATCCCAACACGTTCGTCTGTCCAACTAGGTAGGCAAAATTTCACGCCTGAGTTTCCCATCTCTTAGATACCTCTCCAAGATCAACATAGTACCCTGGTAATCGGCCCCTAGTGAAAGGCGATCCGGACACAATTGCGCTAAAGTGGGTCGTCAGGTACACAGCGGGTGCCGATGCATATCATTGTCGTCCATCTCCGTGATGGGCATCGCCACCTTCCGTGAGGGCTGCTCGCACCTACTCCACGACGCGATCGACGATGATCGGCGCAACGTCTCCTGCCTCCACAGCGTCGTGGTCGTCGCCCAGCCTGCCATCCATGAGCCCCACCAATCCGACCGCCGTCACGCGCGGCACCTTCGGCGCCAAGTACTTGTCGTTGACGTCCTGGCCGGTGCTCCAGTAGCTGGCGAGCCCGTGACGGCCTTGATGTCAGACTTCTTGGACATGATGCCTGTGCGGAGGAAGAAGGGGTCCACGTAAACTGGCGATCCCATCGCTGACGCGCCCCAGGCGAGCGCGACGGTGGCCGGGAAGGTGCCCTCACAGCCCGACCCCGGGTCGCAGAGCCTCGTACGTCCATCTACGTCGAGTAGCACGTACTTGGAGGCCGACACATCGTCATGCACCATGCAGATGTCGTCGTGAGTGTGCTCCAGTGCAACGGCCACGTCGTGGAGGGGCGCCGTGGTTGTGGAGGCGACCGACGCCATAGATAAGTGCTGGGGGTTGCCGATGCCATGGCCGAGCGATGGGGAGAGGCGTCGTGGTGGAACGACCACCATGGATCCCCTCGCCCCAAGTCATGATGCAATTGTTGCTGCTCTTCAAAATCTATCCGCTCTATCACATCCGCAACCACACAGGTCACAGCCTACCAACTCGCACCCTGATGCCGTTTTGGTTGCCGCCAATATGCCATTTGCTTAGAACTAATGTGTAGAAGAATCATCAATCAAGTGCATCTACCAACACAATGGCAGATTTTTTTATTGGCTCTCCTCTAATCTATAGGTCATATATTGAGGCAGCGCTTGGTAGATTCTTTTTATTGGCCGTGTTGTGGTGAAAACATGGCGTGGCTGATTGCTTCATATGCTGATACTGATATGTGTATGCTGCTGATTGGTCCTGATATACGCTGCCTATAGCTGCTAATAATAATATTGCTACTCAGTTTGATAGGTAAAGTGGTAATGGACGGCGAGATTGTGTAGCGCTCATATGCCAGTCAGTCAATTTTCCTTTCTGTGATGAATTAGAGAATATTGCTCATATGTTAATCAACTGCTCCTCCCTAGCATTGCTGTGGTCTGAACTTCAAAATTTTCATCCACTCAATGTTGATTCAGTCAAATATCTCTAGGAAGAAAAATTATTTCAAAAATATTCAAGATTTTTATTTTTCTTCAATTTAGTTCAGATTTGCATTATTCCAATTTTGATTTTAGTTCAGTTTTGGTCAGGTTTCCATTGTTTTTCAGTTGAAGTCAGTTGCCGATTCATCCAACTCATCTCCATTGCCATGCATAGAAAGGCTTAGATTTGATTTTGAGTCAGTTTAGTTCAGATTTTCATTATTTTCCAGCTGGGTTCAGTTTCACATTCATCCAACTCATCTGTGAACACAATGATCAAGTGTCTCTCTGGTTGGTGAGGTAACCTGGGCAGTACTGTTTGAGATCGTTGGTGAGGGACTACTATGCGAGCTCGGCCTGAGCAAAGATGCCGGCAGGGTGAGATCAAGAACATGAATTGAATGGTATGGCTCGGTACTATTAGGCTTGGCATTATTTTTCCAGCGAATTGTGTGTTTCTCTGAGATGAATTAGGTGCACCAAATAGGCGAGATTGTATAGTGCTCATATGCCAGTCAGTCAATTTTCCTTTCTTTAATGAATTAGAGAATATTGCTCATATGTTAATCAACTACTCGTCCCTAGCATTGATGTAGTTTGAACTTCAAAATTTTCATCCACTCAATGTTGATTCAGTCAAATATCTCTAGGAAGAAAAATTATTCCGACAATATTCACTCTACTGTGCTTATCGTGGTCCTCTGGAATATATGGAGACGCGGGAACTACAAGCTCTTCCCTGATGTTTCTGTGGAATTGCACATTACTGCTAGCAAGATTGCTGATGATCTTATGTTGTGGTCCAACAGGTATTCAAATGGAATTAAGAGAGGGCTCTTGACGGATTGGAGCACTATGTTGTATCACCTATCTATGAGATTCTATTTTTTCCTTCCTTTTCTTTTCTATTAATCCCAGTGTATAATTTGGCTTTGTATAGTTCACTATTTTATGAAGTGGTCCAGGCTGGCTTAAGCACACTCCGTAGTCCCTGAAAAAAAGACAGTGGGTGATGCCTCGCCCTCCCTGAACTGAATATCATGTGCTTCTGTACTACTAGAAGAAGGTAAGTAGTCTTTTATGCGATTCATTTTTCCATTTGAATGCACTCCATTCTTAACGGATTAGTTAAAACATCAAACTATCATTCTTTTTGAAGTTCTGATGTGTTATTTTTTCAGCCTAACACATGGAACTTTCTATAGATTTCATGGTTTATGCAAATTAGTTAAGCTAGGAATTTTTTGTGAAGCTGGTGTTAACTTGCTTCGCATAGGAAATTCTAATGCGAGCATGAAGAAGGCCTTAGAAAAGGTGCATGTTGTTGCTGAGGTAGAGGAGGGGGCGGCTGCCGTGGTCGGGGAAGGCGCGCCGAAGGCGGATGCTGGTCGAGATGCATGAGATGTTGGCTGAGAAGAAGCATATTCAGCAGTGGTGGTTGATCCATTGTGCGCCACGCAATCAGCTGGCATGGTTCCTGCACAAGGACGTAGGGTTGGCAAATCCATCAACAAATGGGATTATGCGCCTTGAGTGTATTGTACACTTATTTGCAACCTTCCCTTTTTCTGCTGCTGTTTAAGGTTTCTTTCTGATCAAATTCAGTTATCGTTTCATCCAACAGCCGAGCTATGACACTCATTCCCTACTACAGTGATGGCTAAATATTCTTTACAACATTGCTAGCATCGTCATAAAGATTTCTAGGCCATTTGCATGCTTATTTTGGTGGAAGAATTTGAAGGAGAGAAACAGTAGGAGTTTCAATGGGGCGAGCGACTTCATCAAATCCTGCAACCTCATAATCGACGAGCTGCACACTTGGCTGCGAGCCTGAATCAAAAGCTTGGGATGATTGACACCATATAGAGCATATCTTAGTTTCTTATCCCCCCTGAAACACTTCTCCTACTTATGTAAAGTTTCTCCGCTCGTTGTGCCAATTGTTTGGTACACTCAGTATCTATCAATGGAAGCAACAGTAGCGAGAAGGCTGCAGTTTTGACTGGCAAGGCAGAGGAATCCGTTTCCAGCAGGAGATGTTGCTATGAGGAAGAGTACATTATGAAGAAAAATACATGTAAAGCTCATCGTAGCAATGAAGTGCATTGAATTTCAGTTTTCATTTTTACCGAGATGGAATTGAGTGTTCAATATAAATAGAATTTCAGTTTGATTATTTGCTTCATTGATCAACATACAAAAATGATTTATTGTTCCATATGAGTCATATTAGCTAGACGTATGTCGTGTGCTGCCCTAGATAGCAAATTTTCATTGTGATAGATGGTTCAAAAACCGTTTGAACCTTGGAAGGGATCCGCTTTACGTATGTTTTTTTGGCAGCCCATGGCCATGAACTATTTTATGACATGTTTTCTGTAGAAAACTATTCTAAGACATGTTGTTTACATTAAGGTCATTGATATCATTTTATAAAGTAGGTAATTCAAAAAATATCCTTGGGAGTGTTCTGTTCTTATAATTATTGCAGCATTTTTTATTTAATGTTTCAAATTTCCTGTCTGTATCACATATGTCAATGTCTAGCTCATCTTCTCATTAAAATAGTTGAATATGATCTGTTTGGAGTGTAACCAGATCAACATTTAGTTATTATCCAAATATTCCTTCCATCTCAAACCCTAGCAGCAACGGAAGTCTCACACACTCCCTCCGCCTTCCGCTGCTCAATGCACGGGCACATGCAGATGTGCTATGCCGTGGCCATCATGTCGCCCATCTTTGTACCTTGGGTTCGGCGGCGGTGACGTCGATGGTGAGGATGGCCCGTATGAGATTGATCAGGATGAGAGGGCGAAAGAGATGCGAAGAACGTTCGGAGTGAAGCACATGGGATCCCCAAAAAAAGATTCACTTCGTCCTTTGGTGTTAAGGTGTCGTTTTTGAGGCCTCCAAACACTAACGCCAAATAAAAGGTTGTGTTTAGATATGTAACTTGACCATCCACATAATGTCGTCTTCATTGACTTGCTTGATCATTGGAAATATTAAGCAACCTTCAATGCATAGCTCTTATAATTTTAGGGTTCACTCGATTTATGAAACTTCCAAATCAAAGAACTACAAATGTAAATGATTTATAATCCCTCTCTATTTCAATCCTTAGCGTTTTTTCATGTGGAATTACCCAATGCCAAGAATTCTTTAGAATTTTCCATGAAGAAGGATTCAGCCGGGATATTCTTTTATTCCCGTTCCAATGCACGGGCATATTTTTGTGTACGGGGACTAAAGTATGATATGTATTTCTTCTAGTCCTCGGCATGCACCTACCTGCCTCCAAGGATGTTGTCAAGCCACCGATGGGCGTTTGATGGACACATTTCTTTTCCCTGTTGCAACGCATGGGCCCTTTTGCTATGTATCCATAATAATAAAGCACGGATTGACTCCGTAGTTTACCGTCACAATACGCTTTCTTCTTGTAAATTTACGCTTTTAGTTTGAATTTAAAACATATATGCGAGGTGGTACTAATTCAGGGAACATGTGGCAAAATTCGTTCATCAATTTTGGAACGCACAGGCGCGCTTCTGGCTCGTCCGCCACCCTTTTCCCCCTTGGGCATGAGCCCGTTGCAGTGTGGCCCAAGAAAATCAGGAGAGAAAAAGAAATGCTACAATTGGGGATCGAACCCTAAACCTGCTTGCTTCCACAACTCATACGATCCACCTGGCTAGGACACAATTGTATGTATGAATGCAGATTCTTTCTTCTGTTAAATAATCCCAGCTTGCCCCAAGTAAAAAACGTTTCGTTCCTGATTTATTTATTTCCTACACTACTAGCTGGTTTGATGGGCCAATGCTATGTCGCTTCCGCTCGTGCTAGATTGGGCCTCAGCCCATGCTAGAGAAAATCCCCATCGTTGACTGCTCCCCCCTGAAGCGCTTTCCTACTCGAACTCTCGCTCAAAGTCAATCTCTGAATCCCTCGATGCCTACCCTAATCTCTCTCATTAATAGGACACCTGAGAGATCTGCACTTACCACTTTGCCTCGGCCGGCGCCGGGTGCGGACGCCCTTCATTGACATGATCTCCGATATCTCGAGAAACCAACATCGGATAGCTCGCATGTGCGACTGCCCCCATTCGTTCTTTCGTTCTCCCCGTACTAACCTCGGGCGGCGAGGGAAAGCGCATTGGTGGAGGGTTCACCGGCAGCTGGAAGCATGGAACCACGACAACGATGTGTGCGTCCGAAGGCTGGGAAGGTGGTGAAGTGCGGTGGAGGTAGGGAGGTTGGGGAACCGCGGCGATGATGAGGGCTAGGTGTTCGGGCAAGGTATGGTGGGGTGTGGGAGGTTTGAGATGGATCAAAGCGATTGGCCGAAGTTTGCTCTCATCTGCTACTCATCATCAGCACCTGCCCCCTCTTCACAATCACTAGCATATCCGTCGTGTCATGTCCGTGGAAACGCTCGCATCTGTCTCTGATAGCTCCTCGGCCGGCCGCCGCCGATCAGATACGCGAGAGGCTCTCACCGCGAGCTGTTCATAAGGGAGTAGGAGAAGGTGGTGTTGTACATATAGATACAGGGTGGAGAGGAGCATTGGGAGCGTCTAGGTCAAGAGCATGACTACGTTTCGAGCCACCGTGGGCAAGCAGACAAGCAGCTGGATGGATATGTGTCTTCCGGCCGGAAGGAATCAATTTATGCAGAGCTAGATTGTGATCTGGCGGAATCAATCAGAAAGTGTGCACCTCTCCTCTACAATAATGTGGTAGGTAGAAAATTAGTTCACCGATGCAGAAACTCTCCGTGATATGTTTCATCTGAAACCACGATAGGATTGCAGGACCATCTAATGCAGAGCTAACAAATTGTCCACCATCACGGAAACTTCATCAATGTAGTACAGTGTGTGTGCATTCACATTTCACAGTGCGTACTTGTGCTCATATATCAGCATGTGTAGACAAATACACAACTGTGTAAAGAAACTTTGTGAGTTTGCCATGGAAGAGTGATTTCATGTTGTTGAGGTAAACTCAAATAAGTCTTAGATGGAAACTATGTATATGGAATAGAGAAAATGATGCAAGTTTATCTAGAGCTTGGGTGTCTAATCCACTAAACTTAATTGTAAAACTGGGACTAAACTTACTATTTCCGCGGTCCTTATGTTACATAGTGAAGAATCAAGATATTTGTTTATATGTTTGATACGATTGTTCGTACAATCTTCGTGTGGTCCTTTTCTTTTGTCATATTATATTATGCAGACTTCCATGATACACAAATTGTCGTCGCTTCAAATGAACTACTCACTACTTACTACTACTTAGATACTGAGCTCACCGTCAAAATCACAACTTGATGAGGTTCTGAATTAATTTAGGCTATAGTGGGCATGCCTTTTATGGTACATGCATCAAAATACTAATTAATGCTTATAGCTGAAAAGTAGAAGGTAAAAGGTAATAAATTTATCTCCTTTAAATGGATTGTGTTGTTTGTACTTAATGAACATAGTTCTAGATGTTCCCTAATAGTGAAATCATAGCTGCATATTCTTCTTAAATCTGAAACATATGTGATCTTAAATTGCTCTGCATAATCTAGAATTTAGTTCTTGTCCTCAGTTTGTACTTTGCCATTTTTGTGAGAATAAGAGGTATTTTTTAACTATATACTCACATATATTGGAGATAAGCATGGGACTGTCAAAGTTGTCATGGAAAATGGTGGGTTACTCATTTCAGTAGTTCTTTTAAACCGGTATTAAGGATGGTGCATGCATCAAGTGTAGATGACACAAGGATGGTGCCCATCATCATTACAAGTTCGTCAATACATGTGGCTGTAGGAAAGGGCTCACAAAAGTGGTGTGCTAAGTGTTATTAGCAAGCTCATCACCTTAGGTTTCATCACATTCGTCGTGAATAGGCGGAGAACTTGACCACCATCGAAGATAGTGACGAGGAAAAGCAGCAATGTTGATGGTGCATTAGGGACATGCGATGATTTATTTTCCCGTTGCAACGCACGGGCTCTTTTGCTAGTAATAATAGTGCAAGTGTGTCATGGACTAAGCTAGAATCTGTAACATATTATTCAAAAGAGAAGACAAGGTAATACGGGCTCTTTATCAGATCAACAATAATGCATATGAGATCCACTCAACAATTTCATCGTGGTCTTCTCCTTAGAATAACTCGAAGAAAAGAAAAGAGTTTCAGAGAAATTCACTAAAATATTTTTTGGAGTTTTCGTTTTTCCGAAGAAAGCAAATTTAACGAAGGATAAGAACGAAAAACGAGAAAAACTATTTACATGGGAAAGCTCCCAACAAGTGAAAGAAGAAGAAGAAATATTTTTGGGTTTTATTTTTAATACTACATACTAGTAAATAACAAAGAAAACCGAAAAGAAGCGAGAAATATTTTTGGATTTTTGAAGTTTTTCAAACACACAATAAGAAAGCAAAAATAAAACTAACATGGATACACAATAAAAATGGATGAACACCAACAACTAGAGTGAAATGTGTGGTACATGAATGTAATGTTAGTTAGAAATACGTACTCCCCCAAGCTTAGGATTTTTGCCTAAGTTGGTCTATGGCCCTTGGTAGCCTGGATAATACCCACAATCATAGTTAGGGTTGTAGTGAAGTGCAGCTGCCACCGCTTGGCGTGCTGCCTCATTAAGACAGGTGGTCTCTACCGCCCTCTCGTACTCCTCCTCAAGTATGAAGTGTCTATGTTTTCATGGAAATTAACGAAGGAAGGAGCAGGCAAAGTAATAGGGAAGACACGATGCCTATTAAAGATTAGCCTATATCTGAACGAAGGGTCGTTCCTCTCAAGGAACTGGTGGCGTTCCATAGCATCATAATGAAGAGAACTAGGTGGCAACATGGTATCATTTCCTTTAATGGGTAGCCCAACGGCTAAGTGAGTAGCATAAATTCCACCAAAGATTGCCCCCATGGCATAAATTCCACCAAAGTGAGTAGCATAAATTTCACCAACCATGGCATTGTTGTGTAAACGACCTCCAATAATGGCCCCCATGTTAAATTGTCATTCCCTCAACACCGCACTCTTAAGAAATCTCAAATCAGCTCAAATCAGGGGCACAAAGATGACTAGGGTCATGTTTACCATTTATGCATCTACCTATGAACAAAGCAAAATAATGTATAGCGGGAAAATGGATGCTCCCTATAGTAGCTTGTGTTATGCCTCTAGTTTCACCCCTAGTTTCAGTGGAAATTCATTACAATTATATTTATGGGGCTCAGCGCATATCCCCCAATAAGGAATTTTACTAGCTTCACAAAATTCTTCGATGGACATGCGAAAAGGGTTTTCATATAAGTTAAATGACAACACGTGAATTGCAATGAGACACGTACTCAAACTTCTGCACAAAAATATCAGTAAGATTATAGTATTGCGGGCTCTTATCTGACACGAAGTCCGTCAACTTAGCATTGTGCATGTACATGTCAAACTCCTCCTAAATACTAGCGTGAGCCATGAAGGAATCTGACGGCCATTCACATGGGCACACAAGGGCTTCCCGCGGAGGTTCAAGGTCTGGCTCACGTATAGCAAGCCCTGGAGAGCTCTTGCTCGAGGAACCACCTTGGAACATTTTCCTTAGCATTATCTTTTTCTGAAAATTTCTGAAATTTTTAGTGACACAAAATAAAAGTGAATCAAACTCAATGAAATTGATAGCAACTACTCCTATAAATGTCTAGAAGTTATATCATGCATCAAAACTACTTTGCACCATATAAATTCAACAAGCAAGCTGAAGAACATGGGCACCACCGTAGCAAAAAATTGCAATATATAAAGAACTAGAACAAAAACTTATTGGACCATTGGAGGAGTCACATACCGAAGAATATTGTCCCAAAACAGTTTCAGAAATGAAGTTCCGAGCAAGGAGATTGAAAATTGCAAGCAAAGTACCAAGAACACGGGTTTGAACAAGCTAGTGATTTTTTATGAGGGAGAAGAAGGGAATGGGCGGCTGGGATAAGTGAGTGGGTCTATGTAGGACCCACAAGCCCACTAGGCGCGCCATGTGAGCTCGTGGCTAACAGGTGCACGCCCCTAGGGTGTGTTCAGTGCCAAAAATTCTAAAATATTCTACAAAAAATCTTACTAAATTTCAGGGCATTCTGAGAACTTTTATTTTTAGGTTGTTTTTTATTGCATGGAAAATTCAGAAAACAGGAAAATCGTGGCATTTCTACTTTATTAACTTTTTTTGGAAAAGGAGGATGTACCCCGGCATCTGCATCTGGACGATGCATGCATCCATATTATTAATTATTCACAAAGACCATACAAGGTGATACATTAATAAGCCTGAAGCCACCAACTTGGCAATGTTGTTGCTACTCCTATCCCCTTGATGAAGGTGTGCCGAATGTCCGTGCCTAATACCAAACAGACATCGAACCAAAACCTAACATCTAAAGCCAGGTGTCCCATCCAAGCCACTTCCTGCAATGAGTCCCACACCGGTCTGGCACACTCCTAGTGAGCACCGCAAGCTGCAAGGGCCGTCACTTCCATCTTCCATCGGTCCATCCTCAGAGCGGAACTGATGCACTGACCTTGCCAGGCCTCTCTGCCATCAATGCCACCATGACACCAGAGAGCTTCCTCCTCCTGCGCGAGTCCATCTCTGCGCATTAGACGCCAAGTCTCCACAATGCCACGCCACCGAGATCTGCCACCATCAATGAGTAAGATGAAGCACCGCTCCACCAAAGACGCCGCCCTCCGGTCCCTTGAACCCGTGTTTACCTCCAAGAATGACGCCCCCAAGGGAGAAACGACACCAAAGAGCCGCCGTCATCCGATCTACTGATCTAGGGTTTCCCCCGGAGGTAGCAGAGAGTGGCCTTGAACTTCTCCACGACGATGCCTTGAGGAAGGGAATGAGACAAATAGCATCGCTATCGCCAACCTTGGTAGTAACCAAAAGCAGGTTTTCACCCAGATCTATTCGAAGACTTCCATGTCTCGTGCACAGGCTGCCACCATCCCTACCGGGATCTAGATGATCCAGGCCACCGCTACTAGATCACGCCAAGGAAAAGTCCCCCTACCAAGACCAGCCAGCTGAGCAGGGGAAGCCGAGACCGCACCCGCATGACCAGATCCGTGATGGATCCGTGCCCGCTCTCGCCACCATCTGGCCGCCGCACCGCCAGATGGGCCCTCGCCGCATCAACACCAAGACTCCCCTGCACCGCCACATCTCGTGCTACAGCGGCACGCCAGGAGGAGAAGAAGGGCCCCACCACCGCAGACGCGCACCAGGCTTCGCCCGGCGTCTCCTTCTAGTGACAGCGAGGGAAGGGGATGGTGTAGGAGACGGGCGTGGGGTGGAGGCTAGGGTTCCCCACCGTCGCCTGCGAGAGCGATGCGAGGGATGAGGGACGTGTAGGGAATTTGATAACCTTTAAATTGGGGGAGAATTTCACTTCCCTGGCCTCTGCACCAACTAGGGATGCATACGACCATTTTAGTATGAGTACCAAGATAAACATGGTCCTTAGATTTTTTAAATGAGTATGAAGATATTTTTTGATGAGTGGTTCGACCACACACCAAACTTGATCCTCAATAAATGGGGGAAAACCACTGTGCATCACCTGTCAATTCTAAGAATTGAACTCGGGTCATTAAGCTGCACAAGCGCATGCCCAACCACTGAGCCAAGGCTCTCTTTGCTTTATTAACTTTAAATAACAGAGATTAAATAGTGGGTACAGTAGGTTGTGCTTACTAGATTCGTCGACCACATGCCCCTCAAAAAGAATCCTTTAATAAGGTTGATCAAGTCTTATTAACAAACTATTTCGGAGTAACATGAAACCAAAGAATCTTCGTATAACACTAAGTTACCTCAAGGGGGATACGCATCTCCCCAATAATAAGAGTTTCATATTTCTTTTTGACAGTAGGGAGAGGGAACTGCAAACTTCCAACAATAATTGTCGAAGCCTTTTCAATAACATTAATACCATTCACTTGAAATTGTTTCTTTGGAAAGTGCACCGTATGCTTGTTATCATTGATATGAAAAGTGACCTTGCTTTTGTTGCAATCAATAGCATCCCCTATAGTATTCAAAAAGGATCTACCAAGGATAATCGACACATTGTCGTCCTCAGGCATATCAAGTATAGCAAAATCTATCAAGATAGTAACATTTGCAACTACAAAGGACACATGCTCACAAATACCGATGGGGGTGACAGTTGATTTGTCAGCCATTTGCAATGATATTTTAGTATGTGTGAGTTTATTCAAATCAAGTCTTCTATATAAAGAGAAAGTCGTAACACTAACACCGGCTCCTAAATCACATAAAATAGTTTTGACATAATTTCTTTTAATGGAGCATGGTATAGTAGGTATTCATGGATCTCCTAGTTTCTTAGGTACTCCATCCTTAAAAGAATATTTTGCAAGCATGGTGGAAATTTCAGCTTCAGGTATCTTTCTTTTATTAGTGACAATATCTTTCATGTATTTAGCATATGGGGCCATCTTTAAAATATCAGTCAAACAAGTAAGCAGAAAGACTGGCCTAAGCATTTCAGTAAAGCGTTCCAATTCTTCCTCATCCTTATTCTTAGGTGGCTTAGTTGGAAAAGGCATAGGTTTCTGAACCCATGGTTCTCTTTCTTTACCATGTTTTCTAGCTGAAATCTCTTTTATAATAACATTTTTTTCCTAGGAGGTGTGTTATCAAGATCAAATGCAGGTTCTATTTCAACATCATTATCAGGTTCTTTATCATTGTCTGGTCAAACATCAACATGAACATGATCATTATCACTATCATTATCTCTACATGAATGTTCATTACCAGATTGTGTCTCAGCATCAGAAATAGAAACATCATTACTATCCTCTGAGGGTTTTTCTACCTCAGGTTGACTAGAAGCATGCAAAGTCCTATCATTTTTCTTTTTCTTCTTAGATGGAGGTGCGTCGATATTAATTCCCTAAGAATCTTTTTCAATTCTTTTAGGGTGACCTTCAGGATAAAGTGGCTCCTGAGTCATTCTACCTCCTCTAGTCATTAACAACATGGTCGTTCATATTACTCAACATTTCATTAAGAAAATCATTTTGTGACTTAGCAACTTGTTCTAACAGGTTTGGACCATGGAAGCATGTTTTCCTAGACCTTAAACATCATTAGCAATTCTAAACATTAAGTCACTCAAACGATCTATCATGTAAGCATTGCATTTCAATTGTTTCATAACATATGCATTAAAATCTTCTTGCTTAACAATGTAGTTATGAAATTCATCCAAGCATTGACAAGCGGATTTATTATAAGGAATATCACCTTCATCAAATCAAATAAGTGAATTTACCTCTACTACCTATGTAGGGGTGTCGAGACCATGTATTTCTTCAATAGGTGATAAATTCTTAACATCTTCAGCTTTAATACCTTTTTCTTTCATAGATTTGTTTGACTCTTTCATATCTTCAAGAATGAGAAATAGAGTACCCCTCTTCTTCGGAGTTGGTTTAGGTGGTGATTCAAGAAGTGTCCAAGCATTATCATTCCTCAATATATTATTCAATAGTTCTTCAGCCTATTCAATAGTACATTCCCTGAAAACACAACCAACACAACTATCTAGGTAGTACCTAGAAGCATTAGTTAGTCCATTATAAAAGATATCAAGTATTTCATTTTTCTTGAGATGATGATCAGGCAAAGCACTAAGTAGTTGGAGAAGCCTCCCCCAAGCTCGAGGGAGATTCTCTTTTTAAATTTGCACAAAGTTAAATATTTCCTATAAGACATCTTGTTTCTTATGAGCAGGGAAATATTTTTCAGAGAAGTAATATATCATATCCTGGGGACTACGAACACAACCAGGAGCAAGAGTATTAAACAATATCTTAGCATCACCCTTTACTGAGAAAGGAAACAACTTAAGAATATAGTAATAGCGAATTCATTAATCATGAGCAACTAGGGCGGCTATACCATTCAATTTAGTGAGGTGTGCTACAACAGTTTAGATTCATAACCATGGAAACGATCAGATTTAGCCAAACTAATTAACTCAGGATCGACAGAGAATTCATAATCCTTATCAGTAACAAAGATAGGTGAAGTAGGAAACTTAGGATCATATTTCATTCTAGCATTTAGAGATTTTTCTTTCAGCTTACATAGTAATTTCTTAAGATCATCTCTATCATTACAAGCAGGTTCTCTAGTTATCTCTTCAGGCACAATTCTAGGATAGCTAGGCCTAATAGGTGTTTCATAATTTTTAGTTTCAATAATTTCATCAGTTTCAATATTTTAAAATTATTTAGCTTTAGCAAGTTGTTCATCAAGAAATTCACCTAGTGGCACAGTTTCATCAAGCAAAGTACTAGCATCATTCATAGAAGAAGTAGCATCACCAATTACTTTCAACATATCAGAATTAATAGCAGGTGGTGGTCTCTCAAGCCTATTCAAAACAGAAGGTGAATCAAGTGTAGAGCTAGATAACAGTTCCTTAACTCCCCTCGTCCTAGAGGGAATGGTATTGGTTCTATCATCCTTCAGATTCCTCATAGTGATCAACAGATATAAATCTCAAGTGACTCAGCAAATAGAGATATGCTCCCCAGCAACGGCACCGGAAAAAGGTCTTGATAACCCACAAGTATAGGGGATCGCAATAGTTTTTTAGGGTAGAGTATTCAACCCAAATATATTGATTCGACACAAGGGGAGCCAACAAATATTTGCAAGTATTAGTAGTTGAGTTATCAATTCAACCATACCTCAAGAACTAAATATATACAACAGAGTGATCAGTAGCACAATAATATGATGGTTTTGGTAGCGGCAGTAGCAATATCAACAGTAATAGTTTTGTAGTGATTGTAATAGCAGCAGCAGCTGTAACTTAGCAAAGATCAATATGTGAAAAGCTCGTTGGCATTGGATCAGTGATGGACAATTATGTTTGATGGCATTCACCATGGAAAACACAGAACTAGCTCCAATTCATCAATGTAATGTAGGCCTGTATTTCGTAAATAGTCATAAGTGCCAATGATAAGAACTTGCATGACATCTTTTGTCCTACCCTCCCGTGGTAGCAGGGTCCATAAGGGAACTAAGGGATATTAAGGCGTCCTTTTAATAGAGAACCAGATCAAAGCATTTACACATAGTGAATACATGAACTCCTAAAACTACGGTAATCACCAGAAAGAATCCCAATTATTGTAACCTTGGGGTATGCGGATCATAACACATAATAGGTTCATACAAATTGCAAGATAGGATCAAGAACACAAATATATCGTGACAACATAAAGGGTTTAGATCTGAAATCATGGCACTCGGGCCCTAGTGACAAGCATTAAGCATATCAAAGTCATAGCAACATCAACCTCAGAACATACTGGGTACTAGGGATTAAGCCCTAACAAAACTAACTCTATTACGTGATAAATCTCATCCAACCCATCACCATCCGGCAAGCCTACAAACAAATTACTGACTCCCGGTTGTGAGCATCATGAAATGTGTGATGGAGGATGGTTGATGATGACGACGGCGTCGAACCCCTCTTCGAAGCCTAGAACAAACTCCAGATCAGCCCTCCCGATGAAGAACATGAGGTGGCGGTGGCTCTGTATCATAAAATGCATTGATTCCTCTCTGATTTTTTTCTTGATGAATAGGTAATTATGGAGTTGGAGTTAGGGTTGCAGGAGCTGCCAGGGGGCCACAAGCCTAGTAGGCACGCCCTTGGGCTTATGGCGCCTTGGTGGCCCCCTCTGGTAAGTTCCTTCACCAATATTTTTTATATATTCTAAAATAATTCTCCATACATTTTTAGCTCAACCTGAGAACTTTTAGTTCTGCACAAAAACAACACCATGGGAATTCTGCTGAAAACAATGCCAGTCTGAGTTAGTTCCAATCAAATCATGCAAATTAGAGTCCAACACAAGAGCAAAAGTGTTTGGAAAAGTAGATAAATCTGGGACGTATCAATAGCGCGTCTACCCCCTAGGTGCGCCATGTGAGCTTGTGAGCCCCAAAGGGACCCCCTCACTTGGTGCACTTGCCCACTTCCCCTTCTTCCTTCAGGAAAAATCGTGCTCGCCTCCATTCCCATGTTCTTGCTCGTTTTAGTAAGATGTTCGATCTCCTTGCTCGGAGCTCTGATTCTAAAACTGTTCGGAGGAATTGTTCCTTGGTATGTGACTCCTCCGATGGTCCAATTAGTTTTTCCTCTAGTGGTTTCATTTTGCATATTTTTCTACTGTTGGTGAGCATGTACAAAAGCTTGCATGTTGAATTTGTCTGGTTCTAAGAAGTTTTGATGAATGATAGAGCCTCTAGGCACTTGCGGGAGTACTTTTTATTTACTTTTAATTTGGGGACTAAAAATTTCAGAAAGTTTTCAGAGAAAAGAAAGTGCTTAGGAGGTTCTTGAGAGGCTATTCGAGCCGGAGTTCCATGGAAACTTTGGAGGAGACACCCAAGTACAACCTTCCTCATGCAGCCAATGTCCGGCGGTGCGAATGGCTAAGTGCTACTTCTTGAGCTTGCATTGGTTTTTCCCTTGAAGAGGAAAGGGTGATGCAACAAAGTAGAGTATTTCCCTCAGTTAAGAACCAAGGTATCAATCCAGTAGGAGATACACGCAAGTCTCCGATCTATACACCTGCACAAACAATCAAACACTTGCACCCAACGCGATAAAGGGGTTGTCAATCCCTTCACGGTCACTTGCAAAGGTGAGATCTGATAGAGATAGATATAAAATATTACTAAAACATAAAACACAATAAAAGTAAATAAATTCCAACAAGGTATTTTTGGTTTATAGATCTGAAAATATATGATGGAAAATAGACCCGGGGGCCATAGGTTTCACTAGAGGCTTCTCTCTTGAAGGAAAATAATATGGGTGAACAAATTACTGTCGAATAATTGATAGAGAAGCGCAAAGTTATGACGATATCCAAGGCAATGATTATGAATATAGGCATCACGTCCATGCCAAGTAGACCGAAACGATTCTACATCTACTACTATTATTCCACACATCGATCGCTATCCAGCATGCATCTAGAGTATTAAGTTCATAAGAACGGAGTAACACCTTAAGAAAGATGACATGATGTAGAGGGATAAAATCAATCAATATGATAACCCCCCCATCTTTTCCCCTTGATAGCAAAAATACAAATACGTGCCTCGCTGCCCCTACTTTTGTCACTGCGTGAGGACACCGCAATATTAAACCCAAAACCAAGCACCTCTCCCATTATAAGAAAAACCAATCTAGTTGGCCAATCCAAACCAATAATTCGAAGAGAAATACAAATATATCAAATCATGCATATAAAAATTCAGAGAAGATTCAAATAATATTCATAGATAATCTGATCATAAATCCACAATTCATAGATCTCGACAAACACACCGCAAAAGAAGATTACATCAGATAGATCTCCAAGAAAATCGAGGAGAACATTGTATTGAAGATCAAAGAGAGAGCAGAAGCCATCTAGCTACTAGCTATGGACTCATAGGTCTGTGGTAAACTACTCATGCTTCATCAGAAGGGCAATAGAATTGCTGTAGAAGCCCTCTCTGGTCGAATCCCCCTCCGACAGGATGCCAGAAAAGGCCCCAAGATAGGATCTCACGGAAACAGAGGCTTGCGGCGGCGGAAAAAATATTTTGGTTGACGCTTCTATTGGTTTGGGAATATTTGGGAATTTATAGGCCAAATATTATGGTTGGAAGAGTGCCTCAGGGCTTGTGGAGCCCTTGGGACTCTTCGGCCTTCCTCTCCAAGTCCTACATATGTCTTCTGGTCCAAGAAAAATCATCATAAAGTTTTATTCCGTTTGGACTCCGTTTGATATTCCTTTTCTATGAAACTCAAAAACAAGGAAAAAATAGAAATTGGCATTGGGTTCTATGTTAATAAGTTAGTCCCAAAAATAATATAAAACAAAATATTAATGCATATAAAACATCCAAAACAGATAATATAATAGCATGGAACAATCAAAAAATATTGATGCGTTGGAGACGTATAAAGCATCCCCAAGCTTAATTCCTACTCGTCCTCAAGTAGGTAAATGATAAAAACAAAATTTTTGATGTGGAATGCTACCTAACATATTTATCCATGTAATTTTCTTTATTATTGGCATGAATATTCAGATCCATAAGATTCAAAACAAAAGTTTAATATTGATAGAAAAAACAATAATACTTCAAGCATACTAATAAAGTAATCATGTCTTCTCAAAATAACCTGGCCAAAGAAAGGTATCCCGACAAAATCATATAGTCTGGCTATGCTCCATCTTCATCACACAAAGTACTAAATCCTGCACAACCCCGATGACAAGCCAAGAAATTGCTTCATACTATTGATGTTCTCAAACTTTTTCAACTTTCACGCAATACATGAGTGTGAGCCATGGATATAGCACTATGGGTGGAATAGAATATGGTGGTTGTGGAGAAGACAAAAAGAAGGAGATAGTCTCACATAAACTAGGCATATTAACGGGCTATGGAGATGCCCATCAATAGATATCAATGTGAGTGTGTAGGGATTGCCAAGCAACAGATGCACTAGAGCTATAAGTGTATGAAAGCTCAAAAAGAAACTAAGTGGGTGTGCATCCAACTCACTTGCTCGTGAAGACCTAGGGCAATTTGAGGAAGCCCATCTGGTGCGGAGCATCCCATGGTAATCCCCATGGACACTACCTCAACTATCCAAGCTCGAAGTGGCCCATGACAAGAGCAAGAGCTCGTGCTATTCAATCCGAGGTGACATCACTCCTACTTGAGTTTTCCTCTCCTTCGAGTGAGACATGGCTACTGCCTAAGTCCGAGACGCTCTGCATGATTAGGTACAATGCACAAGCCACCGAGCCAAGAGCCGAAGAAGAAGAGACATGCGTCAACTCTCTGTCCAGCCGGGAACTTCCGGCCGACCCGGAGCTTCCGGCCTCCGACGACCCCGACCAGCCCGGGCGTGCCAACTCTCTGGTTAGCTCGGAACCCTGCCCGAACCTTCCGGCCCCTGGAGGCCAGCCCAGCTCCTCCCCTGCCAACTCTTTGGTTAGGCCGAACCCTCCCCGGAACCTGGCCCGGAACCTCCAGCGCCTGGAACTTCGGCCTCGCCCGTAACTTCCGGCCCTGCCCGCGCGTAGTGACTTGGGCCGAGGCCTGTGTACACTTTCGCCCCCGAGACTATATATACTCTTCTCCTACCTACGTTTTACGGTTAGCATTGTGATAGCTCATACATGAGATAGAGCCTCGCTCATCCATATGGATCTACTCCTCCAAGAGAGACCGTCGCCTCTTCAGAGAAGATCCACTTGGATTCAAGACCCCTAACGGGAAGACCTCCAAGACCTCCTCATGGAGAAGATCGTGCCACTTTGTATCATCCCTTGTTGATCATGGATCTTGTGTCTCTTTTGTGTTTTGAGAATCTAGCACATGTCTGACCGGATCTTGTTGGTTTGAGTGTTTCCCGTCGATTCCCCTCATGATTTCTCTTTTGTTTTCCCCTTGTGTCCCTCATATTCTTCGTGGGATCCACTCCTTTCATGAAAGATCGGGCGTCTAGGGTTCTATCCTACATCATCTTGGTATCATGAGCCACGTTGATCACAATTTTGGAGCCTCCCTCTTTGTTTTCTAGCCTAATTTTGTTGTAATTCGTCCTAAATTCAAAAATTGCCACAAAAATAGCCATCCCAAATTATTTGTGATTTGTTGGTGTGATAAAGTTTTGTTGGATTTGATCCGTGAATTTTTTTTGTGTGGCACGTAGATCTAGCTTCCCCACCCTTCCGTCCACCTAAAAATTTTCTTTTCCTCCTCGGACTTGGGTTTTTCCTGAAGTTTTTCCGCCCAAGTCCACGATCCCCAACTTCCCGTTCTTGCAGAATGGCGACCCCTGGAACTTCCGGCCACACCCAGAACCTCCGGACCCGGACCTTCCGTCTTGCCCGGAACTTCTGGCCTAGACAAAAAGTTCGCGCATCTTCGACGACTTCCGCTACTTTCACATCTTCGACTAAGGTGCATTGGCGTCTAGTGCACACACTAAAGACCGTGCACTATGACAACGAGGACAATCACATAATTTTGACAACCTCAACCATAAGTAAGAACGGTAACCTCAACAACACTTCGTGTACTTCTTGCCATTGCATTGATAACCCCATAGCCTTCCTTTTCTGTCGCTTACCCATCGAGACTAGCCTTTGAGTATTGCCGGCAACGTCACTTGTGCACATTAGTGATCATACTTCCCATTGCATACATACCATATCATCTTGGTACTTATCTTGGTATCATCTTTTGTGTCAGAAAGTTGTCATTGCATATGCAATTGCTATCTTGGTTCGTGAAGTTTTGCATGAGAAATAGCTCTAAAGATAAAGAGCCAAACAAGCTTTTAAGCAAAGAGAAAAGATAAGCAAAGATCTTTTAAGCAATAACTATAGTATCATACTACATTAAGATTGTCATACTCAATTATCTTGGATCATATCATAGAAATACCATACATATAGCATACTTGGGATAGAAGTCATTGCATTTTTGCTTAGTAGGTTGTGCACAAGTTTCGTATCCGCCTATTATGCAATCGTGCTAGCGTCTCTCTAGTGTTGTGCAACAAGAGCATTTTCGTGGATTCCACATTTTGGCTCATTCCTTGGTTGCACGACCCCATTTATCTATCGGTATGTGTGTGTGTGTGTGTTTTAGTGTACCACATCAGGCTATTGGTCTACTTGTTGCATTGCAAACTTGCAATTCTTTTCCAACATTATTGAGTCTCACTAACATTTGCATCAATTCTGTGCCACCATCCTAACTGAGCTCCACTATAAGCTTTATTCATGTAGGTGTGAGAACCGACAAGAATTCGTACCAATTGTGCTATTTCCTTGTTACATCATTGAGTGATCTTTGATCCACCTCAACATCGGTCAAGGCACATTTGGTATAAGTTCTTCTCCTTCTCCCACTCACATATTTTCTTGAAATGATGGATAGGCCAAGTTCTTCTACCAACCCACTCTTCCTAGAGCAAGACGACGACCCGAACAACTACGTCACCACGATCCACCTATTTGGCACACAACGAGCTTTGCATCAAGAACAACAAGCAATGAGCGACTGTATTTGACAACCTCGCCACCGACTTGCGACTCTCTGAGCAACGTACAAGAGACTACTTCGACAACAAGCTTGAGGAACAAAAACAAGAGAGCAACGCAAGAATGGACGAGATTCGTGCCTTGTTGGTCAACCGCTCACTTACCTCTTCGTCCTACTCAAGATGGAGCTGCTCGAGTCGACAATCTGACGACAGCATCTCCGGCTCAAGTACCCCGACATCGAACACTCTTCGACGAGCCGCACGTCAAGATCGTTGATACGTCTCCGTCGTATCTACTTTTCCAAACACTTTTTCCCTTGTTTTGGACTCTAACTTGCATGGTTTGAATGGAACTAACCCGGAACACTGTTTTCAGCAGAATTACCATGGTGTTATTTATGTGCAGAAACAAAAGTTCTCGGAATGACATGAAACTTCATGGAATACCTTTTCGGAAAATATAAAAAATCCTTGCAAAAGATGAAGGCCAGGGGGCCCACCACCTTCCCACGAGGGTGGGGGCGCGCTTGCCCCCCTAGGGCGTGCCCCCCTACCTCGTGGGCCCCTTGGAGCTCCTCCGACTCCAACTCCAACTCTATATATTTGGGTTCGGGAGAAAAAAATCAGAGAGAAGGATTCATCGCGTTTTATGATACGGAGCCGCCGCCAAGCCCTAAAACCTCTCGGGAGGGCTGATCTAGAGTCCGTTCGAGGCTCCGGAGAGGGGAATCCGTTGCCATCGTCATCATCAACCATCCTCCATCACCAATTTCATGATGCTCACCGTCGTGCGTGAGTAATTCCATCGTAGGCTTGCTGGACGGTGATGGGTTGGATGGGATCTATTATGTAATCGAGTTAGTCTTGTTAGGATTTGATCCCTAGTATCCACTATGTTCTGAGATTGATGTTGCTATGACTTTGCTATGCTTAATGCTTATCACTATGGCCCGAGTGCCATGATTTCAGATCCGAACCTATTATGTTTTCATCAATATATGAGAGTTCTTGATCCTATCTTGCAAGTCTATTGTCACCTATTATGTGTTATGATCCGTTAACCCCGAAGTGACAATAATCAGGATACTTACCGGTGATGACCGTAGTTTGAGGAGTTCATGTATTCACTATGTGTTAATGCTTTGTTCCGGTACTCTATTAAAAGGAGGCCTTAATATCCCTTAGTTTTCGTAAGGACCCCGCTGCCACGGGAGGGTAGGACAAAAGATGTCATGCAAGTTCTTTTCCATAAGCACGTATGACTATATTCGGAATACATGCCTACATTATATCAATGAACTGGAGCTAGTTCTGTGTCACCCTAGGTTATGATTGTTACAAGATGAACCGCATCCGGCATAATTCTCCATAACTGATCCATTGCCTACGAGCTTTCCATATATTGTTCTTCGCTTATTTACTTTTCCATTGCTATTGCTATCATCACTACAAAATACAAGAAACATTACTTTTGCTACTATTACCTTTTGTTACCGTTACCGCTACTATCATATTACTTTGCTACTAAACACTTTGCTGCAGATATTAAGTTTCTAGGTGTGGTTGAATTGACAACTCAGCTGCTAATACTTGAGAATATTCTTTGGCTCCCCTTGTGTCGAATAAATAAATTTGGGTTGAATACTCTACCCTCGAAAACTGTTGCGATCCCCTATACTTGTGGGTTATCAAGACTATTTTCTGGCGCCGTTGCCGGGGAACATAGCTCTATTCTTTCATTATGAAGAACTTGTGAGATCCAAAATCCAAGATTTATCCCTCAACTACGAGGGGAGGTAAGGAACTGCCATCTAGCTCTGCACTTGATTCACCTTCTATTATGAGTAAGCTTGCGACACCTAAACCTGCTTCTGCTATTCATTCTGATATGTCGCATGTTATTGATGATGCCACTTCTGCTATGCATGATACTTACGATGAAACTACTTCTATGCTTGATACTACTATGCCACTTGGTGAATTTCTTGATGAACAACTTGCTAGGGCTAGAGAGAATGAAAATATTGAATCTGATAATACTGATGAAATTGATGATGAAGACTTACCTGTTATTCCTAAGGGTTATATTTTTGATAAAGAAGCTTCTTTAGCTATTTTAGCTTGCAAAGATAGATACGGACTCAAGAGGTTATTAGCTAAATGGAATCAGCAATCTCTAAATGCTAGAATGAAACCTGACCCTGCTTTTGCTACTTCACCTATCTGTGTTACCAATAAGGATTATGAATTCTCTGTTGATCCTGATATAATTACTTTGGTTGAATCTGATCCTTTTCATGCCTATGAATCTGAAACTGTTGTGGCACGTCTTACTAAATTAAATGATATGGCCACCCTGTTCACTAATGATGAGAGAACCCGTTACTTTTATATCCTTAAAATATTTCCGTTCTCATTAAAGGGTGATGCTAAGACATAGTTTAATTCTCTTGATCCTGGTTGTGTGCGTAGTCCCCAGGATATGATTTATTACTTCTCTGCTAAATATTTCCTTGCTCATAAGAAACAAGCTGCTTTAAGGGATATATATAACTTTGTGCAAATTGAAGAAGAGAGTCTCCCACAAGCTTGGAGGAGGCTTCTCCAATTACTAATGCTTTGCCTGATCATCCTCTTAAGAAAAATGAAATACTTGATATCTTTTATAATGGACTAACCGATGATTCCAGAGATTACCTGGATAGTTGTGCTGGTTCTGTTTTCAGGGAAAGAACGCCGGATGAAGCTGAAATTCTATTGACTAATATGTTGGCAAATGATAATAATTGGACACTTCCTGAACCAGTTCCTGAACCAACTCCTGATCCTATTCCTAAACCAACTCCGAAGAAGAGGGGTATTCTATTTCTCAGTCCTAAAGATATGCAAGAGGCAAAGAAATCTATGAAAGAAAAAGGTATTAAAGCTGAAGATGTTAAGAATTTACCTCCTATTGAAGAAATACATGGTCTTAATTTACCGCCTGTTGAAGAAACATATGATCCTAATCCATTATCTATTGAGGAAACTCATGGTCTTGATAACCCGACACAGGTAGTAAAGGTAAATTCTCTCTATAGATATGATAAAGCTGAAATCCCATTTACTAAGTTTGCTATCCCATGCTTAGATGAGTTTGATAAATTTATGGCTAAGCAAGAAGACTTTAATGCTTATTTTGGTAGACAATTGAAATACAATTCAAATATGCTTGAACACTTGGGTGATTATATGGCTAATGTCAAAGGTGAACTTAAACTTATTAGTAAACATGCTTCTATGGTTACCACTCAAGTAGAACAAGTAATTAAAGCTCAAAATGATTTGCTCAACGAATTGAATAGTTAGAATAATGATAACACTGTTAGAGTTATGACTAGAGGTGGTAGAATGACTCAGGAACCTTTGTATCCTGAAGGCCACCCTAAAAGAATTGAGAAAGATTCTCAGAGAAATAATGTGGATAGACCTAGTCCTTCTAATATGAAGAAAAAGAAAAATGATAGGACTTTGCATGCTTCTAGTGAACCTATTACTGAAACACCTGAGAATCCAAATGAGATTTCTATCTCTGATGATGAAACACAATCTGGTAATGAACTTGAAACTAGTGATAATGTTAATAAAAATGTTCATGATGATGCTCAACCTAGTAATGATAATGATATAGAAATTGAACCTGCTGTTGATCTTGATAACCCACAATCAAAGAATCAACGTTATGATAAGAAAGACTTTGTTGCTAGGAAACATGGAAAAGAAAGAGAGCCTTGGGTTCAGAAACCCATGCCTTTTCCTCCCAAACCATCCAAGAAAAAGGATGATGAGGATTTTGAGCGCTTTGCTGAAATGATTAGACCTATGTTTTTGCGTATGCGATTAACTGATATGCTCAAAATGAATCCTTATGCTAAATACATGAAAGAAATTGTCAATAATAAAATAAAGATACCAGAAGCTGGAGTTTCCACCATGCTTGCTAATTATACTTTTGAGGGTGGAATACCAAAGAAACTTGGAGATCCAGGAGTACCCACTATACCATGCTCCATTAAAAGAAACTATGTTAAAACTTCTTTATGTGATCTTGGAGCTGGTGTTAGTGTTATGCCTCTCTCTTCATATAGTAGACTTGATTTGAATAAGTTGACACCTACTGAAATATCTTTGCAAATGGACGATAAATCAACTGCTATACCTGTCGGTATTTGTGAGGATGTGCGTGCTGTAGTTGCAAACGTTACTATTTTAACGGACTTTGTTATTCTTGATATTCCCGAGGACGATAGTATGTCTATTATTCTTGGAAGACCCTTTTTGAATACTGTAGGGGCTGTTATTGATTTCACTAAAGGCAATGTCACTTTTCATGTTAATGGTAATGAGCATACAGTACACTTTCCGAGGAAACAACCTCAAGTCCACAGTATCAATTCTATTGGAAAAATTCCATCGATTAAATTTGGAGGTTTTGAATTTCCTCTTCCTACTGTCAAGAAGAAATATGATATTTTTATTATTGGGGATGTGCATATCCCCGTTGAGGTAACATAGTGTTATTCAAAATTTCTCCGGTTCCATGTTATTCGGAATGAGTTTGTTAACAAGACCTGATCAACCTTGTTAGTGGATTCCTTTTGATGAGAATGAGATGGATGAAACTAGAAGGCACAACCTTCTGTACCCCACTTTTACTTTCTGTTATTTATACTAAATAAAATAAAAATAAGTATTTTTCTGTCTGTTATCTGATTATCCGTGCAATATAAAAATACCCCAAAAATAAAAGTTCTCCAAATGCCCTGAAATTTAAATATGATTTTTTCTAGAATATTTGAGAATATTTGGCACTGAGAACATAGCAGGGGGGTCATCCACCTGGCCACGAGGGTGGAGGGCGCGCCCTACCCCCTGGGCGCGCCCCCTGCCTCATGGGCCCATGGTGGCCCTCCTCCACTCATCCTTTCACCCAAACACTCCTTCTTCCTCCCACAAACATGAATAACCAGCTCAAGCACGAGTTCAAGCTCATCTTGCTGCCATTTTCGATCTCCTTGATCAAAGCACCTCTCACAAAACTGCTTGGGGAGATTGTTCCTTGGTATGTGACTCCTCCATTGGTCCAATTAGTTTTTGTTCTAGTGCTTTATTCATTGCAAATTTGTGCTTCCTAGGTGACCATGATTCTTGAGCTTGCATGTCAAATTTATATGGTTCCAAGTAGTTTTGATGCATGATATAGACTCTAGGCACTTGTAGGAGTAGTTGCTATCAATATTTTGAGTTTGGTTTACTTTTATTTTGAAGTTACTAAAAAATTTCAGAATTTTTCAGAGGAAGAAACATGCTTAGGAAAATGTTCCAAGGTGGTTCTTCAAGAAAGCAAGGACCGAGGCTTGCAATGCGTGATGCTGATGAAGAGCCACCAAGAGACGCTCTGGTGCGTCCTTGTGAATGGCCTTCTGAGAACTTTATGGATCAAGCGGGAATTAAGGAAGAATTTAATGCATATTTGCGTAACGCTGATCTTGTGAGCTTCGAGGAAGAGAAGTGCAGCCAGTATCACCATCTCACTAGTTCCTTTGTGAGGAGGTTTGAATTTTCATCTTCACGTAATTCTCCAACTGTCCTGTTTGATCTTTATGAAAATTCTTATACTATGGACTTAGAGGATTTTACCACTGCTTGCAAACTTCCACAATGGGGTAGTATCAGGGATCCTCGCAAGTCTAAATTTAGAGATTTTCTTGCTAGTATAACTTCGGGGGAATCTAGAGATATAACACAAGCTACCATAGGGAGCATTCACTTTCCTACTATACATTATTTTGCTCTGTTCATAGGTAGATGCATTAATGGTAAAAATGAAGCATGCCATATGTGTGTTCCTGACCTCAGTATTCTTAGGAGTGCTATGTTAGGAGACAAATCTTATAATTTGGGAGCTATTGTTGCACATAGGTTGCATCTTAATAGACTTAATGGAGATTTCTTTGGTGGAATTTATGCAACCTGCATAGCTAATTTTCTTGGTATAGCCATACGTGAAGATGATATCGAATTACCTCCTGCTTACCTAGACTTTAATGCTATGGTTCACCACCAGTTTGTTGAGAGGAATGAATCACCTATCCAGTATCGACTAATCTTTGACAGACGGCGTGTTGTCCGTATTACTCTCCCTGCTCCTGCCTTCTTTGATTATCAGGCAAAAGGAAGATATGTTATTACCAGAGGGGAGGCAGATGAGTACGAGAGGAGAGCGGAGGCCGCTCGTCGCCACGCTGCAGCTCAGGAGGCGATAGCCGCTGCATCTCAGTACGACCCCAACTACTATTATGGATATCCGCCAGGCCAGCCGTGGCCATAGACCAACTTAGGCCAAAAGCCTAAGCTTGGGGGAGTACGTATTTCCCACCGACATTACATTTATGTTCACACACTCATTGCTAGATGTCGGTGCTCATACTTTTTCATTGTATCATCCATGCTAGTTTACTTTCCTTTTAATTATTCATGTTGTTTAATAAACCTTAAGAAAAACCAAAAAAATTAGTTGTAGCTTTTAATTAGTTTACCTTCCATGCTTGTAGTAGTAATTAAAAAGAAAACCCAAAAATATTTCTTGTTCTTCTTTTGCTTGTTGGGAACTTTCCTGTGTAAATAGTTTTATTTCTTTTATTTTGTTTGGGGGTCGATAGGAGAAGACCATGATTAAATTGTTGAAGTGGCTCTTATATGCATAATTGTTGATCTAACAAAAGAGACCATATTTTGCCTTGTCTTCTCCTGTTTATTGAATGCTTGCAGATTCCAGCTTAGTCCAATGCACGTGCACTATTATTATTATTCACATCGTTCGGTCGTGCAAGTGAAAGGCAATTATGACGATATATGATGGACTGACTGAGATGACAAAACCTGGTATGAACTCGACCTCTTTTTTTTTGTAAATATGATTAGTTCATGGTTCCCGATTCATCCTATTATGAATAAACATGTTTGCAGTGACAACTAGAGATCATAGTTTCTTGTGGCATGCTTGATTAGCTATGAGTTATAATGGTTTACCTTGTGTGCCAACATGCTATTAATTGTTTATGATGTGGTATGATAGGGTGGTATCCTCCTCTAAATGATTTAAGTGACTTGACTTGGCGCATGTTCACGCATGTAGTTGAAACAAAATCAACATAGCCTTCACGATATTTATGTTCATGGTGGATTATATCCTACTCATGCTTGCATTCAGTGTTGATTAATTTTAATGCATGTTCATGACTGTTGTCGCTCTCTAGCTGGTCGCTTCCCAGTCTTTTGCTAGCCTTCACCTGTACTAAGCGGGAATACTGCTTGTGCGTCCAATTCCTTAAACCCCAAAGTTATTCCATGTGAGTCTACCATACCTACCTATATACGGTATCTACCTGCCGTTCCAAGTAAATTTGTATGTGCCAAACTCTAAACCTTCAAATAAATATCCTGTTTTGTATGCTCGAATATCTCATGTATCAACTAGGGCTGTCTGTATCTTCCATGTTAGGCGGGTTATTCTCAAGAGGAGTGGACTCCGCTCCTCACTCACGAGAAAAATGGATGGTCACCAGGATGCCCAGTCCCATGCTTTATGCAAACTAAATCAAAATAATTGCAAACAAACTCCCCCTGGGACTCTTGTTAGTTGGAGGCACTCGTTGTTTCGAGCAAGCCATGGGTTGATGCTTGTTGGTGGAAGGGGGAGTATAAACTTTACCATTCTGTTTGGGAACTGCCTATAATGTGTGTAGCATGGAAGATATCGCCATCTCTTGGTTGTTATGTTTACAATGAAAGTATACCGCTCAAAATATTATTCATCTCTGTTTCAAAACCGAGCTCTGGCACCTCTACAAATCCCTGCTTCCCTCTGCGAAGGGCCTATCTATTTACTTTTATGCTGAGTCATCATCCTCTTATTAAAAAGCACCAGTTGGAGAGCACCGCTGTCATTTGCATTCATTATTGTTAGTTTACATTGGGTATCACTTGACTGGATCTCTTTTACCATGAATTACAATGTCTAGTCAGTCCTTGATCTTTAAAGGTGCTCTGCATTTATGTTTTGCGGTCTCTGAAATAGCTAGCGAGATACCATCTTGTTATACCATATTATGGTTGTTTTTAGAAAGTGTTGTCATCCGAGATTTATTATTATTGCTCGCTAGTTGATTATGCCATTGATATGAGTAAACTTGAGACCTAAGCGTTATTGTGAATGTGGTTAGTTATAATCTTTGCTGAAAACTTGAATGTTGGCTTTACATATTTACAACAACAAGAGCAAACAAAGTTTGTAAAAGTTTTTCTTTAAAACTTTCAGTTTGTCAACTGAATTGCTTGAGGACAAGCAAAGGTTTAAGCTTAGGGGAGTTGATACGCCTCCGTGGTATCTACTTTTCCAAACACTTTTGCCCTTGTTTTGGACTCTAACTTGCATGATTTGAATGGAACTAACCCGAACTGACGCTGTTTTCAGCAGAATTACCATGGTGTTATTTATGTGCAGAAACAAAAAGACCTGAAACTTCACGGAACACCTTTTTGGAAAATATAAAAAATCCTTGCAAAAGATGAAGGCCAGGGGGCCCACCACCTATCCACGAGGGTGGGGGGCGCGCCCCCTACCTCGTGGGCCCCCTGGAGCTCCTCCGACTCCAACTCCAACTCTATATATTTGGTTTCAGGGAGAAAAAAATCAGAGAAAAGGATTCATCGCGTCTTACGATACAGAGCCGCCGCCAAGCCCTAAAACCTCTCGGGAGGGCTGATCTGGAGTCCGTTCGGGGCTCCGGAGAGGGGAATCCGTCGCCATCATCATCATCAACCATCCTCCATCACCAATTTCATGATGCTCACCGTCGTGCGTGAGTAATTCCATTGTAGGCTTGCTGGACGGTGATGGGTTGGATGGGATCTATCGTGTAATCGAGTTAGTTTTGTTAGTGTTTGATCCCTAGTATCCATTATATTCTGAGATTGATGTTGCTATGACTTTGCTATGCTTAATGCTTGTCACAAGGACCTGAGTGCCATGGTTTCAGATCTGAACCTATTATGTTTTCATCAATATATGAGAGTTCTTGATCCTATCTTGCAAGTCTTTAGTCACCTATTATGTGTTATGATCCGTTAACCCCGAAGTGACAATAATCGGGATACTTACCGATGATGACCGTAGTTTGAGGAGTTCATGTATTCACTATGTGTTAATGCTTTTTCCGGTACTCTATTAAAAGGAGGACTTAATATCCCTTAGTTTCCATAAGGACCCCGCTGCCACGGGGGGGGGGGGTTGGACAAAAGAGGTCATGCAAGTTCTTTTCCATAAGCACGTATGACTATATTCGGAATACATGCCTACATTATATCAATGAACTGGAGCTAGTTCTGTGTCACCCTAGGTTATGATTGTTACATGATGAACCGCATCCGGCATAATTCTCCATCACTGATCCATTGCCTAAGAGCTTTCCATATATTGTTCTTCGCTTATTTACTTTTCTGTTGCTATTGCTATCATCACTACAAAATACCAAAAACATTACTTTTGCTATTGTTACCTTTTGTTACTGTTACCACTACTATCATATTACTTTGCTGCTAAACACTTTGCTGCAGATATTAAGTTTCCAGGTGTGGTTGAATTGACAACTCGGCTGCTAATACTTGAGAATATTGTTTGGCTCCCCTTGTGTCGAATCAATAAATTTGGGTTGAATACTCTACCCTCGAAAGCTGTTGTGATCCCCTATACTTGTGGGTTATCAATCGTCAAGCAAATTGCAATCCACTTCATGACAATTACCATCAAGAGCAACTCCAAGCGCAAGAGCATCGACATCGCCAAAATCAAGCTAAATTTGTGCAAGCACAAGAATGGCAACGTCTACGCCAACAAGAGGTAGAACGAGCGCGACTACAATGTCAAGAACAGCTACAGTGAGAAGAGCAAGCACTTGACATGCAACATGCACTCCATGACACAAGCCACGTCGTTGCCGCACGCAACCGCAATAGGCGCGAACAAGAAGAAGCACACTACTGCAGGATGCTGCTAACGCGACACTATGATCAAAGACCCTTCGACGAAACTGTGTGCGATGCCATAATCGTAGACGGTGGTGTAAAGAAACCGTCCAAAAAAGGTGCAAAACGTTTGCGATGGAGGATGCATCAAACACGGTTCAAATTTTAGTTGCGTGTGCGATGCAGGGCATGCGGTTCAGTTCAATTAACTGGTCGTGATGAGGAGGAATAAAAGAAACGGGCAGCCAGATGGAGGTGTGTGCGATATACAGTATACGGTTCACTCGGGTGAACTGTTTGTGATTAGGCAACATAAAAGAAACGGTCAGCCAGATGAAGGTGTGTGTGATATACGTCATGCAGTTCACTCGGATGAACTGTTTGCGTTGAGACATGAGAACAGAAACGGTTCAACTTAACAAGATGTGTGCGATATGCGGCAAATAGGTTTGTAATCAGAAATATGTGTGAAGACCGATAATAACAGAGACGGTTGCTGCTAATAGGACGCGTGTGTTGTGCGATGGAATTGCATACAGAACAACAACACACACACACACACTTATAAGGACATGCTTGCATAACCAAATTAAACATCCAATTACATAGGTGGCTACTACACACATGACATTTCCACACACCAATAGAGTAAACTATATATTACATGCATGATTAACTAGCATAAACGATCATCTGATCATCATCTACTTCTTGTGACGCTTGCTCTGCTTGTGGCTTGATCCGGGCTCGTCGATTTTGGTAACGAGGCACTTCCTCATGTCAATGATCCACCTGTGCATCTCATAGCATGTGTACATGCTCTTGGCCGTGAACCTAAGATGAGATTCATCCAGTTGCATGGGACCTAAGCATGCAACCAAAGACACATATTCGATTTTCCAACCCGTTTATATGCATTGGAGCATGTGCATGTAGTTAAAATTAGAATTATGCACCTGAAATGCCTACAAAACCAAGTTAATGTATAAAAATGTCCAAACGAACCCTGAATAATTCCATTTTTTGACGACACACCTATAGTTGCATGTTCACTGCAGATAAAAGTTCTAGCAATTCAAACACTATCCTTTGTAGCTGTGACCCCATTATGTAATTAAAATCACGATGATAAATCAAGTAGATCGCACACAGTTTATTATCACCAACCGTGTGAGATGCAGCACAAAATATCTTGGAGCACCGTCAGTGTATAGTACACCTATGGCTTACGCGAGAAGGTGTGTTGGCTACAGTCCAAAGCCGGCGTGTCAAGCACACTAGATCATTCCCCAAATATCATTTCACTGTTCATTCATCGCCGATGAAAGATGGGGACATGGACCCATGTCATGAGGGCAACTTCGGTGGCCCACTCTAGCGAGAGCGCGGCCGCAGCCGCCATGCGCTTGGTAACAAGCTTCATGAGAGAGGCCACAGTCTGCGTTCGGGCAAGCAAGGCAGCCCAAACGGCCGTTGTTGCTTCTCAGGCGGCGGCAACAGCATCTGCCTCGGGGATATCAACTGTCGAGAGCGGCACGACAGCTGTCCATTCCGCAGCGGTGGACTTAGCCCTAATGGAGGTCGCCCACTACCATGTCAAGGCCGTCCATGCCCAGCTCGTGGCGGTCACTGCACAAATGGAATGAAGCTTCTCCGACAACGGTCTGCAACCCACGACCGAAGAGTTGGCAATCACTGAGAGAGTTCAAGGAGCCGTCCGTTCCTGCGCGGCATACCTTGCCACGACGGAGCCGCCAGAGCCCAGGTCGCGGTCTCCCACGCCCAGCTCATGGCAACCTATTCCAAAGATATGATGGACGCGGATGGCGAGATGCTTGCCGAGTATGGTGCAATTGATGCCATGGAGCCCCTTCCCCAGGAGACCGTCGGGCGCGAGCTGGACATGGAGGCGGCGGCGGAGATCGACGAGCACCAGCCGTAGTAGTACTCTTTGTTTTGTTTAATTAAGAGCGTCAGTCTTTAATTTGTTACAATAATGTTTAGGTCAGCTAGCTCTGTTTAATTGTTGAAATTGCTCGATTAAGAAGTTAGTCTCCGTTGTGTACCCAAATTATGCAATGACGTGGATGACCACTGTTGGTGTAGGGTAGAAACCCTATGGGCCAATCTTTCACGAAAGGAGGGGATCCCGCGATGAACATGAAGAACACAAGGAGGGAAACAAGGGGAAAATCACGAGGGGGGCACAAGAGAACACTCAAACCAATAAGAATGATCACACATGCGCTAGATCCATGAACACAAAGGAAGATACAAGATCCAAAGTCAACAACGGACAATACAAGAGGTAACCGGTCTTCTCCGTGAGGAGGTCTTGAAGTTCTTCTCCTCAAGGAGGCATTGAATCCAAAGGGATATTCTCCGTAGAGGCTGCGGCTCTCTCGTGGAGTAGATCCGATGTGGATGAGCAATGCTCTATCTCTAAACATGAGCTAAACCAATGCTAACCCTAGAAAGGAGGAGGGAGAGGTCTATTTATAGTCTTAGTGCAAATGGGGGTGAATTGAAGGGGTACATGGGCCTCAGCCCGCAACTGGACACAACCAGGGGTCAGATGTCCGGTGGGTGTTGGACGTCCGGAGACTCACATGCGGCCAGACATCCGGTAGACGTCGGACGTCCACATGATCTTGCTCGGACGTTGGAGTGCCAGATTTTCGGAGGTGGCCGGTCGTCCGGAGGATCTTCAGGCGCCGGACGTCCGGACCCGACCGGTCGTCCGGTGCCTGTAGCTTCTTCGATAGCTCTTCTTCTTGCGTCTTCATTTCTAGGCTTCCCTCGCGGATGGTGTAATTGTTCCTTGGTGCTTGCACTCCTCCTAGTCGTACATAGTGTTCCGACAATACCTATGCATCCACACGAGTGGAGTGTCAAGTAGTATACCATCCTCGAAGGGGTGAAGTGAGCACGTGTAAAGGAGATGATTCACCTTTGTGTATGTGAAGTAAAGGTCGCATGTGTCACTTGCCAAACGGACTCTTGGCATGGTGATGTCCGTAGGATGATCCGCATCATCTCCCCTCCCTTGGGAAAGATCCGACCTCGGATCGAAAACCAAATCACCATGGGAAAGAGATGGCTTCGCCGTGTAGGAGTGGACGTTCACCAAGTAGTCATCATCTTCAAGCTTGAAGTGGGCAGTCTCCAATGTCACACCATCTTGGGATTCCGTCAAAATGATCAAGGACAACAAACACTTGGAAAAATGAATGTGGTTAGCGTTAGTGCAAAACCAAGCATTCAAGAGGTGATTCACCAAACAAGTGTCGTCATCATGCAAAGCATATGGTATGAAAAAGGATTGTGACATGGCATATAAGCACATAAATTGAGCACAAGCGAAGATATCACGGGGACAAGCATGTAAATGGTTGTCATCAACCGCATGAAGTGAGCAAGTATGAATCATTGGTGATGCAAAAAGGCAAGCAATCATAGGAATCAAGTCGTGCAAGCTAGTAGTGCAAATATGCAACATACTAGAGGAAAGCATGGCAATCGTATCATGTGAGCAAATAATAGTCATAGGCAATGTGCATGACATATCGCAAGCACGAACACAAAGCAAGATCATAGTATCATCATAGGCATGGGGCACAAAGCAAACATGGCAATAATAAGCAATGTCTCCACCAAGATTGCAAATACACATACAAGTATGAGAATCAATCATCATGTGTAATGCATAGCATGGGTCACGAATGCATGGCAAAAGCATAGTAATGAGCATATCATGCAAAGTGAACATGGCAAGATGGGCATAGAATATGTAGTGGACAATAACCCATAGCCAAGTGAGGGTCATGTAGAATAAATGCGCGAAGTCTTTACGCGAAGAGAGCGGTGGGAAAGACAATCCATGGGATCCCAAGTCATCGTTGCTCTCTAGAGCTTGTTTTGTCAACTCGTGGGATTGCGAGGTTGACAAGAATTCATGGGTACCTACACAAAAGAGATAGAAACGAAAGAAATTGTGTGTGTGGTAAATGTACACATCATCCATCATGATGTGTATGTGCACGTGAAAGTTAGCACAAGATAAGCGTTGCTCAAAGAAATTTGATGCATGGTATAAGAACATGTCATCCATCATGAAAGAATAGTTATTGTGTATAACACGATGGGGATGCAAATTGAGCATACAAATATATGGCACATCAATATCATGTTTATTCATGGGGAGCATATTGTGCACATAAGTATGAGGATCATGCAATGGATGGGAGTGATCAAAATCTCCTAAAATGTATGAGGAAACTATGGGAGTCTCGTCATTAGCAATATTGGATACATCATATGGAGAAAATGGGCAACACCCAAAACAATGCATATCCGAATCTAGGTGGTCATGGCATGGCATATGAGATAAATGATGCAAAGGAAGCATATCAATATCATCACAAGAAAAACAAATGCCGATAACCATGGGCTTGTCATCTATGCCATATGTGCAAATTGGGTTTATTTTAATGGCATATGCATAGTCACTAAGATGAGATTGCAAATATGACATACGATTGATCTCATGCATAGCATATGACAAGGAAAGCGGGTTGTCAAACATGATGTGACCTAAAGAATTGTCACAAGAAATCCTATGTAACATGGCATCACAAATAAGAGACTCCACATGGCAATCATCATACTCATCATAAATGGGTAAATCACCGCATGGGGAAGTCGCACTAGCATGAAGCATGGCAATAGGTTGATCAACATCATGCAAGCAATCAATGTCAAGAATGTCCACTAGTGGGACTAGAGCATCACCTTCACCTATGTTACCTTTGTCATTCCACTCATGTGGTGTAGGTGAGGTGGGAAAGACCAAATGGTGGTCATTTTCGTCTTGATGGAACCATGTGGGGGGTGCATCATATTCCACCATGGCCATCGTCTTGTCCAAAGGGAGGACGTAGTCGGCGCGTCATCATATATGGGACCTTGCACCAAAGGAGAAGACACAATAGAGGTAGAGGTCCAGTTGTTAGAAATGCAAATGGCCTCACATGCCCTATCAACGATCACACTCTCTCTATGTGGTGGTTCACTCACTCCCTCAAAATAGGTGCGCTCAAACTCACATATGGTGGAGTCACTCATCTCACTCAAGTGGTGGGGGTTGTGGCTCTTCTCACATGGTAATTATGGTAACACATCATATATGGGGCTAGTGGTGAAGTCACTCTCACTCTCAATATGGTGGCAAAAGTCACTCAAGTCATCATACGTCGCCGTGCTCGAAGGGAAAATCCCATGCTCAACCATCTCATTGCTGTCGCCGTGGATGAAGGCTGAAGATGGCACATCATCACTCTCACCTCCTAAGATGGAAGCATCATCCTTGCTCGCCACCTTGTCGCTCGCCTCCAAAGCTTGGTCCTTGACGGTCTCCGTAGTCGTACTCATCACCGCATCGTCTTGAAAAAGAGTCATGGAGGACTCAGCATCATCAATGCCACAAAGAGGGATGGCGGTGAAGTCGAACTTGGGAGCATTGTCTTGGAGCTCGTCGGGCTTGGACATCATGGTGGTACTAGCCTCATGCTCGTTCTCATGGAGCTTGGTTGTCACGAAGTGAGCTTGGGGTCGAGAAGCTTTGGCCTTCATGAGTTCTTGTGCCGCCTTGAGAGCACCAATGTAGTTGTCGTCGAGGGACTTGTAATTCTCGAGGAAGATCATATTGGAGATGTCGTTGTGCAATCCCATCATGAAGTGGAACTTCATCGAAATGGGGTCGTCCATGCCGGCTCGTCGCAAGGCAATCTTCATCTCCTTGAAGTACTCGTCGATGGACTTAGATCCTTGGATGGTGTTCACCAATTGGCGTTGAATTTGTTCCGTGTAGGTTGGAGGCACGAACTCTTGCAGCAAAGCTCTCTTTGTCTTGCACCAACTCATGTCGTAGGTCTCCGAAGGTGTGTGAAGCTACCATGTGGACGCGTAGTCATGGAAGTTCCTTTTGGCGCAGTTCACTTGATCTTCGGGAGGGACTTGATGTAGCTTGAGGTATTCATCCATCACATTGCTACCACTCGAGATACTCCTGGGGTTCTTGAGTCCCATAGAAAGGAATCGCATGGTCGAGGTCGTAGTACCTCATGGAAGTCGCGGACTTGAGCTTGGGGAGCTTCTCTTGAGGTGCTTGTGGGCGAAGATACCGTATGTCCATAGGCGAAGATGCCTTGAAGTTGCTTAGCGAAGATGCCAAGGGAGATGGTGAAGTCGTTGAGCGGTTGTTGGTGTTGAGCTCTTGACCTTCACGTTCATGGTGGTGATGGTGTCGATGCCGATGTGACCTTGCCGGAGATGGTAGCTCGGAGGCTTATGCTCTTGAGCGTCTTCTCGAAGATGAGGAAGACCGCTTGTAGGACATGATGAGGGCTTTGATCTCCTCCATTTGAGCTTGCATCTTGGCGTCGGTGGAGTTGTTCATGGCATCGAACTTGTCATTGTTGTTGTAGACCGAAGATGAAATGCCTTGCCTATCCATCACAAGACTCAAGCCAATATGAGTGGGAGAAAGAGAATAACTATACCAAATGTACCTTGACCAATGTTGAAGATGGATAAATGATCACTCAATGATGTAACAAGGAAATAGCACAATCGGTACCAAGTCTTGTCGGTTTCTCACACCTACACAAATAAGGCTAATGGTGGAGCTCGGTCAGGATAATGGCACAAAATATTTGATGCAAAATGTTAGCAAAAGTCAATAATGTTGAAAGAGATTCACAAATTCGCAAGTGAAACAAGTAGACCAATAGCAATATGTGGCACATGGAAACACACACACGGATAGATAAATGGGGTCATGCAACCAAGGATGAGCACAAAATGTGGAATCCACGGAAAACGCTCGTATTGCAAAACTCAAGAGAGACGCTAGCACGATTGCTCAATAGGCGGATACGACACTTGTGCACAACCTATAAGATGCAAAATGTATGAACTTTCTATCCCATGTATGCTATGTATGTATGTTTCGGTGGTATGCTCCAAGATGATCGGATATGACAATGTGGTATGATGCTATGGCTATTGCTTACAAGCTTATTTGCTCTTTCTCTTTTGCTTAAAAGCTTTATTCCTATTTTTTGTATATGGCCACAATACGGAATGCACAAACCAAGATAGCAATTGTATATATGCGGGAACAAACTTGAGGCACACGAGATGATATGATACCAATATGATATGGTATGTATGCAATGTATGGTGTAGATCACTAATGTGCACAAGTAGCGTTGCCGGCAATACTCAAATGACTAGTATCGATAGGCAAGTAACGCAAAATGGGCTAGGGGTTATCAATGCAATGGAAAGGGAATATACAATGGAGGGATACCACGATACCAAGATGATATGGAGGTTACCGTCCGTGTCGATTATGCGTGGTGGTGATCTTGATGGAGATACCAAGATGATGGAGACTCGTCCCTAAGTAGCCGAAACACCTTAGGTAATGGAAAAACCGTGAACTCAAAATCTCAAACGTCAAATGTCAAAATGGTGGTAGCGGGATGCGGTGGTGGTTGCAGAAGCTCAATGGGATTGCGAAAATGCAATGATGGGTTGTGGAGTACGCAATGCGGAAGTGGAGGGTAAGGTGGTGGACTATACACGATGTCGGAGTTGGAAGCACGGTCCCTAAGTAGCCAAAACACCTTAGGAGACACAACTCACAACACAAACAAGATTGGGTTAAGTCGGTGTGGAAGAAGTGTATGGTTGGTAAGCCTATGCGGAAGTGGTGGTGGTGTGTAACATCCCAAAATTCTAAATTTTGGAATGTTATAATAAATACATAGATTTGATTGATTGTCTGAAAGTGAATGAATTCAAAACTTTTTGAAAGTTAAATGAGAGGGAATAAAAGGACTTTCCCAAACTTTCATATTTGCTTTCTGATCTCCATGAATTCAAATTATTTTCAAATACAAAACCCTTGAGCGAAGATGATATGACTTCTTCCATTTAAATTAAATGAAACGGTATTTGAAAATAATTGAATTTCATTTGGAAATATTTCAATTCATGAACTTCATGCAGCTCAATGATTTTCATGAGAGAAGATGACTTCTTCAAATTATATGAAATATGAGTTGGGAGTTTCAAAGAATTAAATTCAAAAGTTCTTTTGAATTTATTTTCGATTTGGAGTTATTTGAGTTTTATTCAAATTATTTTTCTCCAAAAAAGAAATATATGGAAATTAGGGTAACATAATTCCCTACAACAGAAAATTGGAGAGAAATAAATTTGAAATCATTTTGATATTTTTAAAATGTTTTTTGTTGGATCTTATTAGAGCAGGAGCACTGTTGGAATTATTAGAATTTGTGTGTATTTTATTTAATGGTAGAAAAATATTCATGTCGTAGAAATTCTTTTTCTGAAAATTTTGATATATAATATGCCTATATAAAATTTCTATTTTACTTTTGTTATTTGGTTTTCCTTCTATTTCTATTTAAAAAAACTATACGTGCGGCCCATATTTATTTATCGCCTACATGTGCAATATAGTAGCTTCTCGCGCCCCATTGTTTTTTTTCTTCTCTCTTAAATGGGCCAGGCCTAGTCAGCCTTTTATTTATTTTTATTTTTTTAAGGCCGAATTTTAATAAAAAAACCCGCAGCGGCAGCGTGCGCGTGCGGAGGGCCGAAGGCCTTTGGGCCCATGTGATGCGAGCGTCTCTTTTCATCTATGTTTCGTATATTTTCGTCTATGTTTAGTCCCACATTGGCTAGCCTTTAACCTCTAAGCCTCTTTTCCATCAATAAATATAGATCCATAGAGCCTCCAAAAATCATCCGATTTTGGTTAAATCAATATTTTGGTTTGACTAGATTCATTTAAGAAAAATATATTTCTCCTCTCCGGCGCGACTTCTGGAAATTGTCTCCTCTCTCCAAAGTTATCTTTTCTCTGCCTTATAAAGGTATTTTTCTTTATTTTTTTTCTTCTTATACCTATGTAGTTTATTATTTTTAAACTAATATGATAAAATAATTATAGATTATCAATTAGTCTACGTATTTCTACATTAGACCCTAACCCGTAGTTATTTTTTCTTCCGTAAAACAGCTTGGCCCTGATTTTTCAAATAGCCATAACTTTTTACTCGTTTGTCCAAATCCAACGAAACCAACGCCCACTTCTTCGTTATGATCTCCTCTATCCAGTAATCCAACTCAAACATGTTTTTGAAAAGTTTAAAATTTAAATTAGATCAGATTTGAATTCAAACTTCGTTTGATCATAACTTGAGTTTCGTAGCTCCGTTTGAGTTGATTCTTTTTGCAAATCGAAGCTCTTGACCTAAACTTTCTGATAAGGTCACATTCATATAATTTTGGTACTGTTAGAAATTGTTTTATGTTGCAAGAGTTATTTGCTTTGTTTTGATGTTTTCTGAATTGTCTTCCTCGATATTTCTGATCTTTTGAGTGATTGCTTATGTGTGGTTACTATTGCTTGCGTACGATAGATTGACCAGAGTGTGACGAGTAGAGCTATCAAGAGTTTTGAGTGCGAATCATCTTCATCAACATTGCAGGCAAGTTCACACTTTGATCATATTCCTTTCATACCCAGTTTTTATGCATTAGTTTCACCCTCAAACATTGCATGAGTAGAATTGATAACATGTGGGTATTGGGAAGTAGTTGATGAGGTAGAAACCTATTGCCCTGCAT
Source organism: Triticum aestivum (assembly GCF_018294505.1). NCBI lineage: Eukaryota > Viridiplantae > Streptophyta > Magnoliopsida > Poales > Poaceae > Triticum > Triticum aestivum. The sequence continues at coordinate 257,651,372 of NC_057806.1, read as the reverse complement.
TCAAACCTTGGGAGTTACTATTACGTTATGCTTATAGTGCCATGCTATGCTCGTAGACGTGGATTGGGTTTTGAGAGTATTTATGACAGATGTGAGTTTGTTAATTAATGGTTTACTTAAGGTGGCAACTTAAACACACATCTGGGTGGATTGAGGTACCTGGGTATTCCAGGATTGCCTGTCTAGGCACCTGGGTAGACCAGGATTGCCTGTTTTTTATGGACCGCCACCCAGGCTCAAAGGGATCATGAGATTATTCATACTAGAAACTTCCGTGTGCAGCCACAAGCTATTATGGGCTCTAGCATAGTTGATTAAGTCGTGTGAACTCTTATAGTGGTAGACTAGCAGATGTAGGGGTTGTAGGTGGTACGGTCTATCCATCGTAAGGTGCAAACGCTTCTGAAAGACTATGTCTCGGTAATCCATTTCTCAAACACCATGTAGTGCGAGAAATCCAACGGAGGAGATCGAGTCTTGTGGGGAAAAGTGCGCAAACCTCTGCAGAGTGTATAAACTAATCATGATTAGTCGTGTCCTCGGTTATGGACGTTTTGAGTATCTAGTACTTGGATTATCATGTGAATCTCATCATGTTACTTTAAATAATTTTATTGGGTTTAATGATGTTACTTAATTGGGATTGAGAATGCGACAAACCATTCTCAATGTTCAACAACCACCATGATAGTTAAATAAAATTTATTCCTTTGTAGTAGGGAAAAATTGGCCTTTCGCAAAAACCTTATAACCATAGAGCTTTTCCACCAGCCAAATATGCATGTGGTGATAGCCTTTATTCATCATTCTTTATGGTGTGAATTTGCCAGTACATTCAATGTACTGACTCTCTGTGGCTGCAATGTCTCATGTTGCAGAATTTCTTACGGCGAGTAAGTGATACGTTAGGGTTACGATTTCTACACTCAACTTTGCCGTTGGTGTTGATGGGAATCCACAACCTTGTTACTTCCGCTATTTTGGATTGAGATAATAGTATTTACATTACTTTACACATGTGATTTACCTCTGTTATAAATCCTCGAGTACTGTGTGTGTCAGCATACCGATCCAGGGATGCCACTTAAGCACAGAGACTTGATCCATTCGGGTCAGGTCGCTACAAGATGGTATCAGAGCACATGTTGACTGTAGGACGTGACCCTAGAAACTGGCAAGCCCATAGCAAAGATTTTTCTCTACAACTTTCCCTTTCAAAAAGATCTTTTACCTCTCTTCTCTTCTGAGATTATTCAAATATTCCCTTTTAGTGAGACCATACCCCTTTCCCCTTTTGACCCCACGAAGATTCGACTTATGAGACCACTCCAAGAAGTACGAGATATCAGACAACTAAGACCACTTCGGAATGAAGAGTATTTTCCGTGCATTTGAATAATGGAAACTACAACGGTTGAAGACCGAAGACAAGTAGAATTTGAAGGCTCTGAAGAATTCCCAGATTTGTATGACCTAGGAAGGCTACCCCTTATGGAACTTGGCAGACTATGGAAGTTGTCAATACCTGAGATCAAGGTGTATGGGAGAAAGACCGGAACATGGAGAGTTGAGAACTCAAAGTTTTGTCAAGAAAACCCTAAGGTAGGAGATATCAACTATGGAAGATAGCTCATGGAAATGACAAGGGCAGAAACACGGTTATCCGTGATGTCATCACCACTGATACTGTGGTCACCGAGCTGAGCTAAGCATGCATTTCTTCGGAAGGATTGGATGGTAGAAGGCTGATGGAGCACCTAACAGTAAGATGAAGTTTTAACCTTAGCTGGTGTATCGCCAGAATCTGGAGTAGTACATCAAGAATTTTAAGATGGAGCTCCAGGAAGCCGTATTAGACAAGGAAGCATTTCGTGAAGAACTCAGGAACCAGAAGCTGAAAGTAGCCAAGTTGGAGGATCTACAACCTCGAGATACCGGAGATTTGTCAGGAATTGAAGGACAGTAGGACCATGATTCATTCCAAGGATGATGAAACCTAAAAGTTTGGGACGCAACTCCAGAATAATAAAGGACGTCATGAGAGACTTCGCGTCAACAGAGATGATCTGGCAAAAGAACTTGAGAAGGACAAGCACGATCGAAAGAATCCATTGGAGGCATGAACAAGGCTTGAAGAGTTTGGAGACGTTGAAGATTTATTGACCTTTAGAAGACCAAACCCCTGTTATATACCTACGTTAGATGCGACGTTTGTGAGCTGTCATTTGTTTGATGTTTTTCTGATAGCCACAGATAAAATCTGTCTTTTCAAAACCATTGTTTGTTTTGTGCATCCCTCTCCCTCTCTCTCATCTCACCCCAAAACCCTTGGACCCAATAGAAGATGAATGGAGATGAGCTTGTATTTTCTAGACCGATGAGTCAATTGGAGACAGACCGATGGATTCAGAACATGGGGGATCACATGGAGAATAACCCTGTAGTCGGAAAGGATATGACCCAGCATGCTTTTCAGTGCTTTGAAAGAGGTGCTGCTACTTGGTGGAGGATGTACCAAACCATCAATGGATGGCAAGGAGTAACCACTTGGAAAGAATTTAAGTTGTCTCTGCCAAAGTCTCGGCTTGTGTCCCAGAAGTTGAAGCCTTATGGAAAGGATATGAAGAAACCTTGTGCCTGCAAGATTTGTGGAGAAATAGGACACACACATAAAGAACACAAGGATGAATGCTGATAGAGGCGGGGTGTCCCGATCTTTCGATGAGATGATAACTATCGATTTGGTGGAGACGACTTTGACGATCCGACTACAAACGTGCACGATGTTGCGCCTTAGCAATCGCTAAACCAATCTCCTGAGGTTATTGACCACGCCGGAAGCACGGTCAACCTGACCACGAAGGTCTATTCCTGCAAGCAATCGAAGAACAAGCAAGAATATGATAAAGCAATCTGAATATTGCGAATATAGATGAAGTATTGATAAAGGTGGGGATCCGTAAACGGTCTTGGTCTGGTCGTTGGACACAAACAAAGTACACGAAGTTGCAATGGCTAACTTTTAACTAAACAAATCCCAAGGAAAAGCTACTAGATGGATCTACTTATATAGGAGAAAGGGGTGGCGGCCAAGGAGGTGGGAGGACGTCCCAAGGCAGCCTAAAACTAAATCTAGGTCGTACAAGGCCAATGGGCCCAAGTGGAGGTGATGTAACACCTTTGGACTTGTAGTTTGACTCGGATTCTGCTGCAGCATCAGATTGTTTCGTCCACAACTCAACGCTCCGGACGAATTTTAAGGTGATTTCAATTGGGTTGGAAAGTGCACAAAATCTAGTTTCCAACAAAAAAAGAATCACCCAATTCGGAGTCCGTATGAAAAACTTGTGTGCGTTTTGAGTCAGGTGTGTCTGTGCAGTCCGAAACTGAATCCAGAACGTGAGAGACTTGGACTCTATCTTCTCTTGGGCCAAAAGTGACGTGAGAGAACTTTTTGGACAGCAAATAAACATCTATTTCTTCCTTATCTTCATATGTGGATTGTACAAATGTCCCATACACCTGCAATTAGACAAAACACAAAAGTGTGTGAAGTATTTTTGTTCTGGATAACATAAATAGATTATTGAATAGTTTGCACTAGAAATCACCTGACAAATATGCATATATGCAATATTTTTGGTCATATCCAAGGTAGTCATGTCCTCATCAAATGCCCTAATTGTGAAGGAAGTCACCCAATTGAAGAATGCCCAATTAGGCAGATTACTTGTTGCTTGTGTGAAGGGACTACCCACTATCCTGCTCAGTGTCACATTTACCCCATGGTACAACGAACGATCCAGCAGAAGAAAGAAGTAATGAAAGGAGTCCTCATGGAAATCTTAGAAGAAACTTTGATGAAGGAAAAGGTGGGGGACACACCCAAAGAAGAACCAATTAAGCCCTGCACCAAGTCATGCTATTCATGTGGAGAAGAAGGACACATCTCCCAAAATTGTTTGAATGGGGATCTAGTAGAATTCCCGACAGAGGAAGTAGAATATGACCCACAAGAAATAGAAGCTATGATTGGCATGGAAAGGTCCAGGAAGAGAAGCAGATTGGATTCCTAGAAGGACCTGAGTCATATCACCTGTTACAGGTGCAAGGAGTCAGGGCACTACCTCGATAATTGCTAAAAAGGAAACCTCGATAAGTGTCAAAAGTAATATGTTTTAGTTGTAATGGAGCAGGGCACTTTGCCAGAGAATGCCCCAAGGAGAAGGAGACTTGTGCTAGATAGTGAGTTTGCAACAAAAGAAATTGAGTAGTAGAAGTGAGAACTTTTTCTTTTATATCGAGGTGTTGAGTTGAGACATGTAATGGAAAAGCGAGAGATTGTAATCAATTGAGAGTGAATAAAGTTAGCATCATTGGTACTGATATGGATTTTATGAGTTGTTACTCTATGAAGAAAGATTTTGATCATTTCTGAGGATATGAGAAATATGGTCTAGGGAAGATTTGCGCATTTTAAGGGTGGTAGTACCCTATAAGAACCATTGACCCCTAGAAAAGATAAGGATACTCCACTGAGTGGATTTCAGACAAAATGAATACGAGTTTTGTCTCGATATGTGTGATACCCCAAGAGTATGTAGGATAAAGTTGGAGACCGTCAGTTGTTTGGACCAAATGTGATCAAGGAGTCAGAAGAGAATGTTAAGTTGATTCGAGATAGACTGGAGGTAGCTCAGTCCAGGCAGAAGAGTTATGCAGACTAAAACACGCAAGGAGGTAGTCTATGAAATTGGAGACAGAGCATGTCTTCGTGTGTCCCCTCTGCGAGGAGTTAAACGAATTGGAGTTAAGGGAAAGTTAGCCCCGAGATTTGTAGGACCATACCGAGTTTTGGAGCGTATGGGAGAAGTGGCCAACAAGTTAGAGTCACCCGAAGGACTGTCAGGAGTTCATGATGTGTTTCACATTTCCCAGTTGAAGAAGTGCCATGCAGAGATGGCCAATATTCCCCTGTAAGGACGCTTGACCCTGGAAAGGATAATGATGTTCCACGAAGTAGAGTATGGACTTCATAAGTATAAGTTTTTACCTCGGTATGTGGGATATCCCACGAGGATGAAGAGATGAAGTACTATTGGATATAAAGGAGGTATGATGTTGGTAATATGGAGCAATGGCAACCCCATGACAAGTCTGAGTACTCACATCTTGGTTTGGTGCCAATAGAAGGAAGGAAGACAGTACAATTGGATGGATTTAAGAATACTAGGAAGTTGGAACAATGATCAGTTGCCCGATGATAAGTTCAAGGACTACAAGTTATGAGATGGGCCATAACCCACAGGCCCCAGGACCTGCCAAGAAGCAAGCACATTCTTGTTGAAGGAAAAACCATGAAAGAAGTTACGATTTTATCGACAGACGATCTTATAGGAGTTACGCAAAACCTGAGAGTTGTGAAGGAACGATAGATGGTTGTTTGGCTTGCAGAATCTATGGATTTATCCAAACTTGGTTCATCGACAAGAGAAATTCTGCAATGCTTGTGAGGATGACCGAGTGTTAGAATGCGAGATTCACTAAAGCATATACATGGTAATGATTTGGGTGTGGGATGGATTGATCACCATACCGACTTACTCTTATTATTCGCCTTGCTATATGGGATGGTAAATCTGAGTGACTTGCCTATAGTAGAGAGACGACGATATTAAACCTTGTTAAACCTTAGAATTGTATAAGAATTTTTCCCTTGTACATGGCAGCCTTTTGCCAACTGTAGGTTATACGGTGAGGATCAACCCAGACCCATTTCCTGCAGGAGAAACCATAAATTGTTGACCACCATGAGATATCGATAGTTGATTAGTATTGGCGCCAGACCCGTCAGCTAAGAAGACCCAGTCTCGGAATAACCTTACCAGGATGAAAGTATAGAAGAATTGAGGAAAAGGTTATGCCGCTGCCGGAAGAGCCAGAGAAGGAATTATCCTTATGATCTGAGAAAACCGGCCCTGTCAAGAACAAGGATGGAGTATATGAGTATTGATGGGACCGTAACGATGTTTCTAAGGGTGGTAGCACCCCAGACCCCGGAGACGATTGATGAAATTTTGAAGAGACCCCGAACCTAACCGATTTCTTTCTAGCCTCTCCGAATCTCGAGGACGAGATTCACTTTAAGGGTGGTAGGTTTGTAACATCCCAAAATTCTAAATTTTGGAATGTTATAATAAATAGATAGATTTGATTGACTGTCTGAAATTGAGTGAATTCAAAACTTTTTGAAAGTTAAATGAGAGGGAATAAAAGGACTTTCCCAAACTTTCATATTTGCTTTCTGATCTCCATGAATTCAAATTATTTTCAAATACAAAACCCTTGAGCGAAGATGATATGACTTGTTCCATTTAAATTAAATGAAAGGGTATTTGAAAATAATTGAATTTCATTTGGAAATATTTCAATTCATTGCAGCTCAATGATTTTCATGAGAGAAGATAAAATGACTTCTTCAAATTATATGAAATATGAGTTGGGAGTTTCAAAGAATTAAATTCAAAAGTTCTTTTGAATTTATTTTCAATTTGGAGTTATTTGAGTTTTATTCAAATTATTTTTCTCCAAAAAATGAAATATATGAAAATTAGGGTAACATGATTCCCTACAACAGAAAATTGGAGAGAAATAAATTTGAAATTATTTTGATATTTTTAAAATGTTTTTTTGTTGGATATTATTAGAGCAGGAGCACTATTGGAATTATTAGAATTTGTGTGTATTTTATTTAATGGTATAAAAATATTCATGTCGTAGAAATTCTTTTTCTGAAAATTTTGATATATAATATGCCTATATAAATTTTTTATTTTACTTTTGTTATTCGGTTTTCCTTCTATTTCTATTTAAAAAAACTATACGTGCGGCCCATATTTATTTATCGCCTACATGTGCAATATAGTAGCTTCTGGCGCCCCATTGTTTTTTTTCTTCTCTCTTAAATGGGCCAGGCCCAGTCAGCCTTTTTATTTATTTTTATTTTTTTAAGGGCAAATTTTTGTAAAAAAAAAATACCGCAGCTGCAGTGTGCGCGTGCGGCCGGCCGAAGGCCTTTAGGCCCATGCGATGCGAGCGTTTCTTTTCATCTGTGTTTCGTATATTTTTGTCTACGTTTAGTCCCATATTGCCTAGCCTTTAACCTCTAAGGCTCTTTTCCACCAATAAATATAGATCTATAAAGCCTCCAAAAATCATCTGATTCGGGTTAAATCAATATTTTGGTTTGACTAGATTCATTTAAGAAAAATATATTTCTCCTCTCCGGCGCGACTTCTGGAAATTGTCTCCTCTCTCCAAAGTTATCTTTTCTCTGCCTTATAAAGGTATCTTTTTTTCTTTTTTTTTCTTCTTATATCTCTGTAGTTTATTATTTTTAGACTAATATGATAAAATAATTAGATTATCAATTAGTATATGTATTTATACATTAGACCCTAGCCCGTAGCTATTTTTTCTTCCGTAAAACAGCTTGTCTCTCATTTTTAAAATAGCCATAACTTTTTACTCATTTGTCCAAATCCAACGAAACCAAGGCCCACTTCTTCGTTATGATCTGCTCTATCCAGTAATCCAACTCAAACATGTTTTTGATAAGTTTAAAATTTAAATTAGATCAGATTTGAATTCAAACTTCGTTTGATCATAACTTGAGTTTCGTAGCTCCGTTTGAGTTGATTCTTTTTGCAAATCGAAGCTCTTGACCTAAACTTTTTGATAAGGCCAGATTCATATAATTTTGGTACTGTTAGAAATTGTTTTATGTTGCAAGAGTTATTTGCTTGGTTTTGATGTTTTTCGAATTGTCTTCCTCGATCTTTCTGATCTTTTGAGTGATTGCTTATGTGTGGTTACTATTGCTTGCTTACGATAGATTGACCAGAGTGTGACGAGTAGAGCTATCAAGAGTTTTGAGTGCGAATCATCTTCATCAACATTGCAGGCAAGTTCACACTTTGATCATATTCCTTTCATACCCAGTTTTTATGCATTAGTTTCACCCTCAAAGATTGCATGAGTAGGATTGATAACATGTGGGTATTGGGAAGTAGTTGATGAGGTAGAAACCTATTGCCCTGCATTCAAACCTTGGGAGCTACTATTACGTTATGCTTATAGTGCCATGCTATGCTCGTAGACGTGGATTGGGTTTTGAGAGTATTCATGATAGATGTGAGTTTGTTAATTAATGGTTTACTTGAGGTGGCAACTTAAACACACATCTGGGTGGATTGAGGTACCTGGGTATTCCAGGATTGCCTGTCTAGGCACCTGGGTAGACCAGGATTGCCTGTTTTTTTATAGACCGCCACCCAGGCTCAAAGGGATCATGAGATTATTCATACTAGAAACTTCCGTGTGCAGCCACAAGCTATTATGGGCTCTAGCATAGTTGATTAAGTCGTGTGAACTCTTACAGTGGTAGACTAGCAGATGTAGGGGTTGTAGGTGGTACGGTCTACCCATCGTAAGGTGCAAACGCTTCTGAAAGACTATGTCTCGGTCATCCGTTTCTCAAACACCATGTAGTGCGAGAAATCCAATGGAGGAGATCGAGTCTTGTGGGGAAAAGTGTGCAAACCTCTGCAGAGTGTATAAACTAATCATGATTAGCCGTGTCCTTGGTTATGGATGTTTTGAGTATCTAGTACTTGGATTATCATGTGAATCTCATTATGTTACTTTAAATAATTTTGTTGGGTTTAATGATGTTACTTAATTGGGATTGAGAATGCTGTCAACCATTCTCAATGTTCAACAACCACCATGATAGTTAAATAAAATTTATTACTTTGTAGTAGGGAAAAATTGGCTTTTCGCAAAAACCTTATAACCATAGAGCTTTCCACCAGCCAAATATGCATGTAGTGATAGCCTTTATTCATCATTCTCTATGGTGTGAATTTGCCAGTACATTCAATGTACTGACCCTCTGTGGCTGCAACATCTCATGTTGCAGAATTTCTTACGGCAAGTAAGTGATACGTTAGGGTTACGATTTCTACACTCAACTTTGCCGTTGGTGTTGATGGGAATCCACAACCTTGTTACTTCCGCTATTTTGGATTGAGGTAATAGTATTTACGTTACTTTACACATGTGATTTACCTTTGTTATAAATCCTCGAGTACTGTGTGTGTCAGCATACCGATCCAGGGATGCCACTTAAGCACAGAGACTTGATCCATTCGGGTCAGGTCGCTACATGGTGGTTGATGAATAAGAAACCCTAAGTAGCCTAGACACCTTAGGAGACTCAAATCCCTCCTCAAGCAACCACTAATGCGATGGGGATCAATATTGGTTAGGTTGCGGAAGTCGATGGTGGTGTAGCGGATGATGTGGTGAAAGCCCTAGGCAAAGATGCCAAAGTTTCAAAAAGTTTATGGAGTCAAATGATGTTGGTGTTATTTTTGTGGGAAGGGGGATGTCAAGAGCTTCAAAACGAGCTAAAGAACGTCAAGATCGGAGTTTGGATGAATTAGTTATGGACAAAACAAAAATCAGCCCAAATGGGAAACTACAAGTATCGGACGTCCGAAGATGGTCGGACGACTGGTGGCCGGACGTCCTGGCGGACTCGGAAATCCGTAAATTTGGCTTGGGTTAGGGGTTCCGGATGTTCGGAAAAGGTCGGACGTCTCGTCGTTCCAGGGGCTCCGGACGTCTGTAAAAGGTCGGTCGTCCGGTGGGTAGGGGTCAAGTCAAAATTTCAGATTTGGGACGCGATTTTGGGCGGAATTTGGGGATTTTGGGGTCAAAATAGAGCGGATTTCGTGGATGAAAGATGGGGAAACTTGGGGAAATGCTAGGTCCACTTGAAACCAAGCAAATCTATGGATCAACTCCAACAAAACTTTGTCAAACCAACAAATCACAAAAAATTGGGGCTATTTTTGGTGGGTATTTTCGAAATTGGGGAAGAACACAACTAAATTAGGCTAGAAAACAACGAGGGGAGACTCCGAAATCATGATCAATGTGGCTCTGATACCAAGATGATGTAGGGTAGGAACCCTATGGGTCGATCTTTCATGAAAGGAGCGGATCCCGCGATGAACACGAAGAACACGAGGGGAAAATCACGAGGGGGACACAAGAGAACACTCAAACCAATAAGAATGATCACACAGGCGCTAGATCCATGAACACAAAGGAAGATACAAGATCCAAAGTCAACAACGGATGATACAAGAGGTAACCGGTCTTCTCCGTGAGGAGGTCTTGAATCCAAAGGGATCTTCTTCGTAGAGGCCGCGGTCTCTCTCGTGGAGTAGATACAATGTCGATGAGCAATGCTCTATGTCTAAACATGAGCTAAACCAATGCTAACCCTAGAAAGGAGGAGGGAGAGGTCTATTTATAGTCTTAGTGTAAATGGGGGGTGAAGTGAAGGGGTACATGGGCCTCAGCCCGCAACTGGACACAATCAGGAGTCGATCGTCCGGTGGGCATCGGACGTCTGGAGACTCACAGGCGGCCAGACGTCCGGTAGACGTCGGACGTCCGCACGATATGGCTCGGACGCTAGAGTGCTGGATTTCTGGAGGTGGCCGGTCGTCCGGAGGATCTTCAGGTGCCGGACGTCTGGACCCGACTGGTCGTCCAGTGGTTGTAGCTTCTTCGACAGCTCTTCTTCTTACGTCTTCGTTTCCAGGCTTCCCTTACGGATGCCGTAGTTGTTCATTGGCGCTTGCACTCCTCCTCGTCGTCCGAAGTGTTTTGACAATACCTATGCATGCACACGAGTGGAGTGTCAAGTAGTATAACATCTTCGAAGGGGTCAAGTGAGCACGTGCAAAGGAGATGATTCACCTTTGTGTATGTGAAGTAGAGGTCGCACGTGTCACTTGCCAAACGGACTCTTGACATGCTGATGTCCGTAGGATGCTCCGGATCAACTGTATCCAGGGAAATTCGAACCAAAATTTTTGACGTTCAAACTCAACACACACGGGTTAAGCTATCTGAATCGTTTGTGATGTTCACATATCGTACACAGTTCTAAATAAGGGACCGTGTCTGATGACACTTTGCGCGCCAGTTTTTTCACTGAAGCGATTCCAAATTTTTGTCTTCCGCGGAAATATCTACCTCCCCCCCTTACCAAAAGCCACATTTTCCCTGTTTCCGCCTTCCTTTTCAAGTTGAAACCTTCACTCCTTGTTTGCAGCACCACCTCCTTGCTGGCGACCCTCCTCCATGCTGCTCGGCCTCGCCTATCTAGGCAGGTAATCCACACCTGACCCCTATCCTCCTTCTCCTTCCACATCCCACATGCCCCGACCGCCGTCGCGACACCTTCCACCCAAATCACCGACCCCTGCACCAAATAAGCGCCACCCTAAGCCATGTTGCCTGCAGTATAGCCAGGATCCCAAGGACCATTTGGCAGCGGAGAAGCAAATCTCGTCCGCACATGCGGATGAGGTCACAATGGCTACCATTCGTGTCGACCCCTAGATCTTGGAGGAGCACCTCGTCGTCGAGGCCATCGTCGATGCCTCGCGCGCTGACGACGCGACGCAGTTGGTTGTTTGGTTCAATTCTGCAATGCGATGTTCAATTGTTGTGGTGCATTCTTTTTTTTTGTATACCATGTGAGAAATAAATCTAATTTGGTTGTACTAAATACATGAGAAACAAATACAATTGCTATATTTCCAAGTTGTTAAGCATGCTTGGTTTGGTTAACTGTCTGATCTTCTATTAGGAGTATGTTATATTGTGCAATGTGGTGCCCAGTTAATGTTTGGTTCATTTGTTGTGGTGTTTAGTTAACTGCTTGGTTCAACTCTACACGGAGATGTCCAATTGTCGTGGGTAGAATTTTGTCAGGAATAAATCGAATTTGGCTGCACTTAATACATGAGAAACATATACAAGTGCTATATTTCTTAGTTCTTAATCATGCTTGGTTTGGATAAATGGGTTTTCCATGTGGCTTGAATTAATCTGATGAATCTGCAATGTGCTTATTTTTCATCAACATTTTTTACTGATAGCATGCGAACTCTTACTTAACCTGATGACTTACTACCTTATATGTTTTGCAGGGAAACAATGGGAAGCACTGAGGTTTACAATCGAGGTTAGCACGTGCATGGTCCGTTGTCTAATAGCACATTATTGGGCAATTACATGAACCATTCTAATATTTAGGTTTTTAACAATTTGGTCTTGCACATGTAGGTCCTGCTGTCAGACGTTTTGACCCACTGTTTGACCCTTTTGGCATATGGGGAAATGAGTTGTCCATGAATATTAGTCAAGTAAAGAAACTCAGAAAGACTGTTAGGATAAAAAAATTAGCAACAAAAAACAAAAAGATCTTTGTCTCACAATGAAGAAGACATCAGTTCACTACAGGATGGTACTAACTATTATACCTTGCCATTTTTTATTCCTTTGCCCCTTTTCCAATATAGAGAAGATATTTATGCACATCCTTGTTTTCAGGCTTTTCCAAAGCAGTTCACTAATGATTACCTCTCAAACCACCTCTATGGTCAGGAGGCGAGGAAGGTATTCATACAACACCCACGGTTCAATATTGAAATGTTCCTGAAGAGGACGAAGGATGGACGGTCAATCATCCACAGGAACTTGCCAAAAGTTACAAAGACCTTCAACATCAATGAAGGCTCAATATTTGCCGTCCGCTTCAGCAGTTTTCTAGATGAGATACATATGTCTATGTACCGTATATGATGCTAATTACGAAAGGTTATAGATGTTGCATGTGAAACTTGGTCCTGGTGTAGTTGTGTAATGGGGTAGCTGAGTGCTGAAGCTATATGATGTTGTACTCTGATGTATTTCAATTATGAAAATGAAATATATTGTGTGCTTAATATGAAATGTCAATTAGATTAATAAATGGATTATGAATAGTCAGATAATTAGCCTGCTAATTGGGTTTTGCTATCGCAAACGGTTGTTCAAAAAATACTATGGGCGATAACCTCAGGCAACGCACATAGTTTCTAGGAATAAACCGTGTTGGATCAATGAACAATCACACATGACTTTCTCTTGAAAACTATTTGCGTTAGGCCACCTTGCGCAAATGTTTACCACATAGAAACTGTGTTTGATGGATAGCCTTTGAAACACAGTTTCTTCTACAGACCATGTGTGACGCATTCTATAACGCAAACGATTTAACAAGAAAAATTGTGTGTGATGTACCAATGAACAGAAACGTTTTCCTTGGAGCGACCGTGTGGGATGTACATACGAACGAAAATGTTTAGCGGGGACTGACTGTGTGGGATGTACTTGCGACCGGAAACAATTTCACTGTATAATTGTATTTTTTAGCTCTACTGTATGTATTTCCATATTTGAGCACTCGCCGGTCACACACGACCTCATTTTGCCGAGCGTGTGTGCCAGGAGGGCATTCCCCAACGGTTTCTGGATCGTGTGGGAAGGACCCCCCTATCACCCACACTCACTGGGCGACGGTTCCAAATGCCGTCGCGGAAAGGGGTTAAAAACCGTTTGTATAGGACCGACGCGTACCAGTGGCACTTTGCGATGAAGTTCAAGGGAGGATTTCTCAATCACGAGTGCATCGTCAAGTTCCTCAAGCTCATCCACAAGCTCGACAAGCTCATACATAAGATCGACAAGAACCCCAAGTTCACCAAGAGCAAGAAGACAATGGAAATCCTCCATGGCAAGAGCAACATGAGGTTGACGATCCTCCTTGTCAAGGACGTCATCACCCTCAACCCCAACACAATGAAGAGCAACGCTACGACAAGATAAAGTTCACCATGCCCAAGTTCATCGGAAGCAATGACCCCGAAGAGTACCCCTTTCATGGGCATTGAAGGTTGACAAAATCTTCCGCTTGCACAATTATGAGGAAGAGAAGAAGATCGCCATGGCATCTCTTGAGTTCCAAGACTATGTCCTAATTTGGTTGGAACAAGTCATTGAGCGCCAAAAGGCAAGAGGTGAACCACCCATCACAACTTGGGCGCAAATGAAGGATGTCATGAGAGCACATTTTGTCCCAACCTACTACAACCGGGACCTCTTTAAGAAACTCCAACTCCTCAAGCATGGAACAAACAGGGTTGAAGAGTACTACAAGGAAATGGAGACTGCCATGATACGAGCCAATGTCATGGAAGATGATGAGCAAAATATGGCACGTTTCTTGAATGGACTCAATCACCCTATTAAGAAGATTGCCGACTTCCAACCATACTCGAACCTCATCAAGCTAGTGCATCAAGCTACCAAAGCGGAACGTCAAGTGCAAGATGACTTCAAGTATGCCAAGTTTTCATCCAAGTCCTATGGTTTCTCCAACTCTCAAGATTCAACGACTCCAACACCTTCTACCTGAACCAAGCCATCTACAAGCCACGGCGACAAGTCAAGTTACAAGAAAACTTCCACAACCTCAAGTCGTCCTCCTACTACAAGAAACTTCAAGCCGAAAGTTTCATCATCGTCTACTCCAACCAATGAGTCCATCAAATAAAGTTCCTTCAAATGCCTCACATGTGGCAGCCGAGGCCACAAGTCCTTTGAGTGTACCAACAAACGCACCATGATATTCAACGACGATAGTACAAAAGACTCCATGAGTGAAGGAGAAATGGAAGCCCTTGAGCAAGTGGCCATGCACCGACAAGTGAACGAAGATGAAGATGATCAAGTCTTTCGTGACAAAGATTCAAGCCCCGCTCTTGTTGTCTCCAAAGTCTTGACACTTCAGCAACAACAAGAAGGCCAAAGATGCCATATATTCCACACCAAGGCCGGCATCAATGGAAGGTCCGTGAAAGTCATCATCGATGGAGGGAGTTGCCACAACTTAGCAAGTGAAGAACTATGCTCCAAACTCCAATTGGTCAAGATGAAGCACCCACATCCCTACAAAGTTCAATGGCTAAGCGACTCCGGCACTATCCAAGTCGAGCATATGGTGCAAGTTTCTTTCAAAAACGGAGCATACGCAGACACTTTGGAGTGTGATGTCGTTCCGATGTCCGTTTGCCACCTCCTCATTGGACGGCCATGGAAAGTTGAACGAGGTTTCATCCACAATGGTGTACAAATCACTATAGCTTTAAAATGGAAGGAAAGGAATATGTGCTACGACCTATGTCTCCAAGCCAAGTGATCGCCGACAAGCAAGCCACCCATCGTGGAGAAAATAGTGAGAGAGCAAACCAGCAAAAAGAGAGTGAGCGCCACAAGCCCAAATTGAGGGCCTCCACGATGAGTGAAAAGAAGAGCTTAGTCCTATTTGCCACCAAAAGTGAGATGAGAGAAGTGTGTGAGAACCCATCAAGTGTCGTGCACTATGTCCTTTTGAGGCACCCAAAACTAACAACTCTCAGAATCGACCTTTAGTGTTATATTCTCTGTTGCAGGAATTCCAAGATGTATTGCTCGACGAGCTACCTCCGGTTCTACCTCCACTATGAGGCATCGAACACCGCATCGACCTCATCCCCGGAGAACCCCTTCCTAACAAGGCTCCATACCGCGTCAATCCCAAGGAAACTAAGGAGATCCAATGGCAAGTACAACAACTCATCGACAACAGACAAGTACGTGAAATCTTGAGCCCGTGTGCCGTCCCGGTAATCCTTGTTTCCAAGAAAGATGGTACATATCGCATGTGTTCCGATTGTCGTCCTATCAATGCTACTGCCGTGTGTTATCATTACCCCATTCCATGCCTAGATGATATGTTAGATGAGCTTAGTGGATCCGCAATTTTCTCTAAAAGATCTTAAAAGTGGCTACTATCAAATACGCATCCAAGAAGTGATGAATGCAAACCCACATTTAAGACCAAATTTGGCTTATATGAATGGCTTGTTATGCCAATGGGTTTATCCGAAGCACCCAGTACTTTCATGCGACTCATGCATTTTGTTCTTCGGACATATATTGGTGTATTTATTGTGGTCTATTTTGATGATATCCTTGTTTTTAGCAAATCTCTTAAAGATCATGTCACCCATCTTAGAACCATGTCGAAAACCCTTAGGAAAGAGCGCCTTTATGCTAATATGGACAAATGCCTTTTTGGTGTTGATAAGCTTGTTTTCTTGGGTTTTGTTGTGTCTTCTAAGGGTGTTCATGTAGATGAATCTAAGATCAATGCTATTAAAACTTGGCCCCAACCATCCAACTTGCAACAAGTGTGTAGTTTCCTTGGTTTAGCTAGTTTCTACTGTAGTTTTGTGAAGGATTTTAGCACCATTGCTTTACCTTTGCATGCTTTTAGCAAGAAGAATGCACCCTTTGTTTGGGGACCATATCAAGATGTCGCATTCAACGAGCTTAAGAATTTGCTTACACATGCTCCTTTGCTTGCTTTGCCCAACTTTGATAAACCTTTTGAGATACATTATGATGCTAGCGATTATGGCATAGGAGGTGTGTTCATGCAAGAGAAGCGCCCCATAGCATTCTGTAGTGAAAAACTTTCCGGAGCGCAACTCAAGTATCCCATCTATGACAAAGAGCTATGTGCTTTAGTGAGAGTCTTGCATGTTTGGGAGCATTATCTTCGCCCTCATGAGTTCATTCTTCACACCAACCATGAAACACTTAAGTACCTTAAGGGTCAAACTAAGTTGAACTAGCGTGATGCTAAGTGGAGTGAATTCATTGAGTAATTTCCTTATGTCATCAAGTACATCAAAGGTAAGGACAATGTTGTGGCGGATGCTCTTTCCCGCATACGCATGTTTGTTACTCAACATGAACTAAATGTCATTGGCTTTGAGCACATAAAAGACTTGTTTGCGCATGATCCTACTTTGCTATTCCATATGCGAATTGTTTGACGCATACATCTTGGGAACACTATTACATCAAAGATGATTATCTTATGAGAGCTAACCAACTTTGTATCCCCGAGTCTTCTCTTTATTTGTTACTTTTGCAAGAATCTCATGGAGGACTAATGGGACACTTTGGATGCGACAAGACATTTGTTACACTCTACAAGAACTATTTTTGGCCCAAGATGTTCCGCAACGTATCACGCTTCACCAACCGGTGCTCTACATGCCACAAAGCTAAGTCTAAAGCTCAACCCCATGGTCTCTATATGCCTCTTCCAATTCCGTATCACCCATGGGAAGATATTAGCATGGATTTTGTGCTTGGTTTGCCTAGAACTAGAAATGGCAAAGATTCCGTATTTGTTGTTGTGGACCGATTCTCTAAGATGGCTCATTTCATTCCTTGCAACAAGATAGACGATGCTTCACATGTTGCAAATCTTTTTTATAGAGAAATCTCACGTCTTCATGGAATCCCAAAGACTATTGTCTCGGACCGCGACGTCAAAGTTCTTGAGCTACTTTTGGAAGACTCTATGCGCCAAGCTTGGAATCAAGCTTTTATTCTCCTCGGCATACCATCCTCAAACCGACGGCCAAACGGAGGTGACGGACCGAACACTCTCCACTCTACTTCGCATGTTGATCAAGAAGAACATCAAGGAGTGGGAGGAGTGTCTACCCATTGCCGAGTATGCCTACAACCGCGCAAGACATCCGGTTCAAAAAGGAATTAACTTCTCGCAAGTTCGAGTCGAAAGGCCGTCAGAAAATTTCCGGTTGAAAATGAAGATTCCGGTTTACAATTTGGTTCAAGGGAAAGATATCTCCCACAAAGCTTTGAAGCTCTCAA
Organism: Triticum aestivum; assembly: GCF_018294505.1. Classification (NCBI taxonomy): domain Eukaryota; kingdom Viridiplantae; phylum Streptophyta; class Magnoliopsida; order Poales; family Poaceae; genus Triticum; species Triticum aestivum. The sequence goes on along the minus strand of NC_057806.1, from coordinate 257,633,666 downwards.
TATCCGGTTCAAAATCCCGGTTCAAGAAGAATTTATCTCTAGCAAAAAGTTAAAGGTGGCCGAAGAGGACCTACTGCCATGATGCGCGGTTCAAACATGGGTATCCTGCCTTATTGGCTTATGATATTATTGATCACTTGGGGGCTTGGTCGTATCCGAACCATAGCTACACCTCTTGATCGGCGCAATGCCACAACATCACTTGGGGGCTTGGTCGTATCCAAACCATAGCTACACCTCTTGATCGGCGTAATGCCACAGCATCACTTGGGGGCTTGGTCGTATCCGAACCATAGTCACACCTCTTGATCGGCTCAAAGCCAAACCAATCCGGGGCCAAAGAGAGTGTTTTAAAACAACAATTCAAACATAGGCACCCACTGAGGACAGCTCAAAACGTTACTTGGGGATTCTTTGCTATCGCAATGAACTTAGAATCTACACATGTAATGGGCTATCAAGCCACGGCTTGGAAGCCTGGTGTATTCACCTAAAACCCCGGGTTAACCTGCCTTCATCAAGTAAGCCACTCCTATCCAGGTAATCCTGGCATGACCCGCCGAACTTTTGACAAGTTACTCTTATACAGACCCTGAACTTGTCAAAGTTAAAACGACGATTGGTTAGTTGGAGGCCCATCTTAAAAGGCTTTGTCAAATGGTTTAACTCAGTGGCCAGGCAGCCCATGAAAAGCCTTGAGTTTGGGCCTGGCAGCCCTTGAAAAGCCCCGACTACAAGTTTTTTCATTTTCTTTTTGTCAAAGTTTCTTCTCCTTTGATAAGGTTTTAAGGTAAACCGGCGTCCATTGACCCGGCCAGACCATAAGCCATTTCATCAGTCCGGTATTTCTTAACCCGGCACAAGCTTTCAACTATCAGTTGTTAGTACAAACTCAATTATAAACCGGAGTTTTCTCAACCCGGTTAGGCTGTCAACTATAAGTTGTCAGTACAAGTTACAATCCAGAGATTATTAACCTCGCCTGGTTTCGACTACAAGTCGCCAGCATCGGATATGGATAATCCGGTGTTTATCACAACCCGGTATGGTTTTATCCTAAACCGGCATAATATGGAAGGAGTTATCAGTACTAAAGATTGGGGTTATCACCTTTACTACAAAAAGTTGGTAAAACCAACAATGTGATTCAATGTCACAGGTATGATATATTTCATATTTGATTATTCTTAAGTGCAGCCTTGGTTATAAAACCGGGTTATATGTTGGGCATTATGACCCGTCTGGCGGTAAACCGCCAGGACACTTTAAACTTGTTGTATGCAGAAACAGGTTTGTTAAACCGGCCTGGCTTTGGACTATAAGTCGCCAATATATATATATTTGGATTGCGCCATTGGAATCATGCGCTTATAAATCATTGGGTTATATTATTCAAATAGCCAAACTTGGCTGAATTTTCATTATGATATTGAATGAATAAGGTTTTCACCGGATTATATTATCTTGAATAGCCAACATGGCTGGATTTTTGTGGTTATTAATAACCAGTATTATTGAGTTTTCAAAGTCGCTTTAGCGCAATGTCTATTATTTTATCAAAGGATATGATTTATTCTACAATGGAAGGAATAGTCCCGAGTCGCTGGAGGCTTACAACCCGGCACTTGGGGGCTACATTATTCAAATCGAGATTACATGCAAGTCTCATGTCGCTGCAAGCATGCATCATGACACTTGGGGGCTAATGCAAAGTCATTTTTACTAGTCTTATTGAACACCCGACTCATCATATTATAATGAGCCGGCCCTTGGGGGCTACCAATTGCTCCTGTCAACAATTCAAGGTACACAAGTTTTCATCCATAATATTGAAGGATCCATTGCTCACTAGGTAAAGCACAAAGCTCTTAACCTTGTGGACGTGGGTTCAAGCCCTACGATGGAAGCTACATTATAAGATGTTATTTTCATTGAAGTATATATCAAGTCCCGGTTCAGTATTATCTTACTAAGCCGGCCCTTGGGGGCTACACATCACTGCTAAAATCTACATAATTATATTTACAAAGTTCCTGCTCATTATTGCATAATGACCCGGCCCTTGGGGGTTACACTGATTGAAGTTTTTACAAGCAATTACATGTCCCAGGTTGCTGCAAGTATGACAACCCGGCACTTGGGGGCTACATATATGGAGTATTCAATTTATATGATTGAGATAAACAAACCGGATTTCTTCAAGGTTGAAACACTTATTGGAGCAAGTCTTAAGTTATCACTATGTTCTCCTCTTAAGACTTGGGGGCTACATGTATTATGCATATAAAGGAGGAACATCTTCATTTTATCAGTTTTGAGCAAATCAGGAAGATCAATTACATGACCCGGTGTCGACAACAATTATGACCCGGTGCCATCAATATTTATAAACCGGCCATTTTGGTAATATTAAAACGGCAAGTTTTACATCTTCAAACCGGCTGAATATCAAATAAGTATTTCAAGACCCATATTTCTTAAACCGGTGCTTTGGAAGCCGACTCAAGTGGATTATTCTTCACAATATTTCTCTGTGAGAAACCAATGTCAACAAATTGAGTATGAAGCTGGCTTGTTAACCCGGATTTTCTAGAAGGAGGAAATGACAAGGACTTAAGGATCATCAGATGCCGGTTTACAAGAATTCTTAACCCGGAGCACAACCTGTCAATTTTGTTCTTGTGTTTATTTTGAAGTATAAGTTTACCATGGATAAATCCAATCTAAACTTGGGGGATAATGTCGGGGATATACCCCGCTGCGTAAACCGGCCGGAAGTATAACCCGACCGGACTAGGCGTTTCATTGGTAAACCGCCAGAGGATTGGCGACTTACGTGTCTGGCGGTTCACTGGTATGACGATTCACGAGCCTGAAGACTCATTGGTGATCCGGCGCGTGTTCCAGATGGATGACAAGGCCCAAGGCCCAGCAGGCCGGTTTATATTAATGGTGGGCCGGTTTAAGAGGAAATGCATGAGTAACATTTATCTTACAAGGAGTTAAGACCTGGACTTGTATCCAGTTTGTATTAGAGATAGACTAGTCCTAATCCTAATAGGACTCCACATGTAACCCGCCCCTCCAACATATATAAGGAGGGGCAGGGCTCCCCAAAAGGGAGAAGATGGACAAGTTCCACAAGTTGGACAAGTTAGGTTTAGACAATAGCTCTCGAGATAGAGCACTCTTGTAACCGTGATCATCATCATCAATATCAATGAAGCAGGATGTAGGCTTTTACCTCCACCGTGAGGGGCCGAACCTGGGTAAAACATCGCGTCTCTCGTCCCGCTCAACCCCTCTCAAGCTACCACATAGATGCGTTGGCCTCGCGACTAAGTCCTGACACCTAGGACATCTGTCGTGACAATTCCATGACACCCCCTTCGAGGTCATCTACAGTTTCAACCCATTGTCTCCATTGGACATTCTTCCTCTACCACTACAAGAGCGCATCAACATGGACGCAAGTGCCCGAGTGAGCTACCTCAAGAAGATGCATGAAGATACAAGGAACACCATCAAGCGCAAAGTACAATGACTCGCGACCAAGCTCAACGTCAACAAGCAACCCATGATATTGAACATTGAGATCTTGTGTGGCTACACCTCCACAAGGAACGCTTCCCCAATGAACGTAAGTCCAAACTACTACCTCGAGCCGATGGACCCTTCAAGGTGCTTGAACACTACAACAACAACGCCTACAAGATCGACATCCCACATGACAAGTACTCCATGAGCGACATCTTCAACATCAAAGATTTCTCCCCGTACCATGGTGATGAGGATTTCGATACAAAGGTCGGATCTTTCCCATGGGGGGGGGAGATGATGTGGAGCATCCCACGGTTATCCCCATGGACACTACCTCAACTATCCAAGCTCCCAGTGGACCCATGACAAGAGCAAGAGCTCGTGCTATTCAATCCGAGGTGACATCGCTCCTACTTGAGTTTTCCTCTCCTTCGAGTGAGACATGGCTACTGCCTAAGCCCAAGACGCTATGTGTGATCAAGTACAATGCACAAGCCATAGAGCCGGGAGCTGAAGAAGAAGAGACATGCGTCAAGTCTCTATCCAGCCTAGAACTTTTGGCCAAAGCTTGAAACTCCCAGCCCCCGGAACCTCCGGCCGACCCGAAGCTTCCGGCCTATGATGACCCCAACCAGCCCAGGCGTGCCAACTCTCTGGTTAGCCCGGAACCTAGCCCGGACCTTCCGCCCCCCGGACGCCAGCCCAGCTCCTCCCGTGCCAACTCTTTGGTAGGCCGGACCCTCCCCTGAACCTTGCCCGGAACTTTCGGCCCTGCCTGCGTGTAGTTACTTGGGCAGAGGCCCGTGTACCCTTTCGCCGCCGAGACTATATATACTCTTCTCCTACCTACGTTTTAGGGTTAGCATTGTGATAGCTCATACATGAGATAGAGCCTTGCTCATCCAGCCAGAGCTACTCCTCCGAGAGAGACCGTCGCCTCTTTGGAGAAGATCCACTCGGATTCAAGACCCCTAACGGGAAGACCTCCAAGACCTCCTCATGGAGAAGATCGTGCTGCTTGTATCGTCCCTTGTTGATCGTGGATCTTGTATCTCTTTTGTGTTTCGAGAATCTAGCACATGTGTGACCGGATCTTGTTGGTTTGAGTGTTTCCCCTCGATTCCCCTTGTGATTTATCTTGTGTTTTCCCCTTGTGCCCCTCGTGTTCTTCGCGGGATCCGCTCCTTTCGTGAAAGATCGGGCGTCTAGTGTTCTACCCTATATCACCATTATTGGAATATACAAGCCAAGTTCTATAACGAAAAATTCCCACTAGTATATGAAAGTGACAACATAGGAGACTCTCTATCATGAAGATCATGGTGCTACTTTGAAGGACAAGTGTGGAAAAAGGATAGTAAAATTGTCCCTTCTCTCCTTTCTCTCCTTTTTTTGGTGGGCTTCTTTGGCCTCTTTTATTTTTTTCTGGTATTCTTTGGCCTCTTTTATTTTTTATAAAGTCCGGAGACTCATCCTAACTTGTGAGCGAATCATAGCTTCCATCATCCTGTCCTCGCATGCGACAATGCTCTAATAATGATGATCATCACACTTTTATTTACTTACAACTCAAGAATTACAACTCGATACTTAGAACAAAAATATGACTCTATATGAATGCCTCCGGCGGTGTACCGGGATGTGCAATGATCTAGCGTAGCAAATGACATCAAAACATCATGCTAGCTATCTTACAATCATGCAAACACTAGTGCATGTTGGTCCTAAACAAACAGTTTTTTACCCCTTTCCGCAACGGCATTTCGAACCGTCGCCAAGTGAGTGTGGGCGATAGGGGGGTCCTGCCCACACGACCCAGAAACCGTCGGGGATATGCCCTCCTGGCACACACGTTCGGCAAACTGAGGTCGTGTGCGACCGGCGAGCACTCAAGTACGGAAATACGTAAAGTAGAGCTAAAAATACAATTATACGGCGAAATTGTTTCCAGTCGCAAGTACATCCCACACAGTCAGTCCCCGCTAAATGTTTCTGTTCGTATGCACATCCCACACAGTCGCTCCAAGGAAAACGTTTTCGTTCACAGGTACATCACACACAATTTTCCGCATTAAATCGTTTGTGTTATTGAATGTAGCACACACGGTCCGTAGAAGAAACTGTGTGGCAAAGACTGTCCATGACACACAGTTTTTATGTGGTAAACGTTTGCGCAAGGCGGCCTAGCGCAAACAGTTTTCAAGAGAAAGTCGTGTGTGATTGTTCATTGATCCAACACGGTTTATTCCTAGAAACTATGTGCGTTGCCTAAGGTCATCGCCCACGGTATTTTTTCCACAACCGTTTGCAATATCAAAACCACATTAGGAGGCTAATTCGCCATTAGCAGGCTAATTGCCCTATTATTGATAATCCATTTATTAATCTAATTAACATTCATATTAAGCACACAATATATTTAATTTCCATATTAAGCAGAATTTCATAATTGAAATACATCAGAGTACAACATGATATAGCTTCAGCACTCAGCTACCCCATTACACAACTGCACCAGCAGCAAGTTCCACATGCAACATGTAGAACCTTTCGAAATTAGCATCATAGACGGTATATAGATAGATGTATCTCATCTGGAAAACTGCTGAAGCGGAAGGCGGATATTGAGCCTTCATTCATGTTGAAGGTCTTTGCAACTTTAGGCCAGTGCCTGTGGATGATTGACCATCCGTCCTTCGACCTCTTCAGGAACACTTCAATATTGAACCGTGGGTGTTGTATGAAAACCTTCCTGGCCTCCTGATCATAGAGGTGGTTTGAGAGGTAATCATTAGTGAACTGCTTTGGAAAGGCCTGAAAACAAGGATGTGCATAAATATCTTCTCTATATTGGAAATGGGGCAAAGGAATAAAAAAGGCAAGGTATAATAGTTAGTACCATCTTGTAGTGAACTGATATCTTCTTCACTGTGCAGACAAAGATCTTGTTTTTTGTCGCTAATTTCTTTATCCTAACAATCTTTCTGAGTTTCTTGATTTCATTAATATTCATGGACAACTCATTTCCCCATATGCAAAAAGGGTCGAACAGTGGTCAAAACCTCTGACAGCAGGACCTACGTGTGCAAGACCAAATTGCTAAAAACCAAAATATTAGAATGGTTCCTGCAATTGCACTATAATGTGCTATTAGACAATGGACCATGCACGTGCTAACCTCGATTGTAAACCTAAGTGCTTCCCATTGTTTCCCTACAACACATATAAGGTAGTTAGTCATCAGGTTAAGTAAGGGTTCGCATGCTATCAGTAAAATATGTTGATGAAAAATAAGCACATTGCAGATTCATCAGATTAATTGAAGCCACACGGAAAACCCATTTACCCAAACCAAGCATGATTAAGAACTAGGAAATATAGCACTTGTATATGTTTCTCATGTATTATGTGCAGCCAAATTCGATTTATTCCTCACATGCACAACAATACAAAATTCTACCCACGACAATTGGACATCGCATTGCAGAATTGAACCAAGCAGTTAACTAAACACCACAACAAATGAACCAAACATTAACTGAGTACCACATTGCACAATATAACATTGAACGAAGCAGTTAACTAAACACCACAACAAATGAACCAAACATTAAATGAGCACCACATTGCACAATATAACATACTCCTAATAGAAGATCAGATAGTTAACCAAACAGTTAACTACAGCCAATTGTAGCAAATGTATTTGTTTCTGATGTACTTACTACAACCAAATTAAATTTATTCCTCACATGGTATACAATAACAGAATGCACCCACAATTTTGTAAAGATAAATTCAATTTATTTCTCACATGGAAGACAATACAAAATTGCAGCCTGAATAATTGAACATCACATTTGCAGAATTGAACCAAACAGTTAACTGAAGATGACAACTAATTAACAAAATAGTTAATAAGTGAGCACCACACTGCACGACATATAGAACATATACACTAGAGCAACAGATTGCATGGTGAAATTAGATAGCACAATTCACTAGATTTTGTGAAGGAAAGGCAGGAGCAACACACGCAACGGGTAAACCGACCATGCTTATCTGGCATAGCTAGCAATTGGCAAGGTGCTCCTCCCAGATCTGGGGGTCGGCATGAATGGCAGCCATCGCGACCTCATCCACGCATGTGGCCGTGATTTGCTTCTCCGCTGCCAAATGCTCCTTGAGGTCCTGGCTATACTGCGTGCACCATGGCTTAGGCCGGCGCTTATTTGGTGGAGGGGTCAGTGATTTTGGTGGAAGATGTCGCGCTCGCGCCGGCGGTCGAGGCATGTGGGATGTGGAAGGAGGAGCAGGATGGGGGTCGGGTGTGGATTACCTGCCTAGATAGAGGAGGCTGACCAGCATGAAGGAGGGTCACCGGCGAGGTGGCGGTGGCGCTGCAAGCAAGGAGTGAAGGTTTCAACTTGGAAAGGAAGGCAGAAAGAGGGGAAATGTGGCTTTTGGTAAGGGGAAGGGGCGGGGAGGTAGATATTTCCGTGGAAGACAAAAATTTGGAATCGCTTCAGCCAAATAACTGGCGCACAAAGTGTCATCGGACACAGTCCCTTACTTAGAACTGTGTATGATATGTGGACATCACAAACGATTCAGATAGCTTAACCCGTGTGTGATGAGTTTGAACATAAAAAGTTTTGGTTTGAATTTCCATGGTTATAGTGGTCATCCATGTCATTGCATAATTTGGGTACACAATGGAGACTACAGCACACCCACACTTCTTAATCGAGCAAGTTCAACAATTAAACAGAGCTTGCTGACCTAAACATTACTCTAACAAATTAAAGACATGCACTGTTAATTAAACAAAACATAGAGTACTACTATGGCTGGTGCCTGTCGATCTCCGCCGCCGCCTCCATGTCCAGCTCGCGTTCGACAGTCTCCTGGGGAAGGGGCTCCATGGCATCCATTGGACCATACTCGGCAAGCATCTCGCCATCCGTGTCCGCCATCTCTTTGGAAAAGGCTGCCACGAGCTGGGCGTGGGCGGACGCGATCTGGGCTTGGACAGCTCCGTCGTCGCAAGGTATGCGGCGGAGGAATGGACGGCTGCTCGAACACTCTCGACGATTGCCAACTCTTCGGTCGTGGGTTGCCGACCGTTGTTGGAGAAGCTTCATTCGGTTTGTGCGGTGACCACCATGAGCTGGGCATGGGCGGCCTCCATCAGGGCTAAGGCTGCCGCTGCGGAACGGACAGCTGTTGTGCCGCTCTCGCCAGTTGCTATCCCCGAGGTAGAAGTTGCTGCCGCCACCTGAGAAGCAACAGGGGCCGTTTGGGCTACCTTTGCCGCCCGGTCGCAAATTGTGGCCGCGCTCTCACCGGAGTGGGCCATCGAAGTTGCCCTCACGACGTGGGTCCACGTGCCCATCTTTCACCGGTGACGATTGAGCAGTGAAATGATATTTGGGGAGCGAGCTAGTGTGCTTGAGATGCCGACTGTGGACTGTAGTCGACGAACCTTCTCGCGTAAGCCATAGGCGTACTATACACCGATGGTGCTCCAACATATTTTGTACTACATCTCACACGGTTGCTGATAATAAACTGTGTTCGATCTACTTGTTTTTTATCTCGATTTGAATTACATAATGGGGTCACCGCGGCAATGGACGGTGTTTGAATTGCTAGACCTTTTATCTGGAGTGAACATGCAACTATATGTGTATCGTTAAAGAATTGGAATTATTTAGGGTTCGTTTGAACATTTTATACATTAAATTGGTTTTCTAGCCATTTTAGGAGAACAATTCAAATTTGAGCTACATGCAGATGCTCCAGTGCATATAAATTGGTTGAAAAATCAAATCTGTGTCCTTGGGTGGATGCTTAGGTCCCATGCAAGAAATGGGAATGAATTTCAAACACCAGGGCACCGGTGATTGCCGGCAAAACATTAAGATGCCTGGTTTTTAAATTCTAGTAAATCCAAAACTCGTCTGAAATTCATGAAACTTGGCATGCTATCATGGAGCGGCATCAACATGCCATGGTACACATTTTGTCCCATTTGGGGCAGGTTTGGGCATATGCTTCTCACAAACTGGAGCTTCTCACAACAAGCATGATGGTTTTCGGTAGGGAACGTTCCACCTGTGGGGACGAAACGGTATCCATTGCCTCTTATTTCTTTCAAAAAAATTCTCGTGTCAACATAGAACAACAGGAGTGTTGTGTGATTTTTTTTATTTTTCGGGGTTCGTTTGGACATTTTTATGCACTAACCGAGTTTCCAATGCATTTTGTGTGCATAATTCAAATTTGAACTACATGCACATGCTCAAGTGCATATAAATTGGTTGAAAAATCAAATTTGTGTCCTTGGGTGCATGCTTAGGTCCCATGCAAGAAATGGGAATGAATTTCAAACACCGCGGCACCATTGATTGCCGGCAAAACATTGAGATGCATGCTTTTTAAATTCTAGTAAATCCAAAACTCGTCTGAAATTCATGGAACTTGGCAAGCTATCATGGAGCGGCATCAACATGCCGTGGTACAAATTTTATCCCATTTGGGGTAGGTTTTGGTATATGCTTCTCACAAACCGGAGCTTCTCACAACAAGCATGATGGTTTTCGGTAGGGAACGTCCCACCTTTGTGGACTGAACGATATCCATTGCCTCTTACGCTTTGTTTGGATGTCCTCATTGAGAGCCTCTGAATTGCATTGGTTCCAATACCAAATCAACCTTTGTATTGCAATGGGCTCCAATACCAATACAGATGTTTGGATGTACAAAATATTGCCTGTTGGAATTAGATAAGCAATCAATACCAATGTTATGTTTGGATGCCATGCAATGGAATTGACGGTGTGTATAAGTTGCGTCATGAACGGAGCCAGCCGAACAGCCGTGAGGAGCACAGGACGCAGTCGTCCCCGACGGTTAGCCGACCATCCGCGACCGGGATGGAGTGACGCCGGCAAGCATGATGGGCCAAGCTCATGCAGGCGCAGCTCCTCATGTATGGGAAACTCCGACGGCCATGGGATCCAGAGCAGAGGACATCCATGCCGGCGAGCACGAGAGGAAGGGGATGGTGGCGGGGACGCCACAGATGGGAAAGAGAGGGGCGCCGCTGGAGGAGAAGCAATCGGGGATGGGGAAAGGAGGAGCGACCGCCGCCGGGATGGGGAAGGGAGGCTCACCCGTGGAGGAATCAGACTGACCGGCGATGGGGGAGATGCGTGACCAGGGGAGATCTGGGGACGGGGGATGGGGAAGTGAGCAACGACCCGGGAGGAAGAGGAGTGACCTGGTAGGAGGAGGCGGAGCAGGGAGGAGGAGGGTCGACCTGCGACGCCGCCTTCTGTTCACCGGCCAGGTCAATGGTGGCCGCCTCCATTTTCTACATCTGTTCGCATGGGGGGAGGGAGAAAGACCAACGAAGCGGTATATTTTGCAGGGAGGCTAATTTCAGCACGATTCGGAGCGGGATGGCTCCATATTGTGGGTGGGCACTTCACATGGGAGGTAATTCGGCCAACATTTTTGTTTCATTTCAGTCTGCCAATTCGGTGTCCAGCCAAACATATGAATTGATATTTAGGAATACCAATTCACATTCCAGGCCTTCAATGGAGACATCCAAACACAGTGTCATTGCTTTCAAATTTTTTTCTGGTGTCAACATAGAACAACATGAGTGTTGTGTGAATTTTTGTGATTTTTCAGGGTTTGTTTGGACATTTTTATGCATTAACTGAGTTTTCAATGCATTTATGTGCATAATTCAAAATTGAACTACATGCACATGCTCTAGTGCATATAAATTGGTTGAAAAATCAAATATGTGTCCTTGGGTGCATGCTTAGGTCCCATGCAAGAAATGGGAATGAATTTCAAACACCGGGGCATCGTTGATTGCCGGAAAAACATTGATATGCATGGTTTTTAAATTCTAGTAAATCAAAAACTTGTCTGAAATTCATGAAACTTGGCATGCTATCATGGAGCGGCATCAACATGTCGTGGTACAAATTTTGTCCCATTTGGGGCAGGTTTGGGTATATGCTTCTCACAAACCGGAGCTTTTCACAACAAGCATGATGGTTTTCGGTAGGGAATGTCCCACCTTTGTGGACAAAACGATATCCATTGCCTCTTACTTTCAAATTTTTTTCTCGTGTCAACATAGAACAACAGGAGTGTTGTGTGATTTTTCGAGGTTCGTTTGGACATTTTTATGCATTAACTGAGTTTTCAATGCATTTATCTGGATAATTCAAATTTGAACTACACGCACATGCTCCAGTGCATATAAATTGGTTGAAAAATCAAATATGTGTCCTTGGGTGCATGCTAAGGTCCCATGCAAGAAATGGGAATGAATTTCAAACACCGGGGCACCGTTGATTGCTGGCAAAACATTGAGATGCATGGTTTTTAAATTCTATTAAATCCAAAACTCGTCTGAAGTTCATGAAACTCTGGCATGCTATTATGGAGCGGCATCAACATGCCGTGGTACAAATTTTGTCCCATTTGGGGCAGGTTTGGGTATATGCTTCTCACAAAATGGAGCTTCTCACAACAAGCATGATGGTTTTCGATAGGGAATGCCCCACCTTTGTGGACGAAACGATATCCATTGCCTCTTATTGCTTTCAATTTTTTTTCTTGTGTCAACATAGAACAACAAGAGTGTTGTCTAATTTTTTTTGATTTTTCGGGGTTTGTTTGGACACTTTTATGCATTAACTGAGTTTTCAATGCATTTATGTGCATAATTCAAATTTGAACTACATGCACATGCTCCAGTGCATATTAATTGGTTGAAAAATCTAATATGTGTCCTTGGGTGCATGCTTAGGTCCCATGCAAGAAATGGGAATGAATTTAAAACACCAGGGCACCTTTGATTGCCGGTAAAACATTGAGATGCCTGGTTTTTAAATTCTAGTGAATCCAAAATTCTGTTAACCATTCACGTGATGCCACATGTCTTGGTTTTAATGGCTGTAGGAGGTGCCGTGCGGACAGCTGCTTGATCTTGACTGAACAGGAGGCGTGCAAGCGCCGTCCGGTGCGCAGGCTAACCGAGAGGCGTGCAAGCTGTCCTTCGGTGCACAGGCTCACCGGCAAGCGTGCGAGCTGTATGCTGCACAAGCTCACTGGGAAGTGAGCCCTTTGACTTCCATGGTCGCCCGCCTTGCTCGCATCCTCTCCATTAATGGCGCCCAAGCCGCAGTTTAATTTGCTTTTTAAATATAAAACACTCATTGCAAACGTTTTAGTTAGAATAGCCGTATGCAAACCGACAGCTTCCCCAGGAAGCCAAGAGAAAATGTGCCGAGGAGGATTTCTGCAACTCTTGATCGCAAACATTTTCGATAGAACACCCGTATGCAAAGTGAGAGCAGCGCGGGATTTGTGCATCTCTTCAGCGCAAACGGTTGTTCTGGATGACCCGTGTGGAACCATGTACAAACAATTTGGTAAGATTTGTCAATCCTTGTAACACTGCGATTTGTCAAAATATGAAGCTAAAAATCACTAGCAGTATCTAATTTTTGCAACTAAAATTCAGTAATTAAGCATAGATTTCATTCATAGATTAAGCAGTCGTTCTTAACTTATACAAACAGTTCAACTCGACAGCTGAACTGACCAAACTTTTCCCCAATTGTTGCCAACCACGTACTGAAATAGCTAGTTCAACTATATATACTAGCTAATTTTAAGTACGTTGTACAATTCCACCACATCTATAGTCAGATGAACTGAACAAAATAGCCCCTAAATACTACTACTACTGTGGAGGGGTTTGTACTACTTCCGGCTGCCTCTCCTCTGCCGAGCACGCTCAGTAAGAGGTGGAGGAGGAGGAGCCTACCGACGAGCTGGGCAACCGCAATGCGGTGCCAGCCAGTAATGTAGCTTCAGCGATGCTCGCCTCGAACGCCCTCTGCCGCTCCAGAAAACCCCTCTCAAAGCGGTGGTTCTCCCTGTAGATCTCCTGATTCCTCGCCTCTGAGGCGGCGTATGCCACTGCCACTACGGCGGTAAGGCTCTTTGCGTGCTCGACGAGGCGCTCCTCCTTCTCCCATAGGAACTCGGTGTAGCGCGCAAGGTTGCTGTCGCACGTGCGGGCATTCACCTCCGCCTCCCACCTTCGGGCGGTGGTGGCGGAGCGGGTGATGACCCCGGCGGTCGATGGTGGGCTGGCGGCCACGGTGGTTGACGACGGGGTGGCGGTTGTCGGTGTCAAAACTGACGGATCCTGGGTAGGGGGTCCCGAACTGTGCGTCTAAGGTCGATGGTAACAGGAGACAGGGGACACGATGTTTACCCAGGTTCGAGCCCTCTCTACGGAGGTAATACCCTACGTCATGCTTGATTGATCTTGATGAATATGAGTATTACAAGAGTTGATCTACCACGAGATCATAAAGGCTAAACCCTAGAAGTCTAGCCTGTATGACTATGGTAATGAATATTCGGCCTATCTACAGACCTAGCCCTCCGGTTTATATAGACACGGGAGGGATCTAGGGTTACACAAGGTCGGTTACAGAGAAAGGAATCTACATAGTTGGCTGCCAAGCTTGCTTTCCACGCCAAGGAAAGTCCCATCCAGACACGGGTGTAGTCTATGGTCTTCGTATCTTCACAGCCCATTAGTCCGGCCCATGGCTAATAGGCCGGACGCCCGAGGACCCCTTAGTCCAGGACTCCCTAAGTAGCCCCCGAACCAGTCTTCAATGACGAGGTGTTCAGCACATAGATTATCTTCGGCATTGCAAGGCGGGTTCCTCCACCGGTGACTTTCTAGTAGTGTGTTCGGCCTTCCATTTAATGTTGTACCCCTCGGCTTCTATGCATCAACAACTTCAGTTTCCACGTGTCAAGCAAATGCGAGAGGTCGAGGTATTTTTTGCATATACCACCGCGACCGTACCACAAAGGTGCCTATTTAAAGAGAATAGATCTCAGATCCATTCCACACCCCGCGAAAAATCCTTGGAGCTTGCTAAGAAAAAACCACCCCAACATGGCGAGCGCTCCCAGCTCTTCCTCTCATCCCCATGGCTCCAAAAAGGGTGATTGGGAGAGTTTTTTTGTATCCCACAGTCAGCTGGCGAAGCTGCAAACATAGGGCTTTCTCTCCCCCCCCCACCCCACGGACTTGGTCCCCGTACGAGCAGGGATGACGTCCTTCAAGGGCGGGGCTCAAATGGAGACCTTCCCCAATCAGTCCAGGGGAGAACGAGTATGCTTCGTCCCATTCTTGTTAAGAGGTGTCGGATTTCCAATCCATCCCTTCCTCCGAGGTCTGCTGGAGTATTACAGCCTCCAACTGCACAGTCTCACTCCCGCCTCTATCCTTCATATTGCGGGTTACGTCGCTCTATGCGAGCTATTCCTGGGCCGAGAGGCCCATTTCGATTTATGGAGAAGACTATTCTACCTCGTCCCTTGTAACCAAGGTGGGTCAATTTTTGAAGTGGGAGGAGCCGAAGTGTGGCGCATCACCGGGACCGGATACCTGTCCAGCACGCCGAAGAGAGCTTTCGAAGAGTGGCCTTCCGAATGGTTCTACATCGACGATGTCGCTCTACCCGACCCCGTCCGTATGGGCCTCCCCGAGTTTTCAAGTGCCCCGCTGAGAAACGCCATAGCTGGCGTCCTCGGAGCCTCGAGGAAGAGGATAGTGCAGAGATTAGCCTGCTGCTGGGCAAGATTAAGACGCTTTCCCAGTCCGGATTGTCAATAGTCCAGGTAATGGCGATCTCTATAGCGCGGGGGGTCCAGCCACTCTAATACAGAGGGCTTCCCATGTGGCATTATAATAGGGAAAATGACGCCTCAAGCTATGGTTGGAAGGGCCCGAAAACCCTCGCCGCCCTGGCCAAAATACTGGCCGAGCTGTATAAAGGGGAGAAGGAGGAGTTCGCCCGTCTCCAATATCGAGACGGATTTTCCATGTATAATCCTCCCAACTGGGTAAGCTTCAGCTCCACTATTTTACTCCTGTCCCTGAATCATTCTTGACAGGCAGTATCTTATCCGCTTATAACAGGAATGGCGAAAGGCTATCGAGGGGATCCATGACCCTGCTCCTCAGCCGGAGAATCGCAACTGGGATCTTGACCCCGGATACGAAGAGGATCCGGACATATTTGTGGAGCTCGAGGATGGAATATTCTATCAGATGAGCTGTGACGGTACAGATGTACCCATCATCGATGATTACCCCGGTCTCCTTCCTGCTTCTCATGTAAGTAATCAGGAGATACCTTGTCCAAGAGAGTTTTCTCATTCCTCCTCACCCACCGCACTGCCCTGTGCTCAAAAGTGGGGGGGGGGGGCGTTCGGCGTGCCATGTTGCCCCAGGGCATCTCCGAAGAGAGCATCCCCCACACCCGGCAAGCCTTCGAAGAGTAAGGAAAACAAAGATACGGCCGAGCCTTCATCAAAGATGTATACATTTGCAAATATGCACCTAGGCAGTCACATCCAACTGTGACCTTTCCGTTTACCCTGTATTAGGAAAAAGGTGTGCCGGACTATATCTGGGGGTCTGGCCTGTCATACTTCCTGCAGCCAGGATCCAGATCCTGCCGTGAAGACGGGGGCTGATGTGGGGGTGATGCCGGACCGTCCTCCAGCCGAGGATTCGGATGATGTATCCGTCACCAACTCGGAAGTGGAGAGCACCATGAATCATCAGCGCCGCAGGGCCGTTTTACAAGACCCTGGTTTTTCAGAAGAGGCATTTAACGCCTTCAGCTCAGCTGATGCATATATCCGAGCTGCTCGAGATGGGCTTAACAAAGCCACAAAGCAGCATTTAAAAGATGTGCAGGTAAGTTTACTTTGTCTGACTATGATAACCATATGCCAGTAGCCCCCGAGACTTGAAGCAGTTGGTACAACTGATTTATGTATCGTTGTATAACCAGGTTCTTATGGAGAAGAACGACCTGTTAGCCCAAGAGCTAGAAAAGTGCCAAACACAGCTAACTACTGCCCGTGCCGAACTCCTATCATGATCACTAGGTCAAGTGCAAGAACAACTGAAAGCTGCCCAGGATGGAGAACGAGAAGCCAAGAAGCTGCTAGTCGCGGGCGAGCGTGTGCTCAGAAAAGTCGTACTAGAGAAGAACAAGCTCCAGGATTCGAATACCCGATTGGGGGAGGATCTGAAAGATGTACGGGCCCAACTGGCCGACTCCGTGAAGGAGAATAAAAGGCTGCGTGGTGGCATGTTCAGTATGTGGCCGACTTTACTTTATAATAGTTCGGAGATATTAGGAACTGACAGAGTTATATATGTAGGTATGCTGACCGGCCATCCCGAAGATGAGATGTCCGAATTCTCAGGAGATCTGCTACAAGAGTTGTCGCGTATTCACGAGCAAGCTCGGTAGGCGATGCGAAGCATTGCCAAAGCTTTGTGGCTAGCTGCCTCCCCTCCAGGAAAGATGGAGGAGCTCCTAGAGCTATTCAAGGGGGCGCAGCGGCTCTTTCGATTGTGGAAAATATTGTCCTGTCGGGAAGGGGCTCGAGAAGCCTGGGCCATGGTGAAGACACAGTACACCAAGCTTGACCCAAATCATATGGCTCGGGTCAGACCTCTAGGGTCAGACGGGAAGGAAGTTCCTGTTAATTTGGTGTATGACCAAGTAGAAGTAGCTGCCAGATATTCCAGGCAGGATTGTAAGTTAGATAGCCTGCTGGAGGGTATAGAGGAGGAAATTTTTGAGTCGAAATGACTGTGTATTTTTCTGTCTAGCTGAATTGTAAAACGATTCTCATGGCAGACCTTTTCGCTTTACCCTCTGGACCCGAAGGCGCAGAGTGTTTATGAATATCCGTGCGGCCGAATAGACCGGGGTATGCATGGAAACCAAGCATAGGGGTCATAGTTGCTTGAACAGACAAGTTGTATCCGGCTAGTTATGTTATATTACATTATGTAAGAAACATCTTCCAGAGAGAATAGTTCCTTTAAGGGTTCCTTTCCATGGGTGTGCATGCGTTAGAGCGCATGTCCGAACTATGATTGAAAAAATCGCACTATATATATATATATATATATATCTTCTGGGGGTTCGCAAATGGAGCGAATGCAAAAAAAATCTTTAATTCACCGACCGAATATTCCCTTAAGAATGCTAGCTTTCGGCTTCACCCAGCCTGAGGTACACATCCGGATGACCCGGTAGTAACAATCGCAGAGGTGCTCCCTTTATGCCATAGCCGAACTAACGGGAACATAGGGCATAAGCACAGGAGCCAGGCAACCCAGCTTGGCCAAAACTTAAGTCATATCGATGCATATAATGGCGAAGAAAAGGTACATATGGGGAAAAACGCATATGTGATGAGCTTGATGCCTGGAGAATAATAGCAAGCTTGTGTACAAGAAGCCCCCAGGTGTAATGGACGTACATATTTGAAGGCATATGTGTGCATCCGAGGTGTGCGGTCTAACCACACGAAAGCTTTAAGGCTAAAGAGGAAAACTAAAAGAGAGAGAAGGAAAGAAAAAAAGCATTATGGAAACAACAGGGAGAAGGAGACCAACAAAGAGTTTGGTGCATAGGCATAGAATCTTCGGAGTCTGGCCGCGTTCCAGGGGTTCGGCTCGAGGTGATTGTCTGATGCATCACGTAGGCGGTATGCTCCTCCGGTGAGGACTTCGTCAATGATGAAGGGACCCTCCCATTGGGGCTTGAGTTTGTCCTTTTTCTTCTCCGGCAGGCGTAGAATGAGTTCGCCAACGTTATAAGTCTTGGCATGCACTTCTCTGCTTTGATATTTGCGGGCATGTTGTTGATAAAATGCGGAACAAGCTTTTGCAACGTCACGCTCCTCCTCCAGGGCATCTAGGTTGTCCTGTCGATCGAGCTCGGCCTCTGTCTCTTCGTACATGCGCACCCGAGGCGAGTCATGTATAATGTCACAGGGCAGCACAGGCTCTGCACCGTATACCATGAAAAAAGGTGTGTATCCGGTAGTTCGGTTGGGCGTGGCCCGCAGCCCCTAGAGTACGGAGTCAAGCTCCTCGACCCAGTGTGCGTCTGATTCCTTCAAAGACTGCACCAGCCTGGGTTTGATGCCGCTCATTATAAGACTGTTGGCCCATTCGACTTGACCGTTTGTCTATGGATGATAGACATAGGCGTAATCGAGCTTGATGCCCAGATTAGCGCACCAGGTTTTCATTTAGTCGGCTGTGAAATTAGAGCCATTTATCAGTGATGATGCTGTGTGGGACACCATAACGGTGTATGACGCCGGATATAAATTCTATCACCGGCCCGGACTCGGCCGTTTTAACTGGTTTGGCCTCTATCCGCTTAGTGAATTTATCCACCATGACAAGTAGATATTTTTTCTTATGGCTTCATCCTTTAAGGGGTCCAACCATGTCCAGTCCCCAGACTGCAAAAGGCCAAGTGATGGGGATTGTCTATAGGGCAGTGGGGGCATGTGGCTTTGATTGGCGAAGAGTTGGCATCCGACGCAATGTTGGACAAGATCCTGTGCATCTGCTCGGGCCGTCGGCCAATAAAACCATGTACGGAAGGCCTTGCTAACAAGGGCCCGAGCTGCGGCGTGGTGCCCGCCAAGACCGGCATGAATCTCAGCCATGAGCTGCCGCCCCTCCTCCTCGGAGATGCATCTTTGAAGGACTCCAGTAGCGCTTTTCTTATATAATTCTCTGTCATGAACAATGTGGCGGGCCTCATTCTGATCCTCAGGAAGTTCCTTCCTATTAAGGTAGGCCAAGAAGGGTTCGCTCCATGGGGCAATGACTACCATAATGAGATGGGTCGACGGTGTTATTTCGGTGGCTGAGCCTTCGATGATATCGGTGTGTTCGGAATCTGGGGTTGTGTTCGGATCCGGACTAGTATTGCCGCTTTCCCCTGCCACACCACGGATGGCTTGAAAAGCCTTTCTAGAAAGATGTTGGGTGGGACTGGGTCGCGCTTGGTGCCGATACGAGCAAGAACGTTCGCCGCTTGATTAGTTTCTCGGGTCACGTGATAAAACTCGAGTCCCTTGAACAGAGCCGACATTTTTAGGACGGCATTGAGATAAGCTGCCCTTCGGATCTTTGGCATCGAAGTCTCCATTTATTTGAGATATTGCAAGGTTTGAGTCCCCACACACTTCCAGGCGTTGTATGCCCATGGAGACAGCCATCCGGAGACAATGCAATAAGGCCTCGTATTCGGCTGCATTATTGGAGTCTGTGTATAGTATTTGGAGTACGTACTGAATGACGTCTCACATGGGGGACATCAAAACGACGCCCACTCCCAGCCCTGCCAACATTTTGGAGCCATCGAAGTACATAACCCAGTTGGAATATGTGTCGTACTCTTTAGGGAGTTCGGCCTCTGTCCATTCGGCGACGAAGTCAGCCAGTACTTGGGATTTAATAGCTCGACATGGTTTGTATGTAATATCAAATGGAAGGAGCTCAATGGCCCATTTGGCAATCCGACCCATGGCATCGCGGTTGTTTATTATGTCATTGAGTGGTACTTCGGAAGCCACCGTGATCGAACACTCCTGGAAGTAGTGTCATAGCTTTCGGGATGCCATGAAGACCGCGCATGCTATCTTTTTATAATGGCAGTATCGGGATTTGCATGGTGTAAGGACAGTGGATACGTAGTATACTGGCTTCTGAAGCGGGAATTTATGTCCGTCCTATTCTTGTTCAACGACAAGCACGACGCTCACCACTTGATGTGTTGCCGATATGTATAGCAGCATGGGTTCGCCGACGTTTGGCACGGCCAGGATTGGGTTGCTCGCTAGGAGTGTTTTTATTTCTTCTAGTCCGGCTGTTGCCGAGTCCGTCTACTTGAAGTGATTGGTTCGCCGTAGAAGGCGATAGAGTGGCCGTGCCTTTTCTCCCAATCTGGAGATAAAGTGGCTTAGAGCTTCCACGCAACCCGCGAGTTTTTGGACTTGTTTAAGGTCTGTTGGCGTAGCCAACTATGACAGAGCTCGGATTTTGGCTGGATTTGCTTCAATTCCTCTATTGGAGATGATGAAGCCTAGCAGCTTCCCTGTGGGGATGCCAAAAACACATTTTTCTGGATTGAGCTTAATGTCATATGCGCGGAGGTTGTCAAATGTGAGGCGTAGGTCATCTATTAGTGTTTCGACGTGCCTTGTCTTGATTACGACGTCGTCCACATAGACTTCAACTGTCTTTCTGATTTGTTTCTCCGGGCATGTTTGGATCATGCGTTGGTAGGTGGCGCCAATGTTCTTGAGCCCGAAGGGCATAGTGTTGAAGCAGAATGGCCCATATGGGGTGATGAATGTTGTTGTAGCTTGGTCGGACTCCTTCATTTTGATTTGATGGTATCCGAAATATGCGTCGAGGAAACATAGTGAGTCGTGTCCTGCTGTAGCATCAATGCTTTGATCAATGCGGGGGGGGGAGGGATCCTTAGGGCAAGCCTTATTGAGGTCTTTAAAATTGACGCACAGGCGCAAGGATTTATCCTTCTTTGGTACCATCACCAGGTTTGCCAGCCAGTCCGAATGTTTTATTTCTCTAATGAATCTGGCCTCGATTAGCCTGGCTAGCTCCTCTCCCATGGCTTGACGTTTGGGTTCGGAAAAGCGCCGTAGTGTTTGTTTGACCAGTTTGTATCCCCTTAATATGTTGAGGTTGTGCTTGGCCAGTTTGCGCGGGATACCTGGCAAGTCAGAAGGGTGCCGGGCGAATATATCCCAGTTTTCGCGAACAAAATCCCTTAGCGCGCGTCGACCGTTGGGTCTAGTTGTGCCCCAATAGATGCTGTCTTTTTGGGGTCCGTTGGATGGACATGGAATTTGACTATTTCTTCCGGTGGCTTGAAGGAGGTGGACTTGGGGCATTTGTCTAAGATCACATCGCCCCTCTCCACAATGGAACGCAGTGCGGTTACTTCTTCGGCCGCGAGGGCTTCAGATAATGCCTCAAGGGCCAGGGATGCGGTTTTATTTTCGGCGCGGAGTGCTATGTCCGGATCACTGGACTTATATTTTTTTACTATTGAACCAGGCGTGTTGCAAGGGTCTGCCCTTTTTGCCTGAATGAGGGGTTGAGTGTGGACCGATGATTCCCAACGGGCTGCTTGAGTTTTCCAGGCGCTTTCCATTGCGCTGTACTTCTGTACGATAGTTTCCAAGTCAGCAAAGTGTAGGATGCGACGGCGGTTGATGGCATTGAGGATTCCTTTGTCCCTGCAATTGTTGCGGAACACTGAGATCGCTTCCTCGTCACGGCAATCTTCAATCTTGTTTTTGACAAGAAGGAATCTGGCCCAGAAGTGGTGGACTGTTTCCTGAGACAGCTGTTGTATGCTCATGAGAGCGCTTGTATTCGGGTGGGTGGGTGGATTTAAATCTGAACCCTGACCCAATTTTGGATCCAGAGTCTAAAGGTCTTCGGAACTTAACATATCGGGCTTCGGGATATCCATTGATTTCTTAGGCCCGTCGTCTGATTCTATGTTCGGAGGGCAGGATGCATCTCCTCGCAGGTAGGTGTCTGGCTCTTCGAGACCGGAGATCCGGACATAGTCCGTCCTTAGTGTGGAGGAAGAGTTGTCGACTCGCTCCTCGACTACCGCTATCTGGTGGGTGATCGATGGAGATTTGATTTCTCTCTGATCGGCTTTAAGCCCAATTCGATCGTAGTCTGTAGTGACCCCCAGGGCGGCAATGTGATCTAGGATCTCATTTAAGGATGAAAGCTCCACTGGATCCATCTGCTTGGAGTGTTCGGAGTCGATACGAAGGGGGTTTTCGATGACCCAAGAGGTCATCGTCGGCTTAACGACCGAACGGGCGGTCATGGTAAAGCCTCCCAGCCAGAGGGTTTGGCCTAGAGCCAGCATTCCTCCGGTGGTGATATTATCCTTGAGAACAAGGTGAGACATCGATCCTGTCGTCGACATCACAGTGGAAATCTCAATGAAAGCACCAATGTCGGTGTCAAAACCGGCGGATCTCGGGTAGGGGGTCCCGAACTATGCGTCTAAGGTCGATGGTAACAGGAGACAGGGGGCACGATGTTTACCCAGGTTCGGGCCCTCTCTACGGAGGTAATACCCTACGTCCTGCTTGATTGATCTTGATGAATATGAGTATTACAAGAGTTGATCTACCACGAGATCATAAAGGCTAAACCCTAGAAGTCTAGCCTGTATGACTATGATAATGGATATTTGGCCTATCTACAGACCTAGCCCTCCAGTTTATATAGACATTGGAGGGATCTAGGGTTACACAAGGTCGGTTACAGAGAAAGGAATCTACATAGTTGGCCGCCAAGCTTGTTTTCCACGCCAAGGGAAGTCCCATCCGGACACGGGTGCAGTCTACGGTCTTCGTATCTTCACAGCCCATCAGTCCGGCCCATGGCTAACAGACCGGACGCCCAAGGACCCCTTAGTCCAGGACTCCCTCAGCGGCCACGACCACCACCTTCCACCTTCGAGCCACGGTGCCAGAGCGGGTGATGGCCACAGTGGCCGGCAGTGGGGTGGCGGCCACGACGTCCATCTCCTGCCTTCGGGCCGTGGCGGCGGAGCAGGCGAGGGCCCTGGCTTTCGACGGTGGTGTGGCGGCAACGGCGGCCGGCAACAGCTACCGACGGGCACCGGTGGCGGAGCATGTGGTGGGTGTTCCGTGCACACCCAACAGGGACACCACACGCACTACAACACGCCGGGGACTGCGCCGCCGCCGCGGTATAGCCTCCCAGCTGGAGCTGTCCTCTAATGACGGCGGAGTGGCTGAGCGACGATGACGGACCGGTGCCATTGAAGAATGTGGGAGATGCAGACGAGATAAGCTACAGGTATGGAGGGGAAAATGTGACGCATGACTCACTGCCCATGAGGGTTTTTATAGCTAGCCGGTAAGCATTGGGATTTTGGGGGATTTCACCGAGTCGGGAGGGACGCTGGCGCGGGAACCTGCGAGGTTGCGCGGGAACAGGCTCACCGACGATTCATTGGCGCCATCTTCACAACTATGACGAGGAAAAGAAGATCGCCGTGGCATCCCTCGAGTTTCAAGACTACGTCCTCATTTGGTGTGAGCAAGGGATCGAGTGACTCCGCGAGAAGGACGAGCCTCCCATCATGACTTGGACACAAATGAAGGACGTCATGCACGCTCGCTTCGTTCCCACATACTACACACAAGATCTCTTCAAGAAGTTGCAACTCCTCAAGCAAGGCACGAAGATGGTGGAAAAATACTACCAAGAAATGGGTATTGCCATGATACGAGCTAGTGCCAAAGAAGATGATGAGAAAACTATGGCATGCTTATTGAACGGCCTCAACCACCCAATAAGGATGATCTCCGATTTCCGACCCTATTCCAACCTTCTTGAGCTAGTTCACCAAGCGACCAAGGCAGAATGACAAGTACAAGAAGACTTCAAATATGCCAAGTACTCATCCAAGACCTACGGCTCATACACTCAAGCTACCTCTACTATAACTTCGACATCTCCTACCTCGACTAGAGCATCACCAAGTACCAGCGACAAGACAAGTTCCAAGCAAGCGATGCCTTCCTCGACTCGACCTCCGTCAAGCAACTACAAGAACAAGACTTCTTCTTCATCGGCA
Source organism: Triticum aestivum (assembly GCF_018294505.1). Lineage (NCBI taxonomy): Eukaryota > Viridiplantae > Streptophyta > Magnoliopsida > Poales > Poaceae > Triticum > Triticum aestivum. Next base: position 257,609,481 of record NC_057806.1, on the reverse strand, counting down.
CCACTGGACGATCCTGTCAAGACAAGTTCTATCAAGTGCTTCACATGTGGTGGCCATGTACACAAGTCTTTCCAATGCATCAACAAGCAAACCATGATTGCAAATGATGATGGCACGTACGAATCCATGAGTGAGGACGAGATGGAAGCTGTCGAGCACGTCGCCATGTACTGTCACGTGAACGAAGAAGAAGATTCTCAAGTTTATTAAGACAATTATTCAAGTCCCGCTCTCATGGTCTCCAAGGTCTTGACACTACAACACCAACAAGACGAAGACCAAAGGTGTCACATCTTCCACACCAAGGCTGACATCAACGAATGCTCCATGAAAGTCATCATACACAGCGGAAGCTGCCACAACATGGCAAGTGAAGAGCTATGCTCTAAGCTACAATTGGTCAAGAAGAAACATCCTCGCCCTACAAGGTCCAATGGCTTAGCAACTCCGACACTATTCAAGTGGAGCACACCATGCATGTTTCCTTCAAGCTCGGCGCCTACGAGGACACCACTAAGTGTGATGTCATTCCTATGTCCATGTGCCATCTTCTCTTGGGAAGACCTTGGCAATTCGACCCCAGTGTCATCCACAATGGGAGAACAAACTACTATAGCTTAAAGATGAAGGGAACGGAGTACGTGCTACGACCTATGTCTCTAAGCCAAGTGATCTCCGATAAGCAAGCATCCACACATCATGTATAGACTAGTGAGAGAGTAAACAACCACAAAGAGTGTGAGTGCCACAAGCCCAAATTGAGTGACTCTTCGCCAAGAGAGAAAAACTTGGTCCTCCTAGCCACAAAAAGAGAGATGAGAGAAGTGTGTGAGAACCCATCGAGTGTCATCCACTATGTTCTAGTATGCAAAGATGAGGTGGCAAAGACTAACACTCCTGATCCTTTTCCTCTAGTGTTGTCTGATTTGTTGCAGGAATTCACGGATGTCTTTCCCGATGAGCTACCTCACGGTCTTCCTCCTCTATGTGGCATCGAACATCGGATCGACCTCATCCCCGTCGCACCCCTTCCTAACAAAGCTCCATACCGCGTCACCCCGAAGAAACCAAAGAAATACAAAGGCAAGTCCAACATCTCATAGATCATGGACATGTGCATGAAAGTTTGAGTCCTTGTGCCGTACTGGTCTTTCTTGTGCCAAAAAAGGGACGGTAGCTTACGCATGTGTTCCGATTGTAGACCTATCAATGTTATCACCGTTCGATATAGGCATCCATTCCACGCCTTGATGATATGCTAGATGAGCTTAGCGGTGCCACTATTTTCTCAAAAATTGATCTTAAAAGTGGTTATAATCAAATCCGCATACAAGAAGGTGATGAATGGAAAACCACTTTCAAAACAAAGTTTAGTTTGTATGAGTGGTTAGTTATGCCTATGGGTTTATCAGAAGCACCCGGTACTTTCATGCGTGTCATGCATTATGTGCTTCGTCCTTACATTGATGTGTTTGTTGTCGTATACTTTGACGACATTCTCGTGTTTAGCAAATCCCTTAAAGAGCATGTACATCATCTTAGGGACGTTTTGCAAACTCTTCAAAAAGAACGTCTTTATGCCAATATGGATAAATGCACTTTTGGTGTTGACAAGATTGTTTTCTTGGGCTTTGTCGTATCTTCCAAGGGTGTTCACGTTAACGAGTCTAAAATTGAAGCAATTAAAACTTGTCCAAAGATGTTCCACGATGTGGCACGCTTCACCAAGAAATGCTCTACATGTCGCAAAGCTAAGTCCAAAGCCCAATCTCATGGTTTACATATGCCCCTTCCAATTCCATATCAACCATGGGAAGATATTAGTATGGATTTCTTGCTTGGTTTTCCTAGGACTCAAAACGGAAAGGATTCTATATTTGTTGTTGTGGACCGATTTTCAAAAATGGCACATTTCATCCATGCAATAAGATAGATGATGCTTCACATGTTGCAAATCTCTTTTGTAGGGAAATCTTGAGGTTGCATGGAGTTCCAAGGACCATTGTGTCAGACTGCGACGTCAAGTTCCTAAGATACTTTTGGAAGACCATATGCGCCAAGCTTGGCATCAAGCTAATATTCTTGATGGCCTATCATCCCCAAACCGATGGCCAAACGGAAGTCACCAACCGGATGCTATCTACTCTTCTATGTTTGTTGATAAAGAAGAACATCAAGAAGTGGGAGGCGTGCTTACCCATCGCCGAGTACGCTTACAATCGAGCTCGACACTCTACTACCGGCAAGTCCCCCTTCGAGGTTGTCTACGACTTCAACCCATTGTCTCCATTGGACATTCTACCTCTTTCTCTCCAAAAACGTGCCAATATGGATGCAGGTGCAAGGGCAAGATTTCTCAACAAAATGCATGAAGATACAAGGGCAACGATCGAGCGTCAAGTACATCGTATCGCCACCAAGCTCAACATCAACAAGACACCAATGGTATTTCAATTGGGAGATGTCGTATGGCTTCATCTTCACAAGGATCGCTTCCTCAAAGAACGCAAGTCCAAACTAATACCATGAGCCAATGGAACCTTCAAGGTTCTAGCACGCTACAAATGAAAATTCTTACAATATTGGCATCCCACGCAACAAGTACAACGTAAGCGACATCTTCAACATCAAAGACTTGGCCAAGTACCATGGTGATGACGATCACGATCCGTGGACGGATCTCTCCCAAGGGGGGAGATGATGCAGAGCATCCTTCCATCATCCCCATGGGCTCTGCACCAACACATCAAGCACCACGAGGACCCATGAAAAGAGCTAGAGCATGTGCAATGGAAACCGAGGTGAAGTCCTTCCTACTTGACATTCATATGCACACGAGTGGAACTTGGTTGCTACCTCAGCAAAATGCACTATGTATCACTAGGTATGAAGAGGAACATCACCAAGGAGGAGGAGAACTGCCCTAAGGCCTTGAGGAAGAAGAAGGAAGCGAAGAGGAGCTGGACTGGAAGTCCTAGGCGACCCCGTGCGCATGGCCCCCGAGACCCCGTGCCCACGGGCTACACAAGTGTAGTGACCAGACCTCAAACAGTCTGATCTCTGTGCTCCGGTGTCATCCCTGGATCAGTAATGCTGACACCACACAGTACTTGGAGGATTTATAGCAGAGTAGCAATCACACACTTATTACATCGAGTGTCTCAAAAGAGAACTTATTACAATAAATATGGCTTAAGGCCATCTAATAACGATAACAGCGGAAGGCTTGGAAGATAAGTGAGTCCATCAACTCCAACGGCATCACTGAGTATAGAACCACGACCTAAAAACTCCTTAATCGTCGTCTGAAAAGTCTGCAACATTAACGTTGCAGCCTGAAACGGGTCAGCACATGGAATATGCTGGCAAGGTAACACATAGAGAGTAATGGAATGAAACAACTATACTATATGCATATTTGGCTGGTGGAAAGCTCTATGGTTACAGTTTTGCGTAAAGCCAATTTTTCCCTACTTCAAAGGAATAAATTTATTTAACTATCATGGTAGTTGTTAAACATTGAGAATGCTTGACAACATTCTCAATCCCAATTAAGCCTCATCATTAAACATAACCCAACAAAATTAATTTAGAGTAACATGTTGAGATTCACATGAAAATCCAAGTACTAGATACTCAAGATGTCCATAACCGGGGACACGGCTAACCATGATTAGTTTATTACACTCTGCAGAGGTTTGCGCACTTTTCCCCACAAGACTCGATCGCCTCCGTTTGGTTTCTCGCACTTCCTGGTGTTTGAGAAGACGGATGACCGAGATATAGTCTTTCAGAAGCGCTAGCACCTTACGATCGGGTAGACCGTACCACCTACATCCCCTACATCTGCTAGTCTACCACTGTAAGAGTTCGCACGACTTAGTCAACTATGCTAGAGCCCATAATAGCTTGTGGCTGCACACGGAAGTTTCTAGTATGAATAGTCTCATGATCCCTTTGAGCCTGGGTGGCGGTCCAAAAGAAAACAGGCAAGTCCTGGAATACCCAGGTGCCTCAGTCCACCCAGATGTGTGTTTAAATTGCCACCTTAGATAAACCATTAATTAACAATCTCATATCTGTCATGGATATCACTCACCCAATCCACGTCTACTAGCATAGCATGGCATAATAAGCAAACGTAGAAGTAACTCCCAAAGGTTTGATAATAAACAGGTATTAGGTACTACCTCAACTACTTCCCATCCCACAATTTAATTAGATCCTAATCATGCAATGTGTGAGGATTGATCTAATGCAATAAAATTGGGTAGTAGAAAAGGTATGATCAAAGTGTTACTTGCCTTGCTGATGATTCGCGAAACCTAGAGATTCGAAGTAACAAGCGGCACACTCCGGGTATTCTATCGCAGACAAACAAACAAGCATACAATAAGTACTCATCTAATGCACAGGTAAAACTCAAATAAGAGATCTAACCATAAGGTTCAACTTAAGAACTCCGGTTGGCAAAAGAATCAAATCGAACGAAGCAACGAAAGTCAAACGGCAAAAAAACAACAACTTCGTTCTAGTAATCTGGATCTAGGGCAAATTTTACAGTAGCAAAATCTTGTTTAAGTTGGTTAAACGGATAGAGGGTTTCGATACGAAACTCTAGGCTCTTGAATCACCTGATTCCGATAAACGAGCGAAAAGTTAGACTAAAACGAAAATCGGATCAGGAATCGCGATCAGAAAAATTGCGGATTTAATCCGAGAAAAAGAAAAACGACGAACGCTCGCTAGAACGAATGAATGGACGAACGCTCGCTATTTAAATAAACCGGAAAAACCGATCTATTTAAAAAAACTGAAACAAAAAAACCACGAAAACCGATCTTTTTTTTAACGATGGCACGGAAGTCGAGGCGGCGGCGAACCTCGGCGGCGGAAAACGGCGGCGGCGGCGCGGGTGGCGGCTGGGCTAGGGTTTCCCCCGGGTGGGCTGCCCCAGCTTATATACCCTAGTCGGGCCGGAGTCCTAGTCGGACACGGCCCGTTAGGTCGGTTCGTTTTTTTAAATAATTCAACTCGGAAGAAAAAGAAAAAGAAATACTAAACAGACTCCAAAAATTCTGAAATAAATTTTCACGGGCTTCTAAAATCAAGCCGCACAAGGTGAACATTTATTTGGGACCTAAATGCAATTTTGAAAAACGCACATTTTTCCTAAATTTAAATAAAACATCGAAAAACTCCGAAATACAATCTTATTTGATTTTATTATTAAATCCTCAATATTTCTTTATTTTGGGAAAGTCATTTTATTCCCTCTCTCATATTTTTGTAATAGAAATAATTGATGATAAAATAAATAAAATCAAATGATCCTATTCTCAAAATTTGAGAAAACTCAAATATGAAAATAACGAAATCCCGAACTCTCTCCGTGGGTCATTGAGTTGCGTAGAATTTCTAGGATCAACCAAAATGCAAAAATAGAATATGATATGCATTGATGATCTAATGTATAACATTCCAAATTGAAAATTTGGGATGTTACAACAGGGAGCTGCGGTTGTAGCACGCCGTGCGCATGGGTGTGCACCATGCGCATGGGACCCCGTGCGCACGGGCCCAACTTACCCCATGCGCACGGCCCCTACAGGATGCCAGATGAGACCATGTTTTGGACCTCCTCTTCATCCACCTCTCCCCCAAGCCTATATATTCCGTACCTAGTGTTATGTTTAGATTTAGCAAAGTATAGGTGAGATATTTTATGAGCTTTGCTCCTTCTACCACTAAATTGGAGACCTAGACCTCTTAGGAGAGGAGTCACTTGTGGATTTCAAGGCCTCCACTTGGAGAAGACTACCATCAAGACCTCATCTCTTAGGAGTGGGAAGAAATCTACCTAGTGCTTATTTCCTTTTATTGTGTTTGTAATCTTGTGGATCTATGTGTTTTCTATTCTAGTGGATGTGTGATTGGGTATTGTTGGAGTTAAGTCCTCTTTGTGTTCTTGGTGTTCATTCCTTTCCTCCCTCCAAGTGCGAAAAGATCCATCTTAGGGTTCTAGCCTACAACAAGAACTCACATACTTATTGCAAAAATCTATTAGCCATCAAAACAAAGTACTAAATGCATGCTCCTAGGGGGATAGATTGGTAGGAAAAGACTGTCGCTCGTCCCCGACCGCCACTCATAAGGAAGACAATCAATAAATTAATCATGCTTCGACCTCATCACATAACGGTTCACCATACGTGCATGCTACAGGAATCACAAACTTTAACAAAATTATTTCTACCAATCCACAATTACTTACTAGCACGACTCTAATATCACCATCTTTATATCTCAAAACAATCATAAGGAATCAAACTTCACATAGCATTGAACGCTCTTTACATGAAAGTTTTTATTATATCCCTCTTGGATGCCCATCATATTAGAACTAAATTCATAACCCAAGCAAATTACCATGTCATTTAGAGATACTCTCAAAATAATATAAGTGAAGCATGAGAGTTCAACAATTTCTATAAAATAAAGCCACCACCATGCTCTAAAAAGATATAATGAAGCACTAGAGCAATTGCCTAGCTTAAAAAATATAAGTGAAGAACATAGAGTATTCTAATAAATCAAAGACTCCTATCATTCAAGACGCTCCAAGCAAAACACATATCATGTGGTGAATAAAAATATAGCCTCAAGTAAATTTACCTATAGATGAAGACGAAAGAGGGGATGCCATCTGGGGCATCCCCAAGCTTAGATGCTTGGTTGTTCTCGAATGTTACCTTGGGGTGCCTTGGGCATCCCCAAGCTTAGGCTCTTGCCACTCCTTATTCCATAGTCCATCAATTCTTTACCCAAAACTTGAAAATTTCACAACACAAAACTCAACAAGAAAACTCATGAGATCCGTTAGTATAAGAAAATAAATCACCAATTTTTGGTACTGTTGTGAACTCATTCCTTATTTATATTGGTGTAATATCTACTGTATTCCAATTTCTCCATGGTTCATAACCCACGATACTACCCATAGATTCATCAAAAAAAGCAAACAACACATAGAAAACAGAATCTATCAAAAACAGAACAGTCTGTAGCAATCTTAAAACTTCGTATACTTCTATAACTCCAAAAATTCTAAAAAATTAGGACAATAGAGGCAATTTGTATATCAATCTTATGTAAAAATTCAGTGTTTTTCCACCCTTTTGTGATTTTTAACAATTTTGGCAATGAGTGCAAAAGTTTCTGCTTTTCGGGAAGATCAAATCAACTATCACCATAGATCACCCCAAAGGTCTTGCTCATCTCAAACACAAATTGAAACACCCAAACACAATTATTACAGAGGTAATAATGTGTATTTATAATAGAAAAGAAAAATATTGGGTTGTCTCCCAACAAGCGCTTTTCTTTAAAGCCTTTTAGCTAGGCATTGATAATTTTGATGATGCTCATATGAAACATAGCAATTGAAACACGAAGAGAGCATCATGTAGCATGTGAAGAACAAGTTTAAGTCTAACATACTTCCTATGCATAGGCATTTTATAAGGAAACAAATTATCAAGATATGCAAAAACTAGCATAAGCAAGGAAGAAGAAAGAAATAATAGGAATCTCAACATAACGAGAGGTAATTTAGTAACATGAAGATTTCTACAACTATATTTTCCTCTCTCATAATAATTACATGTAGCATCATAATTAGATTCAACAATATAGCTATCACATAAAATTCTCTCTTCATGATCCAGATGCATGCAAAGTTGACACACTTCCAAAATAGTGGGACTAACATAAAATAAAGTCATTACTTCTCCAAGCCCACTTTTATCACAAATTTCATAAGATTGATCAATCTCCAAAGTAGTGGGATCATTATTTCCTAAAGTTGACACTCTTCCAAACCCACTTTCAATTATTGCAAACACTATTATCAATATCATATTCATCATGAGGCATAAATAAATTTTCAAGATCATAAAAAGCATTATCACCCCAATCATGATCATTACAATAAGTAGTGGACTTAGCAAAATTAGCATCCCCAAGCTTAGGGTTTTGCATATTATTAGCACAATGGAGATTAATCAAATTTATAATAGCATCATTGCAATCATGCTTTTCATTCAAGGAACTATCATGAATCACTTCATAAATTTCTTCTTTTAGCACTTCATCACAATTTTTAGATTCACGAATTTCAAGTAAAACATCATAAAGATAATCTAGTGCACTCAACTCACTAGAAATTGGTTCATCACAGTTGGATCTTTTAAAAAGATTAGCAAGTGGATGATGATCCATAAACTTTTTGCTTTATGTTTTGGAATAAATACACAATTATACCAAGCAAATGAGCAAACAAACCAAGTAAGACATAAAGGCAAACGAAAAGAAGGCAAATAGAAAGGAAAATATTTTTGTGTTTTTCTGAAAACGTTTTAGAAGTGGGGGAGAGGAAAACGAGAGGCAAATGGCAAATAATGTAATGCAAGAGATGAGAGTTTATGGTGGGTACTTGGTAGGCTTGATGCAGATCTCCCTAGGAACGACGCGAGAAATTCTTCCTGCTACTTCTTGAGCTTGCGTTGGTTTTATCCTTGAAGAGGAAAGGGTGATGCAGAAAAGTAGAGATAAGTATTTCGCTCAGTTAAGAACCAAGGTATCAATCTAGTAGGAGATACAAGCAAGTCTCCAATCTATGCACCTACACAAACAATCAAGCACTTGCACCCGACGTGATAAAGGGGTTATCAATCCCTTCACGGTCTCTTGCAAAGGTGAGATATGATAGAGATGGATATAAAAGATTACTAGAACGTAAAATAAAATAAAAGTAAATAGATTGCAAAAAGGTACTTTTGGTTTATAGATCTGAAAATATATGATGGAAAATAGACCCGGGGGACATAGGTTTCACTAGAGGCTTCTCTCTTGAAGGAAAATAATACTGTGGGTGAACAAATTAGTGTTAAGCAACTGGTAGAAAAGCGCGAAGTTATGACGATATCCAAGGCAATGATTATGAATAGAGGCATCACGTCTGTGTCAAGTAGACCGAAACGATTATGCATCTACTGCAATTACTCCACACATCCACCGCTATCCAGTATGCATCTAGAGTATTGAGTTCATAAGAACGGAGTAACGCCTTAAATAACATGACATGGTGTAGAGGGATAAAGTAAAGCAATATGAAAAAAATGCCATTTGTTTACCCTTGATGGCAACAATACAAATACATGCCTCGCTACCCCTACTTTGTCACTGGGTGAGGACACCGCAAGATTGAACCCAAAACTAAGCACCTCTCCCATTGCAAGGAAAAACAATCTAGTTGGCCAAACCAAACCGATAATTCGAAGAGACATACAAAGATATCAAATCATGCATATAAGAATTCAGAGAAGATTCAAATAATATTCATAGATAATTAGATCATAAATCAACAATTCATCGATCTCGGCAAACACACTACAAAAGATGATTACATCGGATAGATCTCCAAGAACCTCGAGGAGAATGTTGTGCTGAAGATCAAAGAGAGAGAAGAAGCCATCTAGCTACTAGCTATGGACCTATAGTTTTGTGGTAAACTACTCACATTTTATCGGAAGGGCAATAAAGTTGATGTAGAAGCCCTTCGTGATCGAATCCCCCTCCGGCAGGATGCCGGAAAAGGCTCGAAGATGGGATCTCGCGGAATCAGAGGCTTGTAGTGGCGGAAAAGTATTTTTGGTGGACGCTTCTGTTGGTTTGGGAATATTTGGGAATTTATAGGCCAAATATTAGGGTTGGAAGAGTTCTGAGGGGCCCACAAGCCAGGGGCGCCACCTAGGGTGCACCCTGAGGGCTCGTGGAGCCCTCGGGACTCTTCTGCCGTCCTCTCCAAGTCCTACGTGTGTCTTCTGGTCTAAGGAAAATCATCGTAAAGTTTTATTATGTTTGGACTCCATTTGATATTCCTTTTCTGTAAAACTCAAAAACAAGGAAAAAAACAAAAACTTGCACTGGGCTCTAGGTTAATATGTTAGTCCCAAAATAATATAAAATAGCATATTAATGCATATCAAACATCCAAACAGATAACATCATAGCGTGGAACAATAAAAAATTATAGATACGTAGGAGACGTATCACTAAGCGATGCATTCTCAGGAGAAGTGGGTTTTCTATAGGATTTTATTATTTGGTGAACAATGGAGTGCTCACCCCATTTCTCTAAGATAATTGTGATAAGTATCTTCTCCTCACCAACAATTTTGAGCAAAATTTCCTGTTCAAGTCTAGGGGAGACACGCCTACCGTATCATTTCATCTTTACGACATCGCTTGGCAAATGACACTAGATAGGTTTTGTAAAATATGCAAAATTCCTAATGAGGGTAGTCCACTAGAGCCACACGCGAGAGACTTTGAGGATTTTATGTTTTATGTAACAGTGGGAGAATGAGAGGAGTGTCTAGGGCCAGGGTTGCTAGTTTACATTTTCTAGTTTTGTGCTACTTTTCATTATTTGCCTGGAGGTGTTTGACTGGTAGATGGGAGAGTGGAACGCTTAGTTCACTGAATCTTGCTATTTTGTGCTGCGCTCTCTATGGTGACATAACCTTTAGTTTGGGAGCTATGGTGTCACAAGGGCTACGCGCTAATGGCCCTGAGGGTGTCATTTATGGTGGTATTTATGCTTCTCACCTCGAGAGACATTTAGAGATCACTATCAGGCATGAGGAGGATGAGCTCTTGTCCATGAAATATTTAGCATATGATAGCATGGTTGAGCATGATTTTATTACTGAAGGCGAGGTTCAGTTCCAATATAACTTGGTATTTATCCAGGGCACCCGTGAGGTTATTACACTGCAAACACTTGCTTTGTTTCATATTTCCAGGGGTAGGTACACTATCATGCTCAAGGATATTTACACGTACTAGGACTCGTTGATTGCTCCAGCAGCCGCACTAGCACCACCTGAGGCACCGGACCAGTATTTCCCTGGATCGGACTATTTCCAGCCATGGCGGTAGACCAAGTCAAAAAAATGTTTAAAACTTCTAAAAATAATAGAAATTCAACCATGGCTCGGAATGAAATAATTTATATATGAAAAATTATCAAAAAAACCAAAGAATCTGTTTATACCATGTTCATGCATGTTTGAAAAAGTTAACATCACCAACTAGGACAATTCATGATTATGCAATTTATGGTAATTAGTTTGGAGTTGGAATTTTCTATGTGTTTGAATCCCACTTCAATTAATATGACTAATTATTGCACTAGGTCAATTCAGTACCTTAATATGACATGTCATTCATTTGGACGTGCATTGCATTGATTGTGGTCCTTCTCTTATTTGTCGTTGTTGTTCCTTCTTGATGGAAGTGATAGAGGCGGGGTGTCCCAATCTTTCGATGAGATAATAACTGTCGATTTGGTGGAGATGAGTTTGATGATCTGACTACAAACGTGCATGACGTTGCGCCTTAGCAATCGCCAAACCAACTCCAAGAGGTTATTGACCATGCCGGAGCATGATCAACCTGACCATGACGGTATATTCCTGCAAGAATCAAAGAACAAGCAAGAATATGTTAAAAGCAATCTTAATATTGTGAATATAGATGAAGTATTAATAAATGTGGGGATCGGAAAGCATTCTTGGCCTGGTCGTTGGACACAAATGAAGTACACGAAGTTGTAATGGCTAACTGTTAACTAAACAAATCTCAAGTCTAAACGATACCTTAAGGGTTGTATTTATAGGGAGACAGAGGGGAATTGCGCCCACCCTTCACAAGTGGGACTAAATTCTAGCCTAATTCATTTTCTCTATTAATATTGTTGGGGATATGACTATTGGATGTGACCCGCCCAGGAGGGGCCGGGTTATCCTAGTGGCGGTTCATCTCTTTAGAAGCCCATGAGGATATCGAAGATGGTGGCTCATGAAATAGGTTTGTTAAAGGGTCCAAGCCCGAAGACGGTTTAAGGCCCATAAGTGTAAACCGCCATGTATATGTAACTTGTATTGTAAGGTATGTAGATAAGTCACCGAGCCGGACACATTTGTATGAGCCGGTCGGGACTCTGTAAGCCGCAGGGCGTCAACCCATTTATATAAGGGGACGACCCGGCAGCGGCTAAGGACAAGAAACAACAGATTGAAAGCCAGGCAAATCGTATTCGCTCCCTGGTAATCGAAACCCTAGCAATACCACCTCAAACTGGATTAGGCTTTTACCTTCACCGCAAGGGGCCAAACCAGTATAAACTCCCCGTGTCCTTTGTCACGTTTAAACCCTTTAAGCTAACCTCGCCGCAATGGTCCCACAACTAAGTACTACTACGAGGACATCTGCCGTGACAATTCCAGGACAGTAGGCGCCCACCATGGGGCTTGCACACAGTGGTTTTGAGTTCTTAAAGGGCAGCTTTGAAGGGCTCAAGGGATACGCTGTGGGCCGGATGACCAAGAGTCATCGCGGCAAGCTCTACATCGACGATGCAGGCTAGGGCCTCGAGGCCGACTCAATTGAGTATGGGTACGGGGTCCCGTTCGGCGGAATCCACGTCTTCATCGGCAAGATCGGTGACCTGGGCCCTGAGCCGGACATTTGCACCGGCATCGTCGAGACGGCTCAGCGTGCACGACCCACCCGAATTCAACCCATCGTGAAGCGTGCCTTCGTTGGATTTATCCACGGGGCTGAATTGGAAGGCTCTATGTCTGGTGATGAGACGGCCATCCACTCTGATGGTGAATCACCCATGGGTGAGACCAATTCAATATACCAACTAGAAGATGGATGGCTTGGGGCTGTTCCGATGGCGACATTATTCCGGAACCTCATGAGCCACTGAACAAGGTGGCGATTTTCATGGCGGGCACCCAACCGGTTCTTGGTTCGATAGCCACCGCGACCATGACTTCCAGTGCAGTGGCGGTAATGGCATCGGGTGCTGGAGGCTCAGCGCGCCCGTTAGCTCAAGTTTTAACAGATCTGTTGGATGCTCTGGTGACTCCGATGGAGGTTGATGTAACTCCGGACAACCAGGAGCAGCACAAGGCAGAAGTGGCTAAGTTACATGATGAGATAGCGGAAGCCAAGGCAGATTTGGCAGCGGAAAACGCCGGGATGGCCGCAAAGCGGGCCGTTTTAAGTGCCCAAGCACATCGGATTCAAGCAGATTCATACCGACTCACGTGGATTAGAACGTATCAAATGAAGTTTTTAGGAGAAAATACCAGAGTCGTCTACCCTCAGTTTATGAGTCAAGGGACCTCTTTAACACCCCTAGAGCGGGGTCAGTAACCCGCCGGTGATGAACCAGATGGTTGAAGCGCCAGAGGGTAGAATGTCGGGTCAGCCGTGCGCGATAGGTTCTCTGCATATGAATAACAGCCCGCCTAAGCACGTGGTGATGCCGCCAGGTCATTACTCCACCCTTTAGACAATATGATTGTTGCGGCTACGTGGTTGGCAGCTCTACCTGTTAAGGGCGAATCTCTGACGGCGGTTGAACCCCGAAGGGCCAGTGAACTTCTTCAAACGGCATTGGTACAGCAGCAGGCTTATTCTTACAGTCGTGACCAGGTTCATTCAACCCTTCATCCAAGCCGGAGCTACAATAGGCACATTGACTCACCATCAATCTTGAGTACTAAGCAGCGTCGTAACCAACCTCATGGACATGACCCGGCGCGCAATGGTGCCAATGCACAGGATTTGGTGGACTAGGGCAGAACGCGTCGAGAGGCCGAACTGGCGGCTCAACTGGCGGCTCATCAGCACGCGCCGGTTTACCCGACGGCTTCAGTTGCGGCAGGCGTAACTTCTAGGGCTTTTGGTGTGCCGTGTTTAACAGTGGCTCTACGAAACGAGTGTCTTCCCAAAGACTTGGAAGGCCCTCGTAAGGTGCCTAATTACACAGCATATCATCCCCCTGAGGCTTGGGTAGAGCGTTATGAGATGGCTATGGAGATGCTGGATGTTAGCGAGGCTACATACGATAAGTATTTCACCATGATGTTGGAAGGGACGGCTCGAACCTGGTTGAAGGGGTTGTCGGCTAACTCCATCGGATCATGGGCAGAGCTGAAGGCCCGGTTTATCTAGAATTTCAAAGATACGTGTAAGTAGCCTATGTCGATCGTGGATTTAGTTTCTTGTGTTCAAGCTGAGGGTGAGTCAACAACCAACTGGGTGCGCTGGGTCTCGACTATCATACATTCTTCAGATAATATCAACGTCAGCTCAGCAGTACTAATGTTGGAGAAAAAATTGCCGTTTCATTCCACTCAAGCAGAAGCTTGGCTGGCTCAAGCATCGTTGCAGCAATATGGGGGAGCTCATGGTGGCTCTCATCAAGTATGCCGAGTTTGATAGTACCAGGGATCCCGACTCTGATGATGAAATATTGGGAAAGGGAAAGAAGAGTGGCGGCATGAGGGGACAACAATACAACCCAACCAGTCAGGGCGGCAACGGTAAGCGCAAGGCTGATGATTTTGTGGCTAACACCGGTGCACGGAATTATAACCAGCGTCGCAAGGCGAGACCGGCTCAAGGGACGAAATTTGACCTTGAGGCAATGTTGAACCAGCCATGTCCAAAGCACGAAATGGATCAGAAGCCAGCTACCCATCTGTGGAAAGATTGCAGCATAATGAGACACTTTAGGGAGTCCATCCAGCACAACCATGGCCCGAACAACGGTTCAGGGTCCGTCTCTCACGGTCCGGGTCATGGCGGCGGCAGCTCAAGTTCCGGGTTTCAAGGCCAAGGCAATCAAGGCGGCTACAACCAGAAGAATAGTCAAGGAAATCATCAGCAACAACAGTCTGGTTATCAGAGCAACCCGAAACAGTTGAATAATGGACAGTATCACGTCTTCACTACCAACTTGTGTAAGCGGGATCAGCAGCTCCATAAGAGGGTAGTAAATGCTATTGAGCCGGCAGTGCTGCGTTATTTACGGTGGTCAGAGCAGCCTATTGTGTGGAGTCGTGAGGATCACCCGCCTCGAGTTGATAATCCGGGTCACCTGGCTTTGGTGGTGGCGCCTTAGGTTGGGGGCTATAAATTTACTAAGGTACTCATGGATGGAGGCAGCAACATTAATATACTTTATTATGAAACCTTCCGTCGCATGGGGCTGACTGACAAAAATCATAAACCGTCGAACACCGTATTCCATGGTGTGGGGCCGCGTAAGTCAGCGTATCCAGTGGGTAAGATATCTTTGGAAGTTGCCTTTGGAGATGAGCATGATTCCATATCGGAGACTCTAACCTTTGAAGTGGTCAATATTAAGAGCCATTATCATGCTCTGTTTGGGCGGCCGGCTTATGCCAAATTCATGGCAAGGCCTTGTTATGTTTACTTGCAGCTTAAGATGCCGGGTTACAAGGGCACCATCATAGTGCATGGGAGTCGCAAGGTGGCCCTAGAATGTGAACAAGGTGACACTGCTTATGCTGAATCAGTTTGTGCAACGGAGGAGTTGAAATTTTACAAGGATAATGTTGACCCGACAGACATGACGTCCTTAAAAAGCCAACCACGGAGCATGATCCTTCGTTAAAGTTTAAATCGACAGATGACACTAAATTGCTTGATTTCGTCCCTGGCGATTCATCCAAGCAGTTCAGCATCAACGCTAATTTAGAACCGAAATAGGAAAGCGCGCTCATCGAGTTCATCCTTGAGAACCGGGACATCTTTGCATGGAAGCCTTCAGAGATGCCGGGTGTACCGAGGGAACTCACTGAGCACACTCTTAATATTGATCCAAAGTTTAAGCCGGTCAAACAATTCCTTCTCGTTTTAACGAAGAGAGGCGGAAGACCATTGGTGAAGAAGTGGCTCGGCTCTTAGCGGCCGGGTTTATTGTTGAAGTTTTTCACCCTGAGTGGTTGTCTAACTCAGTGTTGGTACTTAAGAAGAATGGTACTTGGCGAATGTATGTGGACTACGCGGACTTAAACAAGGCTTGTCCAGCTGATTAGTTTGCTCTCCCTCGTACTGATCAGATCATTGATGCTACGACAGGTTGTGAGCATTTGAGTTTTTTGGAAGCTTATTATGGTTATCATCAGATCAAGATGGCAGTTAAGGACCAGGAGAAGACATCATTCATTACTCCATTTGGAGCCTTCTGCTATGTGTCTATGCGTTTTGGGCTCAAGAGTGCCCAAGCGACTTACCAGCGCTGCATGCAGAATTGCCTTCACAATCAAATCGGGCGTAATGTTCATGCTTATGTAGATGACATTTTGTTAAAATCAAGAAAGAAGGAGACCTTGATTGATGATTTAAAGGTGACATTTGACAATCTTCGAGTTTACAAAATGATGCTTAATCCGGCCAAGTGTGTCTTTGGGGTACCAGCAGGTAAGCTTTTGGGTTTTTGGGTCTCTAACAGGGGAATTGAAGCTAACCCAGAGAAGATCAAGGCTATCACTTGCTTGGCTAAACCAGCCTGTGTCAATGATGTTCAGCGCCTGGCGGGACGGATTGCAGCCTTAAGCTGGTTAGGTGAGAAAGCTATCCCTCTTTACCAGATGATGAAGAAAATAGATCACTTTGTTCGGAGTGATGCCGCTAATCAAGCGTTTGAGGATCTGAAGAGACAGTTGGTTGAGTTGATTCTTGCTGCTCCCATTGATAAAGAGCCCTTGCTGTTATATGTGGCTGCCAACAACCGAGCTGTTAGCATTGCTATTGTGGTGGAGATAAAGGAAACAGGCATGGAGAATCCGGTTCAACGGCCAGTTTACTACACCATTGAGGTGCTTATTGAGTCCAAGCATAGGTATCCGCACTGGCAGAAGTTAGTGTACGGGGTCTTCATGGCAAGCCGGAAGCTTAAGCAATATGTTTTGGGCCATCCCATTACTGTGGCTAGCTCTGCTCCTTTGGCAGACATCATCCAAATTATAGAAGCTACATGCCGGGTTGCCAAGTGGGCCATTGAGCTTGGACCCCATGGTTTGAAGTATGTGCCTTGTACGACCATCAAGTCCCAAGCACTCATGGATTTTATTAATGATTGGACAGAGTTGCAGACACCTGAGGAAAAGCCGGGTGACACCTATTGGACTATTTACTTTGATGGATCCAGGCAGTTGGAAGGCTCGGGGGCTGGAGTTGTCTTGACTTCCCTGTGAGCTGATAAGTTTTCTTATGTTCTCCGGTCAATGTTCCCCTGGACAAACAATGCAGATGAGTATGAAGCCTTGCTCCACAATCTTTGGATGGCTAAGGAGATGAATCTAAGCCGGGTGAGATGCTTTGGCGACTCAGATTTGGTAGCTCAACAAGTTTCTGGTACTTGGGATTCTAAGGATCCACTCATGGCGGCTTATCATCGAGAGGTTGTTGCTATTGCGGGTCACTTCATGGGTTACCAAGTTGAGCATATTGATCATAGGAAGAACGAGGCGACTGACACTTTAAGCCGGTACCACCTAACACCTTCCTGGATATTTTGCTTAACCCTTCTGTTAAGTTGCCTACAGAGGAGGATCTTGCTGTTCCCGACCCAGAAGCACAGTTGGTGGCGGCTCTTCATGCTATTCCTGATTGGACAGTGCTGTATTTGGCTTACATGACCCGGGGCGAGTTACCTGACGACGAGATTTTAGCCAGGCAGATAACCCGGTAATCTAAGTCAATGACGATTGTGAATGGGGAGTTGCACCATCGAGTGTCACAGGGGTGTTTCAACATTGTGTTTCTCCTGAAGAAGGCTATGAGATTCTGCGAGAGATTTATGAAGGATATTGTGGTCATCATGCCGGCTCTAAATCTCTTGTCGCCAAGTCTTTTCGTCATGGTTTTTATTGGTTGACGGCTCATGCTGACGCTGAGGATTTGGTCAGCAGATGTGACGGTTGTCAGAAATTTTCACGCCGAGCTCATGTTCCGGCTCAAGAGTTGAGGATGATTCCAATTACTTGGTCGTTCACGACTTGGGGGCTTGATATGGTTGGGCCTTTTAAGAGGTCCCCAGATAAAAAGACCCACCTTTTGGTGGAGGTTGACAAGTTCACTAAGTGGGTTGAAGCAGAGCCAGTTAGCAAGTGTGAAGCCGCAATGGCGATTAAATTCATCAAGAAGGTGATTTTCCGTTTTGGCTTTCCCCACAACATAATAACAGATAATGGCACTAATCTGTCTGAAGGTGCTATGACAGAATTTTGTCAACGAGAGCATATTCGACTTGATGTCTCCTCTGTGGCTCATCCCCAGTCCAATGGTCAAGCGGAATGGGCTAATCAAGAGATTCTGCAAGGCATCAAGCCCCGGCTCATGGTTCCTTTGCAAAGAACGCCGGGTTGTTGGGTGGAGGAGTTACCCTCAGTGTTATGGAGTATCAATACAACCCCCAACAGATCTACGGGTTACACACCTTTCTTCACGGTTTATGGAGCAGAGGCGGTTCTCCCTAGTGACATCCATCATGATTCACCCCGGATGGCGGCTTACATTGAATCTGACAATGAAAAGGCAGGTGAAGACGCCCTTGACGTGTTAGATGAGGAGCGTGACCTCGCGGCGGCTCGTTCAGCGATTTACCAGCAAGATCTACGTTGTTACCGCAGCCGTCGGGTCAAAACCAGAACCTTTCAAGAAGGCGACTTGGTGCTCCGGCTCATCCAGGATCAAATGGATATGCATAAGCTATCACCACCTTGGGAAGGACCTTTTGTGGTCAACAAGAATCTGCATAATAGGTCATATTACCTTATTGACGTTCGAGACTACAAGGACTCATGCACATCGGAGGAGGAGACCCGTCGGCCGTGGAACATTGCTCATCTTCGGCCCTACTATACTTGAGCCATCGCCTCTCATGATGTACATAGTCTGATGATGTATATATTATAAACAATATAATAAAGACGGCATCCCTTATAATTCAGGGCCTCTGTCATTTCGCTTCATCGAAGTTGAGTCTTTATCATCATCTTAAAATTTCTCTTAATAGGCTTGATGCCCAAACTACAGGGACCAAAGAGGGTTGGATGCATGGCACAACTCAAACATAGGTCCCTAACGAGCACAACTTGTCAGTATGTAACTTGGGGGCTTCCTGTTCAAACATAGGCGTATTCAACCAAAGAGAACATAGCGTTACTACCCTCTTGACCAGGTTTGTTCAAACATAGGCATACTCGACCAAAGAGAAAATAACCTTTCCGGGTCATCCTACCTGTAGCCAGCTGCTTCAAGTCCATCAGGTAATCCTGATTGACCCGCCGAACTCTTAACGATCAGTCTTTACAGCGTATTCGACCAAGATCTGAGCTCATTAAGGTTAAAACGCCGGTTTCTCATGTAAGAGCATGGCTTACAGATAATCAGGATAGATCCAGGCTTCATAAGCCGCCTTCCTTGAAACTTGGATAAATCGGCCCGTGATGCATGTTGCTACTTTGACCCCGCGTACTCCTGATAAGTCTATCTTTAAATAAGACCTGAACTTATCTGGGTTCAAATGTCGATTGGGTACTGAGACTGCCAGCTCACGGAAAGCACGTACCTTCCAGTGGCCTAGGCTAGTTTCATCGAAGAAGACACTTTGGTTTGGCGACCTACAAAAAGCCTCGAATTTTTTGACTTCTTATTCTTTCATCTCCTTTTTGCCATTTGGTTTTACAACTCAGGGCCACACTGCCCTATTTATGGATCATATTTGAAGCATCTTCTGGGTCTCTACAACCCGCCAGGATGGTAGACTCTAAGTTGCCAGAATATCATAAATTTGGAGTTATAGTTCTACAAACTATGACTGCTTCAAAATCGGCAGTCTCAACCTATATTACAGGTATGATATTTCATTATGCCAGCATTATGGTCAGACCGGCTCTGGTTATGGACTATTTTCCCCCAGTAGCTTCAATTGGGCATCATGACCCGCCCGGCGGTAAACCACCAGGGCACTTGTGATTTATTTTGAGTGCACAGTAATAAGCAGTCTGACGCTCTCTTAAGCATAAACTGAAGATTTCTTACATTGGCGGATCAAAAGTATTGTGCAAAACAGAAGCATGCACGATGGGACGACAGTTTAAAGTTTCACTATCCTATTACATGACTACATGAGCCAAATAAGATCAAGTGTTTTTCCTACAGATCACATATATAAACCGCCCGGCGATTCATTCTTCTTGACCTTGCTGACTTTAAGGCTCTGGATCATCCTTTTCCGGTTCTTCGTCCTCCTCCGCCATCTTGAAGTTTGGTGTTGACCAATCAATGCTACATAAGGCGTAGAATTCAGCTTCGTCATCAATAAGATTCGACGGGTCAATTTCAAGGGCGAAAGTGTGCTTACGAATCGGAGGAATCAGATCCATCACTCTATACGCTGGCGTAGGCATCTTCTAGTTTTCTGCATCGTAAGCTGGTTGATTCTTGGAGAGATTGGTTTCTTCAACAATTACTGTTGCATGAGGACGAATTTCTATAACGCAAGCGGTGAAGTCTTGCTGGTCAAAAGGAGTGCCATCTTCCTTCAGGCTTGGATACCCAGTAGCCACCTCTACCGGGTCTAGCTCCGGTACCCATGCCTTGGCACGGCTCAAGGCTATTATAGCACCGACTCTCGCACAAGACCGTTTTATCTCCTGAATCCTTGTAGGCAGGATTGACAATTTTTCAACACATCACTTTATAGATTGGGTCCTTGGTTTGTTGGCGAAATAGTAGCTAAGGTGCGTTGAGCTCCTGTATAAAGTTGCTTAACAAGAGTGTAAACAGCTTTGAGCTTCAAAAGCATATCTTGGTTAAGATTGCTGCTCCTAGGACCTGAATAAATTGCAGATTGGTTACCGACAGTTTATACTATCAAAAAAAAGATTCACTTGGGATGGACAACGAGGCGACTCAACAAAGATAGAAGAAACCATCTGGATACACGGTGTTTTAAGCCGATGAGCTCAGTGGTCACCTCTTGAAGAGTCGCCTCTGCTTTCTCAACTCACTGCGTCAAAGCAGTCTTTTCTTCAACCCAAGTTTTTCTCTCTGCATCAAAGCTGGTTTTCAGTTTTTCCATCTCAGATATTCTAAATTGGAATTTTGACTCAGCCTTCCAGGTCTCAGATTCCTGATTTGCCAGCCGGGTCTTTGCATCAGTCAATTGTGCTTCAAGTTCAGCAGTAGCAGCCTGTATAAAACACAGAGTTGTCAGCATGTTCATATCAGGCTTACACAATAAGTCCCAAGTCTTTTGCAACCAAGAACACTTGGCACTTGGCGACTAATGTCTGCCGAAAGCCGAAAATTTATTCATACAAAACGGCTCATGTGAATATGTCCCAAGCACTTTGCAAGAAAGAATACTTGGCACTTGGGGGCTAATGCATATCGCTGGTGTCTTCCTATTTTTATGATGACCCGGTTGTGCTATAAACAATCACAACCGGCTCATGGGGGCTATACAGATAAGCTTTCATTTTTAAACAATGATAAATAGGACCGGTTCATTCATGCTGATTAAACCGGCCCTTGGGGACTACAGATGCAATGCTAAATTGTTTAAACATCCAATTTAATTCTAACCATGATAACCGGCCTTGGAAGGATTCAATTACAGATGCTTATGGATTATTCTAAGCCTACAACATATTCAATCTTATCATAGCTAGTAGACTTGGGGGCTGGCAGGATGTATATAACTTATTTAAAGGCGGAAGTCATACCTCATACTTTCGATGCATCTGCTTCACCATGTCGATCTCAAGATTGCGGCTGGAGTGTACTTGGTTGAGTTAGCCAGACAGAATTTCACTGCTGCTCAGTTGTGCATAGTGGGAGACGTCAAACCTCACTTTCTGCCTCTCAATAACCTCCTGCTTGGCGGAGTGCTTGGCTAAGACAGTGGGATTTCCCAGTTCTGTGAAGCCGGTGCCAGTGATTAGAATGTCATCAGCATGAGTGTCTGACGCCTTAAGTGAGCTTGGTGGTTTAATGTTCAAAGAATCAGTATTGGTCCGATCAATGGAGAGGTCAGGAATTTTAGGTGGAGCGTCAGAGGCATGCTGTTTTGGCTGTTTTTTAGAGACTTCGGGTGCAGAGAGTTGCTGCTCCGTTTCAACAACTTCAAGCGCCTTAGTTGGTTTGGTCACCTTTGCCTTCTTACTAGGCTTTGCTTGTCCACTGCATGGGTTGCGACAAGTTGATATAATTACAAGAGAATAAAAAGGTATAAAACAAACAATAAGTATTATTACCCAGGGGCAGTCTTGAAAGCCGGCAACTGGGTCTGCGATGAGTCGCCAGAGGAAGAACGGGAAACCTCCTGCTAATTTGAAATAGAAGAATTGAGTGACCTGTGAATGAGACCCACCAGCGGATAAAGAGAATTTAAGCTTGAAAGGACCTCGTTTTGGCATTTCCATGGAACTGGAGTGTTCGGTAAGCCGGAGGACAACTCTTCACCTCCGCTGTTCCAAGTCTGGCGCCGACTCTCATGCAGCTGTTGCTTCAAAAGAAAGTGAGGATCCAAATGAGCTAAGGGGTGTGAAAAGCTTACTTTCCAGATTACTCGTCAAATTTTCTGTCTTGGGAAAGGTGCTGAGCTAGAGGAAATATTGGCTACCTCTTCTTCAACTGCTTGGCTGGCCCCCGTGTCATCCTGAGAGTAGTCAATGTCAATAAGATAATTGAAAAAGGTGCCAAGGGAGTCAAGGGCTACCTCTGACTCAGAGCTATCATCTAGTGATGAGGACATCAATACCATTGTTACACCCACAGCCCCTACTGCTACATATACGGGACCAATTACTAGAGCTCGCGCATGCCAATTAAATTATCAGGTACTTCCGTTTCTTGGTAATGATTCTAATGTTCATGAGAATATGATGCTGCCTAAATTGGATACATTTGTTTTGCTTACAAATGAAGGGCCTAGCTTGGAGAAGGATGAACATTGGAGCAAAAACAAGCATGGAGATGATGCCATGCGCAAGGGGAACAAGAACGGAGTTACAAGTGATGATTTCAGGACTTTGAAGCCACCATAATGGGTGCATGAAGCCTTGGACGAAATATACAAGATGCCACTTCATAAATTTCGTCCCGAGGCTATTATAGGTGCTGAGTCACCTTTTTATTGGGTCGGGCCCATGTAATTTCGAAATACATAAGTATAGGCTATTTTTAGAGTCCGTATGTGTGGGGAAACAAGAGATAGGGTTGATTTCGGACCCCTCCACCAAGGGCCACGAAATTCCCCTCTCTTCCTCCATATATACAGCCCTTAGGGCACCGTTTAGACTTTGGGTTTTGTTTAGATTAAAGTTCGCCATGCAACTTCGCGTACTTCGTTTGTGTTCAACGACCAGACAAAGGCGTCACAGAACCCCACCTTGATCAATAAAGCTTTCATCTTATATTCGCAATATCCAGATTGCAATCTCAGTTTCTTGCTTGTTCTTCATTTGCTTGCAGGAAACAGACCCTCGTGGTCAGGTTGATCGTGCTCCGGCGTGGTCAATAACCTCTCGGAGTTGGTTTAGCGATTGCTAAGGCGCGATGTCCTCGCACGTTCGTAGTCGGATCGTCAAAGTCGACTGCCACCAAAGCGATATCCATCATCTCATCGAAAGACGGGACACCTTTGCCTCTATCAAGTGGTATCAGATTTCCAGGTTGCTCGGTGAGATTTTACAGTTTTTCGTAGTTTAGATCGAGTCTGTTCTTCATACCTATAGTCCACGAAGAAGCCAAAAAAAATTAGGGTTAGTTCATCCCATCCGAACCAATCTGAGCCTTGCATAATCTTTTCTGTATTTGCTTTGTTGAATTTGCGGTTGCATCGTCGTGTCCAGTTGCTGGTCTTAGCGTCTAGTCTTTTAGAGTTTCGAGTTCTGTTCACAGGTTGTCACGTCGCCGCTGCCATATATCACCACCGCATCATCATCGTCGTTGTTGCCATATATCACCACCACATATTCACCGCCAATCCGAATCCATATACGCCACCACATATCCGCCGCCATCACGCCAATCCGAGTTCACCTGCAACATATATCCGCCACCTGTCCGTGTTCCACCAGATTCATCTCCGCCACCAGTCCGAGTTCCACCAGATTCATCTCCGCCACCAGTCCTAGTCCGAGTCCAGTAATTGTTGCATTGTTCTCGATTTCCAGATCACGCGATACTCCGAGTCGTGACAGAGAAGGACTCCCCAACTTCCGAGCCATCCGCAGAAGAAAAATAGTTCCAATTTCAAAAAAAAACTAAGTCTGGAAAATTCTGGCTAGGCAGTTTTTAGACCATTTGTAGACTTTTTCGAAAAAAATTGTTGCGGAGCAAAAAAAAAAAAGAAAAAAAAGTGCAAAAAAAAGAGAAAAAAATTCAGAGTGTGCTCCTCCCTTGTTTACGTGCCGCGCCGTGATTTTGTTGGTGTTCTAGGCTCGCGTCTCTAGCACAGTCTAGCCTAGGACCAGCACAGTACCGTCGTTGAGCGTTTATTCAACTTTGCATCTCTGAATTGATTATTGCTGACCCTTTTTGCTACCATATTATAAGCCTTCCCAGCTCCACATACATCTACGTCGTGCGTTTGACTCTCCCTGGTAATCGCTCTATCCAAGCTTTGAGAGTTTTGACTACAACGGTTGCCGATCACCGCCTGTTGCTGGGTAAGAACTGGTAAGGAATTTGAGTTTTGCTTGACGGATTTGTGACACCCACCACCACCACTTGTTCGTAGTCTGTAGGATCATATTCTTGTGTGTTTCTATTGCTGCTAACCATGCCAGGATCACAAGCCGACGAGATTGACTGGGAGAATTTATCGAACAAGGAGCTTCATGATAAGTTTCAGCAAATGATGACTGAACAGGTGCAAGATGTGCTGAACAATTTTGAAGAGGCCATGGAGAAGATCACTGGCCTTGAGAAGACGTTCGAAACAAAGCTCGATAACAAGTTTAATGAATTGCTCGCGCGTCTTCCACCACCACCACCCGCTGCACCTAACGCACCTCTCCAACAACAACAACAACGACTACCTCCACGTCGCGAAACAGACCTCCGCCGAGCAAGCCGTGTTCCTCTTGCGTTTGGCCAAACTGTTGGTGCTGCTGTTGATACTTCTGTGGCTCCTGCTGCTGATGCGGAGGAGGATGATTATGTGGGAGATTATGAGGATGAGGTTGATCAAAATCAGCACTACGTGCAGCCACCTGTACCACCACCAGCAGGTCGACCTCAGGTATATATTCGTAATGGTAGGCCTGCACCACCACCTCAGGTACGAGATGATGTCCATATTCCTAAACTGAAATTGAATATTCCACCATTTGAGGGTAGATATGTTCCTGATATATATCTTACTTGGGAGTTAGAAACTGAACAACGATTTACATGTTTACAATATCCTGAGGAGAGACGAGTTGCTGCTGCTGTTTGTGCTTTCACTAGTTTTGCATGTGTATGGTGGTCTGAACATTGTAGATTATATCCTATTCCAACTACTTGGGCTGCTTTGAAAACTGCTATGCGTACTCGTTGGGTTCCACCATATTATCAACGTGAATTGCTTCAAAAATTACAGCGTTTAAGACAAGGGAAAAATTCTGTAGAAGAATATTATCAGGAATTACAAACTGGCATGATTAGATGTGGTATTGTTGAGGAGAATGAAGCTATGCTTGCACGTTTTCTGGGTGGATTAAATAGAGAGATTCAGACCATTCTAGACTATAAGGAGTATACTAATATCACTCGTTTATTCCATCTTGCTTGTAAAGCTGAACGTGAAGTGCAGGATCGACAAGCATTGGGGCGAACTAACTTTTCTGCAGGCCGACCTTCATCATGGACACCACGTGCATCTTCTACTTCAACTGCACCAGCACCTCCATCCGGTGCCACCTCCAGCCGTGATACAAGAAAACAGGCACAACCACCATTATCTGCCAAGAGCGCACCTGCGGGGCCTGCACAGCGTTCTTCTTCTTCCATGGCATCAACAGGGCACACAAGTGATATTATTTGTCGTCGTTGTAAGGGAGGAGGTCATTATGCGAGAGAATGCAAATCTCCGCGTGTGATGATTGCTACCGCGGATGGTGGATATGAGTCCGCTAGTGACTATGATGAGGAGACTTTGGCTCTTATTACACGTGAAGAACATGGTGGAGATGATTCTGATCATGAGACGCAATACATGGCTCCTGAAGACGCTGACAGGTATGAATGTTTAGTTGCTCAACGTGTTTTGAGTGTGCAGGTCACACAAGCTGAGCAAAATCAGAGGCACAATTTGTTCCATACCAAGGGAGTTGTGAAAGAACGTTCTGTGCGCGTCATCATAGATGGAGGGAGCTGCAACAACTTGGCTAGCATGGAGATGGTGGAGAAGCTTTCTCTCACCACAAGACCACATCCACATCCTTACTACATCCAATGGTTCAACAACAGCGGCAAGGTTAAGGTAACACGTACTGTTCGTGTGCATTTTAGTATCTCTACATATGCTGATTATGTTGATTGTGATGTGGTACCTATGCAAGCATGTTCCTTATTACTTGGTAGACCATGGCAATTTGATAAAAATTCTGTACACCATGGTAGAAACAATCACTATACTCTTGTTCATAAGGATAAAAATATTACTTTGCTTCCTATGACTCCTGATTCCATTTTGAAAGATGATATTAATAGAGCTAATAAAGCAAAACAGGAGACGAATAAGAGTGAAAATCAGATTGTGGCAAAAGAATTTGAGCAGCAAATGAAGCCTAATAATAAACCATCTAGTGTTGCTTCTGAAATTAAATTGAAAAGTGCATGTTTATTTGCCACCAAATCTGATATTGATGAGCTAGATTTCAGCAAATCTGTTTGCTATGCTTTTGTGTGCAAAGAGGCATTATTTTCATTCGAGGACGTGCCTTCCTCTTTGCCTCCTGCTGTCACTAACATTTTGCAGGAGTTCGCTGACGTCTTTCCACAAGACGTGCCACCGGGATTACCGCCTATTCGAGGGATTGAGCATCAGATTGACTTAATTCCCGGTGCTTCACTGCCAAACCGTGCACCATACCGTACCAATCCAGAGGAGACGAAGGAGATTATGCGTCAAGTACAAGAGCTTCTCGACAAAGGTTATATACGCGAATCCCTTAGTCCTTGTGCTGTTCCTATTATTCTAGTGCCGAAAAAGGATGGTACATCACGTATGTGTGTTGATTGTAGAGGCATTAATAATATTACTATTCGTTATCGTCATCCTATTCCTAGGCTAGATGATATGCTTGATGAATTGAGTGGCTCTACAATATTCTCCAAAGTTGATTTGCGTAGTGGATACCATCAAATTCGTATGAAATTGGGAGATGAATGGAAAACAGCATTCAAAACTAAGTTTGGATTATATGAGTGGTTAGTCATGCCTTTTGGGTTAACTAATGCACCTAGTACTTTCATGAGATTAATGAACGAAGTTTTACGTGCTTTCATTGGACGATTTGTGGTAGTTTACTTTGATGACATATTGATTTATAGCAGATCTTTGGAAGAACATTTGGAACATTTACGTGCTGTTTTTATTGCTCTACGTGATGCACGTTTGTTTGGTAACCTTGGGAAGTGCACCTTTTGCACCGACCGAGTATCTTTTCTTGGCTATGTTGTTACTCCACAGGGAATTGAAGTTGATAAAGCCAAGATTGAAGCTATTGAGAGTTGGCCGCAACCCAAAACGGTCACACAAGTGAGGAGTTTTCTTGGCCTCGCTGGATTCTATAGGCGTTTTGTGAGAGATTTTAGCACCATTGCTGCACCTCTCAATGAGCTTACAAAGAAAGATGTGCCTTTTCTTTGGGGTACCGCACAGGAAGAAGCCTTCTCGGTATTGAAAGATAAGTTGACACATGCTCCTTTACTCCAACTTCCTGATTTTAATAAGACTTTTGAGCTTGAATGTGATGCTAGTGGAATTGGATTAGGCGGTGTGTTATTACAAGATGGCAAACCTGTTGCATACTTTTCTGAAAAATTGAGTGGGCCTAGTCTGAATTATTCTACTTATGATAAAGAATTATATGCTCTTGTTCGGACTTTAGAAACATGGCAACATTATTTATGGCCCAAAGAATTTGTTATACATTCTGATCATGAATCTTTGAAACATATTAAAAGTCAAGCTAAACTGAATCGTAGACATGCTAAATGGGTTGAATTCATTGAGACTTTTCCTTATGTCATTAAACACAAGAAGGGAAAAGAAAATGTTATTGCTGATGCATTGTCTCGCCGCTATACTATGCTTTCACAACTTGACTTCAAAATATTTGGTTTGGAGACCATCAAAGATCAATATGTGCATGATGCTGATTTTAAAGATGTAATGCAGAATTGTAAAGAAGGAAGAATGTGGAACAAGTTCGTCGTTAACGATGGATTTGTGTTTCGTGCTAACAAGCTATGCATTCCAGCTAGCTCCGTTCGTCTTTTGTTGTTGCAGGAGGCGCATGGAGGAGGATTAATGGGACACTTTGGCGTGAAGAAGACGGAGGACGTACTTGCTACACATTTCTTTTGGCCAAAGATGAGACGGGATGTTGAGCGTTTTATTGCTCGCTGCACTACATGTCAAAAAGCTAAGTCACGACTCAATCCTCATGGTTTATATATGCCGTTACCTGTACCTAGTGTTCCTTGGGAGGATATATCTATGGACTTTGTTTTAGGTTTACCTCGAACAAAGAAGGGGAGGGATAGCATATTTGTTGTCGTGGATAGATTCTCGAAAATGGCACACTTTATACCATGTCATAAAAGCGATGATGCTGTTAATGTTGCTGATTTGTTCTTTCGTGAAATTATTCGCTTGCATGGTGTGCCAAATACTATTGTTTCAGATCGTGATACTAAATTTCTTAGCCACTTTTGGAGATGTTTATGGGCTAAGTTGGGGACTAAACTGCTTTTTAGTACTACTTGTCACCCCCAAACTGATGGACAAACTGAAGTAGTCAATAGAACGTTGTCTACTATGCTTAGGGCTGTTTTGAAGAATAATAAGAAAATGTGGGAGGAATCCTTGCCTCATATTGAATTTGCTTATAATCGTTCATTGCATTCTACTACTAAGATGTGCCCTTTTGAAGTTGTGTATGGTTTCCTACCTCGTGCACCTATTGATTTGTTGCCTCTTCCATCTTCGGAGAAGGTTAATTTTGATGCTAAACAACGTGCTGAATTGATTTTAAAAATGCATGAGTTAACTAAGGAAAACATTGAGCGTATGAATGCTAAATATAAACTTGCTGGAGATAAGGGTAGAAAACATGTTGTGTTTGCACCTGGAGATCTTGTTTGGTTACATTTGCGTAAGGATAGATTTCCGGATTTGCGCAAATCAAAGTTAATGCCACGTGCTGATGGTCCCTTTAAGGTGTTAGAGAAAATAAATGATAATGCATATAAACTTGAGCTGCCTGCAGATTTTGGGGTTAGTCCCACTTTTAACATTGCAGATTTGAAGCCTTATTTGGGTGAGGAAGATGAGCTTCCGTCGAGGACGACTTCATTTCAAGAAGGGGAGGATGATGAGGACATCAATACCATTGTTACACCCACAGCCCCTACTGCTACATATACGGGACCAATTACTAGAGCTCGCGCACGCCAATTAAATTATCAGGTACTTTCGTTTCTTGGTAATGATTCTAATGTTCATGAGAATATGATGCTGCCTAAATTGGATACATTTGTTTTGCTTACAAATGAAGGGCCTAGCTTGGAGAAGGATGAACATTGGAGCAAGAACAAGCATGGAGATGATGCCATGCGCAAGGGGAACAAGAACGGAGTTACAAGTGATGATTTCAGGACTTTGAAGCCACCATAATGGGTGCATGAAGCCTTGGACGAAATATACAAGATGCCACTTCATAAATTTCGTCCCGAGGCTATTATAGGTGCTGCGTCACCTTTTTATTGGGCCAGGCCCATGTAATTTAGAAATACATAAGTATAGGCTATTTTTAGAGTCCGTATGTGTGGGGAAACAAGAGATAGGGTTGATTTCGGACCCCTCCACCAAGGGCCACGAAATTCCCCTCTCTTCCTCCATATATACAACCCTTAGGGCACCGTTTAGACTTTGGGTTTTGTTTAGATTAAAGTTCGCCATAGCTACAACTTCGCGTACTTCGTTTGTGTTCAACGACCAGACAAAGGCGTCACAGAACCCCACCTTGATCAATAAAGCTTTCATCTTATATTCGCAATATCCAGATTGCAATCTCAGTTTCTTGCTTGTTCTTCGTTTGCTTGCAGGAAACAGACCCTCGTGGTCAGGTTGATCGTGCTCCGGCGTGGTCAATAACCTCACGGAGTTGGTTTAGCGATTGCTAAGGCGCGACGTCCTCGCACGTTCGTAGTCGGATCGTCAAAGTCGACTGCCACCAAAGCGATATCCATCATCTCATCGAAAGATGGGACACCTTTGCCTCTATCATCTAGCTCAAACATCCCAGATGTGCTTGGTTTCTTCTTATGCTTCTTGGTGGGCTTCTTGGCGGCTCTCTTAGCAGCTATGGCCTTTTTGGCGGCTTCATGGTCATACTTTGCCTTCCAAAAATCAGATTTAGCAGCCCTCAAGACAGTAAAAATTGAGTTAGTGCAATATCTGACTGATGAGATGAAAGAAAAGTAAGTAAAGAGGCTCACGTTTGGCGGCGGGTTAAGTGTGCAGAAAGGGTTCAGACCACTTTGCTGCAGTCTTCTGTATATTCATTCAGAAGAGTTTGTGTCATTTCAGTAATTGCATCATCCGTTTAACGCAACGGGCTGTGGCGTAATGGATCCTTTATACCGCCTCTATAAGTACACATTAAGTCGGGTCGGCGGCTCAAGGGTATGATTTGCCATGAGACCTAGCACCGGACCAAATCAATGCTAGTTAGTCCTTTTCCCAGCAGAGCCTTGACCTTCGCAATTGTGGGGGCAAGATTTTTACGTTCATTGCCTGAGAGCTTTTCCAGAAGGTTATGTTTCAGGTTAAGACATTCAGTACGATAACCCGGCAATGGATTCTCGTCAGCCGGGAAAGTATCCTTGCAGTAAAACCATGTCTGGTTCCAATACTTGGGGTGACTCGGCAGGCGAGCATAAGGGAAGATGGAGTCTCTTCTACGTTGGATTGAGATTCCGCTGTCGGTGTCAAAACCGGCGAATCTTGGGTAGGGGGTCCCGAACTATGCGTCTGAGGTTGATGGTAATAGGAGACAAGGGACACGAAGTTTTACCCAGGTTCGGGCCCTCTTGATGGAGGTAATACCCTACGTCCTGCTTGATTAATATTGATGAGTATAGGGGTTACAAGAGTTGATCTACCACCAGATTGTAATGCCTAAAACCCTAGAAGTCTAGCATGTATGATTATGATTGTCATTCCCTCTATGGACTAAACCCTCCGGTTTATATAGACACCGGAGGGGACTAGAGTTGTACAAAGTCGATTACAGAGAAAGGAATCTTCATATCCGAACACCAAGCTTGCCATCCACGCCAAGGAGAGTCCCATCCGGACACGAGTGAGAGAATATTGAGTCTTGTATCTTCATGGCCCAACAGTCTGGCCCATGTCCAATAGGCCGGACGCCCGAGGACCCCTTAGTGTAGGACACCCTCAGTAGCCCCTGAACCAGGCTTCAATGATGACGTGTCTGGCGTGTAGATTGTCTTCAGCATTGCAAGGCGGGTTCCTCCTCCGAATACTCCAAAACAGCCTTTGAACACAAAGAACGTGTCCGGCTCTACAAAACAAGCACCACATATATCCATAGAGAGTATAATATTTCATGAATCTAATCCACTGACAACTTTTTATGTCGTGACATTATGTCACAGCCCGGTCATTATTTCGAACCATTTTTCAGCCTCCCGCTTCACGTTTTAAGATGCAATTTTGTTTGCACGTCTTGTCAATGCAGAGATCGTGTCCCCTTATTACGGGATTCTCATCAATATGGGCATGGATAACCCAACCGTTCCATTGGCATAATCCCTTGGGAATAGGCAGGCTTTAAGGCCTATGAGGAGGCGTTTGATATTCATTGCCTTTATAAAGGGGCACATGCCCGTCTTTCTCCTCTGCGCCTAACTCTTCCTCAATCTTTCCAAACTTGAGTTCTAGCACCCAGGTTTCAACTTAACTGTTCCGAGCCTCCCAGTCATGTCCGGACCCAGCCCTCAAGGCCGGTGGGTGGCCTCCTCTGTCACAGAGGAGGATATCGTGAAGCTCCCGGCGGCAAGATACCTGACCGCGGAAATCCCCCATAGGCTCCCTGCTAAAGGACATGTCATTCCTACTCCCAGATCCAGTGACAGGGTCGTATTCATCGCCCTCTTCCTCCGGGGGCCGGGGTTTGTTCTCCACCCCTTCGTTCACGGCCCCATGTTTTATTGTGGTCTAGATTTTCACGATCTAGCTCCGGACTCCTTCCTTCACATCTCGGCGTTTATTGTCATGTGCGAGGCCTTTCTCCGCATTACCCCTCACTTCGGTTTATGGCTCAATACCTTTAACTTGAAGCTGAAGGTAATCGAGGGGGAGCAAATAGAGTGTGGAGGTGCCACGGTGAACAAGCTCCCCAATGATTTTTGGCCCAAAGGCTCTTTCACTGAAGTTTCCTACCTATGGCAGTGGGAGTGGTTTTACATCACCGAACCTCGTGGTACCAAGTGGGCAGCTATAACTACATTTCGACTTGGCCCTCCATTACAGCTCACATCATGGATTAATAAGGGGCTGGACTGGGGATCCATTGACGAAGTGTAGATGCTACAAAGCCGCATCTGGAGCCTCCTTGAAAAGGACACCGGCCTCATCAATGTAATCCAGGTAATGCTAGTCCGCCGGGTCCTGTCGTGCCAGCGACGGCCTCTTCGCATGTGGGAGTTCAATCCGGAAGGACCACAGACCCTTCAGCACTTCTTCGGCATGACGCACAAAGGAATGTGGAAGTTATTCTTCTCGACACGAAGGCAGTGGCCGGATACCACTGAAGACATTGACCTCGACTGCAATCATCCGGATACCTCGGTAAGCACTCGACTCCCGAACACAACTTAGTTAAACATCCCGTAATACTGAGAAAACCATCTTCGCACATGGCTGGGTAAAGAAGGGAGAACGAATTAGGTGTTTGGCCCCTCTTCCGAAAGACTCAGCCGATCCTGTGTTAACAAGGATGCTGGCTCCAGTGCCATATCAAGTGCCGACGAAGGAGGACAAGGAGGAGAACAAGAAGGCCAAATGTGAACTCCATTCTAAAGGTACCCTAGATGCTATGTCCTGGGAGATTGGGGCTCCCTCTTCCGAAGTCAAAAGAGAAGGGGAAGCCGACATCGCTTCCCCATATGGGAAGAAGAGGACCGCCTCTGAACATTTAGAGGAAGGTGCTCCTAAACGAGGGATGATGTCCTTGCCAGGCGGTTCGGGTTCGGAAGACGACGTTGACGCGCAGTTCCTCCGTAAGGACAAGCATTTAGCCGAATCGTAAGTGAACAAAGGTGTCCTAAACATATTCCGTTCCTTTCCGCTTACAAGGGCAACATCTGAAAATATATGTTTGCAGTCCGGCACGTGATACGTCTCCAACATATCTTTAATTTTTTATTGTTCCATGCTATTATATTATCAATCTTGGATGTTTTATATGCTATTTTATATGATTTTTGGGACTAACCTATTAACCTAGAGCCCAGTGCCAGTTTTTTTCCTTGTTTTTGAGTTTTGCAGAAAAGGAAAACCAAACAGAGTCCAATTGAGCTGAAATTTGACGGAGATCATATTTGGACCAGAAGAAGCCCACGGAGTACCAGAGGTGGGCCAGAAGAGTCCCAAGGCCACCACGAGGGTCACGGCGCGCCCTACCCCCTAGGTGCGCCCCCTACCTCGTGGCCGCCTCGGGGACCCCCCTCACTTGTTCCTGACTCCAATACCTCTTATATAACCCCAAACTTCCAGAAAGAAACCTAGATCAGGAGTTCCGCCGCCACAAGCCTCCGTAGCCACCGAAAACCAATCTAGACCCGTTCCGGCACCCTGCCGGAGGGGGAAACCCCTCTCCGGTGGCCATCTTCATCATCCCGGCGTTCTCCATGACGAGGATGGAATAGTTCACCCTCAGGGCTGAGGGTATGTACCAGTAGCTATGTGATCTCTCT
The DNA here is from genome assembly GCF_018294505.1 of Triticum aestivum. Lineage (NCBI taxonomy): Eukaryota > Viridiplantae > Streptophyta > Magnoliopsida > Poales > Poaceae > Triticum > Triticum aestivum. The sequence continues at coordinate 257,575,293 of NC_057806.1, read as the reverse complement.
CTCTCTCGTGTTCTTGATTCGGAATGATCTTGATGTATCGCGAGCTTTGCTATTATAGTTGGATCTTATGATGTTTCTCCCCCTCTACTCTCTTGTGATGAATTGAGTTTTCCCTTTGAAGTTATCTTATCAGATTGAGTCTTTAAGGATTTGAGAACACTTGATGTATGTCTTGCATGTGCTTATCTGTGGTGACAATGGGATATCACATGATCCACTTGATGTATGTTTTGGTGATCAACTTGCGAGTTCCATGACCTCATGAACTTATGCATAGGGGTTGGCACACATTTTCATCTTGACTCTCCGGTAGAAACTTTGGGGCACTCTTTGAAGTTCTTTGTGTTGGTTGAATAGATGAACCTGAGATTATGTGATGCATATCGTATAATCATACCCATGGATACTTGAGGTGACATTGGAGTATCTAGGTGACATTAGGGTTTTGGTTGATTTGTGTCTTAAGGTGTTATTCTAGTATGAACTCTTGAATAGATCGATCAGAAAGAACAACTTTGAGGTGGTTTCGTATCCTACAATAATCTCTTCGTTTGTTCTCCGCTATTAGTGACTTTGGAGTGACTCTTTGTTACATGTTGAGGGATAGTTATATGATCCAATTATGTTATTATTGTTGAGAGAACTTGCACTAGTGAAAGTATGAACCCTAGGCCTTGTTTCAAAGCATTGCAATACCGTTTACGCTCATTTTTATCATTAATTACCTTGCTGTTTTTATATTTTCAGATTACAAAAACCTATATCTACCATCCATATTGCACTTGTATCACCATCTCTTCACCGAACTAGTGCACATATACAATTTACCATTGTACTGGGTGTGTTGGGAGACAAGAGACTCTTTGTTATTTGGTTTGCGGGGTTGCTTGAGAGAGACCATCTTCATCCTACGCCTCCCACGGATTGATAAACCTTAGGTCATCCACTTGAGGGAAATTTGCTACTGTCCTACAAACCTCTGCACTTGGAGGCCCAACAACGTCTACAAGAAGAAGGTTGTGTAGTAGACATCAAGCTCTTTTTTGGCGCCGTTGCCGGGGAGGTTAGCACTGGAAAGGTATATCTTTAGACCTTGCAATCGAATCTTTTTGTTTCTTGTTTTATCACTAGTTTAGTATATAAAAGAAAACCAAAAAATATGGAATTGAGGGTACCTCATATGCTTCATCTTTTTAATATCTTTCATGAAAATAAGGATTCCGATAATTGTGCCAAAGTGTTAGAAGAAGAATGCATTAAAATGTTTGGCACTAAATCTATGAATGATGAGCATGATGGCAATGTTGTTAATACGAACTCTTTGAATATCCTTAGTACTAATGATGGCCCAGTGGGCCGAGCTCGACAAGATATCTGGTTCTGCGATGAAGGACGTCGTGGTCCGGCTATGGCCGACTGAGCTAGTTCCGAATAGTTATTTTGGTTTGGTGCAGCGACTTGTGGATATGGTGCCACGTATCGACGCCATGAAGCGATCAGCGTGCATTGAAGGTGCATGGATGGCCTTTACCCGTGTCAAGACGTATTGGGCGAAGATGAAGACCACCGATATTGCAGCAAAGAGTCCACCCGGGGGCAAGGACAAAGGAGCAATATTTTGAAGATGTCCTAGAGGGTGCCCGCTTGATAGAGGGTCAGTGCTCGAAGGATATGATCTTCGAGTGAATGTACCAAGATTGAAAAAATAATATTATGATATATTAAGGCTACATTTTTTTATACTTTTGCCTAAAAGTTTTGGTTCCTCCTGTGCGGCCATCTTTGTATAATCTGAAAGTTTTCCAGTTGTCGGCTTTGGCCCCCATGCATAAAATACGGGGGTGTTCGGAAAAGCACTTGATCACTCTTGACCCAATGTCTTGGTCCGTGAAGGAGGTATCAAGGCAGCGAACTAGGAAATCAGACTATAAGGCTTTAACACTTTCACTTAGCCATAGGAGTTTGACGGTGGGTGTATGATATAGCCCCTGGTATGTACGCGGTTATCCCAATACGGTGCGTTACGTAGGCGACCTTAAGATCGGTCCTTTGTGTAATATAGAAGGAATCGCGAAAGATTCTGATAAGTCATTGAGTGGTTGACCAGCTCTTGCTACATCATGACAGTCAATTTTCATCTTTCTCTACTGAGGTGCTTGACCAGATGAACCGGAAACACAATCGCAGTAGTTCTCCCTTTACTACCCTAGCCGATAGAGCAGAACGTAAGGTAGTAAGCACAGGAGCCAGGCAACCCAACTATTTACCAAAGACATGATTCGGAGCTGATGCATATAAGGCCAAACTCATGACGCCGAAGTGTGTTGTAAAGCTGTTCGAACTTGTCGGTGACTCAATTGTTCCCATATCGAGCCCCTGGCAATTTGTGTCGAGGTGCGTGTGTGAAACAACCGAAGAAGCAAAATTATGTTCACTGGGACCTGATTGATACGTCACCCGCCATCTTACAGATAATAATGCCAGAACCCAGGCTATTTGACATGTCGGGGGTCGAAGGCTTAGGAAAAAGGCACTTTACAGGCTCAAAATAGAGAGTGCGGTCTACAAAGAATTATTTGGACCTCATGTCACACGTCTGCGCCGCCTTGCCTCGGTGAAAGGACTCCTTAACATGAATAGCTTTTGAGTAAGTGTATGAAGCCGAACTCCAAAAGTGTCCATGAGATGACCAACCTTTGAGCCACCTATGGTAAAAGAGAAAAAATGGTTTAGGAAAGAAAAAGAGGCTATGGGAGTGCTCGTAGGCCTGTCCGTATTGTGCCTCCGTCGATGACCAGGGTATTTTAAGTGCATAATTATGTATGCACGGTACAGACTTCGTGGGTATATAAGGCGAACGACGAAGGCCGAACTACTAATCTAGCCTTGAGATTGATCGGTCCTGTTTAATAGAGGTCGGCGGCTTAATGGCCGATAAGATATGCGGCTTGATCAGGCCGCTTTGTACTTCAGCTGTACTAGTTGTAGTATGACCCTCTATACGGAGGGAGCGTCCCGAATTTCCATTTATTGTTATGATGCCGCGTGGACCGGGCATCGCATGGGCGTAGTGTGGGACCGCATTAAAACGAGCAAAAATAGTATGCCCCAGAAGTGCATGGTAGCCAATGCGGAACAGGGCAATATCGAAGGTCAAGCCTTTGCTTCAAAAGTTGTTCGGCGAACCGACACCTACTTGCAATGTGATGGAGCCCGTGCAGTGAGATTCTACACCAGGTATTGCTCCCTTGAGGGTAGTTGTGGTGGGCTTGATTCTTGAAGGATCAATGCCTATTTTGTGGGCAGTGTCGTGGTAGAGTAGATTAAGGTTGTTGCCACCGTCCATAAGGACTTTCGTGAGATGGAACCCATTGATGAATGGGTCGAGGGCCAGACCTGCTTGACGGATACTGACTGGGTGATCCTTGCAATCAAAAGTGATCGGGCAGGCCGCCCATTGGTTAAATATTTGGGGGACCAGCTCAATGGCATAGGCGTCCCATGGTGCGCACTTGCGCTCCCCTATAGGGGTGTGCGTCATGTATACAATGTTTACCGTTTTTACTTCGGGGGGAAATTGCTTCTGACCCTCGGTGTTTGGTGGGCGAGTCTCTTCATCATCGCTATTACTGGGCGGCCCCTTCCCCTTTTGTTCGGCATTAAGCTTGCCGGCTTGTTTGAAGACCCAACAGCTTCTATTGGTATGATTGGCGGGTTTATCGGGGTGCCATGAATCTGGCAGGGACGATCCAGTATCTTGTCTAAATTGGATGGTCCGTCTCTGTTTGCCTTGAATGGCTTTTTCCATTGACCGGGTTTGGAGCCGCTGAATCCGACGTTGACCGCCTTGTCGTGCCTTCCTTCATTATTATTTCGACGCTTGTGTTTATTGCGTCATGACCTGCCGTTGCCGTCTCAAACTTTGGAAGTGCCCGGATCACTGGTGCTATTGCTTCTACGAGCGAGCCAGCTGTCCTCTCCCGTGCAGAAGCGGGTCATCAGAGCGGTAAGGGCTGCCATGGATTTTGGTTTTTCTTGTCCGAGGTGGCGGGTGAGCCATTCGTCTCAGACACTATGTTTAAAGGCCGCAAGGGCTTCGGCGTCCGGACAATCAACAATTTGGTTCTTTTTAATTAAGAATCTAGTACAGAGCTTCCTGGCTGACTCCCCGGGCTGCTGGATAATGTGGCTTAGGTCATCGGCATCCGAGGCCGGACATATGTACCTTGGAAGTTATAGCAGAAGGCGTCTTCCAAGTCTTCCCAGCTGCCAATGGAATTCTCGGGCAAACTGTTCAGCCAGTGCCGAGTTGGCCCCTTGAGTTTTAGCGGGAGGTATCTGATGGCATGAAGATCGTCGCTGCGGACCATATGAATATGGAGAATAAAGTCTTCAATACATACCGCGGGATCTGTGGTTCCATCATATGATTCAATATTCACGGGTTTGAACCCTTCTGGGAATTCATGCTCCATTACTTCATCACTGAAGCAGAGGGGGTGTGCGGCGCCTCTATATCGGGCCAGGTCATGACGTAGTTAGGATGGAATCTGTCTGCGGCTTTCGGCTCAGATGTGATTGTGCTTGTCATGTTCGGCTTGATAGCCGTTGTCGCGTGTCGGGGCACGCCCCTGTGATCCGTAGATCGATCTGGGCTGACCTGCCCTACTATCCAGGTCCTGCCGTAGGTCGTATGTATGTCCCCGAGCTATTTTTCGTTCTGCCTTTATGGTGAGGTAGTGCTGGCTAGTGTTCGGCTTGAGTTGTCGCTTTGTCTTGGCCACGTGGTGGTCGATCAGCCGCATTACATGCTGATGGTACAGGCTCGAGCGCCTCGTCGTCCAATTGAGGTAGCAATTTGTGCTTTGGATAACTTTTAGATGGGCGCCCGAGGCCGTATTCCTCGGCTGCCAGGACAGGAGTCCAACTATTGTTGAGTAGATCTTTGTCAGCTTTAAGCTGCTGCTGCTTCTTTTTCAGGCTCCTTGCAGTGGCTATTAGTCGGCGCTTGAAACACTCCTGCTCGAGAGGTTCCTCAGGAACGATAAAATCCTCGTTGCCGAGGCTCTCCTCATCCTCAGAGAGCGAAAGATAATTACTGTCCTCCGAGTCTTCATTTATGGCCTGTTCATCAGGCTAACTTGCCCATCTTCCCGTTCGTCCTATTCTGAAGTTGGCTTAATGGGGTCTTCATTGTCTTCGGCATCATTCAGAGTATTGTTTTATCCTATGCCGGTATTGCTGTCTTTTCCACGGCATGACTTGGAGCAGCGCCGCTGACGTTGGTGCTTTGATTGTTTCTCAGGAAGTTTATCCTCGACTGGGTCTTCCTTGTCGTCCCCGCTATTCTCTTTGGGTGTATCCACCATGTATATGTTATATGAGGGGGTGGTGGTCCAGCGCCCGGTAAATGGCGGGTTTTGGGCCTGCTCCTCTTCAACATCGTCGTCCATACCGTCGATGTCTTCGGAGCCGTAATTAGGCATCTCGGTTAGGTCTTCGACAGTGGCTATTAAGTGGGAGGTGGGTGGGAAGCGAAATTCCCCGTCATCAGCCCCCAGTTCAAATCGGATATAATTTGGCTGTGAGTCCCCTGCTAAGGAGAGGGTTTTTAATGAGTTTAGCACATCGCCTAAAGGAGAGTGCTGGAAGATGTCCGCGGCGCTGCATTCGACGATCGGCGCCTGATCAGGCTCAACGGACGTGGGTGCACGTAGTTCGCAGCGAGTGACCGGAGACGAGTCCGGGGTTCTGGTGACATGGATCCCGCACGAAATTGGGTATGTGTGTGGCTCTAACACCGCTAATTCTGCGTCTTCCATGGCAGGGTTGAGCTTGCCGTCTTCGGATGGCGTAGTCTGCTTCGGATCTAGGGCTGGAGCACTTACAGGCACTATCTCCTGGGCATGGTTCGATGACAGATTTAGGTCATGCTCATCGCAGTGGCAGGGAGCGGCTGCCGTGGGCTCGAATCCGTCGCAGATCAAGTCTCCGTGGATATCAGCAATGTAGTTCAAGCTTCCAAACCTGACCTGATGGCCGGGGGCGTAGCTGTTGATCTACTCTAGATGGCCAAGCGAGTTGGCCCGCAGTGTGAAGCCGCCAAACACGACGATCTGGCTGGGGAAAAAGACCTCCCTTAGGGCCACATCGTTGTAGATGATTGACGGAACCATCAAACCTCTTGAAGATGACGCAACGGAACCCTCAATGAAAGCACCAATGTCGGTGCCAAAACCGGTGGATCTCGGGGAGGGGGTCCCGAACTGTGCATCTGAGGTTGATGGTAACAGGAGACAAGGGACACGAAGTTTTACCCAGGTTCGGGCCCTCTTGATGGAGGTAATACCCTACGTCCTGCTTGATTAATATTGATGATTATAGGGGTTACAAGAGTTGATCTACCACAAGACCGTAATGGCTAAGACCCTAGAAGTCTAGGATGTATGATTATGATTGTCATTGCCTCTACGGATTAAACCCTCCGATTTATATAGACACCGGAGGGGACTAGGGTTGTACAAAGTCGGTTATAGAGAAAGGAATCTTCATATCTGAACGCCAAGCCTGCCATCCACGCCAAGGAGAGTCCCATCCAGACACAGGTGAGAGAATCTTGAGTCTTGTATCTTCATGGCCCAATAGTCGGCCCATGTCCAACAGGCCGGATGCCCGAGGACCCCTTAGTCCAGAACTTCCACATCCACCAAGTTCCAAGCTGGACCCGTTTGTAAACTCATTTTGGCGGTTCAGATAGAAAAATTCCCTAAAGAGTTCGATATTGGGCTCCTCTTGAAGATACACTTCGCAAAAGACTTGAAAGTTGCACATGTTTGACACGGAATTGGGTCCGATGTCTTGAGGATGGAGTTGAAAGAAGTGCAGAACATCTCGAAATTTTTTGGAACTTGGTGGTGAGACGCCCCAATTCATATGATCAGTAAACACAATGACTTCATCATCTTTTGGCTGAGGTTTTTCTTTGCTTGGAGCAGGGGCACGATAATGCATGACATTTTTCGCTGGCAAGTACCCAACTTTGACAAAATCTTTCAATGTGTTCTCAATGACGATGGAGGGAACCTAGTTACATGAAGTGACTATCTTTGGCAGCATCGGGAACAAAGAAGCCTAAAAGAGAAAAAGGGTTTCCGGTTTAAGTTAATACATTCCTTTAAGTAAAAGCTACAACACATATTCAGAATGGCGGCTTAGATGGGGCCTAATGATATATGGGTAATGGTAAGCCGGTGATGTAAGCTGCCATGACCAGCATGGATATTCAAAATCTGACAAGAGCAAATTCTACTAAGTGTTGGGACAAACAGGTTTTACAGATTATAGTGATAAGATTGGATCTGTGGCAGTTCAGGAAAAGGAAATAAAATCTAAACTCAGGTGGCGGCAGCAGAAAAATGTGACTGCCCAGATGAGATCTATTGCAATGGGGATATAGTCTCATATCAAAAAACGAGTGCTAAAATAGCTATCGCGCAAGACCTGCGTTGTTTTCAGATCAAAGACATCCGATCTAGGAAGGAAAAGGAGGGGCGGTGATGAACACCGACAAACAAGGAAACCCTAAAGACAAATCTATTACATGGAAAGAGAAGACTTACCGACGCTGATAGGACAGCGGAGGGGCACCGCGTTGTTCTGATCCGTTCAGGGTGATGCATTGGTCGGAGTCGAAGCAGTGGGACGAAGGATGACGGAGGCAGAGCTTGGGTGCACTGGTGCGTCGCGAGGAGGAAGAAGAAGGTGAGACGGCGAAGGGGGAGAATGGAAAGAAGACCTGTGGCCCTATTTATAAGGCTGAAGGGATAAGTGGCATGCGCAGGAATCGAGGAGACAAGAAAATGGATATGTGACGGCACGGGCGCCTCGATTTTTGGAGAATCATTAAACAAAAAGATTCATTAAAGATTTGGGCCGTATGTGGAATTAACAGCATGTGACGTCATGGCAGGTCACCGCAATTTCAGGAGGTGATGCCAGGGCGGGTTACAATATTTCACAAGAAAACAAAGAAGGATTTTTCTAAGTCTTGAAGATTGACATGAACAAGTTCAAATCAACCTGGGGCATAATGACCCACCCAGGAGGGGCCGGGTTATCCTAGTGGCGGTTCATCTCTTTAGAAGCCCATAAGGATATCGAAGATCGGCTCATGAAATAGGTTTGTTAAAGGGCCCAAGCCCGAAGACGGTTTAAGGCCCATAAGTGTAAACCGCCATGTATATGTAACTTGTATTGTAAGGCATGTAAGATAAGTCACCGAGCCGGACACATTTGTATGAGCCGTCCGGGACTCTGTAAGCCGCAAGGCGTCAACCCATGTATATAAGGGGACGACCCGGCAGCGGCGTAAGGACAAGAAACAACAGATCGAAAGCCAGGCAAAGCGTATTCGCTCCCTGGTAATTGAAACCCTTGCAATACCACCTCAAACTGGATTAGGCTTTTACCTTGACCGCAAGGGGCCGAACTAGTATAAACTCCTCGTGTCCTTTGTCCCGTTTAACCCCTTTAAGCTAACCTCGTCGCAATGGTTCCACAACTAAGTCCTTCTACGAGGATGTCTGCCATGACAATTCCATGACAAATATGGACTTGAAAAACTGCCTAATTAAGTGTAGTTCAAAAATACATGGGCCTGGCCCAAATATAAGGTGGCGCGGCACCAGTAATAAGTTATGGATGAAATTTATGAAAGGCTATCTTGTATATTTTGTCCATCTTCTTGTATGTCATCATGGTGGCTTCAAAGTGCGGAAATCTCCACTGGCACCTCCGTTCTTGTTCTCTTCTCGCACGCCTTCATCTCCATGCTTGATCATGCTCCAATGTTCATCCTTCTTGTCCATGCTAGGCCCATCAATTGTAAGCAACACAAATGTATCTGATTTAGATAGCATCATATTCTCATGAATATTAGAAACATTACCAAGAAACGAAAATACTTGATAATCTAACTGGCATGCGCGAGCTCTAGTAGTTGGGTCAATAGGTATAGCAGCAGTGGTTGTGGGTGTAACTATGGTAGCCATGTCCTCATCATCCTCCGCTTCTTGAACACAAAGCCGTCCCGGGCATTGCTTAATCTGAAATTTGGCTAATAAAAAGACAAGGTGTACACATTGTATATGTATATGTCATCTATTTTTATTTATCTTAGTTGTGGCACACATGTGACACATCCCTTTGCTGTTACCAAGGATATATCTTTGTCCCTTGATTCGAAACCAAGGAAAGCGTGTGCTCGACCTCCTGGAACGAATGCAATTATTCGCTTCATAGTCCTCCTATGAATTATCTATCGCTCCGAATCATGGGAGCCGTTGAGTTCGGAGATGGCGTTGTAGGAAAACAAACAAGTGAAAGAAGCCCTCATTCCCACTCATCTTCCCCCACCTACCCGGTAGGTAAGTAGGGGCCTCGGTTTCTCTATTTGCTATGAAAAACCTACATAAGTAAATTTCTATTTTGTGCGTGGTCCCAATCATGGACTTTCACAATTAAGTTGATATGGGGTTTATCCTTCTTGTTATTTAAAAAATAAAGGCGTCGCCTTGAAATGCCCTCGAGGACCTGGTTTTTTTACCCATTTTTCCTCGCTCGCATTTTGTAGGTTAAGATCCGTGTAAATTTCTTCCAATTTGGTTTCAGGCAGCTTACGATTTCGACGGGATCTCAGAACATTCTTTATTTGCTTTTTCAACAACGAAATGGAGGGTACTTCTGGGTTGGGCGGGGTGCGGCTTGCGAATGGCTTCGACCGAAACCGATCTTTTCCATCGGCGTCTTGACGTCCCACTTTGTTTTTTCATGGATCATCATCTCCTGGCGTAGTGGAAGCACTCGAAAGGGCCTCTACGACAGAATATGTTCTTCCCCGTTTATGCCCGGACGGTTCCATCAAATAAATAAAAATAAAAGTAAAGAGGAAAACACATAACCAAAAGAAAAAGATATCATGATGTAAAATGATCATGGGGACACATTGTTTTTAGGATCAACAATTTCCTGCACTACTTAAACCAAGAAAAAGATACATACTAGTTTTCATACATAGGCCTCTCTCTCCTACAGAATAGGTTTTTCCAAAAACTACCCATGGGATTTCTTTGTCTTTTCCTTATCTTTTGTTCGGTGAAGAATCTCCTGCTGCATAGATAAGATGAATGGCTTCAAGATACCATCACTCGTCATTGCCAAGGAAATGAATTGCAAATTGGCTACTTATAGTCTACACTTCCCCTGATTCTCCACAATGACCCGCATTCGTTGATTGAGAGAATAAGCTAAAGATAGATCCATTGCAATATTGGTTTGGAAGAGAAGCCGTGGAGACAGCACATTGTTCCTATGTCCAGAATAGTTAAAGAATGAAGGTACCCCGTTGACTATGTCGGGTAACGCCGACTTAGGTTATCCCTAAAAACACTATCAACCACATCATAACTGTTTGCTTCCGCTTTCCTTGCAGAGTTGGTTCGAGCTTTCACCGGAGGATCTCGCCATCAAAAGATATGGGTCTAGCTGCTGCCCTAGCCGGAAAGAATGGGAGAGTGAGCCATCAAAAGATTCGTTTTTGAAGTATATCAAATTTAGAGGAAAAAGCTGGAAGAAGACGACGGGGTTGTTGATAGATCCCCTCTACATCCTATAACAGCCTGGTTTTTGGCCCCTTCTTTTTTCTTTTGGATTTTCTGAGGTTTTTGCCTGAGTTTTCTTTCTTCATGGCTGTCTGGTCTAGAAACTGAAGAAGATGAACTCTTCTTTGCTTCTAGAGTGGAACCCAAAGGACCTGCATTCAATGAAGAAAACCAATGCAAGGAGTCAGAGCTTGGGTGTTCATCATGAAAATCTGATCACCACTTCATGGAAGGTTGTCAATGCAGACACAACAAACAGAAATCACTCTCGGGTTTGTGAGACAGGCATATATTGCAGTCATGATAAACTATCACATTCAGCTAAGGCAGCACACATGAAAATAATTGGAGCCTGTATAAGCATGAATAAGCCAGGTAAGATCTGTCAGAATGTGGATACAGTGAGTCAAACCACCCAGAGCCAGTCAGATAAAAATTTAGTGGGAACAACAATAGAGGAAAAAGGATACCCGAGTTGGAAAAGGTTTCCTTCAGTCAGTATATTCATACTTGTTCCCTAAGCAAACAAATCTCGAGGACGAGATTTGTTGAAGGGGGTAAGAGTTGTAACAACTTGGTTTTTCGCCCCTTCTTTTTCTTTTGGATTTTCTGAGGTTTTTGCCTGAGTTTTCTTTCTTCATGGCTATGTGGTCTAGAAACTGAAGAAGATGAACTCTTCTTTGCTTCTAGAGTGGCTTGTCATACCCAAATACTTTTGTAGACCTTTCCATTTTCATCCTAGCCCAAATCCCAATAATCTTTTCATTGGGAATAATCCTTTCTCTGTTAATAGAATTATCATTTTGCCCTAGGTTGTGAAGCAACCTACATTTCCCTCAATCCTAAAATTCCCAAATAATTCTCATAAGTTGTCTGGGTCATATCTTCCTCAAATATGGCAAAATACTTCATTTGCCATGTTTATCATCATGCGCAAATAATTCATTTCCTATTCTGCCCTAAATGGCACATTGTGAAGCTAGTGCTATTTTCCTTTGCCCAATTGACCTCAAACTCCTTGGGCATCATTTCATGTCCATATCATTGCCACCTGCCAAAATGCAACCTCATTTGCCTAGTAATTACTTATTTATGATTTTCCAAAGTTTTTGTCCAAAAAGAAACTTTGTGAAGGAGTTACAAGCTAGGCATATCCAAATGAGTTGCAATTTTGCATGGTCCTTCATATCATCATATTATAGCCCTCCACCAAAGTAGAGCTCATGTAATGCCTCCATGTGAGCTCATCTTCAATTCTTTTATTCTGCCCAAATTTTCAGTTTGTGAAGCAAGTATATTTTATCTTGCTCCGTTATGGCTGTAAATTTTTCCAGGCATTCTATTATTCATATAACCTATCTCCAACCAATTTGGGCATATTTCATATAGCCAATTTTCCTATAGCATTTTTGCAAGTTTCTGGTCAGTGGAAATGTTTGTGAAGGAAGTACCCTTTTGGTTTATCCAATTGGCATTAAACTTTTACAGCATCTTCATGTGACCAAATAACCCTTCCATACCAAACTTCAGCCCAAGTGGATGCACTATGTGAGTGCTACTTCTATGTCTACATTCCTGGACAGTATGACACTTTCTACAACAACTACTAGCTAAACCCCTCCCCTTGTGCTGAAACCCTTCCACCTTACTCACCTTAGTGAGTGATCAACCCCAGTCAAACCTCGGTCTAACCCTCCCGACCAATCTTCTGTAGAAGGCATCAAACACCTTAATGTCCAGCTGGTTTGGAGCCTTCTATTTTTCTCTTCTTTGATCCTGGACCATGTTGTTGCTTCCTTTCGACTAAGGGTAGCAAGGTCCTTCCACCAGACATGATTTGACCAATCGCTATGCCCTACGCAGGCCAGCTTAGGCGGTTACCACGGGTCATGCCGGCCAAACGCGCGCTCTGATGCCTCTGTCTTCTTCTCCCTCTGTGTGCACTCATCCCCTCATCACATGACACTGTCTAGCGTGTTCCACACGTCGTCGCCGTCTCTCTGGAGCTCATGCCCCCTCTATCTTCTTCTCCAGTGAGCCATCCCAATCGCCGCATAGTTCCGGTCCATGACCGTGTCGTCTTCCTCGGCCGTGTCGTCTTCCTCCTCTTGGCCCCGAGCGCTGCCTCGTCTCTGTGACCTTTGCACCTCGTCCTCTTTCCTCTCGTCCCCTTAACGTGCACCCCGTGCTCGCTGGCCGTCGCCAGAGCTTGGTCGGACCTGAGCGGCGGCATCCAGCTCGAACCGCCTTGCCCCGCATGTTTAAGCCAGCCCCGACCCCCTCCGAGCTCACCACTCGCCTCCCCTCACTCCCCTGGTCCCGCCTAGCCACTTCCCCGAGCTCGAGGAGCTCCTGTTGCCCTCCCTCGCTGCCATGGCCGCCGCGGTGCTCCGGCTAAATTAGCCCAAAGCCGAGCCCTCCTCCACCTCTAGCCACCACCATCGCCTTCCCCACACTCCAGTGATCCTCCCCGTGCCCTTGCCCCCTCGCCGGGGCCACTATGGCCACGATCCCATCTCCACCTGAGCCACCATCCGCCGGCGCCCAAGTCCCGCTCGTCTCCGTCCTCTTGGAACTCTGTGTCCTTGCTGACTGGATGTGCCTCGTCGTGATGAGTTTGTGGTCGCACGCCACGGGAAGTGGCCGGGATTACGAGTGAGCCTCGTCGGGGTGAGCTCCCCTACTCGACCCGATGCATCCAGGAGGGAGGAAAAAGAAGACCTACCAGGCGGGCCCTGCATCGCCCCCGTCCCCACCAGTCAGCTGCACGATGTTGACCCCATCCCGCCACGTCATTTAAGTGGAGGCGTATTCCCTGGAATATGTTTTCCACGCAGGAAAGCGTATTACCTTCTTCATTGGCCAAAAATACGTTTTCACTTCTCGAAAACGTATTCCCTTCTAATGATCTTTCAGCTTTTCTGTCCAGGCCCTGTTTGCAAATATTTTCATTACAGATAGGTCCCTGGCAGAAAATACTTCACAACTTTTTGCTCGAGACTCCGATTGAGGTGAATCCAACGCCCGCTTCTTTGTCTCGTCGAGCCCGTTCTGTTGGTGTCACTTTCATTATGTGTTCACATTTTGAAAATGACCTTTATGCCCTTGCCCTAATCAGTCCCCTTCGAGAGAGAATGTTTTCCGGCGAATCTTTCCGCGGCTTCACCACACATCTTCCCGGAGCCTTCTTCATCCCCAGGCAAGCCACAACACCCACTTGCATGATGGACATGTAGTAGCCATGGTTTTCAACTTGAATATTAATAAATTTCTGCTTGCTTTGATACGGGTATCGTTGTTTCGGTGATGCTTATGGATCTGTGTTTACTTTCATGATATGTTTTTATGCACCTCGTTACCATGTACTATTTGCTAGTATCTCTGTCGTATGTCATGTTTGGTAGTATTACAAGATGGTGTTGGTCATGTACTTCGGAGCATGACTATTGTCTGCTACCGAGTACCGTGATTATGCATGTTCCTTTGCATCTAGCTGGTTATATGCTTCTTGGTAGTATTTTTGATATGTTCTTGCTTAGTATTTATTGTTGATGCTAGTGGTCATGTTATGCTATGAGTAGTGCTATGTTTGTGATATGCATGCCCGTCAGTATGCCATGCTCATTCAGATATATGATTCATTGTGGTTATGCTGGATGATTATGTTGCACCTCTATGCTTATGTTGATGTCATGCTCATGCATTGTAGTTGCATCATGTTATTTTAATATGACTCAGCTTATTGCATTCAAGTTTAACTAGACTTAAATGAACTTGAACAACTGTTGGCCGATTCATAGTGCCATCGTATCGAGCTGACCAGTGCAGCCACACTTGCCTTTATGGGAGGGTCCTAACTGGGTCTATTGTCATGCCTCTCGCCGGTGCCTCCAACGAGGGAAGGTTATGCGCGGGCGCTACCTTGGCCGGGTAGGACGGCATAAGCCTTCTGTGCCCATGTTTGGTTTTGAGCTCATGTCCCCGTTTGGGACCGTTTTGCCAAGACGGTGGCCGTTGATGCCTTTGGTAGGCACGGGGCCACCCATGACATAGCCAAGAGGGAGTTAGTCGGAGTGGCCGGGAGAGTGTCATGGCAGTAGGACGGTTTTGTCGGAACTCTGTTGGTCCACCCGAATGGAAGTGCGAGGCCATGGGTTTCGTGGTGTGGGTACAGTGTGCTAACCACTGCAGAGTGTGTGTTAAATCTATCGATAGCCGCGCCCATAGATATGGGCCCAGTTCGTAGTCGGTCACACTATGGGTCAATAGTAGTAATAATAATGATGTGCTTAATAACAACCCCGGTTCAATGATGAAAGAAGTTGTTTGATCTTTATGTGATTGTGAGAGGATCACCGTGGTATCGAGAATACCGAGTTGTTGGATATTTGTGGTGTTATGCGAGAATCACGGGTAAAGGTCAAGCTCCTTGTGGTCATGTATTGATTACTACAGTATTGTTTATACCAAGCTTGATTTGATCCTGAGATGATTGTGTGATGTCCAAGGATGGTAAGTGATGCATGTGATGGTTATGAGGTACGCCGAGCAGACTAAGTTGATGCATGGTAGTGTCATCATGTTGCATGTTAGTATCATCATGTTTATATGTTCATGACATGCTTATATTGTGCTATTGGTATCATGTTGTTCATGCCATGTTGTCTAGATGATATCATGTTAATCCTTGTTAACCTGTAATTGCCATGCTATTGTTTTTCTTGAATGCTTCTGGTTATTGTGAGCATGCAAGTACATTCAATGTACTGACCTGGCGTGTCATGCCAGCTTGCAGGTCAATCCAGATTTGATTACTTGTTTGCCGTGGATTCTTTGTTTGCGAGCTTGGATAAGCGTTCCAGCCAGAGTCCCTGCAGAGTGGAGTTCACCACCGTCTTCATTGTTCTACTGCTAGAGTTATTCCGCTGCTTCGAGTGGTTCTGCTGCTTGCATAGAGAAACAGTTGCAAGCATAGTGTCGCCTTGCCGATGTAACCCCTTGTACCCAGTATAGATTGTAATAAAGAGTTGATTTGTTCTATGCTAAGCAATGTCGTATTCTAGAAGACTTCTCCTCGATCTTTGGGCTGGAATATGGGGCGTTCCGGTTTCTCTGAGCCGGGGTGCCACAGGCTTGGTATCAGAGCAGGTCTGGCTGTAGGACGCCTAGCCCGCACGAACGTTAGAAAGTGTTAGTATAGAGCCTAGTTGGTTTGTTGCGCTTGATTGCTGCATTTGTTTGTTGCATAGCATGCATATAGATTATTATCTGGTCGCTTGTAGTGATCTTGTGAGTGTAGTGGTATCGGTTTCGATCCACTATCTCCACCCTTCCTCTTTGCATACCCGCTCTTCAGTGTTTGGCGTCACCTCTGTCCTAGTAGAGTGATTCCCTGGTACCAAGTGTTCGAGACACCATTTGCAGGAGTTATGCTCGGATATCACGTCGATATCTTTTCCGCCACCCACCCATATCGTTTCGGTGATAGACTAGTCTCTATCCTGAATCGTGCCATCTATCTCGTCTCTTTGGCAACCCTTACTGATCTTTGTTGTCAAAAAAGGTCAATGCCATTAAGCCTTGCCTTTCCTCCCCCATCTTGCCCTGTCATTCCATTCTTTGGACGTGTACGATTCCCTTCCGTATGCTTGATGATGATGTGGCTGTGACCTCCGTGTTCCACCCCATGATCACCAAATCTATCCTCTCCTATTCATCCAGTCACAACCGGTGTTCAGCCAACTTTTGGTGTAGCCTTGGCTACATCAACTCCTTCCACACGTGGATTCACTTTCATGCACACCGCCACAGCATATTAGACCATAATACCGGGGTTTCTACGAGATTTGTGTGCTTAGGTGTGCATACAAAATGGAATTATCAATAGACAATAGTGAGATTGGGAAAATCTTGTCTGAATGCAAAAGAAATCCTGGATGGGCTGTCAGAATCAAATCTCTTTCACTATGCACTCTTCATGGCAGTGATGATCAAATCAGCAATAAGATGAATTGTGTGCTAGATCGACATTATATTATCAGTCAAAGGTATGGTTCAGATATAAGGTCTGACTCTTTGTTGAGGATGACTTTGAAACATGATATACCTGGACGAAAGCAAGAATGTGCCATGTATTCAATACTGAGAAAGGAGGATAGTCCAGCAAACCCTGTTTCATGCAAGTAATCAACGGCAGAAATATCAAGATGAGATATATATGTGGTAATCGGTCTGCATATCACAATGAGAAGCTTCTGGTGTAAGCAACCCAGTCTTCCCCCTCAAGCTACCATAAAAGCTTCCAGTGCAAGATTCCTCCATCTTCCTCAGTATGATATATGGATGACTTCCCATGCAAGATAGTACATTGTGAATTGACAGCAGATGGCAGTGCAAGAATCAGATCCACAACAGTTGGTCAGAAGCACGAATCAGTCAGAACACAAGTCTGCCTCGGGAATCAGATTCTCAGATATATGTGAACGAAGCCAGATATTCACCTAAGTGTGAAAAAGGACTATGAAGATTGATGACAACACCGAGCTCTGTACAAGTACATATGAACCTGGAATATGATCCTGATGAACCCTTGTCGACTTTTCTCTGGTAACAGCACCATGCCTGTGTTCTGAGCTATTTTTGGCCGACCGGGGGGATGCCCACTTTATATTTCTCTATTCAACAGCTGTCGCGAGTTCTGAGTTGTTTTCCGTCTGACTCGTACAAGTGTTGAGTTTCTTTTTGTGGCAGTGGTCCATTGCTCTAAGCTGCTTTTCGGCCATCTTAGGGAACTGCCACGTTCTTCTTATCAACACGGTCTCATGCTCTGAGCTGATTTTTGGCCATCTTGAGCCGTGGTTGAGTTACTTCAGTAATGTCCCAGATTTGAGTTGTAAATACCATTCTGGTGGCTACTGATCTATTTGCCGATTTCTTGCAAAGGGTTCGGATGATCATTTTTCTATAGTCAGAACTTGAGAGGTGCTGAACCTGCCAGTTAAACAATATTACCATGTCAGAAGATGCGGATAAGAGTACGCCTGTCAGAATAATGCACCCATGGTCACATGGAGAAACCATATGACCCTGCTCTTTCATCCAGGAATCCAGACAAGAAAAATAGTAATGGAGTAGCAAGATCGGTGATGCAGGTATGAAAATGGTTGCAAGACCCACATGGTGCAGATACTCGGACAGTCTGAGTTAGTATGGATCACCATGGATATTCACCTAAGGGGGTCTACCCAATTTTAGTAAGGAACCCATATCCAGACAACCTGCTCAGTCAACAACATAGGCTCAGAATTGTCAGTATCCAATATCTAAGTCTGTCAAGTCGGACTAAGGGTCCATTCAACAGTTTGACCCCGGCAACTATGATTAAGCACCACACAATGTACCATCCCCAAGATGAGTGATCAGTATGTGGAATAACAGTCTCGAAGCATGTGCCCTCAACTATGAGAGTCACCAAAGGATAGCTTAGCATGAATAAAATTTCGTCTGTCAGAGCCACCGTCAGTCGAGTCTGCGGATATTATCATACAAGAACGTACCCCTTCATGCTGACCCCGGCAAGCGACAGTCGAATATTTGGAATGGGTCTGATACTCCAGAAGGTGGAGCTAGTTAAGATGATTCAGAAACTTCTGCAATGAGTCAGAATCTGTTAGGAAACGGTTATGCCTCAACTCATAGTTTGGAACCCAAAGGACCTGCATTCAGTGAAGAAAACCAATGCAAGGAGTCAGAGCTTGGGTGTTCATCATGAAAATTTGATCACCACTTCATGGAAGGTTGTCAGTGCAGACACAACAAACAGAAATCACTCTCGGGTTTGTGAGACAGGCATATATTGCAGTCATGATAAACTATCACATTCAGCTAAGGCAGCACACATGAAAATAATTGGAGCCTGTATAAGCATGAACAAGCCAGGTAAGATCTGTCAGAATGTGGATACAGTGAGTCAAACCACCCAGAGCCAGTCAGATAAAAATTTAGTGGGAACAACAATAGAGGAAAAAGGATACCCGAGTTGGAAAAGGTTTCCTTAAGTCAGTATATTATTACTTGTTCCCTAAGCAAACAAATCTCGAGGACGAGATTTATTTAAGGGCGTAAGAGTTGTAACAGCTTGGCTTTTGGCCCCTTCTTTTTTCTTTGGATTTTCTGAGGTTTTTGCCTGAGTTTTCTTTCTTCATGGTTGTGTGGTCTGGAAACTGAAGAAGATGAACTCTTCTTTGCTTCTAGAGTGGCTTGTCATACCCAAATCCTTTTGTAGACCTTTCCATTTTCATCCTAGCCCAAATCCCAATAATCTTTTCATTGGGAATAATCCTTTCTCTGTTAAAGGAATTATCATTTTGCCCTAGGTTGTGAAGCAACCTATATTTCCCTCAATCCTAAAATTCCCAAATAATTCTCATAAGTTGTCTAGGTCATATCTTCCTCAAATATGGCAAAATACTTCATTTGCCATGTTTATCATCATGCTCAAATAATTCATTTCCTATTCTGCCCTAAATGGCACATTTTGAAGCTAGTGCTATTTTCCTTTGCCCAATTGACCTCAAACTCCTTGGGCATCATTTCATGTCCATATCATTGCCACATGCCAAAATGCAACCTCATTTGCCTAGTAATTACTTATTTACGATTTTCCAAAGTTTTTGTCCAATAAGAAACTTTGTGAAGGAGTTACAAGCTAGGCATATCCAAATGAGTTGCAATTTTGCATGGTCCTTCATATCATCATATTATAGCCCTCCACCAAAGTAGAGCTCATGTAATGCCTCCAGGTGAGCTCATCTTCAATTCTTTTATTCTGCCCAAATTTTTAGTTTGTGAAGCAAGTATATTTTATATTGCTCCATTATGGTTGTAAATATTTTAGGCTTTCTCTTGTTCATATAACCTATCTCCACCCAATTTGGGCATATTTCATCTAGCCAATTTTCCGCTAGAATTTTTGCAAGTTTTTGGTCAATGGAAATGTTTATGAAGGAATTACCCCTTTGGTTTATCCAATTGGCATTACACTTTTACAGCATCTTCATGTGACCAAATAACCCTTCCGTACCAAACTTCAGCCCAAGTGGATGCACTATGTGAGTGCTATTTCTATGTCTATATTCTGGACAGTGTGGCACTTTCTACAACAACTACTAGCTAAACCCCTCCCCTTGTGCTGAAACCCTGCCATGTTACTCACCTTAGTGAGTGATCAACCCGAGTCAAACCTTGGTCTAACCCTCCCGACCAATCTTCTGCAGAAGGCATCAAACACTTGCTGTCCAGCTGGTTTGGAGTCTTCTGTTTTTCTCTTCTTTGCCCTTGGACCATGTTTGATGTAGGGTGGAACCCTAATCGGCCGATCTTTCATGAAAGGAGCGGATCCCGCGAAGAACACAAAGAATACGAGGGAAAATGCCAGGGGAAACACGAGAGGAAACATAAGAGAAACACTAACCAACAAGAAATAGTCACACATGTGCTAGATCCTCGAGTACACAAGGAATCACATGATCCACGGACAACTAAGGAGGATACAAAGGTAGCCGGTCTTCTCCGTGAGGAGGTCTTGATGTTCTTCTCCGCTAGGAGGTCTTGAATCCAAAGGGATCTTCTCCGAAGAGGGGTCGTGGTCTCTCTCATGGAGTAGATCCGATGTGGATGATCAATGCTCTTTCTCTAAATATGAGCTAAACCAATGCTAACCCTAGAAAGTAGGACGAGGAGGATTATATATAGTCTAGGGGGTTGAAGGGGTACACGGGCCTCGGCCCTTCATTGTGCACAGATAGGGGAGGTAGGACGTCCGGGCGTCGGGCCGGATGTCCGGGCTTTCCCGAGGGGCCGGATGTCCGGCTGGGTGGCCGGATGTCCTGGCTTGAGGCGCTGGCCTTGCTGCTCTCTGATTCGGTGGTGTCCGGATATCCGGGCTTGAGGCCGGATTTCCGGGTAGGGCCGGATGTCCGCGGCCTGTAGGTGCTCGGCGGCTGTGCAGCTAGTGGTGGACGATGCTCCAGGGGCCAGACGTCCGGGGTCGTGGCTGGATGTCCGGGTCCTGGGAGGTTTTCTGGACTCCTTCCATGGGTTCTCTTCATCCATGAACTTGGGGGCTTGTACACCTTCACGTGCATCTTCGGGAGGTTCCTCTTGGTACCTAATCATGCACAATGTCTCGGATTTAGGTAGTAGCCATGTCTCGAGAGGATCATATGTAATATCACTAAGGAAGGAAGTCACCTCGTTCTCGAGAGCTCTAGCTCTAGCTAGGGTCATGGGTCCTCTTGGCTCTTATTGAGGCGATGGTAGGTCCATGGGGATGACCGTAGGATTCTCCACATCATCTCCCCTCCCTTAGGGAAGATCCGACCTGGGATCGAGATCCTCATCACCATGGTAGGCCGAGAGATCCTTGACGTTGAAGAGGTCGCTCACGGAGGACTTCTCGCGCGGGAGGTCGATCTTGTAGGCGTTGTTGTTGTAGCGTTCAAGCACCTTGAAGGGTCCATCCTCTTGTGGTCTAAGTTTGGACTTGCGTTTGTTGGTGAAGCGGTCCTTGCGAAGGTGTAGCCACACAAGATCTCCAATGTTGAATACCATGGGGTGCTTATTGATGTTGCGCTTGGTCGCATGTCGTTGTACTTGGCGCTCGATGGTTTGCCCTGTATCTTCATGCACCTTCTTGAGATGGTTCACACGTGGACTTGCGTCCATATTGATGCGCTCATGTAGTGGTAGAGGAAGGATGTCCAATGGGGACAAAGGGTTGAATCCATAGACGACCTCGAAGGGGGACTTGCTGGTTGTGGAGTGTCTTGCGCGGTTGTAGGCGAACTCGGCAATAGGTAGACACTCCTCCCACTCCTTGATGTTCTTCTTGATGAGTACTCGAAGTAGAGCAGAGAGTGTGCGGTTGGTCACCTCCATTTGGCCGTCGGTTTGAGGATGGTAAGCCGTGAAGAAGAGTAGCTTGATTCCGAGCTTGGTGCATAGTGTCTTCCAAAAGTAGCTAAGGAACTTGACATCGCGGTTCGAGACGGTCGTCTTTGACACTCCATGAAGACACAATATTTCCCTACGAAACAGATTGGCAACATGTGAAGCATCGTCTATCTTCTTGCAAGGAATGAAATGTGCCATCTTAGAGAATCGGTCCACAATGACAAATACCGAATCCTTCCCATTTCTAGTCCTAGGCAAGCCCAGTACAAAATCCATGCTAATATCTTCCCATGGTTGATATGGAATTGGTAGAGGCATGTAAAGGACATGGGATTGAGATTTAGACTTAGCTTTGCGACATGGAGAGCATCGGTTGGTGAAGCGGTTGACGTCACGAGACATCTTGGGCCAATAGTAGTTCTTTGAGAGCATAGCGAATGTCTTGTCGCGTCCAAAATGTCCCATTAATCCTCCTCCATGAGATTCCTGGAAAAGCAAGAAACGAAGAGAAGACTCAGGGATGCAAAGCTTGTTAGCTATCATAAGATATCCATCTTTGATGTAATAGCGTTCCCAAGATGTGTGCATCAAACACTTGGCATAAGGAGTAGCAAAAGTAGTATCATGCTCATACAAGTCTTTTATGTGCTCAAAGCCAATGACATTCAACTCAAGTTGAGTAACAAGCATGCATATGTGGGAAAGGGCGTCCGCCACAATGTTTTCCTTACCTTTGATGTACTTGATGACATAAGGAAAAGACTCAATAAATTCACTCCATTTAGCATGACACTTGTTCAACTTGGATTGGCCCTTAAGGTACTTGAGCGTTTCATGATCGGTATGAATGATGAATTCATGAGGGCGAAGATAGTGTTCCCATTCGTGCAAAACACGGACTAAAGCGTATAGCTCTGTGTCATATATGGGGTAATTGAGTTGCATTTCGGAAAGCTTCTCACTATAGTAAGCTATGGGGCGCTTCTCTTGCGTTAACATACCTCCTATGCCATTACCGCTAGCATCGCAATGAATCTCAAAGGGCTTGTCGAAGTTGGGTAATGCAAGCACGGGAGCATGAGTAAGCAAATTCTTAAGCTCATTGAAAGCGGTATCTTGGTGTGGTCCCCAAACAAAAGGCGCATTCTTCATGCTCAAAGCATGCAAATGAGAAGCAATGGTGCTAAAATCTTTCACAAAGAGACGATAGAAACCCGCAAGGCCAAGAAAGCTACACACTTGTTGCAAGTTGGTTGGTTGTGGCCAAGTCTTAATAGCATTGATCTTGGACTCATCAACATGAACACCCTTAGAAGATACAACAAATCCCAAGAAAACGAGCTTGTCAACGCCAAAAAGGCATTTCTCCATATTAGCATAGAGATGCTCTTTTCGAAGAGTTTGTAAAAAGGTTCGGACATGGGTGACATGCTCTTTGAGAGACTTGCTAAAAACAAGGATATCATCGAAGTAGACCACAACAAACACACCAACGTAAGGGCAAAAAACATGATTCATAAGACGCATAAAAGTACCTGGTGCTTCCGATAGACCCATAGGCATGACTAACCACTCATACAAGCCAAACTTGATTTTGAAAGCGGTTTTCCATTCATCACCCTCTTGTATGCGGATTTGATAGTAACCACTCTTAAGATCAATTTTTAAAAAGATAGTGGCACCACTAAGTTCATCAAGCATATCATCAAGGCATGGAATGGGATACCTATAACGAACGGTGATAGCATTGATAGGTCTACAATCGGAGCACATGCGAAAGCTACCGTCTTGTTTTGGCACAAGAATGACCGGGACGGCACAAGGGCTCAAACTTTCACGCACATGTCCATGGTCTATGAGATGCTTTACTTGCCTTTGTATTTCTTTGGTTTCTTCGTGGTTGATGCGGTAGGGAGCTTTGTTCGGAAGAGGTGCTCCGGGGATGAGGTCGATGCGGTGCTCGATGCCTCGTAGTGGAGGTAGTCCCGGAGGTAGCTCGTCGGGGAAAACATCATGAAATTCCTGCAAAAGAGAAGACAACACTACAGGAAGAGTGTGAGAGGTGTTAGGTTGTGGTTCATTGTCCTTGCACAAACGGACAAACTGTAGGACACTAGATGGATTCTCACACACTCCTTTTATCTCGCTTTTGGTGGCAAAGAGAACTAAGTTTTTCTCGTCGCTCATCGTGGAGGCACTCGATTTGGTCTTGTGGCGCTCACTATCTTTTTGGTGGCTCGCTCTCTCACTATGCTCTCCGCGATGGGTGGCTTGCTTGTCGGTGATCACTTGGCTTAGAGACATGGGGCGAAGTACGTACTCCTTGCCCTTCATTTTGAAGATGTAGTGGTTCGTTCGGCCGTTGTGGATGACTACTCTATCAAATTGCCATGGGCGTCCAAGGAGAAGGTGGAAACCGATCATTGGAACAACGTCGCACTCCAAAGTGTCTTCATAGGCACCAATTTTGAAGGAGACTTGTAGTCGATGCTCGACTTGGATAGTGCAGAGTCGCTAAGCCATTACACTTTGTATGGATGTGGGTGCTTAGTCTTGGGCAATTGGAGCTTGGAGCAAAGTTCTTCACTTGCAAGATTATGACAACTCCCTCCATCGATGATGACCTTGACGGATCGTCCATAGATGCCAGCCTTGGTATGAAAGATGTGGCACCGTTGGTCTTCTTCTTGGTGATGTTGGAGAGTCAAGACCTTGGAGACAACAAGAGCGGGACTTGAATCTTCATCGCAAAAGACTTGCTCATCTTCACCTTTCACTTGCTGGTGCATGGCGACTTGTTTAAGAGCATCCATTTCTCCTTCACTAATTGAGTCGTAAGTGCCGTCGTCATTGAGGATCATGGTCCGCTTGTTGGTGCACTCATAGGACTTGTGGCCTCGGCCTCTGCATGTGAAGCATTTGAAGGAACTCATCTTAACGGTATTATCTGTTGGAGTAGATGATGATGAAGATCTTGGCTTGAAGGAGGATGACTTGGAGTTGACGAAGCTTTCTTGGAACTTGACTTGTCGATGTTGCTTTTAGAAGGCTTGGTAGAAGGTGTTGGAGTCGGTGAAGCTTGGGTGTTGGAGAAGCTGTATGACTTGGATGAGAACTTGGCATACTTGTAATCATCTTGCACTTGATTATCCGCTTTTGTAGCTTGATGCATGAGCTCGAAGAGGTTTGAGTATGGTTGGAAGTCGGCGATCTTCTTGATAGGATGGTTGAGTCCATTCAACAAACGTGCCATAGTTTGCTCATCATCTTCCGTTACATTGGATCTTATCATGGCAATCTCCATCTCCTTGTAGTACTCTTCAATGCTCTTGGTTCCTTGCATGAGTAGTTGGAGTTTCTTGAAGAGGTCGCGGTTGTAGTAGGTAGGCACAAAGCGCTCTCTCATGACATCCTTCATTTGCGCCCAAGTAGTGATGGGTGGTTCACCTCTTGCCACTCGGTGCTCGATAACTTGTTCCCACCAAATGAGGACATAGTCTTGAAACTCAAGGGATGCCATCGCAATCTTCTTCTGTTCTTCATAGTTGTGCAAACAGAAGATTTTCTCGACCTTCAATGGCCATGAAAGATACTCTTCGAGATCGTTGCTTCCATTGAACTTGGGCATGGTGAACTTTAGCTTGCCGTAGCGTTGCTCTTCATTGTGTTGGGGTCGGGGATGTTGACACCCATGTTGTTGATGATTGTCAAGCTCATGTTGCTCTTGGTGAGGAGGGTTGTTAACCTCATGTTGCTCTTGTCATGGAGGATTCTCATTGTCTTCATGCTCCTGGTGAACTTGATGTCCTTGAGAAGCTTGTGGGAGGGCTTGTCGAGCTCGAGGAGGAACTTGACGATGCACGCGAGCTTGAAATCTTCGTTCGTGAGCTTCTTCGCGAAGTGCTTCCTCTTGTTCACGCCGATGGCGATTACGTGTGGTGACGGCGTTGTGCCTCGACATCTTGTGCATCTTGGTGTAGACGCGCTCGTTCTTCCTCTTCATGTTGGCCTTGTCGTTGCCTTCTCGTGCTAGCGCAAAAGCCACTTGGGTTTGACATTGACGGTGCTCTTGAGAGTCGGTGTCGCGTAGAGGATTGAGGCTTGCTTGACGATCATTGTGTGCGGCACAGCGAAGAGTGTTCGATGTTGGTGTACTTGAGCCGGAGAGGGTGAAGTCAGAGTGTCGACTTGAGCGGCTCCTTCTTGATGATGACGAAGTGGAAGAAGAGCGGTTG
Source organism: Triticum aestivum (assembly GCF_018294505.1). Lineage (NCBI taxonomy): Eukaryota > Viridiplantae > Streptophyta > Magnoliopsida > Poales > Poaceae > Triticum > Triticum aestivum. The sequence continues at coordinate 257,549,447 of NC_057806.1, read as the reverse complement.
AGCAACAAAGTGCGAATCTCGTCCATTCTTGTGTCGTTCTCTTGCTTGTGATCATCAAGCTTGTGGTCGAAGTAGTCCCTTGTACGTTGCTCAGAGAGTCACAAGTCGGCGGCGAAGTTGTCGATGCGTTCACTCATTGCTTGTTACTCTTGATGCAAAGCATGTTGTGCACCAAAGAGGTGGCTCTTGGTGACGTAGGAGTTCATGTCGTCGTCGTGCTCAATGAAGAGTGGGTTGGTAGAGGTACTTGGCCTATCCATCATTCCAAGAGAAAAATGTGAGAGGTAGAAAGAGAAGAACGAACTCCAAACGTACCTTGACCGAAGATGAAAGTGGATCAATGATCACTCCAATGTGGACAAGGAAATAGCACAATTGGTACCAATTCTTGTCGGTTTCTCACACCTACACAAGTAAAAGCTTATGGTGGAGCTTGGTTAGGATGGTGGCACAAAATTTGATGAAATTGTAAGTGAGCTTCAATAATGTTGGAAAAGATTCTCAAGATTGCAATGCAACAAGTAGAGCAAGCAATATAAGGTACACGGAAACACACATGCAAAAGATAAGTGGGGTCGTGCAACCAAGGGTGAGCCAAAATGTGGAATCCACAAAAATGCTCTTGTTGCACAACACTAGAGAGATGCTAGCACGATTGCAGAATAGGCGGATACAAAGACTTGTGCACAACCTACTAAGCAAAAATGCAACGACTTCTATCCCAAGTATGTTCTATGCAAGGTGTTTCGATGATATGATCCAAGATGATCTAGTATGACAATCTTAATGTTGTATGATGCTATTGTTCTTGCTTAAAAGCTCTTTGCTTATCATTCCCTCTTGCTTAAAATCTTGTTTGGCTCTTTGTTATTTGAGATCTTTTCTCATGCAATGCTTCATGAACCAAGATAGCAATTGTGTATGCGATGGCAACCTTGTGACATGAGAGATGATACCAAGATATGCAACAATGATGTATGTATGCTATGGGAAGTATGATCACTAATGTGCACAAGTCCCATTGCCGGCAATACTCAACGTAAAGGAGTAAGGCTATGATGGCTATCAATGTAATGCCAAGAATGATATGTCCAATACCAAGGTGACGTTACCATTTCGTCGGTTCCTCGTCCGTAAGCAAGAACGAATGACGATGATCCAATGAGTGTCATGAATACCAAGATGTAGTCGAGGTGGTCATTGTTGATGACGCGTCCGTGGCGAAGATGAGCGGCGGTGATATTGATGTCGAACCGTACCTAAAAAGCCAAAACACAAGTAGGACACGGAACCGCAACTGAAATTCTCAAAGGAAAATTGGACCAAAATTATCGGAGGTGGTGTTGGTAAGCGGTGGTTGTCCATGTGGTATATGGTGGTGCTATGCGGAAGTGGTGGAGGTATGCGGAAGTATATGTGGGCACCGGAACAAAATTTGGTGAAATATGGACGGCAAACGGGCGGTGGAGAGGAAGTGGTGCTGCCAGGGGCTGGATGTCCGAGCATGATGGCCGGATGTCCGGGCTCTGGATCCGGGGACAAACATGATGAACACTGCGTGGAGAGGTCAAATCCGGTCAAAATTCAGCGGAATTTGTGGATGGAAATTGGGGAAAAGTGGGAGGAAATCTAGATCTACCTGCAACACACGAAATCCGCGGATCAAATCCAGCAAAACTTCATCACACCAACAAATCACAAAAAATGGGGCTATTTTTGTGGGGAATTTTCGAATTAGGGACAAAATCAACAAAAACAAGGCTAGCAACACAATGGGGAGGCTCCGAAATCGTGATCAACGTGGCTCTAGATACCAAGATGATGTAGGGTGGAACCCTAATCGGCCGATCTTTCATGAAAGGAGCGGATCCCGCGAAGAACACGAAGAACACGATGGAAAACGTGAGGGGAAACACGAGAGGAAACACAAGAGAAACACTAAACCAACAAGAAATAGTCACACATGTGCTAGATAATCGAGTACACAAGGAATCACACGATCCACGGAGAACTAAGGATGATACAAAGGTAGCCGGTCTTCTCCGTGAGGAGGTCTTGATGTTCTTCTCTGCAAGGAGGTCTTGAATCCAAAGAGATCTTCTCCGAAGAGGGGCCGTGGTCTCTCTCATGGAGTAGATCCGATGTGGATGAGCAATTCTCTATCTCTAAATATGAGCTAAACCAATGCTAACCCTAGAAAGTAGGACGAGGAGGAGTATATATAGTCTAGGGGGTTGAAGGGGTACATGGGCCTCGGCCCTTCACTGTGCACAGACAGGGGAGGTCGGACATCCGGGCGTCGGGCCGGATGTCCGGGCTTTCACGAGGGGCCGGATGTCCGGGCTGGGTGGCCGGATGTCCGGGCTTGAGGCGCTAGCCTTGCTCCTTTCTGGTTCGGTGGTGTCCAGATATCTGGGCTTGACGACGGAGTTCCAGGCAGGGCCCGATGTTCGGGCTGGGGCCGGATGTCCAGGGCCTGTAGGTGCTCGGTGGCTGTGCAGCTAGTGGTGGACGACGCTCCAGGGGCCGGATGTCCCGGGTCGTGGCCGGATGTCCCGGGTCGTGGCCGGATTTCCCGGTCCTGGGAGGTGTTCTTGACTGCTTCCGTGGGTTCTCTTCATCCAATTTGGGCATATTTCATCTATAACCTATCTCCACCCAATTTGGGCATATTTCATCTAGCCAATTTTCCGCTAGAATTTTTGCAAGTTTTTTGTCAATGGAAATGTTTATGAAGGAATTACCCCTTTGGTTTATCCAATTGGCATTACACTTTTACAGCATCTTCATGTGACCAAATAACCCTTCCGTACCAAACTTCAGCCCAAGTGGATGCACTATGTGAGTGCTACTTCTATGTCTATATTCTGGACAGTGTGGCACTTTCTACAGCAACTACTAGCTAAACCCCTCCCCTTGTGCTGAAACCCTGCCATGTTACTCACCTTAGTGAGTGATCTACCCGAGTCAAACCTTGGTCTAACCCTCCCGACCAATCTTCTGCAGAAGGCATCAAACACTTGTTGTCCAGCTGGTTTGGAGTCTTCTGTTTTTCTCTTCTTTGCCCCTGGACCATGTTTGATGTAGGGTGGAACCCTAATCGGCCGATCTTTCATGAAAGGAGCGGATCCCGCGAAGAACACAAAGAATACGAGGGAAAATGCGAGGGGAAACACGAGAGGAAACATAAGAGAAACACTAAACCAACAAGAAATAGTCACACATGTGCTAGATCCTCGAGTACTGATGAGGACATCAATACAATTGTTACACCCACAGCCCTGCTGCTATACATACTGGACCAATTACTAGAGCTCGTGCACGCCAACTAAATTACCAGGTACTTTCGTTTCTTGGTAATGATTCTAATGTTCATGAGAATATGATGCTGCCTAAATTGGATACATTTGTTTTGCTTACAAATGAAGGGCCTAGCTTGGAGAAGGATGAACATTGGAGCAAGAACAAGCATGGAGATGATGGCATGCGCAAGGGGAACAAGAACGGAGTTACAAGTGATGATTTCAGGACTTTGAAGCCACCATAATGGGTGCATGAAGCCTTGGACGAAATATACAAGATGCCACTTCATAAATTTCGTCCCGAGGCTATTTTAGGTGCTGCGTCACCTTATTATTGGGCCAGGCCCATGTAATTTCGAAATACATAAGTATAGGCTATTTTTAGAGTCCGTATGTGTGGGGAAACAAGAGATAGGGTTGATTTCGGACCCCTCCACCAAGGGCCACGAAATTCCCCCCTCTTCCTCCATATATACAGCCCTTAGGGCATCGTTTAGACTTTGGGTTTTGTTTAGATTAAAAGTTCGCCATAGCTGCAACTTCGCGTACTTCGTTTGTGTTCAACGACCAGACAAAGGCGTCACAGAACCCCACCTTGATCAATAAAGCTTTCATCTTATATTCGCAATATCCAGATTGCAATCTCAGTTTCTTGCTTGTTCTTCGTTTGCTCGCAGGAAACAGACCCTCGTGGTCAGGTTGATCGTGCTCCGGCGTGGTCAATAACCTCTCGGAGTTGGTTTAGCGATTGCTAAGGCGCGACGTCCTCGCACGTTCGTAGTCGGATCGTCAAAGTCGACTTCCACCAAAGCGATATCCATCATCTCATCGAAAGACGGGACACCTTAGCCTCTATCAAGTACACAAGGAATCACATGATCCACGGACAACTAAGGAGGATACAAAGGTAGCCGGTCTTCTCCGTGAGGAGGTCTTGATGTTCTTCTCCGCTAGGAGGTCTTGAATCCAAAGGGATCTTCTTCGAAGAGGGGTCGTGGTCTCTCTCATCGAGTAGATCCGATGTGGATGATCAATGCTCTTTCTCTAAATATGAGCTAAACCAATGCTAACCCTAGAAAGTAGGACGAGGAGGATTATATATAGTCTAGGGGGTTGAAGGGGTACACGGGCCTCGGCCCTTCATTGTGCACAGACAGGGGAGGTAGGACGTCCGGGCGTCGGGCCGGATGTCCGGGCTTTCACGAGGGGCCGGATGTCCGGCTGGGTGGCCGGATGTCCTGGCTTGAGGCGCTGGCCTTGCTGCTCTCTGATTCGGTGGTGTCCGGATATCCGGGCTTGAGGCCAGATTTCCGGGTAGGGCCGGATGTCCGCGGCCTGTAGGTGCTCGGCGGCTGTGCAGCTAGTGGTGGACGATGCTCCAGGGGCCAGACGTCCGGGGTCGTGGCTGGATGTCCGGGTCCTGGGAGGTTTTCTGGACTCCTTCCATGGGTTCTCTTCATCCATGAACTTGGGGGCTTGTACACCTTCACGTGCATCTTCGGGAGGGTCCTCTTGGCACCTAATAATGCACAACGTCTCGGATTTAGGTAGTAGCCATGTCTCGAGAGGATCATACGTAATATCACTAAGGAAGGAAGTCACCTCGTTCTCGAGTGCTCTAGCTCTAGCTCGTGTCATGGGTCCTCTTGGACCTTGTTGAGGTGATGGTAGGTCCATGGGGATGACCGTAGGATGATCCGCATCAACATTGTTGCTTCCTTTTGAAAAAGGGTAGCATGGCCCTTCCACCAGACATGATTTGGCAAATTGCTGTGCCCCGCGCACGCCAGTTTAGGCGGTGACCAAGGGTCATGCCGGCCAAACGAGCGCTCTAGTGCCTCTGTCTTCTTCTCCCTCTCTTCGCACTCCTCCCCTCACTGCCTAACTCTGTCTAGTGTGTTCCCTGCGTCATCACCGTCTCTCTGGAGATCTTGCCCCCTCCATCTTCTTCTCCGGTGAGTCGTCCCCGTCACCGCACAGTTCCGGCCCGTGACCGCGTCGTCTTCCTCGGCCGTGTCTTCTTCCTCCTCTTGGCCCTGAGCGCTGCCTTGTCTCCGTGACCTCTGTGCCTCATCCGCTTCCCTATCTTCTCCTTCCCGTGCCACCCCGTACTCCCTGGCCGTCGCCAGAGCTTGGCCGGACCCGAGCAATGATCCAGCTCGAACCGCCTTGCCCTGCCTATTTAAGCCAGCTCCGACCCCCTCTGAGCTCACTACTCGCCTCCCCTCACTCCTTTGGTCCCACCTAGCCACTTCCCTGAGCTTGAGGAGCTCCCGTTGCCCTCCCTCTCCGCCATGGCCGCCGCTATGCTCCAGCTAAATTAGCCCGAAGCCGAGCCCTCCTCCACCTCTAGCCACCACCATCGCCTTCCCCACACTCCAGTGATCCTCCCCGTGCCCTCGCCCCCTCGCCGGAGCCACTATGGCCACGAGCCCATCTCCACCCGAGCCACCATCCACCGGCGCGCAAGTCCCGCTCGTCTCCGTCCTCTCCGAGCTCCGTGTCCTTGCTGACTGGATGCGCCTGGTCGCGCTGAGTTCGCCGGTAGGTCGCACGCCACTGGAAGTGGCCGGGATCGCCGGCGAGCCTCGTCGGGGTGAGCTCCCCTGCTCGGCCCCATGCGTCTAGGCGGGAGGAAGAAGAAGACTTGCCAGGCGGGCCCCGCATCGCCCCCGTCCCCACCAGTCAGCCGTGCGGTGTTGACCCCGCCCCGCCACGTCATTCAAGTGGAGGCGTATTCCCTGGAATACGTTTTCCATGCAGGAAAGCCTATTACCTTCTTCCTCGGCCAAAAATACAATTTCACTTCTCGAAAACGTATTCCCTTCTAATGCGCTTTCAGATTTTCTGTCCATGCCCTGTTTGCAAATATTTTCATTACAGATAGGTCCCTCGCAGAAAACACTTCACAACTTTTTTCTTGAGACTCTGATTGATGTGAATCCAACGCCCACTTCTTCATCTCGTCGAGCCCGTTCTATTGGTGTCACTTTCATTATGTGTTCACATTTTGAAAATGACCTTTATGCCCTTGCCCTAATCAGCCCCCTCTGAGAGAGAATCTTTTCCGACAAATCTTTTCGCGGCTTCACCGCACATCTTCCCGGAGCCTTCTTCATCCCCAGGCATGCCACAACACCCACTTGCATGATGGACATGCAGTAGCCATGGTTTTCAACTTGAATATTAATAAATTTCTGCTTGCTTTGATATGGTTATCGTTGTTTCGGTGATGCTTATGGATTTGTGTTTACTTTCATGATATGTTTTATGCATCTGGTTACCATGTACTATTTGCTAGTATCTCTGTCGTATGTCATGTTTGGTATTATTACATGATGGTGTTGGTCATGTACTTCGGAGCATGACTATCATCTGTTACCGAGTACCGTGATTATGCATGTTCCTTTGCATCTAGCTGGTTATGTGCTTCTTGGTAGTATTTTTGATATGTTCTTGCTTAGTACTTATTGTTGATGCTAGTGGTCATGTTATGCTATGAGTAGTGCTATGTTTGTGATATTCATGCCCATTAGTATGCCATGCTCATTTGGATATATGATTCATTGTGGTTATGCTCGATGATTATGTTGCACCTCTATGCTTGTGTTGATATCATGCTCATGCATTGTAGTTGCATCATGTTATTTTAATATGACTCAGCTTATTGCATTCAACTTTAACTGGACTTAAATGAACTTGAACAACTGTTGGATGAGTCATGGTGCCATCGTATCGAGCTGACCAGTGCATCCGCACTTTTCTTTATGGGAGGGTCCTAACTAGGTCTATTGTCATGCCTCTCGCCGGTGCCTCAACCGAGGGAAGGTTATGCGCGGGCGCTACCTTGGCTGGGTAGGACGGCATAAGCCTTGTGTGCCCATGTTTGGTTTTGAGCTCATGTCCCCATTTGGGACCATTTTACCAAGACGGTGGCTGTTGATGCCTTTGGTCGGCACGGGGCTACCCATGACTTAGCCCAGAGGGAATTAGTCGGAGTGGCCGGGAGAGTATCATGGCAGTAGGACGGTTTTGTCGAAACGCCGTTGGTTCACCAGAATGGGAGTGCGAGGCCATGGGTTCCGTGGTGTGCGTACAGTGTTAAATCTATCGATAGCCGTGCCCGCGGGTATGGGCTGATAGAGGCGAGGGTGTCTCAATCTTTCGATGAGATGATAACTATTGATTTGGTGGAGACGACTTTGACGATCCGACTACAAACATGCACGACGTTGCATCTTAGCAATCGCTAGACCAATCTCCTGAGGTTACTGACGATGCCGGAAGCACGATCAGCCTGACCACGAAGGTCTATTCCTGCTAGCAATCAAAGAACAACCAAGAATATGATAATGCAATCTAAATATTGCGAATATAGATGAAGTATAGATAAAGGTGGGGATCCGAAAGCGGTCTTGATCTGGTCGTTGGACACAAACGAAGTACATGAAGTTGCAATGGCTAACTTTTAACCAAACAAATCCCCCAGGAAAAAGTCACTGGATGGATCTACATATATAGGAGCAAGGGGTGGCGGCCAAGGAGGTGGAAGGACGTCCCAAGGAAGCCTAAAACTAACCCTAGGTCGTACAAGGCTCATGGGCCCAAGTGGAGGTGATGCAACACCTTTGGACTTGTTGTTTGACTTGGATTCTGCTGCACCATCAGATTGTTTCGTCGATATGTCAATGCTCCAGACGAATTTCAAGGTGACTCCAATTGGGTTGGAAAGAGCATGAAATCTAATTTCCAACAAAAAAGGAATCAACCAATTCAGAGTCCATATGAAAAAGTTGTTGGCGTTTTGAGTCAGGTATGTCTGTGTAGTCCGAATCTGAATCCAAAACGTGAGAGACTTGGACTCTATCTTCTCTTGGCCCAAAAGTGACGTGAGAGGACTTTTTGAACATAACCTAAACTTCTCCTTTTCCTAATATTTTTGGTCGTATCCAAGGTAGTCACGTCCTCATCATCCTCCCCTTCTTGAAAACAAAGCCGTCCTCGGCGTTGCTTAATCTGAAATGTGGCTAACAAAAGAGACAAGGTGTACATGTTGTATATGTATATGTCGTCCATTTTTACTTCCCTTGGTTTTTGCACAAATGACACATGTATACATGAGTAATTTTCATAGTTCATAAAATCTAAAGCCAAAATATTATCACAAGAAGTAGAAGGCGTGAAAATATTGCAACTCAGTTTGCACATATAAGTGAAGCTCTTATTCATATCAAAGGATTGACAATGTTCATCATTAAACCATCCCAACATTGGTGAACAAACCTTACTTGCATCAAATTTACATACTACAACATGCTTAAATAAGCAAACATGCAATAATTCATTTGACACAGAATCATCACCAAGAATAGAGGTCATATCAAAATGATAAATATTGGTTCTTTTGCATCAACAGTTAATTCAATGGGTGCACTCAAAATTGTTGGTATTTCAGTTGTTTGATCACACGACACATTCGTGACATTAACAAGATTCTCTAAAATAGGTGGTGTGCTCAAATCAAGAGCTAACTCAACACATGATGCATTCACGTTAACTAGGCATTCATCATTCTCATGTGAAGTTATATCATCAATACCTTTACTGTTACCTTGTTCCAAAGACGTAGCTGATGTAGGTACGGACATTGACAATGTACCATACTCTTGATATGATGTCGTGCTCACAATCCGAGGTGGGGCTGCTCTAGTAGGTGCAAAGATGGAGGAACCAACCGGCGGTGGTGAGCATGAACTGGAATAGTAGTTGTTGTAGTCTCCCAATGCATCCTCCTGTATCTGTCTCTCAAATGTACAAGCATGAACATACATACTAGTAATGCAATGAGGAATATACTGAAATCTTTCCTGAATATAATGGTTCAAACCATCAAAAAATCTATTCATTGTATCATCCTCAGATTCTTCTATGTCACAATGATGCATATAAGATTTGAACTCTTGGTAGTAAGCATGAACAGTGGTGTTGCCTTGTTTAAACTGTTCAAATTTGTGAAGCAATTCACGATGATAGTAAGGAGGGAAAAATTGTTGTCTCATTACATATTTCAAATCTTTCTATGTTGTGGGTTGGTTATCAATGTTTTTCTTACAATGCACACTCCACCAAACAGAAGCAAAACCAGTAAATGCTCTAGTGGCAGCTCGTACTTGCTCAAGTTCAGAAAAGTCATGGTGACTAAAAACTTATTCTACTTCAAGCTCCCAAGCTAGATAAATAGCAGGATTAAATCTACCCTCAAATGACGGTAAAAAGTTAACCTGACCATGTGCTTGTGTGTGTTGTACCAACTCTCGTGATGGTGAAGATGTGTCCGTCGTCCAAGAACTTCTATCTCTGGAACCTGTCATGATTAGTTGAAACAAGAAACAAAATTGGAGAATAATGTTACTATGAGCTAGTAGGATGTTGTTGTAAAGTGCTCACAGTAAAGCAAATATCAATATCTTACAAGTTCTTACCATGCGGCAAGTGGTGACAGGCAACCAACGGTGTCAAATAACTCCGAAGATTGTGTAAAGCGATTGCCAGGGGAACGTACGTATACATGGTGTAGAAATATGTGGAGCTGGGTTGGCTATATATGGTAACAAAAGATTAGCAATAATCAATTCAGAGATGCAATGTTGAAAAAACGCTCAACGAGGGCACTGTGCTGGTCCTAGGCTAGACCGGACTAGAGACGCGAGCCTAGAACACTAATGAGGTCACGCCGTAGCACAACTAGCGTCAATAAAGGATATGAAGTAGCTCTGGACAGCAAAATATAAGTGAAGATCACAATAGCCGTAAAGATAATGATGTGAAACAAAAGCCAAGCAGGATATATCGACAACTTTCTCTCCAACTTTCCTTTGGAAAAGTTTCTGCCAATTTTTTGATATTTTTTTCAAGAATGGTATTGACTCAAGCTTTCAAACGCAAAAGGAATCACTCAATTCCGAGTTGATATGAGGAGTCAAAAAATTCTAAAATTGGCCTGAAAAACTGGAATAAGTTGTGTTCGTGAACTTCGGAGGGCAAAAAGACCTATTTAGAAGCCGATTTACTTGCTTCTGCAACTATTTAGATGCAGCTTGTCCCTAGCTTTCATTTGAGTACACACGGAGCCAAAACGGACTTCGTATGAGGAAGTTATGCCTGTTTTACTGAACATTGCACAAAACAGATTCCAATCCGAAGTCAACTACAAGACTGAGTCTAGATAGATCCAAATTTTGATTTTTTTTCTCCTCTCTTTTTTTCCTCACACTTTTTTTTCTTTTTCTTTCTCTTTTTTTCTCTGACTTTTTTTTTACTTTTTTTATCTTGCTTATTTTTCTCTCTCTCTTTTTTTCTCCCCCTCTTTCCAAGACAAACTAGATAAGATGTAGATTGGATCAAGCGAAGATGTGAACGATCTCAACTATGATTATGACAATAAACGGTGGGTAGCACGTGGTGGAAATTGATAGATGGGTGGTGGACACCAGAAGGGATAACGATGCAGCGGTGGCGTGACTAATGTGAACAGAACTCGAAACTCTAAACGAACTAGACACTAAGACCAGCAACTCGACACGACGATGCAACCGATAATTCAACTATGCAAGCAATGAAAAGATAATTGCAAAGGCTCAGACTGGCTTGGACAAAGGATGAATAGATTTAACCTTTTTGTGGCTTTTTCTTGGACAATAGGTAAGAAAATAAATCTAATATAGGAAAAACTAGAAATTCTCACTGAGCAACCTGGAAACTGTTACCACTTGATAGATGCGAGGGTGTCCCGATCTTTCGATGAGATGATAACTATCGATTTGGTGGAGACGACTTTGACGATCCGACTACAAACATGCACGACGTTGCGCCTTAGCAATCGCTAAACCAACCTCCTGAGGTTACTGACGATGTCGGAAGCACGGTCAGCCTGACCACGAAGGTCTATTCCTGTAAGCAATCGAAGAACAATCAAGAATATGATAATGCAATCTGAATATTGCGAATATAGATGAAGTATTGATAAAGGTGGGTATCCGAAAGTGGTCTTGGTCTGGTCGTTGGACACAAATGAAGTACACGAAGTTGCAATGGCTAACTTTTAACTAAACAAATCCCCCAGGAAAAAGTTATTGGATGGATCTACTTATATAGGAGCAAGGGGTGGTGGCCAAGGAGGTGGAAGGACGTCCCAAGGAAGCCTAAAACTAACCCTAGGTCGTACAAGGCTCATGGGCCCAAGTGGAGGTGATGCAACACCTTTGGACTTGTTGTTTGACTCAGATTCTGTAGCAGCATCAGATTGTTTCATCGATATGTCAATGCTCCGGATGAATTTGAAGGTGAATCCAACTGGGTTGAAAAGAGCACGAAATATACTTTCCAACAAAAAAGGAATCACCCAATTCGGAGTCCGTATGAAAAAGTTGTTGGCGTTTTGAGTTAGGTATGTCTATGTAGTCCGAATCTGAATCCAAAACGTGAGAGACTTGGACTCTATCTTCTCTTGGCCCAAAAGTGATGTGCGAGGACTTTTTGAACAGAACCTAAACTTCTCCTTTTTCCCAATATTTTTGTTCGTATCCAAGGTAGTCATGTCCTCATCATGGGCCCAGTTCGTAGTTGGTCATGTTATGGGTCAACAGTAATAATAATGATGATGTGCTTAATAACAATCCCAGTTCGATGATGAAAGAAGTTGTTTGATCTTTATGTGATCGTGAGAGGATCACTGTGGTATCGAGTATACCGAGTTGTTGGATATTTGTGGTGTTATGCGTGAATCACGGGTAAAGGTCAATCTCCTTGTGGTCATGTATTGATTACTACGGTATTGTGTATACCAAGCTTGATTTGATCCTGAGATGATCGTGTGATGTCCGAGGATGGTAAGTGATGCATGTGATGGTTATGAGGTAACCCCGACCAGAGTAAGTTGATGCATGATAGTGTCATCATGTTGCATGTTAGTATCATCATGTTTATATGTTCATGGCATGCTTATATTGTGCTATTGTTATCATGTTGTTCATGCCATGTTGTCTAGATGATATCATGTTAATCCTTGTTAACCTATAATTGCCATGCTGTTGTTTGTCTTGAATGCGTCTAGTTATTGTGAGCTTGCAAGTACATACAATGTACTGACCTGCTGTGTCATGCTAGCTTGCAGGTCAAGTCGGATTTGATTGCTTGTTTGCCGTGGATTCTTTGTTTGCGAGCTAGGATAAGCATTCCAGCCAGAGTCCCTGCGGAGTGGATTCACCACCGTCTTCGTTGTTCCGCTGCTAGAGTTATTCCACTGCTTCGAGTGGTTCTGCTGCTTGCATAGAGCAACAGTGGCAAGCGTAGTGTCGCCGTGCCGATGTAACCCCTTGTACCCAGTATAGATTATAATAAAGAGCTGATTTGTTCTATGCTAAGCAGTGTCGTATTCCAAAAGACTTCTCCTCGATCTCTGGGCTGGAATATGGGGCGTTCCGGTTTCTCTGAGCCGGGGTGCCACACATCCTAACCAAGAGGACCAAGTGCAAACCTCTATCTCTTTTTCTCGGCGGGTGGAAATGTTATTCTTTGCCAGTAGTGCCCTCTGTAGGAAGAATCGTAAATGCCAGAGGACGCGTTCAACATGAATTGTCACGGTGGAATGAAATGACCTCTCGAATCGAGCAAGAAATGACTATTTATTTAATAATGGCGACTTATCACAAAAACAACCAAGGGTCCATCGACCCGATTGAAACTCTCTTCACTGCGTTGAATCGAAGGGAACTACTATAGAGAGTGGAATAAGCTACAAGGCATAACACTATGAGCTTTTCTTTAGATAACCTTAATCACACCGGCTTTTCCTCATGGGAGGGTAAAGGAAATAGGAATGTATGAAATCTATCCCAATAAGAAATGTGGAAGGTTGTCAACTAGAAACCTATTATCACTCACTTCTTCCGATAGTCCCATCATTTTCTTGTAAGCCTGCTTCCTCCGATGATCGGTTGCGGCTAACTTCTCTCTCTTCATCTCTCTGAGTTCACTTCTTGGTAGTAGTTACCCCTGTCAGAACCTTTGTCTACTGTTTCATATAAATACGCTGATCTGCCAGCCAACCGAAAGTAGAGAACCACATTGTATGATCTGGGGCAACTCTCTGTTATAGCAGTGATTTCTTATTCATTCAGGGCGCCCGTTCATGTGTTTTTAAAGAAAGGATGCCTTCTCATTCCGGATTTCAATAAAGATTCGATTCCTCACATCTAAGGGAAGACAGACACAAACGAATAGCAACATTATCCGGGGTTGTCACCATTTGCATCATATCAGTATCGTAAGAAAAGATTGATTGTTGTGAGTGATTTTACTACCCTTCCAGACTTAGCAGGTAATGAAGCTGCTGACGAGGGAGGAAATGTCCGTTGAAAATAAAGCAAACCAGTGGGGCTTAAAAGTCACTCTTTGAATAGTTTTTCAGACCGTTAAGTTGTCAATCTTTCCAATGATGAGGATCCAAAGTTTATTACATTTCCTAGTTTTCCAAGGACAACACTTGATTGATTGCTTACCCACTTTCATTTAGATACCAACCCATCTTTTTATCAAAAGCATGGAAACTATCTAATCAAAGATAGAATTCATGCCTATGAAAAGTAAGCAATTTCATCATTTTCTTTCGTAACACAGCTCACTCAATTGTAGAGATACCGAACAGTTTGAGTGATCGATCGACCTTGTCGCACGATGAGCCCATTATCTCTCTTCCATCCCACCTTCTGAACCGAACCCTAGAAAAAGAATTCTTGAATAGAACAGAGCAGCAATTCTAGAAACTTCCATTTTCCATTGATATGGGCGTTGCTATTAAAAGTGGGTTTACCTGCCCCGGCGTGACTCACACTTGACCAACCACTTCTATCTAAGAAATAGTTAGGTAGGGTCAATCTCCCTTCGGGGTTTACGTGTCCTAGTCCGAACCATTGGATCGATCAGAAGAAGAAAGGCAAAGGAATTGAAAGGTAGAGTAACAAGCATCACCCAACAGAGTGATTGAGGGAGTCTTCCCTAGCCCAATGGTCTTCTTTTTGTTTTTCACTCTACTATTTTGATTTTGGAAGAGTTCTACTACTGTTTCAATAATTCTAAGATCCTTCCTTCCCTTTTCAAGTGCTTGCTATCCCACTCGCTCTACTCGTCCAGAGGGATCCCTAGTTTCAGCATAATAGCCTCGTTTTGAAGCACTCGCTTCATATGGACGTACGTCGTACAAAGGAATCTTATCAGCATACCCACCTGCTAGGTGTGTTTCACTTGACCGACCAACCGACCCAATAGTAGGAGTAGGCGACTGGCTTCTTATGTGAAGAGAATGGATGGAGAAACAGATGCGCGAAAGAACTAGTCCCTTGGAAAGCTTCGTTTTCCTAACCCAACCTAAGCAATTATTTGAGTATCGAAGTTGTCGAGTGTTCCATTCTTTCGTATGTAGACCCCAGCAAAGGAGAATCAGAAATGGAACTAGTCGAATACGCATAAGATATCGCTTTTAGGCACAACCCCGGGTTAAATAAAGTAGTAAAGGAGCCCTGTCGGCGTGCTGGGAACGGGGGTCCCCAGACTTGCCTGCCTGCGGCCCACGGCGTGGCTTTGCTGGCAGGCCTGTACGGCCCATCTTCATCAACAAGGAATCATGACCCTCGCGAGGGGCCAAGCCTCGCGAGGCGGACGACGCAAGACCTCCTCAGGAGTGGCCTCACCAGGCTGGCTCGTGAGGGGTGGAGAGTTCAAGGCCGGGCAAACCTCGCGAGGTTCTTGTGACGTAAGCCATGACCATCAAGACCAGGCGGGCGCCAGCGCGCGCAGCGTCCTTGTTTCCTATTTGGTGCTAAGGGGGCAATTGCAGGCATGGCGTACTGAGGCATCAAGCAAAGGTTTCCATATTGGTGCAACGAGACCAAGACCAAAAGGACGGAGGTCACCGTGGAGCCCAAGACGGCTTCACCACCATAGCCTTTGGCAGGCGAAGACTGCTTTTGTCAGGATAGCTTGTACTAGCTGTCCCCTTTCGAATCAGCCGTTGTTGGCTCCCTTCCCGCTCAATATTTGGGGAGAGGACCATGGCCTCTATAAATAATATTAGCCACCACAGTAGGGGAAAACGGGTCTCGAATCCACCCGAACAACAACCAGTTCGCCAAGCACAAGAACACCTCAACCTCAGGAGGATGTTCTTCCCCTTGTACTATTCATCCTCAGCCCAAGAGGCATTCCACCATCCCCACACTGGAGTAGGGTATTACACCACAACGGTGGCCCGAACTAGTATAAATATCGTGTGCTTTGTGTTGCGATTTCGTCGAGTTAGTTCGTGAGATCTTAGCTAAGTTAGGACGCGGATCGATAGGGGGGCGATCTTCGCACGCACCTTAGTGTTTGAACTTTAAGGGTTTTGCCGGAACCCGTGATCCGACATTTGGCGTGCCAGGTAGGGGTGCGGCGAAGCTTCCTTCCCGTCACTCCGCATCATGTCGCTTCATCGTCTCCATGGCGGACGCACGTTGCGCCCGTGACGAGCGCCGGGCTTCCCTCGCCACCCGCGTCGCTTAGACAGCCCCTGTCGGCGGGCCACCCCGTCGCTCTCTGTCACCTTCCGCCAACGCCGCCACCGGCTCAGCGGGGAACGAGCAGCAAGCATCCTCGCTGCACCCCTCGGTGCTACAGGGCGGCTGCACCGCCACTCCATCGCTGACTCCCGCAGGTTCGTCGTCCCACGCTCGTCGCGTTCCCACGGACGCACGGGCCGCGCTACTCATGGCGCATGAGCTCCTGTGCTACCGCCTAGTCGATGACCTCTACAAGGACTGGCTTGAGCGCATCACCGAGCTTGTCCGCGCCGTCCCACTCCCTGCCTCGCCCTCCGCCAGCCACGGGCGACGCAGCTCGTGAAGTACCTCCACCACCTCTGCCCCAAGACGGCACCTAGCGCCAAGGCACGCGGTCCCACGGCGCGACCCACCGTGTTCGGCGCCCGCGCGTGAATAAAGAAGCTGCCAAGAAGTCCCTCGACCGCAAGCGAACGCTCCGCCGCTCCTCGCTCCGTCGCGCAAGGATCACTTACTGCGGCAAGGCCCCGCGCCGCTGGCCATAGTGGCGCGCGGGTGGCAAGACCAAGCTCCACCTCCAAGGTGGGCCCCGGTGACCACGGCCGGCTGCCGCGCCTTCACCCCCGAGCTGCGCAGCATCGCCTGGCCAGGCAAGTTCAAGCCAGATCGACCTCCTCGCTATGACTGCACCCCCGCCCCCGCGGAGTTCCTGCAGCTCTATGAGCTGAGCATCGAGGCGGCCAATGGCGACGAGAAAGTCATGGTGAACTAGTTTCCCATGGCTCTCAAAGATGGCCCCGCTCCCGGCTCATGAACCTGCAACCGTTTCATTGCCAACTTCCAGGGCACTCGCGACCGCCCTCCGGTCGCGGGTGACCTGCGCCGCATCAAGCAACAACCAGGAGAGACACTACAGAAGTACATTCAGTGCTTCAACAGCACGCGAATGAAGATCCCCAATGTAACCGACGAGGCCATCATCTCGGCGTTCTCCGACAGCGTCCGCGACGTTAAGATGAAGGAGGAGCTCGCCATCCACGAGGAGCTGAGCACCACCTTGGAGCTGTTCAACATCGCGACCAACTGTGCAAGAGCTGAGGAGGGGCCCCTCTCCCTCCTCGAGCTCCCTGCTGCGGACCCGGAGGAGAAGAAAACCAAGGCCAAGGACGTGAAGCGCAAGGGAGCAGCCGTGCTCGCGGCGGAGCGAGACAATAAGCGCGGTAGAGACCAGCCCGAGTCATCCAAGGGCAGCCGTCCGTTCTGCGCCTTCCACAACCTGCATACCCACAACACCAGCGACTGTCAAGAGCTCAGAGCCATCCGAGAAGGATGCTTTGGTCGACGCCCCGAGCGCAGCGATCGGGGCTACGGCCGAGGAGGAGGATGTGGTGGCGGACGCTGGGACGACCGTGGCCCGCGCCAGGAGTGGCACGACCGGCCTCGCGAGGACCGCTGGCAGGATCAGCCTCGCGAGGGCGCCTAGAAGGACCAGCCTCGTGAGGCTCGTCCTCAAGGTAATGCTGGCCTTCCTCCATTACCGCCACCACCCAGAAGGAATGACGACCACCATCAAGACGAGGGGGCTGGGGGCTTCCAGGAGCCACGCGCTATCGCCTACATCTTGGGCGGAGCTCAAGCCCCAGCCTCGCAGCGTATCTTCCAACAATTTGCCCGTGAAGTGAATGCAATTCTCCCAAAGCTCGAGGCCACACGCCCGCTCAGATGGTCCAGGTGCCCCGTCATGTTCAGTTCGGTAGATCAGCTCAAGTGCGCGGCTACTGCAGGCGTCCTCCCAATGCTTTGTTCACCTGTCATCAACAACATGCAAGTTACCAAGACCCTCTTTGACGGCAGCGTAGGGCTCAATGTCCTGTCCATCGACACGTTTGACAACCTCCAAGTGCCATATGACTAGCTTCAGCCTACCAAGCCTTTCTCAGGAGTGACCGATGGCTCTACTACCCCAATCGGGCAGGTCCGCCTCCCCGTCACCTTCGGAGAACGCAACAACTACCACACCGAGCTCATCGGCTTCAACGTCTCCTACATCCACCTGCCATACAACGCCATCCTCAGGTATCCAGCCCTGGCCCAGTTCATGGCGGTGACCCATCACGGCTACAATGTCCTCAAGATGCCGGGAAGCGGCGGAACCATCAGTCCCGTGCGAAGAAAGAGACATGGTGTGCTCCCTCGAGCGTGCCTTCCAAGCTGGAGCAATCGACGATCCCAACAGTCAGGGTGAGCGCCCTCCTGAGGCCACCCCCAAGAAGAAGAAGTAGCTGCGGCCCGCAGGGCCTCAGGCAAGCGGTGCCTCGTCAGGATCGGCGGCTGTGCCTGGGGCACCACCCTCCATCGCATAGGAAAGCGCACCCAGTGCCCCTCTCGGGCAGGGCTTGGGGGCTCTCTTCTGGAGGGCCTCAGGCTTTGCCAACATCACGACGGAGGCGCTTGGGCACCACTTGGAGGCGTGCTTTACGGCATGTTTCCCTCAGGAGAACACAGGGCAAGGAGTGCCCAGCGCTCAGGAGTTCATCACCAAGACCACTCAGGAACTGCAAGACGCGAGGGCCATGCGCTGTGGCCACCGCTCACCAGGTGCAGCTCCCCATCCAGGCGAGGATGCCGGGTTGTGCGTTTCATCAACGTTCGAGGGCTCAATCTGGCTGCCGCTCGTGAGCTTCTCTGGCCTTCGCGTGTGGGATGCTGCGAGGGCCCACCTCACAGCTACGTTCTCATGCCCTTTCGCCTGCCGAGCGTGGCGGTTGCCTATCAACGCAACCTGCAGAGCATCCTGGCAGCTCAGGAGGCCAGGCACCACGTTGTACTGACGGAGAGGAAGACGGTCCTCAAGGAACCTCCAGGACCCCCAGAGCCTCCCGAGGCTCAGGGCCCCGGTGGCTCATGAGGGGCAGCCCCTTCGCCGCACGCCTTTAGCTACCCCAACTCTCCTTCGTCAACAGAACCAGGTGATATTTTCCAAAAGTTCATTCAGCTAGGAGCGCCCCCAGGGCTGCATCATTCCCAAGCCGCGTGGGTCCGTCCCTGTGGCGTGTATCCTTCCATTTATTTCTTTAGCTTACCCTGTTGGGGGCGCCCCTCGAGCTACATCATCCCCAAGCCGCTCGGGCCGGACCCAGTGGCATGCATTTTCCCTACATTTACCTGAGCTAGGTTGCTTTCCATGACTAATCTATCTATGACTATCGCCTGCTTGATTGTCACCCACCATGGGAGCCGCGCGCCGGCCATCTTTCTTCAGGACCATTCGCATTGTCTAACCATCTCGCAGGACCAAGACAGCAAACAAGAATGAAGACCAAGCGCAACCCGCCTTGGGGTTGGGCCTCGTGTGTCCCGCGCTTGGTCACGAGTGTCCAGACACACCTCGTCTAGCCCTGCCATGCAAGCCACGTGTCAGGGCGGGGCTGTACATGCCCCAGGAGTTCTCCACAGTAGAGAGTCCCCTCTCACGCGCCAGAAGCAAACCAGCAATCACCACGGCGACCGGTGCCCTTCCTTGCAGGAACTTCATGAGGGCCACAACAGGCGGTACCACAGGTTCTCTCTCTTCTCTCATGCGATTCTCTTGCGCGTTAAAGGGGGACTCCTGAGCATCGCGCCTCAGGAGCTCTTACTGGCTCTCCAGCCCTCACCCCCTGGCCTTGACCACGGCACGTGACTTGGCATACCAGCGGCGGATGAGCTCGCTCGAGGGCCGGGACCTGAGGACACAGAGCACCAAGAAGGACATGGAGGGAAGGGGGAGGCCCGCACGGGCCAGACCTAGCCACACTATAGCAACCGGCATGCGATTCCGACACGACTTGAGGAGCAGACCCCAGATAGCCAAAGATAAGTTCTCGCTCTGGATCCACCAGTCGCTTGCGGCACGAGACTCTCGCTCACTCCCTTCGCTGCCCTGCTACGACAACGTTTTCTTCCTTTCCCATCCTAAGACAGCTGCTTGCCCGCTAAGGGGGACCTCTTGAGCATCACGCCTCAGGAGCTCTTACTGGACCTCGGGCCGCTCACCTCCTGGCCTTGACTACGGCATGCGACCTGGCATACCAGCGATGGCTGTAGCTTGCCTGGGGACCGGGACCTGTCAGCGTAGAGCACCAAGCTACCGCAGGATTGAAAAGGGGAGGCCGAGCCTCGGCAGTATATGCGCACAAAAATCTTCATAATGATGGCTATATTGACAAAAGGCATTACAGACGCTTTACACACCCCACAGGGTCCGTTTCTTGATTCCTCGTAGGGAACAAAATGGAAGGAATTCCTAGGGGTTCTATCTACACGCACCAGGTGTCGCCGATGCCATCATCAACAGTGGGCCATGTGAGGCCGGCACCAACCCCATCCAGATCAGCAGCGACGGCGGCTGGACGCCGCGGCCCTGCTCCGGGCTCGGTGGGAGCACAGGGGCACGTAGCTGTCGTCGCTCGTCTCCGGAGGCTCCAAGAGCTCAGAAGAGTCACCGGACCACCAGGGTCGCCGCTGTCGCTGGAGGAGCTGCAGCAGAGACCGGTGGCAGGCCCCGCGCCCACTGCAGTGTCGTCCTGGCGACCTCCTTTAGGGCAGCACTCCAGGCGGCCTTCCTTGTCGAAGACCTTGAAGAACATCACGAAGGCGCCGTCGTACTCGAAGTGGATCGTGAGGGCGCCCTCCACACGTCAGACTCGGCAATCTCACCCCAGCCTCGGGTCATGAAGATCTTCCCGGAGGGAACGGTTCCAATCTCCGCTCTAGTCGCTGGGGCATCGCAGTCGGCATGCTACAACCAAAGTTCGCGAAGGCCCCTCAGCGGCACCTCAGTGGCAAAGAACGGCGGGAGGCATATCCACGTGCTCGGGGGCATCACCGCCCACAGCACGAACTCGCGCGAAGAGTCCACAACATGGACCCCTGGGGCGACGGCGTGCGCCTCTGCGGCACGGCGACCACGACCCTGGTGTGGGCGGCGCCACTCACCGCTCCTTCCTCCGGAATCATCGGCGTGAGTGTACAAGGGCAGCGGGTAGCTAGGAGGCAGCCTCTCATACCAAGGCCTTGACACCACCGGCGTCACGACCACCTCGCGGTGATGAGACCTCCTTTTCTTTAGCGGGAGCAGCTCAGGCACGTTGAGGGGAGCCTTGCCCTTCTCTGTGGCCGAGAACCTCCGGATCGGCGCCAAGTTTGCACAAGCAAGGAGTGGAGCGACGAAGAAGAAGAAGCAGGAGAGGCATAGGAAGGATGGGCGATGGGGGCTCCGCCCCCTCCCATTTATACCAGGAGAAGGCCAACCGGCGCCCCCCACGATCACAGGTAATTATGGTCTTCCTTGCATGTCGCAGGGACTTGTCATGTTGGGAAGTTGCCGAGGCAGCGTGGGGAAGCGGAGACGCCGACGTCCAATCAACCACCAAGCATCGACCGAGGCCGCAGGCTATTGCGGCCCATGGTGCTCCGCACTTGACCCTTGGCTTCGCCTCGAAGCCAAGACCGAGTTCGCCTTGGGCCCAGGGGCTACTGTCGGTGTTCTGGGAAGGGGGGTCCCCAGACTTGCCTACCTACGGCCCACGGGGTGGCTTTGCTGGCAGGCCTGTACAACCCATCTTCATCAAGAAGGAATCAAGACCCTCGTGAGGAGCCAAGCCTCGCGAGGCGGACGACACAAGACCTCCTCAAGAGCGGCCTCACCAGGCTGGCTCATAAGGGGCGGAGAGTTCAAGGCCGGGCAAACCTCGCGAGGTTATCGTGATGTAAGCCATGACAATTGAGACCAGGCGGACGCCAGCGCCCACAGCGTCCTTGTTTCCTCTTTGGTGCTAAGGGGGCAAGCGCAGGCACGGAGTACCAAGGCATCAAGCAAAGGTTTCCATATTGGTGCAACGAGAACAAGACCAGAAGGACGGCAAGACGGATGTCACCATGGAGCCCAAGACGGCGTCACCACCAGAGCCTTTGGAAGGCGAATACTGCTTTTGTCAGGATAGCTTGTACTAGTTGTCCCCTTTCGAATCGGCCGTTGTTGGCTCCCTTCCCGCTTAATATTTGGGGAGAGGACCATGGCCTCTATAAATAGGATTAGCCACCACGGTAGGGCAAAACGGGTCTCGAATCCACCCGAACAACAACCAATTCGCCAAGCACAAGAACACCTCAACCTTAGGAGGTTGTTCTTCCCCTTGTACTGTTCATCCTCATCCCAAGAGGCAATCCACCACCGCCACACTGGAGTAGGGTATTACACCACAACGGTGTCCCGAACCAGTATAAATCTTGTGTCCTTTGTGTTGCGAGTTTGTCGAGTTAGTTCATGAGATCTTAGCTAAGTTAGGACGCGGATCGATAGGGGGGAGATCTTCGCGCGCACCACAGTGTTCGAACCTTAAGGGTTTTGTCGGAACCCATGATCCGACAAGCCCAATCTAGCTAAAGAGGGGCTTCTTCACCACCATAACCAACTAGCTATGTAGATGAATTATCCTTGCGTTCAGCTATCAAACTCATCCACTAGAGCTTGAACCCATGCTTGCTCAAACAATATGTTTTCTCTTCTAATGAGCATGGCTTCCCTGTCACCGACACTAGAGACGTCTCAATAGTTTAGTTTATTCATAAGCCTAGTACACAAGGAGGGTTTTAGCACACACTAGCTGTACTATAGTATGATCTGGTATCAGCTGTTGTCTCTCCTTGCTATTGTAGTTTAGTATAGGTCACCTCAAACTCAAACAAAAATGGGTGCATGGTTCTACTGCATCTTATCGAATAGTGCTTTTGAGTCAAAGTACAATCACCATTTCATGTACACCATCTTTGTCAATATTTGCAATTACCTGTAGAAAGAATGTGAAAAACAACTCAAGGTCATTTACAGAATGAACAACAAAATATAAGAAAAAGGATACAAAAGGTTCACTTACTGGGGTGGACAAGATGTGAGCATAAATGCTCACGTAATCTTCCACTTTCTCATGTTCTTGTTCTGTCCAGTCCTCATCTCCCCACATGGTTTCGTAAGCAAGCTAGAGTCTAGAACTAGAGATACCTTTGCATGGTGCTCACTAAACCTCCATAAGCATAGCCAATCCTTTTTCTCAATGATGCAGTTCGCTTGGAACATGGCACAAGGTGTGACGTTCCGAGTAGTGGAGGACAACCTGTTTGTTGTTCCAGTTTTCTGCCTTGGCGACTAGAAGAGGTTCATGGAAGAAGGGCCGTGGATAGTCCGCAACTATGGCGTGTAAAGAAGCCTTACGACGGGATGGCTAATGGGTCGTGGCTGTTACACAACAAGAGGACTCTTCAAATGTCAGGAAATATAAAGCCAAAATATTAACCCACGAAATCAAAGGCATGAATATATTGCAATTGAGTTTGCACATATAAGTGGAGCTCTTATTCGGATCAAAAGATTGATAATGCTCATCATTAAATCATCCAATACTGGTGAATAAAAATTAATTGTTTTAGAATTACATGCTACAACATGGTTAAATAAGCAAACCTGCAATAATTCATTCGACATAGAATCATCACCAAGGTTAGACATCATATAAAAATGATTAAACATTGGTACAATTATTTCCGTGTCTTCCAAACTAGCATGCAAGGTTCTAGACAACACATCCTCATGGCTAATCAATTGTACACGCTCCAAATCAGATTTAGTCATCGAGTCACAAGGTTTGTGTTCATCAACAATTAGTTCAAAGGGTGCACTCAAAACGGTTGCTATTTGAGAGGTTTGATCACATGGAAAGTTAAATAAACATCGCATTCCTCTAAAATAGGTGGTGTGATCAAAGTATTGGCTAGCTCATCACATGGTGCATTTAAATTGACAAGGCATTTAGCATACTCATGTGGAGAGGGAAGATCAGTACCTTTGTCATTACCTGTTATGGTCAACTCAGATGATGTAGGCACTCTTAGTGGCATCAGGTCACGTGGTGGAGGTGATGTACTGCTCACAACAACAGATGTTGTTGTCATAGTAGGCGTAGTGATGGAAGTAACAACCGTTGGAACTCTTGGGATTAGCACCTTGCGCTTGTTTGTCTTCTTGGGTAACACATCTTGTTATCTCCTATTCAGCTTTGCAGGCAAGACAAAACAAACGGTCCATAGGATAACAATTTTCATGAATTAGTATCTCCGATATCATGGTTTAATCCTCCCCAAAATCTATCCTGTTGGGGATATAACCCCGAGGGGTGACCCGCCCAGAAGGGGTCGGGTTACACCGTCGGCGATACAATATGAAGAAGGCTCAAATAGACCCAAGAAGATGAAACGTGAGAACCGGTGGTAGCTTACAAGGAGGGCTTGTCAAAGGCCCAAGTCCTGATGGTGGCCCAAGACCCGGAGGTGTGAGCTGCCCGATGGAGACTTGCCTGGTAAGGCAACACTATTTACAAACCAAGCTGGTTACGTTGTGTGATCCAGCTCGGAATCTTGTAAGCCTCGGGCCTCAACCTGTGTATATAAAGGCGAGACCCGCGGCGGGTTAAGGCAGAAAAACAATTGATCAATAGCTAGGTCAGGCGATTCCGCTCCCTTGTAATCAATATTCAAGAAATACAACTAGAAGCAGGACATATTCTTTTACCTCATTGTGAGGGGCCGAACATGGGATAACCTTGTGTCCTTTGTATCGTTCAACCCCTTCACGCTAACCTATGTTGTGATGGCTCCACCCCGAAGTCCTTTTGCAAGGACATCTGCCACGACAAAACCATGACAGTTGGTGCCAATCATGGGGCCTGCGCACGGTGGTTTCGAGTTCTTGAAGGGCTCTTTCCTAGTGATTGAATAGTACGCCATGGGCCGGATGACCAAGAGTTGCCGCGGCAAGCTCTACATCAATGAAGCTGGCTAGGGCCCTGAAGCCGACTCAATTGAGTACGGGTACCGGGTCTCCTTTGGTGGAATCCATGTCTTCACCAGCAAGATCGGTGAATCTGAGCCTGAGTGGGACATCTGCACCGGCATTGTTGAGCCGGCTTGGCATGCGTGACCCGCCAGGGTTCAACCCGGCCGAAAGCATGTTTTCGTTGGATACACACATGGCACGGACCTGGCAGAGAACTTTGTGTCTGAAGGCGAAACTCTCAGACCGGAGATACCGAGTCAATCTACCAGCTTCAGGACGGCGGGCTTGGGGGCTATTCCGACGGTGACAGTATCCCGGACCCCTATGAGCTGCCGAGTAGGGCTACTATTTTTATGGCTAGTACACAACTGGTTCTGAACTCGTCAACAACTGCTGCTATGACATCCAGCTCAACTGCTGTTGTAACAGCAGGGGCGAGCAGTCCAGTTCAACCGCCGGCTCAAGTTTTATCTGAGCTCTTGGGCATTTTGATGGTTCTATTAGCCATGGAGGTGACTCCACCGAATCAAGCACAGTACAATGCGGAGGTTGGGAAGTTGCGAGATGAGGTGGTGAAGGCGCAAGATGAGCTTAGTACATAGAACACCAGGATGGCGACGGAGCGAGCTTCGACGGAGGCCGAGTCACATCGGATAAGGGCAGAAGCTTTTCTCCTAAGTTTAGATCAGAATGCGTCCAATGCTGTTCTTCAAAGAAGGCACCAGAGCCTCCTGCCCCCGCAGTTTGAGGGACGCAACCTTTTTAACACGCCGGGAGCAGGAATGAGTAACCCGCCTGGCGCAACCCGTGTAGTAGAGACGCCAGGGGCCGGGGTGGATGCTCAGCCTCCACAGCCAGATCATACCCTACCTCAATGGGTTACAACACGTTCCGGCCATTATTCTAACCCGATGGATGACATGATAGCAGCAGCAACATGGCTAGCGGCTATCCCAATCGAGGGCGAGTCTGCGGCTGTGGTAGAGACCCAGAACATAGTGGAGCTTCTTCAAAGCTTTACACAAAAGGCGGCTTATTCGTACAGCCGCGAGCGTGTTCGTTCCACCCCCCCCCCCCCCCCGCCCATGTCGAAGCTACAGCAGGCGTGTTGAGTCGCCAGCGGTTTTCAGCAGCGAACGATGACCTGCCTCGTGGGTATAACCCGCCCCATGATGATAATCTATTGAACAATGCTTAGGCCTTTGAGGATCAGGATCGAGCCCGTCGTGATCCGGATTTGGCGGCTCAATTTGGGGCTCATCAGCAACTTCCAATAAACCCTTCAACATCCGTTGAAGCTGGGACGACTTCTAGGACAGTTGGTGTGCCATGTCTAGTATCGGCTCTACGTAATGAACGTTTGCCCAAGGATTTTAAGGCCCCTCGTAACACTAAAAAAATACACTTCCGTGATGATACGTGTTTGTCACAGTAGGTCATGTTTTCTGTCATGCATGTACATCCATGACGATTTTACAACAGAATCAAGATAGTCATACATGTGCTATCGTAGAAGTGTTCCATGACATTACCAAAATTATCATCACGAAAGTGTCCACTTCCATGATGATAAAACACGCGTCATATAAGTGCTTTCGTCAAGGGTGACCGACACGTGGCATCCACCATAATAGGTCACCGTTAAGCTATCAGGTTACGGTTTGGATCCGATAACCCTTTAACAGCCCCGACCAATGGGGATTTTCCACGTGTAAAATTATCATTGGCTATAGCAACCATGTGTCAGCACCCCGAAAAGGACAGATGTCAACCGGCCAACGGATAGGAGGGGCCTATGATATGTTGACATGTGGCAAGGCCTAACAGCGGCCCATTTAGGTTAAAAAGGCTGGCCTAGTCAAAATTAGCGGGCTGGCCCATTAACGGCCTGCTTGCAGACGGCCCATTTGCAGTTAAGGCCTGTACTGATATTGTCAAATCGGCCTGTCAATGGACCGTTCTAAACTTGTCATCATCGTGGCCCATGGTCACTTCTGGCCCGTTAACAGTCTGCTAAGTATTTGGGCCGAATTACGGCCCGGTGTGTTTTCGGTCTGTTAAAGGTCCTGCTTCATTTGGGCCCATTTTTTGGCCATTGAATCTTTCGGCCCATAAATGACCGTGAAGGATTTGGGTCATATTCGGCCATGTCTGACATCCGGCCTGTTAAAGGCCTATGTAGTAGGTCGGCGCATTTACGACCTGTCTGAATTTCAGTCTGTGAACGATCCGCATTGTAAATGGGCCACCACGAGCTGAGATCCACTTCGGCCTGCTAATGACCAGTGGGTTATTTCGCACAAACAGGGCCCAATCTCACTTTCGGCCTATTAAAGGCTCATGTTATTTATGGGCTCGAGATATTTACACATGTTAACGGCCTATTGTTACCAAGGGCCCAAATTATGTATAGGCCTGTTAAAGGTCCACTAGGGACACATGGCTACCAAAAATATGAAAGCTTATGTTGATTTAGGCCCAGGTATTTTTAGTGGGATACATGCAAATTATGGCCTATAATCATTTTTAGCCCAATTGGAATGGGCCTAACGAATATTGGCACGTTGGGCTCCTACGAAGCTTTCGGCCGAATACATTACTAAGAGAAACCTACACTATACAAAAATAGCGTTGTAATTTCTACAGCCTTTGTCAACACGATAAATGTTGTATCACAACAAAATAAATTCCAGCCATACAACAAAAGGCCTATTGGCATAAAGTTTACAGCCCTTGTAGATAAAAGCACCATCAGATGTATAGAAGCACAGATCATTTGACCTGACTGTTAATGTTTTAGGCTGTAGAATCTGATGGAGCAGCATGATCATTCCCTTTTTCCGCCATTGCTCTTGAACAATGAGCAAATGTTTGATAGTCTGGTTTCAACACCATTCATATCTTGACGACATTTGTCAACCACTATTCTTGTTTCCAAAATGACGTCCATTAGGGATTGGACTTGTCTCTGGAGCACAGATATATCACTCTGTCTAGCCGGAAGTTTTTGTTCAGTAGGCAATTTGGACGAGGTTACCTTGATAGCCAACCCAAAATTACGCAGGATGGTGCTTTTTGCACTATTAGTGGAGAGATACTGACGCACTACAGCAAGAGGTGACATTGTGCCTATGGTAGCCTCGGCACCATCAGGTGGTTGTGGCTGTTCAATCATTTGTTCAATAGCTTGCTGAAACTTTGAACTTGTAGATTAGTGTACCAGATAAGTTACTAATGAGACATAAAGAAACAAAGTAGGTTTCATGTTTATACATAACTTATTTTGGTGAACTATTGTAATACATTAGCATGTATTGTAGTGCCAACTACATAATAAAATCACTTTTTGGACATATTGTCTATTTCCTCACATTCGTTGACATGTAAGGATAAAGAGACATGGTTTAAAGTAGGATGAACATAGTATGACATCATTCATATCATGGGCAAATAGATATAAAAAACATGCTATTGTATCATTGTGTGGGCACGTGAACATCACAAGTAGATTACAGATCAAGACCAAAAGAATATCCTTCATCTCTTTTAAACCGTGTAAGGTGAAATGATACGTTAAGACAACTATGTATAAAAGTGACCAGAGTAACTGATATTGGCTGTAAACCAAGCAGTTAAATGAACATGTCATAGTAACAAGCAGTTCAAAGGCAGTAGTAAGGACTTACAACAGCGGTTTGAACTGGTGTGCCCATGCCTTCATCTTGCTGGTGTGGCAATCCTTGAAGATTTGCACTGTATTTCGTTCAGGTTCTTTTTGGTGCACATGGGCTTTCCTCTATATTTGGAACAAGTCAATATAGATACGATAATATGGCACAGACAAAATAAGGAAGTAGCAGCTATTTACAAGATCCTCGCAGAGTGCAATATAGCTATGAGATCCTATTGTCTGTTGGAATTTCACATTAGAACGGCTGGTCTTGTTCTTCAAACAGTTAGCCTAGAAGAAGATACACTTGTAAGGCACATACATAAATACAAGTTCAATATGTGATCTGATTAAATACATATACCCTACCTGATACTTTGGATCAGACCAGTGTTTAACAAGGGTTGTCCAGTCTTCATCTGTAATATATTCCACTAGAGATGTTTGGGCGATTTCAGTGTTAGCCTTGCCTTCAAAGTGAGTTTTTCTAAGGTGATACCGATACTGTCGTAGAGCAGACTGAAAAACATGAGTGCATGCTTGTTTAGTTGCATCATCATTCGGATCCACCTTGAACCACATTTGTTGAAAAAAGAATGCGAGTCTTATTAGGAGGAAGCCAGAAAGTATGGGACAGAGCAAAACAATATTACAAATTGTGATGAATAACATTACTTATGGATAAATGGTTAAGGAAGGTGTTAAACTCGGTATCGTCTTTCTCATCCATGTACTAGATCCACGTTGAGAGGATATGTGCATGACACCAAACAGCAATGACTGCCTCTGATACTAACTTGGCTGACTATGTAGCATCACGTGGCCTTTTTAAACCCGCCTCAAAATGGATCTCCATTCTTCCTCCTTTAGATTTTGTTAATCTGTCAAGCATTATCCCTAATGTTTGTTTCCGTTTCACCGTGGTGTAGTTCAACAATGAATATGGAAAGTGTTAGTGCACATCAAATTGTGAGAGTACATATAAAGGAGCATGCAACTGCAACTTGACTCGGTCAGGTACCGTCTTGGTATTGATGCTCATCAGCTTCATCCGATCTTGTCAAGTAATGTTATGTCATCAGTGCTTCGGAAGTAGTGTTAGGTGTGAAGGCAGCTTGGGAACTGGCTAGTCGCGGAGCAAACGAATGACTAACTCGTTGAGATGTCGATACAATTGAAGCGGATGCTGTAGCTGGTGGAGCAGGTGATATTGTGTTTGTAGATTTAGTTGGTGGACTTCGACCTTCTACTGCACTATAAGTACCAGCAGAATCTCAAGAGCTGTCGTGGGAAACCACAGCCACCTATGGGACCAGAGGTCCCCTTGCTGGTTCGGCAGGGGGGACATCGGATTGCATAAAGAGAAGACGAGCGTGGGGCAGCATGGCAGAGATCACACATGCAATTTTACGCAGGTTCGAGCCGCTGTGAGGCATAAAACCCTACTCCTCCTTTGGTGGATTGATGGTGGAAGAGTGGTGGTGGATCATAGTACACTTGCCCAGCAGGGGTGATAGTGGCTACACGCGTATGGGTTATCCAAAATTCTAATCCCTTCTATGGTTTCTATGGGCCTACTTTTATAGATTAAGGTGTTATCACAATGTCAAAGTGGTCATTATGCAATGATAGCAAACAGTGCTATCATACCTAACTCTGCAGGCTGACAGGGCGCATTAAATGCACCGCTTAACGTCACTTCATTGGGTGCCCGGCAAGCCTTGCCGGGCTATCTCCGCCAGCTCCACCCCTGCTTGCTTGACACGTCGCAGGACTGGTGTCATCTGTAGGTATTTCCTGTAGAAAGAGGCTGCCATGTGCAAGTCAAGGATGGGAGCACCTAAGTCTCAAGAGAGTGGCGAGGTTTCCTCATGCACATGTTATAGCTTACAGAACACTAATGGACAAGAGGTAGAACTTATCTGTTTGGCTTACCGGAGATCACAACACTAGTTCATCTTCCCAACTTCTTGTAGAGGTCAAGTTCACGGCAGGAACCTACAGCTTCATGCAGATGAGAATGAATGCAGGATGCGATCCTATCTATATGTATATGCAAATGCTTATGTAGTGCTCTGAAATGCTCATGCATGCATGCAACTTGGTCAGGGGCCCGCCAGTGCTTTGTTTATTTTCTCTTGCATAGGGTCATCGCCCTGGCTTCGTACAAGGGGTTACATGCAACTAAGGCAAGGCCTATACAAAAGGGTGGCTGCCAGGCAGGGCCCGTCAGCCGCTCTTTATGGGTAGAACTTGCAGAGATGCTTAATATTCCATGAGTTTTGCAATTGAATGCCATCTCCAGTCCTCAAACTGACTGCGCCAGGTCTGGTGACTCGTACTACCCGGTAAGGGCCTTCCCACTTTGGCGTCAACTTGTTTGTACCCTTGGCGGACTGAACGTGCCTAAGGACAAGGTCGCCTTCCTCAAAACACCAAGCATGAACCCTACGGCTATGATAGCGATACAGGGCTTGATGATAGCATGCAACACGCCTAGCAGCCCGGAGATGGTTCTCCTCGAGTAGCACAGCGTTGTCACGCCTGTGCTAATCTTGTGCTACTTCATCGTAGGCAAGCACTCAAGGCGACCCGTAAATGGGTTCCATGCGGATAACTGCTTCTGCCCCGTAGACCAGGGAGAAAGGAGTTTTCCAAGTAGCTCGGTTTGGTGTCGTTCTGAGGGACCAGAGAACTACCGGCAGCTCATCGATCCACCGCCTGCCATGCTTCTGCAGCGTATCAATGGTTCCTGTCTTGAGTCACCGCAGCACTTCAGCGTTCGACCTCTCAGCTTGTCCATTGCTTTTAGGATGTGCAACAGAGGGAAATGAGATCTTGCATCTGAGGGAATGAACATATTGCATGAAGGCGCGACTCGTGAACTGGGTGCCGTTGTCGATAATGATCCTTGCCGGAACTCCAAGACGACACACCAATTCTTTCAAGAACTTGATAGCTGATTGAGCAGTCACCTTCCTCATGGCAGTTACTTCCGGCCACTTTTAAACTTGTCGATCGCAACGAACAAGAATTCAAAGCCCCCGATTGCTCGGGGGAAGGGGCCGAGGATATCGAGCCCCCAGACGAAAAATGGCCATGATAAAGGGATCGTTTGAAGAGCTTGGGCAGGCAGGTGTATCTTCTTGGAATGGAGGTGGCAGGGCTCACACTTGGTGACTAGCTCGACCACATCTTGGAGGGCCGTGGGCCAATAGAATCCTTACCAGAATGCTTTCCCAACTAATGCCCTTGATCCAATGTGGGACCCGCACATGCCTTTGTGTATCTTAGTCAGCAGTTCCTTTCCTTCTTCTCGGCAGAAGCACTTCAATTTCACACGATTGGGCCTCCTTCTGTATAGAGTGCCATCGACAAACTGATACATACCGACCCTCCGGGCAACTCTTTCAGCTTCATCTTGGTCGCCGGGAAGCTCTCCGTTTGAGGAAGTGGACTATGTGCCTTGCCCAAGTTGGAGCCTAGGGCTCGACAACGAGGACTAGCGACACCTCCTCTACTGCGGGAGCACATGCCTCGTTCACGGGGTCCATGGGCCCAGCTGGAGGGTGTGGTCTGGCAGGTCGCAAGGAGTTGTTTCCGGCAGGGTCACTGCCAAGAGCGGATGGCTCTACCGGGAGAGGCTTACCGAAGTCCAACTTTCTCCTTTTCTGGGCCATACAGAGGGCTGAGTCATATGGAGAACAAAAGTCCCTAGTTCCATAGGAAGATTTTTCACAACACACTTTGACAGATGATCAACTATGTTGTTTTCCGCATGAGGTACGTCCTCTGTTTGCAATCAGTCAAAGCGTTCCTCCAATCTCCTCACTTCCTCGACGTATGCCTCCATCAATGGACTTTGGTAATCCCTGTTGACTTGTCTCACCAGAAGCTGTGAATCTCCTTGAATGACCAACTTCTTAATTCCTAATATGTGGCAATCCTGAGCCCGGCAAGGAGCCCTTCATACTCAGTTGTATTGTTGGTTGCCTCTTCCCAGGAAAAATGCATCTCGACGACGTACTTCAAGTGTTCCCCAGTGGGGCGACAATAAACACGCCAGCCCCTGCACCTTGTAGGGAAAAGGCACCATCGAAATACATAATCCATTCTTGGGGTGATTCCTTGCCGGGGATGACTGTCTCTGTCACTTCCTCATCAGGGGTTGGCGTACATTTTGGAATAAACTTTTCCAATGCCCTGCTCTGGATTGTTGCTGTGCTCTCAAACTTCAAACCAAAACTGTATAACTCCAAAGCCCACTCTACTATTCTGCCAGTAGCCTCAGGGTCTCGGAGTATCCTTTGCAACGGGAAACAAGTGACAACCGTGATCTCATGGGCTTGGTAGTAGTGGTGCAGTTACCTTGAGGCCATAATGAGGCCAAAGAGCAACCTTTGCATGCCAGAGTACCTCGATCTAGCCCCCTGTAACAAGGAGCTAACGAAGTACACTGGGCGCTGCACCACTTTCTTCCTTGTCGTGACCTTGGGGTTGCTCTCGCTGTCGTGCCCATTGGTGCCATGATCCTTATCTGGATCTGTCGGTCCTTGCTCACTCTCTGCCTCATCCACTTCCCGCTGTGCCACCAAGGCTGCACTAACCACTTGGTTGGTTGCCGCTAATATAGCAATAATGGCTCTTGTGGTTTGGGAACAACCAGGGTAGGCACTGAAGACAAGTAGGCATTCAATTCTTGCAAAGTTGCATCTGCTTCTGGAGTCCACTTCATGGGCCCTGCCTTCTTCAAAATTTTGAAGAATGGTAGGGCACGCTCAGCACACTTGGAAATGAATCTTCTTAGTGCGGCAACGCACCCTGTCAGACGCCTCACATCCTTGACTGTCCTTGATGCTTGAATCTGCTCGATAGCTTTTAATCTTGTCAGGGTTGGCTTCAATCCCTTGATGGGCACAAAGAACCCAAGCAGCTTGCCGGAGGGAACACCAAACACACACTTCTCCGTGATGAGGTTCAAGTTGATCTTGCACAGATTAGCAAATATCTCCTCCAAATCCTGAATAAGGGTGGCTCTATCTTTGGTCTTAACCATAATATCATCCATATAAGCTTCAATGTTTCTGTGTAGCTGTGGCTCGAAACCACTCTGGACTGCCCTTGCAAAAGTGGACCGGCCACTATTTAATCCGAACGACATGCGAACAAAACAGTACGTACCATAGGGAGTGATGAACGATGTCTTCTCTTCATCTTCCTTGGACATGAAGATCTGGTGATACACAGAATATGCATCCAGAAAGGAGATCAGATCACAGCCCGAAGTGGAATCCACAATCTGATCGATGCGCGGCAAGGGAAACGGGTCCTTCGGGCAGGCTTTCTTGAGATCTGTGAAATCTATGCAAAGCCTCCACTTCCTGTTAGCCTTCTAAACTACCACTAGATTTGCCAACCATGTAGGATGTAGCACTCCTCTGACCAAACCATCTGCTTCAAGTTACTTGATCTCTTCTGCAATGAACTATTTCCTCTCCAAGGCCTGCTTCCGGAATTTCTGCTTGACAGGTCGGGCGTGTGGGCAGACAACAAGGTGGCGCTTGATTACCTCCCTGGGAACACCGGGGATATCAGATGGTTTCCAAGAAAACACATTGATATTCGCCCGCTGAGGGAGTCCTGGACTAAGGGGTCCTCGGGCGTCCGGCCTATTGTCTATGGGTCGGACTGATGGGCTGTGAAGATATGAAGACCGAAGACTACACCCGTGTCCGGATGGGACTCTCCTTGGCGTGGAAGGCAAGCTTGGCGACGGAGTATGAAAATTCCCTTCTTATGTAACTGACTCTATGTAACCCTAGATCCCCCGGTGTATATATAAACTGGAGGGTGTAGTCCGGAGAGGAGGGACTCAATACCGTAGTCATACAGGCTAGACTTCTAGGGTTTAGCCATTACGATCTCGTGGTAGATCAACTCTTGTAATACTCATATTCACCAAGATCAATCAAGCAGGAAGTAGGGTATTACCTCCATAGAGCGGGCCCGAACCTGGGTAAACATCGTGTCCCCTGTCTCCTGTTACCATCAACCTTAGATGCACAGTTTGGGACCCCCTACCCAAGATCCGCCGGTTTTGACACCAAAATTGTTGCTTTCATTGAGAGTTCCACTGTGTCGTTGTCGCAGAGGTTGATGGCTCGACTTATCGTCAAGGAAAATATCACCTCAGGAGGAGCTTTGGCCTCGAGCCAAACCCTCCGGCTGGGCAGTTTTACCATGATCGCCCGCTCGGCCTCTAAGCCGACGAGGATCCGACGTAGTTATCGTCTTTGAACGAACTCCTAGACCGCATCGCCGCCTTGGGAGTCGCTACAGACTACAATCGGATTGGGCTTAGACCATACCAGAGAGAGATTAATTCTCCACCGATCACCCACCAGATAGCGGTACTCGAGGAGCAAGATAACCCTTCCTCTATACTAAGGACGAATTACGTTCGGATCTCCGACCTCGAGAAGCCGGACACCTACCGGCAAAAAGACACGCCTCATTCTCCGAACTTAGAGTTGGACGGCGGGCTTCAAAAATCAAAAGATACTCCGGAGCCCGGACTGTTCAGTGCGGAAAAACCTCAGACTCCAGATCATCGATCGGGTCTGGGTTCAGCTCCAACGCCACCCACCCACCAAGACATAAGCTCTCTCACGAGCATACAACAACAGCCCCAGGAAACGGTCCACCACTTTTGGGCCAGATTCCTCCTTGTCAAGGACAAGGTCAAAGATTGCCGCGATGAGGGCGCAATATCGGCATTCCGCAACAATTGCATCAACGAAGGAGTCCTCAAAGCCATTAATCGCCGCCGCATACTACACTTTGCCGACTTGGCAACTATTGTACAAAAGTACATCACAATGGAGAGCGCCTGGAGAGATCAGACAGTCTGGGAGCTATTGGTCCCAACTCAACCACTAGTCCAGGCAAAAAGGGTTGCACCTCATTTATGAGGATACAATACAAAAAATGGAAATAGACAGGAGCCGCATCAAGCAAAGCAGCACGACCTTCCGAGGAATCATTCCCAGTCGGGAGGCACGATGTGCGGGAAAAATCACACTCGACGTGGTATAAGCACGCCGGAGAACTATCGGTCCGAAGAGATAATCTTCCAGGTGGCCCCCTTCAACAGCGGATATCACGCCCTCTTAGGGCGAGATGCATTTACGCGCTTTCAAGCAATACCCCATTACGGGTACATGAAGCTTAAAATGCCCGGGCCCAACGGTATAATCACTCTCGTTAGTGATCCGGACATAGCACTCCATGCCGAAAAATAAAACCGCGTCCCTGGCACTTGAGGCATTATCTGAAGCCCTCGCGGCTGAAGAGTTAACCGCGCTGCACTCCACGGTGGACAGAGCTGATGTGGTTCTAGACAAACGACCCAAATCCACCTCATTCAAACCGATAGAAGAAATAGTCAAATTCCAAGTCCATGCAAAGGACCCCAAGAAAACAGCATCCATCGGTGCACAACTAGACCCGACGGTTGACGCCGCTCTACGAGAGTTCCAGCGCGAGAATTGTGATATATTCTCTTGGCACCCTTCCGGTATGCCAGGAATCCCACGCGAGTTGGCCAAACACAACCTCAATATATTGAAGGGACACAAGACGGTCAAGCAAACACTGCGGCGCTTTTCCGAACCCAAATGCCAAGCTATGGGGGAAGAGCTAGCCAAGTTAATCGAGGCCGGATTCATTAGAGAAATAAAACATCCGTACTGGCTAGCAAATTTGGTGATGGTACCAAAGAAGGACAAATCCTGGCACCTGTGCATCGATTTCAAAGACCTCAACAAGTCATGCCCCAAGGATCCCTTCCCCCTCCCCCGCATCGATCAAATCATTTACGCCACCGCAGGACACGACTCACTATGTTTTCTTGATGCATATTCAGGATACCATCAAATCAAAATGAAGGAATCCAATCAAGCTGCAGCAGCATTCATCACCCCATATGGGCCATTCCGCTTCAACACCATGCCCTTCGGGCTTAAGAACGCTGGCGCACATACCAACGCATGATTCAAACATGCCTGGAGAAATAGATAGGCAAAACAGTTGAAGCTTATGTGTACAACGTTGTCATCAAAACTAGGCACATCGAAACACTAATAGACGATTTACATCTCACATTCCACAACCTCTGCGTGTATGACATTAAGCTCAATCCGTAAAAATGCGTTTTCAGCGTTCCCGCTGGAAAACTGCTGGGCTTCATTGTTTCCAATAGAGGAATTGAAGCAAACCCAGCCAAAATCCGAGCTTTGTCGCAATTGGCTAAGCCAACAGACCTTAAACAAGTTCAAAAGCTCACGAATTGTGTAGCAGCTCTAAGCCGCTTTATCTCCAGATTGGGAGAAAAGGCACTGCCACTCTATCACCTTCTATGGCGAACCGACCACTTCGAGTGGACGGACGCGGCAATAGCCGGACTAGAGGAAATAAAAGCCCTTCTTGCGAGCAATCCAATCCTGGCTGCACCAAACGTCGGCGAACCGATGTTATTATACATATCGGCAACACACCAGGTGGCGAGCACCGTACTCATCGTTGAACGAGAACAGGACGGGCATAAATTCCCGCTTCAGAAGCTATTATACTACGTATCTACTATCCTTACACCATGCAAATCCCGGTACCCTCATTATCAAAAGATAGCATACACGGTCTTCATGGCATCCCTAAAGCTCTGTCACTACTTTTAGGAGTGCTCGATCACGGTGGCCTCCGAAGTACCACTCAATGACATTATAAACAACCGTGATGCTACGAGCCGGATTGCCAAATGGGCCATTGAGCTCCTCCCATTTGACATTTCATATAAACCACGTCGAGCTATCAAATCCCAAGTACTAGCCGACTTCGTCATCGAATGGACAGAGGCCGAACTCCTTAAAGAGCATGACACATACTCCAATTGGGTCATGTATTTCGATGGCTCCAAAATGCTGGCAGAGTTAGGAGCGGGCGTCGTTTTAACGTCCCCTACTAGAGACGTTGTTCAGTACGTCCTCCAAATACTATACGCAGACTCCAATAACGCAGCCGAATACAAGGCCTTATTACATGGTCTCTGGATGGCTGTCTCCATGGGCATACAACGCCTAGAGGTGTCTGGGGACTCAAACCTGGCAATATCTCAAATAAATGGAGACTTTGACGCCAAAGATCCGAAGATGGCAGCGTATCGTAATGCAGTCATAAAAATGTTGGCCCGGTTCGAGGGGCTCGAGTTCCATCATGTGGCTCGAGAAAGTAATCAAGCAGTGGATGTTCTTGCTCGTATCGGCGCTAAGCGCGACCCCGTCCCACCTAATATCTTCCTGGAAAGGCTTTTTAAGCCATCCGTGGTGTGGCAGGGCGAAAACGGCAACACTAGTTTAGATCCAAACATAACCCCAGATCCCGGAAACACCGACGTCATCAGGTGCTCAGCCACCGAAATAACACCATCGGCGCATCTCATCATGGAAGTCATTGCCCCATGGACCGAACCCTTCCTAGCCTACCTTAACATGAAGGAGCTTCCTAAGGACCAGAATGAGGCCCGCTGCATTATCCGGCGTTTAAAGGCCTACAAGGTTCATGATGGAGAGCTCTATAAGAAAAGCGCTACTGGAGTCCTTGAACAATGTAAATCCGAGGAAGAGGGGCGGCACCTCTTGGATGAAATTCATGCCGGACTCGGCGGTCACCACGCCGCAGCTCGGGCCCTTGTTAGCAAGGCCTTCCATACAGGGTTTTATTGGCCGACGGCCCGACCAGATGCACAGGACCTCGTCCAACATTGCGTCGGATGCCAACTCTTTGCCAACCAAAGCCATATGCCCCCACTGCCTTACAAACAATCCCCATCACTTGGCCTTTTGCGGTCTGGGGGCTCGATATGGTCGGACCCCTTAAAGGAGGAAGTCACAAGAGAAAGTATCTGCTGGTCATGGTGGATAAATTCACTAAGTGGATAGAGGCCAAACTAGTGAAAACGGCCAAAGCGGGGCCAGTAATAGATTTCATATCCGGCGTGGTACACTGTTATGGCATCCAGCACAGTATAATCACCAATAATGGCTCCAATTTTACAGCCGATGAGGTGGAAACCTGGTTCGCTAATCTAGGAATTAAGCTTGATTACGCCTCTATCTGTCACCTACAGACAAACAACCAAGTCGAACGGGGTAATGGTCTTATCATGAGCGGCATCAAACCAAGACTAGTGTGGTCTTTGACGGAATCATACAAGCACTGGGTGGAGGAATTTGACTCCGTACTCTGGGGGCTGCGGACCACGCCCAACCGCACTACCGAATATACACCCTTCATGGTGTACGGTGCGGAAGCAGTGTTACCCTGCGATATTACTCATGATTCACCTCGAGTGCGTATGTACGAAGAGAGAGTAGCCGAGCTTGCTCGGCAGGATAGAGTAGATGCCTTGGAGGAGGAGCACGACATCGCAAAAGCCCGTTCCGCATTTTATCAACAGCATGCTCGCAGATATCAAAGCAGAGAAGTGCGGGCCAAGGCGTATAACATCGGTGAACTTGTTTTACGCTTCCTGGATAAGAAAAAGGACAAGCTTTAGCCCAAGTGGGAGGGTCCCTTCATCATTAACAAAGTTCTCACCGGAGGAGTGTACCACCTACGTGATGCGTCGGATAATCACCTGGAGCTAAACCCCTGGAATGCGGCCAGACTACGACAATTTTATGCCCAAACTCTGTGTTTGTTTCCTCCCTCGTGTTATTACCGTCATTTGTTTTTCCTCTCTTTTCGTTTTTACCTTTTTTCATTTTCTCTTTAGCCCTACGGCTAGATCATCCCTACCTGATGCGTACATCTCTACATATGTACGTTCATTATACCTGGGGGCTTCTCGTACAGAAGCTTGCAACTATTCTTCGAGCATCAAACTCATCACATATGCGTTTTTTCCCATATGTACCTTTTCTTCGCCATTATATGCATCGATATGACAAGCTGGGTTGCCTGGCTCCCGTGCTTATGCCCTACGTTCCCGTTAGTTCGGCTAGGGCATAAATGGAGCACCTCTACGATTGTTACTGCCGGGTCATCCGGATGTGTCCCTCAGACTGGGTGAAGCCGAAAGGTAGCGTTCTGAAGGGAATATTCGGTCGGCGAATTAAAGGTGTTTCCGCATTCACTCCATTGTGAACCCCAGATGTTACTTACTCTATGATTTTTTCAATCACAGTTCGGAAATGCACATTAAATGCATGCACACCTAGGGAAAGGAACCCTTAACGGAACTATTCTCTCTGGAAGATGTTTCTTACATAATGTAATATAACATAACTAGTCGGATACACATTGTCTGTTCGAGCAATTATGACCCCTACGCCTGGTTTCCACGCATACCCGAAGGTGCGGAGTGTTTCCGACACAAGCCATGTGATTAGGATCCATCTTGGTATATCGTGTCTTCACCATGGCCCAGGCCTCTCGCGCACCCTCTCGGCAGGCCGATAGCTTCCACAGTTGGATACGCCGCCGCGCTCCCTTGAAAAGCTCTACTAGCTTCTCCATACTTCCTGGAGGGGAGTCGGATGGCCATAAGGCCTTGGCTACACTCCTCATCGCCTGCCGAGCTTGCTCATGCAACTGCGACATCCCTTGCAGAAGATCACTTGATGATCCGGACACCTCCTCTTCGGGGCGGTTCGTCAATACACCTGCAATTACAGCAATATCAGCTACTATTACCTCCAAATTGTTATAAGATGAAAGCGGCCACATACTGAATATGCTGCCTCACAGCTTCTTGTTCTCCTTCATAGAGTCTACTAGCTGAGCTTGCACATCTTCCAGTTCTTCGCCTAGTTTGGTGTTCGAATCCTGGAGTTTCTTTTTCTCCTGAACGACTTTTGTCAATACATGCTCGCCCGCCGCTAGTAGCTTTTTGGCTCCATGTTCTTCGCTTCGAGCGACGTCCAGCTGCTCTCGTAATTGGTCTAACAACCCAATACAAAGATAAGCACCCAGATTCAGACTATCAGTGTATCATTATGAATTCTCGATAGAGGGAAATATTATCGGGAGATGCCTTGTATTTCTCCAGTTCGGCATTGGCAGCAAGCAGCTGACGCTGACAGTTTTCTAGTTCCTGAGCTAGAAGGGTGTTCTTCTCTGTAAGCACCTGGTTGTACATTGATCCTTAAATCAGTTGTTTCAACTCCTTTAAGTCTGGGGGGCTACTGCCATATGGTTATCATAGTCAGACAAAACAAATTTACATGCACATCTTTCAAATGCTGCCTTGTGGCCTTGTTAAGCCCATCTCGATCGGCTCGGATGTATGCATCGGCCGAGCTGAAGGCGTTAAATGACTCTTCTGAAAAGCCAGGGTCTTGTAAAATGGCCCGGTGGCGCCGATGATTCATGGCACTCTCCACTTCCGAGTTGGTGATGGATACATCATCCGAGTCCTCGGCTGGAGGACAATCTGGCGTCGCCCCCGCATTAACCCCCGTCTTCACAACAGGATTTGAATCCTGGCTGCGGGAAATACGGCCGCTCGAACCTCCGGATATAGTCCTGCACACCTTTTTCCTGACACATGGAAAACGGGAAGGTCACGGTCGGACGTGACTGCCTAGGAGCACATTGGCAAATTCATACCTCTTCGATGAAGGCCCAGCCATGTCATCGTTTGCTTTCCTTTTGGAAGGCACACCTGGTGTGGGGGATGTTCTCTTCGGAGATACCCCTGGAGCGATAAGGCGTGCCGAACCCTTCCCCTTTTGAGCACAAGATAGTGTGGTTGGTGAGAAGGAAGGAGAGATCTCTTTTGGATAAGGTGTCTTTGGATTACTTACGTGTGAAGCTGGAAGGAGGCCGGGGTAATCGGCAATAATGGGTACATATGTACCGTCATAGCTCATCTGATAGAATGTTCCCTCCTCAAGCTCCACGAATATGTCAAGATCCCGGTTACGATTCTCCGGCTAAGGGGCAGGGTCATGGATCCCCTCGACAGCCTTTCGCCATTCCTGTTAGGAACGGATAAGATGTTGCCTGTCAACGAATGGTCCAAGGACATGATAAAATAAGTGGAGCCGAACCTTACACAGTTGGGAGGATTGTACATATAAAGTCCGTCTCGATATTGGAGACGGCTGAACTCCTCCTTCTCCCCTTTATACAGCTCGTCCAGAATCTTGGCTAGAGCGGCAGGGGTCTTCGAGCCCTATCGGGCGTAACGTGAGGCGTCGTCTTCTCCGTTATAATGCCACATGGGCAGTCCTCGGTATTGGAGTGGCTGGACCCCCCGCGTTACAGAAATCACCATCACCTCGACTATTGACAATCCGGACTAGGCAACCGTTTTGATCTTACCTAGTAGCAAGCTGATCTCCGTGCTATCCTCTTCCTTGAGGCTCCGAGGACGCCAACTATGGCGCTTCATCAGTGGAGCATTTGAAAACTCTGGGAGGCCTATGCGGACGGGGTCGGGTAGAGTGACATCGTCGATGTAGAACCATTCGGAAGGCCACTCTTCGGGATCTTTCTTCGGCGTGCCGGACAGGTATCCGGTCCCGGCGATGCGCCACAGTTCGGCTCCTCCCACTTCAAAAATTGATCCACCTTGATTGCGAGGGATGAGGCAGGCCATAGTAAAATGGCCTCGCAACCCATAAATCAAAATGGCCACGCAACCTAGGAATACTTCGCATAGGGCGATATAACCCGCAATGTGGAGGATGGAGGCGGGGTAAAATTGTGTAGCTGGGAGCCATATTACTCCTGTAGCCCTCGGAGGAATGGGTGAATTGGAAATCCCACTCACCTCAGCAGATAGAGGACGAAGCACACCCGTTCTCCCGCAGACGGATTGGGAAAATCCTCTGCCTGGGTTTTGCCGTTGAAGGAGGCCAACCCTGCTCGAACAGGGACCAGATCTACTAGAGGGAGAAATCCCTGCGTTTGCAGCTTCACCAATCAGCTATGGGACACAGAGCACTTCTCCCACTCGCCTCTCTCTAGGTTAGAACGGGAAGAGGAGTTGGGATTGTTGGCCATGTTGGAATGGTCTTGCCTGGCGGTCTCTGAGGATTTTCTCCGCTGGTTGCCGGAAGGATCTGAGATCCAATCTCTTTAAATAGATGTTCTTCCTTGCAGGATTGGGGTGTTATTTGCAAAAATACCCTGACTGTCCGCATTCGCTCGACGCGTGGAAAATGAGGACATTAAGTGCGCAGAAGCCGAGGGGAGACATCGAATCTACGGCCGAATACCCTAATTGGAAATCATTAAAGGGGGAACCCGCCTTGCAATACCGAAGACAATCTGTGTGCCGAACACCTCGATTTTGAAGACTGGTTCGGGGGCTACTGAGGGAGTCCTGGACTAAGGGGTCCTCAGGCGTCCGGCCTGTTGCCTATGGGCCGGACTGATGGGCTGTGAAGATATGAAGACCGAAGACTACACCCGTGTCCGGATGGGACTCTCCTTGGCATGGAAGGCAAGCTTGGTGATGGAGTATGAAAATTCCCTTCTTATGTAACCGACTCTATGTAACCCTAGATCCCCCCAGTGTTTATATACACCGGAGGGTGTAGTCCAGAGAGGAGGGACTCAATACCGTAGTCATACAGGCTAGACTTCTAGGGTTTAGACATTACGATCTCGTGGTAGATCAACTCTTTTAATACTCATATTCATCAAGATCAATCAAGCAGGAAGTAGGGTATTACCTCCATAGAGAGGGCCCGAACCTGGGTAAACATCGTGTCACCTATCTCCTGTTACCATCAACCTGTGACACACAGTTCGGGACCCCTACCCGAGATCCACTGGTTTTGACACCGACACCCACAGGAAGGCAACGAGTGTGCTTTCATATTTGCCATCGAGGGTGGCGTTGATAGTGAAAGTACCATCAACGCTCTCCCACCGTGTTGGGACCTTCTTCACTTGGGGTGCAGTGACCTTGGATCTCTTGCTGTTGGAACTCTCTGGTAATTCATCAACAGGTGCAGCGCACTCCGAAGAGGTACGCTTCCCGGATTCCTTGCCAACGTCCTTGCTACCCTTCTTCTTTCCTCTGTCCTCCTTGGCAGGAACTACCGCTGTCGCTGCCTCTGCCGCAACTGCGTCCCGGTACATCTTGTTCACGCAAATGATTGCATCCTTCTCATTTGATGGGATAGCAATGACCCCCAAGGGCCCAGGCATGTTAAATGTGTTGTAGGCATAGTGGGATGCCGCCATGAATTTAGCCAAGGCTGGGTGGCCAA
This sequence comes from Triticum aestivum, assembly GCF_018294505.1. Lineage (NCBI taxonomy): Eukaryota > Viridiplantae > Streptophyta > Magnoliopsida > Poales > Poaceae > Triticum > Triticum aestivum. The sequence goes on along the minus strand of NC_057806.1, from coordinate 257,505,729 downwards.
GGATCCCATTGTACTGCAGGGGGAGGTCAACCACATCAAACACAATCTTCTTGGCCCGGTAGTTCAGCTCTCCCCCCAAATGTTACCGGCAACGTGATCTTTCATTTAGGATTGCTCATGTCGGGATTAACTCCATGAAATGTCCTGGTAACCTCTAGCTCTTCCTTTTCTATCTGAAGCTTGCTGATGACTGCCCGGGAGATCAGATTCAACCCGGCCCTGCCGTGCACCAACATCTTTGTGACCTTGAGGTTGCAAATTGTTGGAGAGACCAGCAATAGCAAATACCCTACTACAGTGGTACGGTTGGGGTGATCCTCTTCGTCAAAGATGATGGGCGTGCGCGACCATTTGAGCGGCCTCCGAGCCTCTGGCGCTGGTTCCATGGCATTGACTTCCCGTGCCCACCGTTGGAGCGGGCGGTGAGAGGTGTGCAAAGATGCACCCCCGTCAATGCACAGGGCGTCAGTGGCCTTCTGAAACTCCTGCTCACTGGTTTCCTCTTCATCCCCTCCATCACTCTCATCATCTCATGCTTCCTTCTCTCGACCTCTGGTGGGTTTTCCTTGGTTCTGAAGGGTTTGCCGAGGTGATTTGCTGCACCGCCTCGGCCCTTACCACCAGCAACATTCTAACCCTTTTCCTTGTCACGCTTCTCATACTCTGCTCTCTGTCTCTTAACAAGCAGCTCAACCTAATAGCATTCTTGAAGGCCGTGGCCTTCGGTCCGATGAATCTTGCAATACGGCCCATCACCTTTGCTAGCCTTCTCGGCAGTCGTGGCCTCCCGACAGTCAGTGCACACGGCAGCTTCCTTGCCGGGGACCTCAGCTTTGGCCTTCTTGCTGGTACTAGGTGTACCTGATCCTTCAACAGTCATCACTGCCTTATCCTTTCGTTTCTTACTGCGCTTCTTGCTCTTCTTGTGACTATTTGATTCATCATCATCCTCGGAATCGAGATTGGCGCAATCTTCCTCTTCGGGAAATTTCCTTCCCTCCTCCATCCGAGCACACTTATCCACCAAGGTGTAAAGCTCCTTCATAGTCTTGGGCAACTACACGTTCATCTTGGAACGGATGGGCGGTTGCGCACATTAGACTGGAAGGCGGCTATCACAGCGATGGATATTTGGGATGCTCCTATCAACCTTGCTGAATCTCTGTAAATACTTAAAGAGGGTTTCTCCTTCCTTATGTTGGAGAAGCTTCAAGTCGCTGGGCTTGCCTACCTCTTGATGGCCGCCGGTGAAGGCGCCAATGAACTCATGGCACAAGTCAGCCCACGACGAAATGGAGTTCTCCGATAGGTGCATCAGCCAAGACCTCACATTGGACTTGAGAGCCAAAGGGAAGTAGTTGGCAAACACCTTCTCATCTCTTCCTCCGGCAGCCTAAATAGCGATGGTGTAGATGCTCAGAAACTCTGCTGGGTTTAGCTTCCCATCGTACTTCTCAGCTATCTCTTGATTGAACGTGCAAACGGACGGCCAACGGACTTGGCGCGACTCACGAGTAAAGGAAGGGCACCAAACCTCGAAAGGTAGGCACCCGCCAATACCGAGCGCGGGTTCGTCGACATCGGGGCCGTCGCACCCATCGGTCCGACGGTGGTCATCGCAGCGTGGCTCAACAACGACGCGCGTGTCTTCCCTCCGCCTATCCTCTAGGGCTCGCTGTCAGCCTGGACGCGCTCGAGGGTCAGAGGAGGCCATCGAGATGTCATCAGGTTCTTGATTCTGTTGTGCTCGTGCTGGCTGCCGAGGCGGGGACCGCACCATGGGGGTGGCCCCTTCCGTATGACTAGCAACAGGAGCCGTTGTCATCGCTTGGGGATACCGTGGCAGGCCGTCTCGTTGCGAGCCCCCAGCCTCGGTGAAATCAAGCAGACTTTGGATGGTGGCATGCTTGATAGAGGCAAAAGGTGTCCCGTCTTTCGATGAGATAGTGGCTACCATCTTGGAGGAAGTCGACTTTGACGATCCAACTCCGAGAGGTTATTGACCACGCCGGAGCACAATCAACCTGACCATGAAGATCTGTTTCCTGCAGGCAAACGAAGAACAAGCAAGAAACTGAGATTACAATCTGGATATTGCGAATATAAGAGGAAAGCTTTATTGATCAAGGTGGGGTTCTGTGACGCCTTTGTTTGGTTGTCAAACACAAACGAAGTACGCGAAGTTGCAGCTATGGAGAACTTTAGTCTAAACAAAACCCAAAGTCTAAACGACACCCTAAGGGCTATATATATGGAGGAAGGGGTGGGGGATTTCGTGGCCCTTAGAGGAGGGGTCCGAAACCAACCCTAACTCTTGTTTCCCCATACATACGGACTCTAAAAACAGCCTATTCTTAAGTATTTCGAATATACATGGGCCCGGCCCAAAAATAAGGTGACACGGCACCTAGGATAGCCTCTGGACGAAATTTATGAAGTGGCATCTTGTATATTTCATCCAAGGCTTCATGCACTCATTATGGTGGCTTCAAAGTCCTGGAATCATCACTTGCAACTCCGTTCCTGTTCCCCTTGCGCACGCCATCATATCCATGCATGAACTAGCTCCAAGGTTCTTCTTTCTTGTCCAAGCTAGCCCCTTCATTTCTAAGCAAAACAAATGTATCCAATTTACTCGGCATCATCTTCTCATGAACATTAGAATCGTTACCAAGAAACGAAAGTACCTGGTAATTTAATTGGCGTGCGCAAGCTCTAGTAATTGGTCCAGTATGTATAGCAGCAGGGGCTGTGGGTGTAACAATGGTATTGATGTCCTCATCATCCTCCCCTTCTTGAAATGAAGTCATCCTTGACAGAAGCTCATCTTCCTCACCCAAATAAGGATTCAAAGTTGTAATGCTAAAAGTGGGACTAACCCCAAAATCTGCAGGCAGCTCAAGTTTATATGCATTATCATTTATTTTCTCCAACACCTTAAAAGGACCATCAACACGTGGCATTAGCTTTGATTTGCGCAAATTAGGAAATCTATCCTTATGAAAATGTAACCAAACAAGATCTCAAGGTGCAAACACAACATGTTTTCTACCCTTATCTCTAGCAAGTTTATATTTAGCATTCATACACTCAATGTATTCCTTAGTTAACTCATGCATTTTTAAAATCAATTCAACACGTTCTTTAGCATAAAAATTAACCTTCTCCCAAGATGGAAGAGGCAACAAATCAATAGGTGCACGAGGTAGGAAACCATACACAATTTCAAAAGGGCACATCTTAGTAGTAGAATGCAATGAACGATTATAAGCAAATTCAACATGAGGCTAGCATTCTTCCCACATTTTCTTATTATTCTTCAAAACAGCCCTAAACATAGTAGACAATGTTCTATTGACTACTTCAGTTTGTTCATCAGTTTGGGGGTGACAAGTAGTACTAAAAAGCAGTTTAGTCCCCAATTTAGCCCATAAACATCTCCAAAAGTGGCTAAGAAATTTAGTATCACGATCTGAAACAATAGTATTTGGCACACCATGCAAGCGAATAATTTCACAAAAGAACAAATCAGCAACATTAACAACATCATCGCTTTTATGGCATGGTATAAAGTGTGCCATTTTCGAGAATCTATCCACGACAACAAATATGCTATCCCTCCCTTCTTTGTTCGAGGTAAACCTAAAACAAAGTCCATAGATATGTCCTCCCAAGGAACACTAGGTACAGGCAAAGGCATATATAAACCATGAGGATTGAGTCGTGACTTAGCTTTTTGACATGTAGTGCAGCGAGCAACAAAACGCTCAACATCCCGTCTCATCTTTGGCCAAAAGAAATGTGTAGCAAGTATATCCTCCGTCTTCTTGACGCCAAAGTGTCCCATTAATCCTCCTCCATGCGCCTCCTGCAACAACAAAAGACAAACGGAGCTAGCTGGAATGCATAGCTTGTTAGAACGAAACACAAATCCACCTTTAAGAACAAACTTGTTCCAAGTTCTCCCTTCCTTACAATTCTGCAATACATCTTTAAATTCAGCATCATGCACATATTAATCTTTGATGGTCTCCAAACCAAATATTTTAATGTCAAGTTGTGAAAGCATAGTATAATGATGAGACAATGCATCAACAATAACATTTTCTTTACCCTTTGATGAGGACATCAATACCATTGTTACACCCACAGCCCCTACTGCTACATATATGGGACCAATTACTAGAGCTCGCGCACGCCAATTAAATTATCAGGTACTTTCGTTTCTTGGTAATGATTTTAATGTTCATGAGAATATGATGCTGCCTAAATTGGATACATTTGTTTTGCTTACAAATGAAGGGCCTAGCTTGGAGAAGGATGAATATTGGAGCAAGAACAAGCATGGAGATGATGCCATGCGCAAGGGGAACAAGAACGGAGTTACAAGTGATGATTTCAGGACTTTGAAGCCACCATAATGGGTGCATGAAGCCTTGGACGAAATATACAAGATGCCACTTCATAAATTTCGTCCCGAGGCTATTATAGGTGCTGCGTCACCTTTTTATTGGGCCAGGCCCATGTCATTTCGAAATACATAGGTATAGGCTATTTTTAGAGTCCGTATGTGTGGGGAAACAAGAGATAGGGTTGATTTCGGACCCCTCCACCAAGGGCCACGAAATTCCCCCTCTCTTCCTCCATATATACAGCCCTTAGGGCACCGTTTAGACTTCGGGTTTTGTTTAGATTAAAAGTTCGCCATAGCTGCAACTTCGCGTACTTCGTTTGTGTTCAACGACCAGACAAAGGCGTCACAGAACCCCACCTTGATCAATAAAGCTTTCATCTTATATTTGCAATATCCAGATTGCAATCTTAGTTTCTTGCTTGTTCTTTGTTTGCTCGCAGGAAACAAACCCTCGTGGTCAGGTTGATCGTGCTCCGGCGTGGTCAATAACCTCTCGGAGTTGGTTTAGCGATTGCTAAGGCGCGACGTCCTCGCACGTTCGTAGTCGGATCGTCAAAGTCGACTTCCACCAAAGCGATATCCATCATCTCATCGAAAGACGGGACACCTTTGCCTCTATCAAGTGGTATCAGATTTCCAGGTTGCTCGGTGAGATTTTACAGTTTTTCGTAGTTTAGATCGAGTCTGTTCTTCATACCTATAGTCCACGAAAAAGCCAAAAAAAATTTAGGGTTAGTTCATCCCATCCGAACCAATCTGAGCCTTGCATAATCTTTTCTGTATTTGCTTTGTTGAATTTGCGGTTGCATCGTCGTGTCCAGTTGCTGGTCTTAGCGTCTAGTCTTTTAGAGTTTCGAGTTCTGTTCACAGGTTGTCACGTCGCCTCTGCCATATATCACCACCGCATCATCATCGTCGTTGTTGCCATATACCACCACCACATATTCACCGTCAATCCGAATCCATATACGCCACCACATATCCGCCGCCATCACGCCAATCCGAGTTCACCTGCAACATATATCCGCCACCTGTCCGTGTTCCACCAGATTCATCTTCGCCACCAGTCCGAGTTCCACCAGATTCATCTCCGCCACCAGTCCTAGTCCGAGTCCAGTAATTGTTGCATTGTTCTCGATTTCCAGGTCACGCGATACTCCGAGTCGTGACAGAGAAGGACTCCCCAACTTCCGAGCCATCCGCAGAAGAAAAATAGTTCCAATTTCAAAAAAAAAACTAAGTCTAGAAAATTCTGGCTAGGCAGTTTTTAGACCATTTGTAGACTTTTTCGAAAAAAATTTGTTGCGGAGAAAAAAAAAGAGGAAAAAAGTGCAAAAAAAATTCAGAGTGTGCTCCTCCCTTGTTTATGTGCCGCGCCGTGATTTTGTTGGTGTTCTAGGCTCGCGTCTCTAGCACAGTCTAGCCTAGGACCAGCACAGTACCGTCGTTGAGCGTTTATTCAACTTTGCATCTCTGAATTGATTATTGCTGACCCTTTTTGCTACCATATTATAAGCCTTCCCAGCTCCACATACATCTACGTCGTGCGTTTGACTCTCCCTGGTAATCGCTCTATCCAAGCTTTGAGAGTTTTGACTACAACGGTTGCCGATCACCGCCTGTTGCTGGGTAAGAACTGGTAAGAATTTGAGTTTTGCTTGACGGATTTGTGACACCCACCACCACCACTTGTTCGTAGTCTGTAGGATCATATTCTTGTGTGTTTCTATTGCTGCTAACCATGCCAGGATCACAAGCCGACGAGATTGACTGGGAGAATTTATCGAACAAGGAGCTTCATGATAAGTTTCAGCAAATGATGACTGAACAGGTGCAAGATGTGCTGAACAATTTTGAAGAGGCCATGGAGAAGATCACTGGCCTTGAGAAGACGTTCGAAACAAAGCTCGATAACAAGTTTAATGAATTGCTCGCGCGTCTTCCACCACCACCACCCGCTGCACCTAACGCACCTCTCCAACAACAACAACAACGACTACCTCCACGTCGCGAAACAGACCTCCGCCGAGCAAGCCGTGTTCCTCTTGCGTTTGGCCAAACTGTTGGTGCTGCTGTTGATACTTCTGTGGCTCCTGCTGCTGATGCGGAGGAGGATGATTATGTGGGAGATTATGAGGATGAGGTTGATCAAAATCAGCACTACGTGCAGCCACCTGTACCACCACCAGCAGGTCGACCTCAGGTATATATTCGTAATGGTAGGCCTGCACCACCACCTCAGGTACGAGATGATGTCCATATTCCTAAACTGAAATTGAATATTCCACCATTTGAGGGTAGATATGTTCCTGATATATATCTTACTTGGGAGTTAGAAACTGAACAACGATTTACATGTTTACAATATCCTGAGGAGAGACGAGTTGCTGCTGCTGTTTGTGCTTTCACTAGTTTTGCATGTGTATGGTGGTCTGAACATTGTAGATTATATCCTATTCCAACTACTTGGGCTGCTTTGAAAACTGCTATGCGTACGCGTTGGGTTCCACCATATTATCAACGTGAATTGCTTCAAAAATTGCAGCGTTTAAGACAAGGGAAAAATTCTGTAGAAGAATATTATCAGGAATTACAAACTGGCATGATTAGATGTGGTATTGTTGAGGAGAATGAAGCTATGCTTGCATGTTTTCTGGGTGGATTAAATAGAGAGATTCAGACCATTCTAGACTATAAGGAGTATACTAATATCACTCGTTTATTCCATCTTGCTTGTAAAGCTGAACGTGAAGTGCAGGATCGACAAGCATTGGGGCGAACTAACTTTTCTGCAGGCCGACCTTCATCATGGACACCACGTGCATCTTCTACTTCAACTGCACCAGCACCTCCATCCGGTGCCACCTCCAGCCGTGATACAAGAAAACAGGCACAACCACCATTATCTGCCAAGAGCGCACCTGCGGGGCCTGCACAACGTTCTTCTTCTTCCATGGCATCAACAGGGCACACAAGTGATATTATTTGTCGTCGTTGTAAGGGAGGAGGTCATTATGCGAGAGAATGCAAATCTCCGCGTGTGATGATTGCTACCGCGGATGGTGGATATGAGTCTGCTAGTGACTATGATGAGGAGACTTTGGCTCTTATTACACGTGAAGAACATGGTGGAGATGATTCTGATCATGAGACGCAATACATGGCTCCTGAAGACGCTGACAGGTATGAATGTTTAGTTGCTCAACGTGTTTTGAGTGTGCAGATCACACAAGCTGAGCAAAATCAGAGGCACAATTTGTTCCATACCAAGGGAGTTGTGAAGGAACGTTCTGTGCGCGTCATCATAGACGGAGGGAGCTGCAACAACTTGGCTAGCATGGAGATGGTGGAGAAGCTTTCTCTCACCACAAGACCACATCCACATCCTTACTACATCCAATGGTTCAACAACAGCGGCAAGGTTAAGGTAACACGTACTGTTCGTGTGCATTTTAGTATCTCTACATATGCTGATTATGTTGATTGTGATGTGGTACCTATGCAAGCATGTTCCTTATTACTTGGTAGACCATGGCAATTTGATAAAAATTCTGTACACCATGGTAGAAACAATCACTATACTCTTGTTCATAAGGATAAAAATATTACTTTGCTTCCTATGACTCCTGATTCCATTTTGAAAGATGATATTAATAGAGCTAATAAAGCAAAACAGGAGACGAATAAGAGTGAAAATCAGATTGTGGCAAAAGAATTTGAGCAACAAATGAAGCCTAATAATAAACCATCTAGTGTTGCTTCTGAAATTAAATTGAAAAGTGCATGTTTATTTGCCACCAAATCTGATATTGATGAGCTAGATTTCAGCAAATCTGTTTGCTATGCTTTTGTGTGCAAAGAGGCATTATTTTCATTCGAGGACGTGCCTTCCTCTTTGCCTCCTGCTGTCACTAACATTTTGCAGGAGTTCGCTGACGTCTTTCCACAAGACGTGCCACCGGGATTACCGCCTATTCGAGGGATTGAGCATCAGATTGACTTAATTCCCGGTGCTTCACTGCCAAACCGTGCACCATACCGTACCAATCCAGAGGAGACGAAGGAGATTATGCGTCAAGTACAAGAGCTTCTCGACAAAGGTTATATACGCGAATCCCTTAGTCCTTGTGCTGTTCCTATTATTCTAGTGCCGAAAAAGGATGGTACATCACGTATGTGTGTTGATTGTAGAGGCATTAATAATATTACTATTCGTTATCGTCATCCTATTCCTAGGCTAGATGATATGCTTGATGAATTGAGTGGCTCTACAATATTCTCCAAAGTTGATTTGCGTAGTGGATACCATCAAATTCGTATGAAATTGGGAGATGAATGGAAAACAGCATTCAAAACTAAGTTTGGATTATATGAGTGGTTAGTCATGCCTTTTGGGTTAACTAATGCACCTAGTACTTTCATGAGATTAATGAACGAAGTTTTACGTGCTTTCATTGGACGATTTGTGGTAGTTTACTTTGATGACATATTGATTTATAGCAGATCTTTGGAAGAACATTTGGAACATTTACGTGTTGTTTTTATTGCTCTACGTGATGCACGTTTGTTTGGTAACCTTGGGAAGTGCACCTTTTGCACCGACCGAGTATCTTTTCTTGGCTATGTTGTTACTCCACAGGGAATTGAAGTTGATAAAGCCAAGATTGAAGCTATTGAGAGTTGGCCGCAACCCAAAACGGTCACACAAGTGAGGAGTTTTCTTGGCCTCGCTGGATTCTATAGGCGTTTTGTGAGAGATTTCAGCACCATTGCTGCACCTCTCAATGAGCTTACAAAGAAAGATGTGCCTTTTCTTTGGGGTACCGCACAGGAAGAAGCCTTCTCGGTATTGAAAGATAAGTTGACACATGCTCCTTTACTCCAACTTCCTGATTTTAATAAGACTTTTGAGCTTGAATGTGATGCTAGTGGAATTGGATTAGGCGGTGTGTTATTACAAGATGGCAAACCTGTTGCATACTTTTCTGAAAAATTGAGTGGGCCTAGTCTGAATTATTCTACTTATGATAAAGAATTATATGCTCTTGTTCGGACTTTAGAAACATGGCAACATTATTTATGGCCCAAAGAATTTGTTATACATTCTGATCATGAATCTTTGAAACATATTAAAAGTCAAGCTAAACTGAATCGTAGACATGCTAAATGGGTTGAATTCATTGAGACTTTTCCTTATGTCATTAAACACAAGAAGGGAAAAGAAAATGTTATTGCTGATGCATTGTCTCGCCGCTATACTATGCTTTCACAACTTGACTTCAAAATATTTGGTTTGGAGACCATCAAAGATCAATATGTGCATGATGCTGATTTTAAAGATGTAATGCAGAATTGTAAAGAAGGAAGAATGTGGAACAAGTTCGTCGTTAACGATGGATTTGTGTTTCGTGCTAACAAGCTATGCATTCCAGCTAGCTCCGTTCATCTTTTGTTGTTGCAGGAGGCGCATGGAGGAGGATTAATGGGACACTTTGGCGTGAAGAAGACGGAGGACGTACTTGCTACACATTTCTTTTGGCCAAAGATGAGACGGGATGTTGAGCGTTTTATTGCTCGATGCACTACATGTCAAAAAGCTAAGTCACGACTCAATCCTCATGGTTTATATATGCCTTTGCCTGTACCTAGTGTTCCTTGGGAGGATATATCTATGGACTTTGTTTTAGGTTTACCTCGAACAAAGAAGGGGAGGGATAGCATATTTGTTGTCGTGGATAGATTCTCGAAAATGGCACACTTTATACCATGTCATAAAAGCGATGATGCTGTTAATGTTGCTGATTTGTTCTTTCGTGAAATTATTCGCTTGCATGGTGTGCCAAATACTATTGTTTCAGATCGTGATACTAAATTTCTTAGCCACTTTTGGAGATGTTTATGGGCTAAGTTGGGGACTAAACTGCTTTTTAGTACTACTTGTCACCCCCAAACTGATGGACAAACTGAAGTAGTCAATAGAATGTTGTCTACTATGCTTAGGGCTGTTTTGAAGAATAATAAGAAAATGTGGGAGGAATTGAATTTGCTTATAATCGTTCATTGCATTCTACTACTAAGATGTGCCCTTTTGAAGTTGTGTATGGTTTCCTACCTCGTGCACCTATTGATTTGTTGCCTCTTCCATCTTCGGAGAAGGTTAATTTTGATGCTAAACAACGTGCTGAATTGATTTTAAAAATGCATGAGTTAACTAAGGAAAACATTGAGCGTATGAATGCTAAATATAAACTTGCTGGAGATAAGGGTAGAAAACATGTTGTGTTTGCACCTGGAGATCTTGTTTGGTTACATTTGCGTAAGGATAGATTTCCTGATTTGCGCAAATCAAAGCTAATGCCACGTGCTGATGGTCCCTTTAAGGTGTTAGAGAAAATAAATGATAATGCATATAAACTTGAGCTGCCTGCAGATTTTGGGGTTAGTCCCACTTTTAACATTGCAGATTTGAAGCCTTATTTGGGTGAGGAAGATGAGTTTCCGTCGAGGACGACTTCATTTCAAGAAGGGGAGGATGATGAGGACATCAATACCATTGTTACACCCACAGCCCCTACTGCTACATATACGGGACCAATTACTAGAGCTCGCGCACGCCAATTAAATTATCAGGTACTTTCGTTTCTTGGTAATGATTCTAATGTTCATGAGAATATGATGCTGCCTAAATTGGATACATTTGTTTTGCTTACAAATGAAGGGCCTAGCTTGGAGAAGGATGAACATTGGAGCAAGAACAAGCATGGAGATGATGGCATGCGCAAGGGGAACAAGAACGGAGTTACAAGTGATGATTTCAGGACTTTGAAGCCACCATAATGGGTGCATGAAGCCTTGGACGAAATATACAAGATGCCACTTCATAAATTTCGTCCCGAGGCTATTATAGGTGCTGCGTCACCTTTTTATTGGGCCAGGCCCATGTAATTTCGAAATACATAGGTATAGGCTATTTTTAGAGTCCGTATGTGTGGGGAAACAAGAGATAGGGTTGATTTCGGACCCCTCCACCAAGGGCCACGAAATTCCCCCTCTCTTCCTCCATATATACAGCCCTTAGGGCACCGTTTAGACTTTGGGTTTTGTTTAGATTAAAAGTTCGCCATAGCTGCAACTTCGCGTACTTCGTTTGTGTTCAACGACCAGACAAAGGCGTCACAGAACCCCACCTTGATCAATAAAGCTTTCATCTTATATTCGCAATATCCAGATTGCAATCTTAGTTTCTTGCTTGTTCTTCGTTTGCTCGCAGGAAACAGACCCTCGTGGTCAGGTTGATCGTGCTCCGGCGTGGTCAATAACCTCTCAGAGTTGGTTTAGCGATTGCTAAGGCGCGACGTCCTCGCACGTTCGTAGTCGGATCGTCAAAGTCGACTTCCACCAAAGCGATATCCATCATCTCATCGAAAGACGGGACACCTTTGCCTCTATCACCCTTCTTGTGTTTAATGATATAAGGGAAAGTCTCAATGAATTCAACCCATTTAGCATGTCTACGGTTCAGTTTTGCCTGACTTTTAATGTGTTTCAAAGATTCATGATCAGAATCTATAACAAATTCCTTGGGCCATAAATAATGTTGCCATGTTTCTAAGGTCCGAACAAGAGCACATAGTTCTTTATCATAAGTAGAATAGTTCAGACTAGGCCCACTCAATTATTCAAAAAAGTATGCAACAAGTTTGCCATCTTGTAATAACACACCTCCTAATCCAATTCCACTAGCATCACATTCAAGCTCAAAACTCTTATTAAAATCAGGAAGTTGGAGTAAAGGAGCATGTGTCAACTTATCTTTCAATACCGCGAAGGCATCTTCCTGTGCGGTACCCCAAACAAAAGGCACATCCTTCTTTGTAAGCTCGTCGAGAGGTGCAGCAATGGTGCTGAAATATCTCACAAAACGCCTATGGAAATCAGCAAGGCTAAGGAAACTCCTCACTTGTGTGACCGTTTTGGGCTGCGGCCAACTCTCAATAGCTTCAATCTTGGCTTTATCAACTTCAATTCCGTGTGGAGTAACAACATAGCCAAGAAAAGATACTCGATCGGTGCAAAAGGTGCACTTCCCAAGGTTACCAAACAAACGTGCATCATGTAGAGCAATAAAAACATCACGTAAATGTTCCAAATGTTCCTCCAAAGATTTGTTATAAATCAATATGTCATCAAAGTAAACTACCACAAATTGTCCAATGAAAGCACGTAAAACTTCGTTCATTAATATCATGAAAGTACTAGGTGCATTAGTTAACCCAAAAGGCATGACTAACCACTCATATAATCCAAACTTATTTTTAGATGTTGTTTTCCATTCATCTCTCAATTTCATACGAATTTGATGGTATCCACTACGCAAATCAACTTTGAAGAATATTGTAGAGCCACTCAATTCATCAAGCATATCATCTAGCCTAGGAATAGGATGACGATAACGAATAGTAATATTATTAATGCCTCTACAATCAATGCACATATGCGACGTACCATCCTTTTTCGGCACTAAAATGATAGGAACAACACAAGGACTAAGGGATTCGCGTATATAACCTTTGTCAAGCAGCTCTTGTACTTGACGCATAATCTCCTTCGTCTCCTCTGGATTGGTACAGTATGGTGCACGGTTGGGTAATGATGCACCAGGAATTAAGTCAATTTGTTGCTCAATCCCTCAAATAGGTCAAAATCCCGGTGGCACGTCTTGTGGAAAGACGTCAGCGAACTCCTGCAAAATATTAGTGACAGCGGGAGGCAAAGAGGAAGGCACGTACTAGAATGAAAATAATGCCTCTTTGCACACAAAAGCATAGCAAACAGATTTGCTAAAATCTTGATCTTCAATATTATATTTGGTGGCAAGTAAACATGCACTTTTCAATTTAATTTCAGAAGCAACACTAGATGGTTTATTATTAGGCTTCATTTCTTGCTCAAATTCTTTTGCCTCAATCTGATTTTCACTCTTATTTTGCTCCTGTTTTGCTTTATTAGCTCTATTAATATCATCTTTCAATATGGAATCAAGAGTCATAGGACGAAAACTAATATTTTTGTCCTTATGAACAAGAGTATACTGATTGTTTCTACCATGGTGTATAGAATTTTTATCAAATTGCCATGGTCTACCAAGTAATAAGGAACATGCTTGCATAGGTACCACATCACAATCAACATAATTAGCATATGTAGAGATACTAAAATGCACACGAACAGTACGTGTTACCTTAACCTTGTCGCTGTTGTTGAACCATTGAATGTAGTAAGGATGTGGATGTGGTCTTGTGGTGAGAAATGGCTCTCCACCATCTCCATGCTAGCCAAGTTGTTGCAGCTCCTCCATCTATGATGACGTGAACAGAACGTTCCTTCACAACTCCCTTTGTATGGAACAAATTATGCCTCTGATTTTGCTCAGCTTGTGTAACCTACACACTCAAAACACGTTGAGCAACTAAGCATTCATACCTGTCAGCATCTTCAGCAGCCATGTATTGTGTCTCATGATCAGAATCATCTCCACCATGTTCTTCATGTGTAATAAGAGCCAAAGTCTCCTCATCATAGTCACTAGCGGACTCATACCCACCATCCTCAGTAACAATCACACACGCTGAGATTTGCATTCTCTCGCAAAATGTCCTCTTCCCTTACAACGACGAAAAATAATATCACTTGTGTGCCCTATTGATGCCATGGAAGAAGAAGAGCTCTGCGCAGGCCCGGCAGGTTTGCTCTTGGCAGATAGTGGTGGTTGTGCCTGCTTTCTTATATCACAGCTTGAGGTGGCACCTGATGGAGGTGCTGGTGCAGTGGAAGTAGATTATGCATGTTGTGTCCATGATGAAGATCGACCTGCAGAAAAGTTAGTTCACGCCAATGCCTGTCGATCCTACACTTCACGTTCAGCTTTACAAGGAAGATGGAATAAACGAGTGATATTTGTATACTCTTTATACTCTAGAATGGTCTGAATCTCTCTATTTAATCTACCCATAAAACGTGCAAGCATAGCTTCATCCTCCTCAACAATACCACATCTAATCATGCCAGTTTGTAATTCCTGATAATATTCTTCTACAGAATTTTTTCCTTGTCTTAAGCGCTGCAATTTTTGAAGTAATTCACGTTGATAATATGGTGGAACCCAACGAGTATGCATAACAGTTTTCAAAGTAGCCCAAGTAGATGGAATAGGATATAATCTATAATGTTCAGACGACCAAACACATGCAAAATTATTGAAACCACAAACAGCAGCAGGAACACGTCTCTCCTCGGGATATTGTAAACATGTAAAACGTTGTTCAGTTTCTAACTCCCAAGTAAGATATATATCAAGAACATATCTACCCTCAAATGGTGGAATATTCAACTTCAATTTAGGAAAAAGGTCATGATCTCCTACCTCAGGTGGTGGTGCAGCCCTACCGTTGCGATGATATGCCTGAGGACGACCTGGTGGTGGTGGTGCTCGTGGTTGCACGTAGTTCTGATTTTGATCAACCTCATCCTCGTAATGGTCCTCCACCTCTCCAGTAGCAGCAGGAGCTACAGAAGCATCAACAGCGGCACCAGAATTTTTCCCAGGGTCAATGGGAACGCGCTATGCTCGTCCTACTTGATTTGGAAGGCGACATTGTTGATGTTGTTGTAGAGGTGCGTTAGGTGCAGCCAGTGGTGGTGGTGGAAGACGCGCGAGCAATTCATTAAACGTGTTGTCGAGCTTTGTTTTGAACGTCTTCTCCATGCCATCTATCTTCTCCATGGCCTATTCAAATCTGTTTAGCACATCTTGCACCTGTCCACCCATCATTTGCCAAACTTTATCATGCAACTCCTTATTCGTGATGTTCTCCCAGTAAGTCTCGTCGGCTTGTCATCCTGCCATGGTTAGAAGCAATAGAAACACACAAGAATATGATCCTACAGACTGCTAACAAATGGTGATGGTGGGTGTCACAAATCCGTCAAGCAAATCTCAAATTCTTACCAGTCCCAACAGCACGCGGTGATCGGCAACCGATGTAGTCAAAACTCTCAAAGCTTGGATAGAGCGATTACCATAGAGAGTCAAATGCATGACGTAGATTTATGTGGAGCTAGGAAGGCTTATAATATGGTAGCAAAAAGATTAGCAATAATCAATTCAGAGATGCAAAGTTGAATAAACGCTCAACGACGGTACTGTGCTGGTCCTAAGCTAGACCATGCTAGAGACGCGAACCTAGAACACTAACAAAATCACGACGCTACACGTAAACAAGGGAAAAGCACACTCTGGAAAAAAATCGCTCTTTTTTTGGCGCTCCTCTATTTTTTGCGAAAAACCACTATAATGGCGAGTGTCTCAAAACTCTTCCCAGGTCAAACTGACAGGATGGGCACGAAATTTTTTCTTTTGACTTTTTTTCGAAAATCAGGGCAGCGACGACGAAAAAGTGCGACAAAAAATCTCTATGATGGCACGTGGCTCAAAAGACTCCGCAAAGCCTAAAAATAGGATAGGGAAAAATATTTTTGCCTCCAAAAATTTTGGCCTAAAAACTGCCCAGGGGTCTCCAGACTTGTTTTTTTCTTTTTTCTTTTTTTTGAAACCTACTCAGGCAAGGAAACACGAATGGGAAAATAGATGGATCTCAAAAACAAACCTAATATGAAAGGAACTCAGATTGGTGGTGGATATATGGTGGTAGGATATGGCAGCGGTGATGGTATATGGATACGGATTGGTGGTGGTATATGGATGCAGATTGGTGATGGTATATGGAGACGGATCGGTGGCGGATAAACGGTGGTGGTATATGGCAGGGGCAATGATGATGGTGCGGCGGAGGCGTGACAACTTATGACCATAACTCGAGACTCTAAAAGACTAGACTCTAAGACCAGCAACTAGACACGACGATGCAACCGCAAATTCAACAAAGCAAAATACTGAAAAGACTATGCAAAGGCTCAGACTGGTTCGGATATGATGAACTAACCCAATTTTTTGGCTTTTTCGTGGACTGTAGGTAAGAAGAACATGCTTGATCTAAACTACGAAAAACTGTAAAATCTCATCGAGCAACCTGGAAATCTGATACAACTTGATAGAGGCAAAAGGTGTCCCGTCTTTCGATGAGATGGTGGCTATCGTTTTGGAGGAAGTCAACTTTGACGATCCAACTACGAACGTGCGAGGACGTCCCGCCTCAGCAATCGCTAAACCAACTCCGAGAGGTTATTGACCACGCCGAAGCACGATCAACCTCGCCATGAAGGCCTGTTTCCTGTAGGAAAACGAAGAACAAGCAAGAAACTGAGATTGCAATCTGGGTATTGCGAATATAAGAGGAAAGCTTTATTGATCAAGGTGGGGTTATGTGACGCCTTTGTCTGGTCGTTGAACACAAACGAAGTACGTGAAGTTGCAGCTATGGCGAACTTTAGTATAAACAAAACCCAAAGTCTAAATGATGCCCTAAGGGCTGTATACATGGAGGAAGAGGGGGGAATTTCATGGCCCTTGGAGGAGGGGTCCGAAACCAACCCTAACTCTTGTTTCCCCACACATACGGACTCTAAAAATAGCCTATACTTAAGTATTTCGAAAATACATGGGCCTGGCCCAAAAATAAGGTGACACAGCACCTAGGATAGCCTCTGGACGAAATTTATGAAGTGGCATCTTGTATATTTCGTCCAAGGCTTCATGCACTCATTATGGTGGCTTCAAAGTCCTGGAATCATCACTTGTAACTCCGTTCTTGTTCCCTTTGCGCACGCCATCATCTCCATGCATGAACTTGCTCCAAGGTTCATCTTTCTTGTCCAAGATAGGCCCTTCATTTGTAAACAAAACAAATGTATCCAATTTAGGCAGCATCATATTCTCATGAACATTAGAATCATTACCAAGAAACAAAAGTACCTGGTAATTTAATTGGCGTGCGAGAGCTCTAGTAATTGGTCCAGTATGTATAGCAGTAGGGGCTGTGGGTGTAACAATGGTATTGATGTCCTCATCAACACCATTCTTCCATCTGCTCGGCTGCTGGTGGAAACCTCAGCAGCAGCTGAGCCCGCGCCATGGCCTCCGTGGTTGTACTTGGCATGGGTGATGATGAAGTAGATCACACTGTCTCTTGGCTCGTGAAGGTGCCGGCGGCGGGAGCACCGCACCCCCGTGGTGCGGAGCGGCCACCTGGATGGCAGGGTGGCGCGGTGAAGGCGCTCGAGGGCCAGCGGCTCGGTCGGGCACAATGACTTGGTCGACCTGTCCAGGGGGAGGCGCACGCACAGCGGTCGCACCGGTGGAGGGGGGCGGTCGGAGGGCGGCGATTCGCCCCAGAACAAGCGCCATTGTTGCAGATGTGCACGTCGGCGAGAGGAGGGGGCATGGACGGGGTAACCCCCTCACCTGTACCTTGTGGAGCATGGCCGTCGAGGCATCGGTGATGTTGTTCTCCTCCGATGTCTCCCGCTCTTATGTCGGCCACGGGGGAAGTGGTGACGGTGCCGCCTGCTCCGACCACGTCCCTAGGAGCGTCCCCGTCCTCGCGCGCCTCCGCATCCCCCGCAGCGTTAGAGGTTGCGGACGGCGGAGCCTTCGAGGCGGATGGATGAGCCAAAGCACCGGATTTTTTCTTGGGCGCCATGGTCGATGGCGCCGTCGAAGGTGAAGACAGTGACGAAGATGATACGCTGCACACGCCTTGAGGTTCATGCATGCGATCCCCCTACCTGATGCGCCAAAGATGTCGCGGGAAACCACGGGCACCTATTGGACTAGAGGGCCCCTTGCTGGTTCGGCAGGGGGGCGTCGCGTTGCACAAAGAGCAGACGAGCGTGGGGCAGCACAACAGAGATCACACAAGCAATTTTACCCAGGTTCGGGCCGCTGTCAGGCGTAAAACACTACACCTGCTTTGGCGGATTGATGGTGGAAGAGTGGTGGTGGAGCGTAGTACACTTACCCGGCAGGGGCGACAGTGGCTACGCGCGTATGGGTGTGTGAGTTATCCAACCTTCTAACCCCTTGTACGGTTGCTATGAGCCTCCTTTTATAGATTAAGGTGTTACCACAATGGCAAAGTGGTCAGTATGCACTAATAAGTTAGCAAACAGTGCTATCATACCTAACTCTGCAGGCTGACAGGGTGCATTAAACGCAGTGCTTAACGACACATCATTGGGTGCCCGGCAAGCCTTGTAGGGCTATCTCGCCAGCTCCACGTCTGCTCGCTTGACACGTCGCAGGACGGGTGTCATCTGTAGGTATTTCCTGTAGAAAGAGGCCTCCATGTGGCGAATGGCTGCCACTTAGTCACCTTACGGCTTGTAACCACACTGATTGACAAAGTGGGTCATGGCGGAGTGGTTGGGTGAGGTGGTTTTGCCCTCGCGAGTCCCAGCGAGCCCTGTCGGGATGTCTTGGACGTCTTCTTCTGAGGGTGGCCTCGTCCTTGTCAAGCTCGCCTGCCCGACAAGGGAGGCTTTTCTCCTGGTGGTGTCTTGCTTCTCTGGCTTGACCTTGGTCCTTCAAAGCTCTTGGTCTCTGTACTCTGACTTGGGTTGGTGCCTCAATCCCGTTCCCGTGCCTGTGCACAGTCTGGGCAACAGACCCAGGGTTTGTTGCACGGACAAGGGCAGATCATTTTCTGTTGCACCCGACGAGTAACACCATTCCCTACTATATTCTTTTCCTTGCTCTTTTTTCACTTTGCCATGTTAAGCCGTACCCACAACACAAAAGAATAAAATCACTCTTCAGAACTCATTGATGCATGATACAGACAAGCAATACTTTGATGTAAGACAACCGTATGAGGATGGAATATGTAAGAAAAATTGGACGACGTGACATATTCACAGCTATGATGTGTAAACTAAGCAAAAGGATTTTCAAGAAAATAGAAGTAATGCAAGCTAGACACCATATGAAAGATGCAACCAATACCACTCTGCCAAGTTAAAAGTGTCTTGTCATAAGTGGCATTTCAAAAAATTAGAAGCAGTACAACCTAGAAATCAATGCAAGATGCAACCACTATCAAACTGCCATGTTAAAAGAGTCCAATCATGAGTGACTGATGCAGGATACACAATAGCAGTACTTTGATGTAAGAACATGGTATGATAGATAGATGCAGTGTATTCTAGACACAAAGGCGTGTCATATGTACATGTATAACGTATATACTCAGAAGGTGCAATTTAGTCAAAATAGAAGAAATACAGGCTAGACAACATATGCAACATGATACCAATTATCACACTGTTAACTTAGAGCAAGCACCTGCAATGGTGGCGTACGGGAGATAAACTGATCATGTAGACTTGGGACTTCAGCCGCATTAGTAGTAGCAGTGGAAAATCTAGAGAGTCTCTGTTTCCGTCGGTCTGGAGGACCACCAACATCCCCTAACTTACTCTTTTCCTTCCTCTTTTCTAATATTGCCTTCTGAAGTCAAAACCACAAGAAGATGAATAAAATTAGCTACGCATAACTACTTGATGCACGATACAGATGAACACTACTTTGATGTAAGACAAGCGCATGATAGTAGGATGGAATATATACAAAAAAGACAACATTGCACATTCACACATACGATAGGAGGCTGGAATATGTATGAAAAACAGTAAGTAGAAGGCATTTCAACAAAATTAGAAGGAATGAAAGCTAGCCACCATATGAACATGCAACCAATATCACTCTATGAGGTAAAAAGTGTCTAGTCATAAGTGCCATTTCAAGAAATTAGAAGCAGTACAAGCTAGAAGACAATGCAAGATGCAACCTACGTCACACTGCCAAGTTACATGTGTCTTATGGGTAAGTGACTGTTGCAGGTATAAGTTGTAAGCTATGCAGATGCAATTCAACAAAATTAGAAGCAATACAAACTAGACATCATACGGAACACGCAACCACATATAACAGTTTCAAGTTAGAGCAAGCACCTATGATGGTGGAGTAGGGGAGATGTGCCCATCATCTACACAGCTACGTTGACTGTCCAGCCTTGACTTGTCTTGCGTATCTTGTTGGGAGGATGGTGGAGTAGAATCTGTAGAGCCCCTCTGTTTGATTTGCTCCAAAGGACCACCATCATCCACTGTCGTACTAATTTCCTCCAGCTGTATTGATTTTGCATTGTGAAGTCAAACTGATAATAAAATGAATAAAATTCGATCTTCAGTACTCATTCATGCATGATACTGACAAACACTACTCGGATGAAAGGCAAACACATGATACGAGGATGGAATATGTACGAAAAACAAGACGGCGTGACATATTCACACCTATGATGTGGTAACTAAGTAGAAGGCATTTCAACAAATTAGAAGCACTACAAGCTAGACACCATATGAAAGATGCAACCAATATCACTCTACCAAGTTCAAACTGTCTGGCGTTTCAACAAATTAGAAACAGTACATGCAAGAAATCATATGCAAGACGCAACCAATATCACAGTGGCGACTTAAAGGTGCCTTATCATAAGTGACTGATGTGGGATATGCAAGAACAGTAGTCTGATGTAAGAACATGGTGTGATCAGATATAATATGTTCTAGAAACAGGAACATGTGTCATATTCACAGGCATTATGTGTAAAGTAAGCAGATGCAATTCAACAAAGTTAGAAGCAATACAAGCTAGACATCATACACAACATGCAACCACATATAATAGTGCCAAGTTAGAGCAAACACATGTGATGTGGAGTAGGGGAGATGTGCTTATGATCTACAAAGCTACGTTGACTGTCTAGCCTTACGTTGACTTGTGAATCTTGTTGGGAGGTTGGCGGAGTAGAATCTGTAGAGACCCTCTGTTTCTGTTGCTCGAAAGGACCACCATCATCCAATGCCTTACCAATTTCCATCCGCTTTATTGATTGTGCATTCTGAGGTCGAACCGACAAGAAAAGAAATAAAATTCGCTCTTCAGAACTCATTCATGCATGATACTGACGAACACTACTCTGATGAAAGGCAAAGTCATGATACGAGGATGGAATATGTACGAAAAACATGACGGCTTGACATATTCACACCTATGATGTGGTAACTAAGCAGAAGGCACTTCAAAAAATTAGAAGCACTACAAGCTAGACACCATGTGGAAGGTGCAATCAATATCACTCTGCCAAGTTAAAACTGTCTCATCATAGGTGGCATTTGATACGTCTCCAACGTATCTATAATTTATGAAGTAGTCATGCTGTTTTATTATCATTCTTGGATGTTTTAAAACCATTTTATAGCAACTTTATATCATTTTTTGGGACAAACCTATTGACCCAGTGCCTAGTGCCACTTGCTGTTTTTTGCTTCTTTTTTATATCGCGAAAAACCAAATCAAACGAAGTCCAAACACCACGAAACTTTCTAGAGAATTTTTATGGACCAGAACACCTAGCGCGCCCAGGTAGGTTGTGCCCACCTCGGTGGCCTCCCGCACCCCCTCTTTACCCTATAACTTCACAGATATTCCAAAAAACCTCGGGGTTAACCTAGATCAGAAGTTCCACCGTGCGCAAGCCTGTGTAGCCATCAAAAACCAATCTAGACCCCGTTTCGGCACCCTGCCGGAGGGGGGAATCACCTATGGTGGCCATCTTCATCATACCTGCGGCCACCATGATGAGGAGAGAGTAGTCCACCGTCGGGGCTGAGGGTTTATACCAGTAGCTATGTGTTTAATCTCTCTCTCTCTCTCTCTCTCTCTCTCTCTCTCTCTTGTTCTTGAGATGTCACGATCTTGATGTATCGCGGGCTTTGTTAATATAGTCGGATCATATGGTGTTTTCCCCTCTCTATCTTGTTGTGATGAACTGAGTTTTTCCCTTTGAGATTTCGTTGTTATCGGATTGAATACTTTTATGGATTTGAGAGCACTTGATATATGTATTGCATATGAATACTCGTGGTGACAATGGGGTATCATATTGATTCACTTGATATGTGTTTTGGCACTCAACTCGTGGATTCCCGAGGTGACATTGGGGTAATCTACGCATAGGGGTTCATGCACGTCCTCGTCTTTTGTTTCTCTGGTAGAAATCTTGGGGCACTCTTTGAGGTTCTTTGTGTTGGATTGAGTATTATGAATCTGAATTTGCTTTGGTGTTATTTTAGTATTAACTCTCGGTTAGATCGATCGGCAAGAATAGATTCGTGTTATTTTAGTACGAACTCTTGGATAGATTAATTGAAAAGAATAGCTTTGAGGTGGTTTCATACCCTACAAACAATTTTGTCTTATGTTCTCCGCTAGAAACGATCTTCAAAGTGATTCTTCGTTGCACGTTGAGGGACGGTTATATGATCCAATTATATTCACATTGTTGAGAGGTTGCACTAGTGAAAGTACGAACCCTAGGCCTCATTTTCAAGCATTGCAATACCGTTTGTGTGCCCGTTTACTATTAGCTACCTTGCTGTTTTTATTTAGTCAGATTATAAAAATATATGTCTACCATCAATATTACACTTTTATCACCATCTCTTCGCCGAACGAGTGCACCAATACAATTTGCCATTGTATTGGGTGCGTTGGGGACACAAGAGATTTCTTGTATTTGGTTGCAGGATTGTTTGAGAGAGACCATCTTCATCCTACACCTCCCACAGATTGATGAGGACGTCTATACCATTGTTACACCCATAGCCCCTGCTGCTATACATACTAGACCGATTACTAGAGCTCGCGCACGCCAATTAAATTACAAGGTACTTTCGTTTCTTGGTAATGATTCTAATGTTCATGAGAATATGATGTTGCCTAAATTGGATACATTTGTTTTGCTTACAAATGAAGGGCCTAGCTTGGAGAAGGATGAACATTGGAGCGAGAACAAACATGGAGTTGATGCCATGCGCAAGGGAGACAAGAATGGAGTTTCAAGTGATGATTTCAGGACTTCGAAGCCACCATAACGAGTGCATGAAGCCTTGGACGAAATATACAAGATGCCACTTCATAAATTTCGTCCAGAGGCTATTCTAGGTGCCGTGTCACCTTATTATTGGGCCAGGCCCATGTAATTTGGAAATACTTGAATATAGGCTGTTTTTAGAGTCCGTATGTGTGGGATAACAAGAGTTAGGTTTGGTTTCGGATCCCTCCTACAAGGGCCACGAAATCCCCCCTCTTCCTCCATATATACAGCCCTTAGGGCATCGCTTAGACTTTGGGTTTTGTTTAGATTAAAAGTTCGCCATAGCTGCAACTTCGCGTACTTCATTTGTGTTCAACGACCAGACCAAGACGTCACAGAACCCACCTTGATCAATAAAGCTTTCATCTTATATTCACAATATCCAGATTGCAATCTTACTTTCTTGCTTGTTCTTCGTTCGCTTGCAGGAAATAGACCTTCATGGTCAGGTTGATCGTGCTCCGGCATGGTCAATAACCTCTCGGAGTTGGTTTTGCGATTGCTAAGGCGCGACGTCCTCGCACGTTCGTAGTCGGATCATCAAAGTCGACTTCCACCAAAGCAATATCCATCTCTAATCAAAAGACGGGACACCTTTGCGTCTATCATAGATTGATAAACCTTAGGTCATCCACTTGAGGGAAAATTGCTACTGTCCTATGAAACTTTGCGCTTGGAGGCCCAACACGAGTCTACAAGAATAAAGTTGCGTAGTAGACATCAGCGTTCATCAAACTAGAAGCACTACATGCTAGAAATCATATTCAAGACACAAACCAATATCACACTGCCAACTTAAAGGTGTCCCATCATAAGTGACTAATGCATGATACACAAGAAGAGTAGTTTCATGTAAGAACATGGTGTGACAGACAAATATAATATGTACCAAAAACAGGAAGGCGTGTCATATTCACATGTATCATGTGTAATCTAAGCAGATGCTGTTTACACTAATTAGAAGCAATACAAGCTAGACACCATATGCAACATGCAACCAGATATCACACTGCCAAGTTAGATCAAGCACCTTGGATGGTCGAGTAGGGGAGCGGAGACTTGGAACTTGTAATGCACTAGCAGCACGAGGAGAATCCGTACAGATGCTCCATTTACGTTGTTGTAGAGGACCACCATCATCGCCTTCCTGAAAGTGCGTTATATCGACTAGAGGGGGGGTGATTAGGCGATTTTTATGAAAGTCTTCAAAACGTGGAAGTTATGAAGACAAATAGTAGAAATAAACCTATTACCCTGCAACGGAAGGTAGACTACACTAGGCAAGCCATAGTCAAGTATTCAATAGAGTGAAAGCACAACGACTAATAGCTGCAATGTAGTAAGGATCAGGTAGGAAGATATTATGAAGCCAAACAGAACAAGCAGTCACTCAGTGAAGATAAAAGATAGTGCAATCATACAATGACTTCACAAGGAGTAACAGTACATAAAGAGAAGGGAAGGATGAAACCAGTGACTCGTTGAAGACAATGATGTGTTGGACCAGTTCCAGTTGCTGTGACAACTGTACGTCTGGTTAGGGCGGCTAGGTATTTAAACCTGAGGACACACAGTCCCGGACACCCAGTCCTGAACACGCAGCTCAGGACACCCAGTCATCACCGTATTCCCCTTGAGCTAAGGTCACACAGACCTCGCCCAATCACTCTGGTAAGTCTTCAAGGTAGACTCCCAAACCTTCACAGACTTCGTTCACCGGCGATCCACAATGTCTCTTGGATGCTCAGAACGCGACGCCTAACCGGCTGGAGGATGCACAGTCCTCAAGTGTAATAAGTCTTCAGATCACACAGACAAGACGACTTAAGTGATGCCTTATTCTCTTTGGCTCTGGGTGGTTAGGGCTTTATCCTCGCAAGGAATTCTCTCTCTCAAAGGCTTCGAGGTGGGTTGCTCTCAAACGACAAAAGCCGTACTCTGAATCTGAGCAGCCAACCATTTATGGTTGTAGGGGGTGGGCTATTTATAGCCACTAGGCAACCCGACCTGATTTGTCTGAAATGACCCTGGGTCACTAAGGAACTGACACGTGTTCCAATGGTCAGATTTCAAACTCACACGACAACTTTACTTGGGCTACAAGCCAAGCTGACTTGTCCGACTCTGGACAAGATTCGCTCTCATAGTCTTCACTCGAAGACATAGGTTTTGTTTAAGCATCACTTCAGTCATTCTGACTGGTTCTCTTGGACCCCACTTAATAGTACGGTGGTTCCTATGACTCAACACAGAAGAAAAAGAACTACGAAAGATCTAAGTCTTCGAGCTCCATAGGCTTCATGCGGTGTCTTCTCTTGTCATAGTCTTCAATGTGAATATCTTCATATACCACCTTTGACATCAATGTCTTCATACATTTTTAGGGGTCATCTCTGGTAGGAAAACCGAATCAATGAGGGACTTCTACCTGTGTTATCCTGCAATTCTCACAAACACATTAGTCCCTCAACTAGGTTTGTCGTCAATACACCAAAACCAACTAGGGGCGGCACTAGATGCACTTACAATCTCCCCCTTTTTGGTGATTGATGACAAACTAGTTGAAGTTTTCAACGGGGAATATAATATGTGAAATTGTAAAGGATAAGGAATTGTCTTCATAAGTTGCAAGGGCTCCCCCTGAAGATGTGCATATAAGTAATTTGCTTTTGGAATGCAAATGCACATGGCAGGTTGTGCTTGTGGAGATCCACTTCAACTTATGATGACAATCCACTATGCATGTGAAGGTATGTGAAGATAATGACATGCATAATGGAAAATGGACGTCTGCAAAATGATCTAAGTTCGGAATTTATCGTCGCACATGCGGAATTTATCATCGCATCACAAGGCGGCAAATAAGTAGCAGACGACCATCGAGTTTAGGTGTTACAACTCAAAGAACCAAATGTATCAAAACGAGAGTTGTAAACATGAAGCAAAATATAAAGCACCCACCCATATGGACCCGCTTGAAGACTATCAACTCATATGCTTCTCCCCCTTTTGTCAGTAAGGACCAAAAAGGTTCGAAGACATAGAGCATCTACTCGTTCCCACGTAGAATAGGTGAAGCCGTAGGGTCGTCAGTGGTGTTCGGCGGTGCAGAAGAACTTGGAGCAGTGTCGACGCGTGCTGAAGGAGGTGGCGGTGAAGTAGCATCGTCTTCATCCTCGATGACTCTGGCATTTATAGTTGCAGCAGAGGAAGAGAACTCAGAGTCTTCAAGAGATGGAGTTCGTCGCAGCACTGCCCTTCGAGGAGGTGTGAAGTCAAACTTGAAGCGCTCAGAGAAGCCATCCTCTTGAAGATCATCTTCAGAACACATCAGCGTTAGCCCTTTCCATGTGCGTCGAGAGGTTTCATGAGCAACAAAGGCATTCTTGGTGGCAAGATTGCGAATGCGATTAACATCCACCAAGAGGCTTTGCATTTGACGCTTCAGCCAGTCATGATGCCTATCCTATTTCTGATGAAGAGCCACCAGAAGCTCTCGGTCATTGAGAACATGAGTGCGCTTCTTGGGTCGTTGGGCAATGGTGCTATCAGTGGCTTCAGCGAGAGCAGGATGCGGTGCACGTGTAGTGCCAGCCAAAGGATACACATGAGTTACTGCTTCAACGCCTTCAACGTTCTGAGAAAAACTTTGATGCTCTGCATTCTGAAGACTTAGAGGTTCCTTGGTAGGCTTAGGATAGATGGCTTCAATAGACATATCCACATCAGGCAAAAAGATCTGATGATTGCGGGCAGATGGCTGATATGAGATTGCAGAGTGAAGTTTGATCAGCCGCATCACCCAAGGGGCATAGAACTTCAAGCCAAAAAGATCAGAGCCTGATGTAGCAAGTTGGCGAATGAAGAAGTCCTGTGCATTGAAGCATTTTTTCCATGAAGAATATAGAAGACCAAAGTCTTCATTGCACCTTCCAGCTTGGCATGTGGAGAGTGCCCTTTGATGGGCTAGAGAGTTCGCCTTATGATGTGATAAATAGTCCTTGGCAGATACTCAAGGTCTTCAACTAAGAACTCCTTGGGATATGCAGCATCTTGGGGCAATGGCTTCATCATACTGAGCATCTGACTCATATTAGGTTCAGGCTTCTGAAAGATGCTCTCTACAGCTTCACTGTGAAGTTGACAGCCAGATTCATAGAGATCGCTAGGAGTGGGTAGACCAGTGAGCTCAATGATGTCAAAGGCTTTGGCTTCGTGATGAACGTTTCCTATCATCCACTCCAGGACCCAAGTCTTCGGATCTCTGTTATACCCGCGGATGTGAAGTGTGGCATAGAATTGGAGCAGCAACTATTTATTTCAATGCTCTTGGTCAGTGACGAACGGCAGCAATCCAACCTCTTTGAAGCAATCCAGAGCTTCTTCCAGACAGGGCAGACCAGCTATTGCTTCAATGTCAAGACGCTTGTGTGGGAAGATGTGACCTTGATTGTATAGAATGCAGGAGTAATAGCTTCGCTGCGGATAGCTCCAGAACCGATCAGATGATATTCTTTCCCTTGAGTAGGGGTTCCTGGAGCTATTCAAGAATGTGTTGTCTGCTCTGAAGCCATTGATATTGAAGGATCCAGGTGCTGATGCAGGACCTGGGAACCTGGGCAATCTTGGGATTGGCTTCTGTTCCTGAGGCCTATGCTCAACATGATAGTCGAACTGGGGACCGGCAGCAGACGCAGGAACAGAAGCAGCGGGATCAGTGGCTTCGCTGACTTCTGGTGCTTTTGTTGGTGAGGGCTGCACATTTGCTTCAGCCATGACAGTGTCAGTGGCTCCAGTGGTGTTGGTGGTGGCAGCCTCAAGATTTTCAACCTCCACTTGACGAGCTGGAGGGTCGGTCACAATCACGTTCTCCTCGAGAACCGCATCTTGGTGGGACATGGGAGTAGCAGCTTGTGGGACATCGGCTGATGCAGCTGGAATATCTTCAGCAGTTTTAGCTTCAGACGCAGAGACTTGAGGCCTTGGACCTTTGCGAAGCGTGCGCAACGCGGGCGACGCCTGTGGAGTTGGTGTTGGCTGGGCCTCAGAGTCTTCTTCCTCTTGTGGGCGATCAGCCCATGAAGCATCCTGTGCAATTGGCGTCAGTGGACGACCAATGCTGATGAGTTCGCTGTGCGTTAGCACTGGCGATGATACCTGTTGGTGCTCTAGCTGAGGAAGGACTGCATCATCTTCAACACGGTCATGGTGACCAAAGTCTTCAGCAGCGATGGGATAAGCTGCTGGAAAGTCTTCAGCTTCATGAGCCTCTGTGAAAGCAGGCTCATGGACAGTCAGTTGACGTTCTTGTGGTTCAGCGTCAGGGTGAACCATGGAAATAGGTTCAACAATCAAGGGCTCTGTGGGAGCAGCCCGTTCCTTCTTGGTCTTTCTTTTCTTCTTGGAGGGGGCAGTAGCTGAGGCTTCAGGATGTTTCCTCTTCCTTGCTTCAGCCTCAGCAGTCCTGGTCTTCTTCAGTTCTGAAGCGGTTGACCTGGCCTTTGGCTTCGGGCCAGTCATGCTAGTTGGGAAGACAATGGGATCTGCTTCCTGCCTTGGTGCATCGGGTTCAGCCGTAGCGGGCTGCTTCTTCTTCTTTGCAGCCATCCTGGGGTCGATGCCAGGACGCCCAAGGGCCTTGCGCTTCTCAGCCTCATTGTAGGCTTGTAGACATCTGTCAGCCAGAACCTTCATGCGCTCACGAGAACCCTGAGCTTCTGCATGTTTCTTGAGAAAGGCTTCCTTGAGCTCGTGCAGCATAATCTTGAAGTTCTTCACTTCTTGCACGCTGAGCTTGGCCATATGCTTCTTGAACTGAGATTTTTCGAAGTCAATCTTCTGCTTCAGTTCAACAATGCTCTGGGCGATAGCTAACTCTGAAGCAATGGCGCCATGGAAGGCGACACTGAGGCCAATGGGAAGTTGCAGATCGTCGAAGCTGATGTTGGGCGTGTCAAACCACTCATCAATGAAGTTGTGGATGATTGTTACATCAAAGAGAGGCAGATCATTGAAGATTTCTGCTTCTTCTTTGCTCTTGATGAGTTGCTCAAGAGCGTCATCTGCAAGATCTTCATCACTTGACAGATCAATGGCATCATTGCGCAGAATGGCAACAGCTGTCAACTCTTGGCCAGTGTGTGGCAGAGGCATCTTGACCTTCTGGGGCTTGGAGATGCGTGACAAATCTTCAGACTGCACACTATCTTCAGGAGGTGCAGTTGCCAGTGGCTTCGCCCGTGAGATTTTTGGTGCAGAGGCCGGCTTTGAAGCTTTTGGTTGCTTCAGCTTCTTTGGCTTCGGTGCTGCAGGCGCTTTATCTGATTCAGCGTCATCTGCAGGCTCATTCACGGCTGTCCCTTGAACCACGATGTGTGTGATGAGGCCTTCAAGATTGTAGAAGGGCCCAAGAAGATTGGGTTCAACTTCGCAAGTTCCATCGGCACGGGGAGCAGAGGGACCAGGGTTGAAATCTAAACCCAAAGTCTTCTTGTTCTGCTTCGCTGAGTTCTGGGCAAACTGGAAGTTGCGCTTAAACAGATTGTCGTCACAACACCATAGCAGAGACGACGGGTCAGCATCCGCAGGCTGTGGTCCACGGACCATGCAGGGATAGAAGCCTCGTTCAATGGCTTCATCTCTGGTCCTGGGTTGAAGATTTTTGTAGAGGATGTCTCCCCATGGTCGCTTGATGGCATTCTTTTCAGCATATTCCTTGGTCACAAATTTGTACTTGAACCACTGTTCTGCCCAATAGCGTCGAATCCATTGGATTCGCGTCTTGCGCTGATTGTAATCCTCTTCAGGATCTGTCTTGTACAGCTCTGAGAGGTCATCGGGCAGATCTCTTGATGTTTCTCCATGACGCTTTCGGCCACCCTTCCTTGCTGATTTCTCTGAAGCCATAAACTTTAAACTGAAAGGCTTCAATACGTTCAAAGGCTTCAAAGGCTTTCGCTTGCTGGACAGACAGGAACTGGCTTCGGGAGAATTTATGTGATACTGTAAGAATTCTGCAAATGAATGCAGACTATGAGAACCAAGGGATTCTCCCACGGACATGTACCTATGACAGCATTAAGGTGCGAGGGAAGGGGAAGAGGTCATATGTATTCTCAGAAGATTTTGAAGATAAATCAGTTTAGAAGACATTGACCTCATCGTGCGAAGACATTCACTCATAGATAAGGAGTTGGTTCCAGATTTGTACGAATCCACGGATCAGTACAAGTGAGGAATCTAACTACTTTGTGAAGCATAAGTGAATATACTAGGCATGTTATGAGATGCAGTATGAAAGAGATCCAACTTGTGTGAATGGAAACTACTTGTGGTAGAAAGTGATAAAGCTATAGGATCAAAGGGGCCGTAAAAAGGAAGTTTTATTTACCACACGAAGAACTGCTAGACGGAGTGGAAAAGGAGGCCGAGTAGTTCGATCTTCCGTGCGCTAACTTGGCGACGGAGGACACCTACGGCGACGGCGGAGAGGACGATGTCCGCGGTCGGCGTGAAGATGGCGTCGGAGAGGTTGTGGCAGCGAAGCGCTTCATCGCCGGCGTCGTCGAGGGCTAGCGGTGGCGCTAGGGTTCGTGCAAGAGTGGAAGAAGAGATAATGACTGTGGTGAGGCGTGTATTTATAGGTATAGGGGCGGCACTGCGTTATTACACAGGTGCCCCTGGCGATTCGCATCTGAGGGGTACGTGGCCGTCATGCAGCATATCGGGGGTTGTTCCACGTCCCACGCACGCCTGGATTGTCGGGTGGTCGTTCCCACTTCTCCGGGTTTCAGGTGAAGGAATGAGCATTGAAAACAGACTTAATGTTTGTCTCTGTATCTTCTGCTGACAAGGACGCAGAGAAGACATTCGACAGTTTCAATAGAATGCATATGATTTGGAGAGATAGAGTTTGAGATAG
The DNA here is from genome assembly GCF_018294505.1 of Triticum aestivum. Lineage (NCBI taxonomy): Eukaryota > Viridiplantae > Streptophyta > Magnoliopsida > Poales > Poaceae > Triticum > Triticum aestivum. The sequence continues at coordinate 257,474,438 of NC_057806.1, read as the reverse complement.
AAAGCATAGAGAGGTTAGGGTCTGATCACATTCACTTAGTTCAAAAGATTCAACAAGAAGACATAGCTATAAGTGAATGCTGTAGAGGACAGAACACTAGTATATATATATAATCAACATAGTGAAGATAATCATGAAGACATGTTGAGATTGAAGCCAAACCAAATGTGAAGACATAGAAAATGTAACGCCATGAGTGAAACACTTCAAACAGAACATTTGGTGGTGGCGTTACCCACCGTATAGGAAGTATTAGACCCAGACACGGCGCACAATTATCGTGGCGCTCCGAAGTCAAATTCCACATTAATGTATTCACACTTAGAATGTATGTCTTCATTGATTGAAGATATACTTTACTTTGTGTGTTGCACATCTAAGTCATCAATATGCATAAGTGTTAGGATGTGTGCCTGATCACAGGACATTTGAGGATTCCAAGATATTTAGCTCACACCGTAACTTGCAAAATCTCTTCTCATCCAAGGGCTTGGTGAAGATATCTGCCAATTGCTCTTCAGTGTTGACGTGTATGATATCAATATCTTCCTTCACAACATGATCTCTGAGAAAGTGATGACGAATTTCAATGTGCTTTGTCTTCAAGTGCTGAACTCGGTTGTTGGCAATCTTGATGGCGCTTTCTTTGTCACAGTAGAGTAGCACTTGCTTCAGATGAGTGCCATAGTCCTTGAGTGTTTGCTTCATCCACAGAAGCTGAGCGCAGTAAGATCTAGTAGCAATGTATTCAGATTCAGCAGTGGAGAGAGATACACAGTTCTGCTTCTTTGAAGACCAACATACAAGTGATCGTCCCAGACAATGACATGTGCCTGATGTAGACTTGCGATCCACCTTGTCACCAGCATAATCAGCATCCGAGAATCCAACCAGATCAAACTCCGAGCCCTTTGGGTACCATAATCCTAGAGTTGGGGTGTGAGCCAAATATCGAAGAATTCGCTTCACAGCTAAGTGATGCGACTCCTTTGGTGCCGCTTGAAATCGAGCACACATGCAAACACTAAGCATAATATCTGGCCTAGATGTACATAGATAAAGCAAAGAACCAATCATGGAGCGGTATACCTTTTGATCGAACTCTTTACCATTGTCGTCAGAACCCAGATGATGCTTGGCTGGCATTGGCGTCGTGAAGCCTTTGCAGTCTTGCATACCGAACTTCTTCAGGCAATCTTTGAGATACTTCTCTTGAGATATGAAGATGTCGTTGCGTTGCTGTCGTGTTTGAAGACCGAGGAAGAACTTCAGCTCTCCCATCATGGACATCTGATATTGCTCTTGCATCATATATCCAAACTCTTCACTGTACTTCTGATTGGTGCAGCCGAAGATAATGTCATCCACATATATTTGGCACACAAACAGTTCACCATCATATGTCTTTGTGAAGAGAGTGGGGTCTAGGGAACCAGGTATGAAGCCTTTGCTCTTCAGGAAGTATTTGAGTGTGCCATACCAGGCCTGAGGGGCTTGTTTGAGGCCATACAGTGCCTTGTTGAGCTTGTATACCATGTCAGGATGTTTTGGATCTTCAAAGCCAGGCGGTTGTGCAACATACACTTCTTCTTCAATCTTGCCATTGAGAAAGGCGCTCTTCACATCCATTTGATATAGAAGTATGTTATGATGATTTGCATAGGCCAGCAGTATGCGTATGGCTTCAAGTCTAGCCACAAGAGCAAGTGTTTCATCGAAGTCAATGCCTTCCACTTGAGTATATCCTTGAGCAACGAGACGAGCTTTGTTTCTGACAACTTGACCATGCTCATCTTGCTTGTTGCGGTATATCCATTTGGTGCCTATTATGTTGTGCTTCCGAGGATCAGGACGCTTAACCAGTTCCCATACATTATTCAGCTCAAACTGTTGAAGCTCTTCTTGCATAGCTTGAATCCATTCAGGTTCCATGAAGGCTTCTTCAACTTTCTTGGGTTTTGTTATTGAGACGAATGCGAAGTGCCCACAAAAATTTTCCAGCTGAGTTGCCCTTGATCGAGTGAGCGGACCGAGTGCATTGATGCTATCAATTATTCTCTCAATATGCACTTCATTGGCAACACGAGGATGTACAGGGCGAAGGTTTTGCTCTTGCTGATCATTGTCATTGTTAGTGGTATTGTCTTCAGGCTGAGCATTGTCTTCAGGTTGATCAGGTGCGGAGATGATAAGTTCCTCTTCAGGTTGAGCTTCAGAGGGTATGATTTCTCCAGTTCCCATTAGCTTGATTGATTCGCTGGATGGAACTTCATCTAGCACATTCGGCAGGTGTTCTCTTTGTGAACCGTTAGTCTCATCAAATCGCACATCCACTGTTTCAACCACTTTATAATGAAAGATATTGAAGACTCTGTAGGAGTGCGAATCCTTTCCATATCCAAGCATAAAACCTTCATGTGCTTTTGGTGCAAATTTTGAAGTGTGATGTGGATCCTTGATCCAGCACCTGGCGCCAAATACTCTGAAGTAACTGACATTTGGCTTCTTGCCAGTAAGGAGCTCATATGATGTCTTGTTCAGAAGCTTGTGAAGATAAACATGATTGATTGTATGGCATGCAGTATCAATGGCTTCAGGCCAGAATTTTCTTGGAGTCTTGTATTCATCTAGCATCGTTCGGGCCATCTCAATGAGTGTTCTGTTCTTGCGTTCGACGACGCCATTCTGCTGTGGCATGTATGGGACTGAGAATTCATGTGTGATGCCCAAGGTATCAAGATATGTATCAAGGCCAGTGTTCTTGAATTCAGTGCCATTGTCACTTCTGATGTGCTTTATCTTGGCGCCATAGTTGTTCATTGCTTGATTGGCGAAGCGTCTGAAGACATCCTTCACTTCAGTCTTGTAGAGGATTATGTGCACCCAAGTATATCTAGAATAATCATCAACAATGACAAAGCCATAGAGACAAGCAGTAGTAGTGAGAGTTGAGTAATGAGTGGGACCGAAAAGATCCATGTGGTGCACTTCGAAGGGTCGAGTAGTTGTCATGATTGTCTTTGAGGGATGTTTGGCCCTCGTCATCTTCCCTGCTTCACAGGCACCGCATAAGTGATCTTTGTTGAACTTGACGCCCTCGATGCCTATGACATGCTTCTTCTTTGCAAGGGTGTGGAGGTTCCTCATGCCAGCATGCCCAAGCCTCCGATGCCAGAGCCAGCATTCTGAAGCTTTTGCTAGAAGACATACGGCAAGCTGTGGTCCTGCTGAGAAATCTACCACGTACAAATCATCTTTCCGATACCCTTCAAACACTAGAGACTTGTCAGATTCCATTAGAACAAGGCAATGATATTTTCCAAATATTACGATCATGTTCAAATTGCAAAGCATTGAGACAGACATTAAGTTGAAGCCAAGGGATTCAACAAGCATGACTTTATCCATGTGTTGATCCTTTGAGATTGCAACTCTACCTAGACCCAATACCTTACTTTTACCAATGTCAGCAAATGTGATGTGGCTCTTGTCGGATGGACGTAAGGTTGAGTCCATAAGAAGGCTTCTTTTGCCAGTCATGTGGTTGGTACACCCACTATCAATAATCCATTCTGAAGACACTGGTGTCGTACCCTACAGTGCAGTTAGGGGGATAGGCTTCACGAAGAGAATTGTGAAGCAAAAACATTTGACGAACCAGTGGGTTATGAAAGCTTAGATCCAGATTAGGACTGATAGGGAGAGTAGCAAGCGATTCAGGAATGAAGTACATAGTAAGACCATTCGGGCATTTGATCTTGCGCCCCACAAGATGTTTAAGGTCCCCAGCAATAGCGTCAGACGATTTTGGTTTTCTGCTGGAGACCTTTCCCTGCAAAAGAGAGTTAAGCCTTCTTAGCCACCCACATCTTCAAGGGTGGCTTGGAAGCAATAAGTCTAAGTGCAGCATCTGAGAACTTTGGCTTTGGAGCTCTAGCAAAAAGTCTTGCCGGCGGACAATAGTACTCATAAGAATAAGCAGAATAGTTCTTGGTCTTATGAACATGGCGGTTTGATGAACCACGCTCATATTCATAGGCCTAAGTATGGTTTCCCTGCAAAACATTTGCGTTAGTGCGACTCAGGTGAGTCCTCTGTCTGTATGAAGCCTTTGGGCCGTATGAAGCCTGTGGTCTGGGGTTAGTCTTCTTCATCTGTGGTGTCATGACGACATTCACAGGAAGATTTTCCAAACACCTTTTGGGCACCCAGATCTTCTTCATAGGCGGTCCATTCCTGCAGTTAGTACCAATGTACCTGGCAAACACTTCACCATTCTGATTCTTAAACAGTTTATAGTTTGCATCAAAGGATTCATCAATGAAAATGGGGTTAGCACAAGTGAAGCCAGACAGATTGGATGGATATGTTGAAGGTTCCTTTGCAGCAACCCATGTGGTTTGGGGTACTGTTCAAGTTTCTAGTAAGAGCCATCAGCATTCATTTTCCTTACGAACCCAACACCCTCTTTCCTCGGGTTTCGGTTCAAAATCTGCCTTTTGAGGACATCACATAGTGTCTGATGCCCTTTAAGGCTTTTGTACATCCCTGTTTCAAGCAATGTCTTCAATCTAGCATTCTCATCAGCAATAGCAGTGGTATCCTCAGCAGAGGGGTTAGTTACCACATCAATAGTTGAAGATATTGCAACAGTAGCAGTAGTAGAACATTTAGCAACAGAAGTAGCATTATCACGCTCAATGCATTTAAGACATGGTGGTTCAAATCCTTCCTGAGCGGAACTGATCTGTTCGGCGCGAAGTGACTCATTTTCCTTTTGAAGATCTTCATGAGCCGCTCTCAATTTCTCAAGATCTTGCTTCCTTTGAAGATAATCATAGGAAAGCTTTTCATGAGTTGTTGAGAGCGTTTCATGACGACTTTCAAGTTCCTCATACTTAACGTGAAGATTTTTTATGTCTTCAATTAAGGACTCAGATCGAGTCATTTCAGCGCCCAATAGATCATCGCTTTTGTCTAACAGTTTTTGAATATGTTCCATGGCTTTCTGTTGTTCAGTTGCAATTTTAGCAAGTGATTTGTAGCTGGGTCTTGAACCACAATCAGAGTCATCGTCACTAGATGTTTGATAGTGAGTAGTGTGTGTGTTTACCTTGGCACCGCATGCCATGAAGCAGTAGGTAGGAGCAGAGTAGTCCTTGTCATTTGCATCGGTGTCGGTGGTGAAGTCATTGTCTTCAGTGTTGAAGATGGACTTGGCAACGCATGCTGTAGCCAGACTTGCAACGCCAGAATCAGACTCCTCCTCAGACTCCACCTCCGCCTCCTCAGAAGCGGACTCCTCCTCTGAATCCATTTCCTTGCCAACAAACGCACGTGCCTTGCCAGATGAGATCTTCTTGTGTGATGAAGACTTTGAGGAAGACTTGGAAGAAGACTTTGAGTATTTCTTCTTCTTCTTGTCGTCATAGTCATATTCCTTGCTCTTCTTCTTCTTTCTGTTCTCATTGTCCCACTGCGGACACTCAGAGATGAAGTGTCCAGTTTTCTTGCACTTGTGGCATGTTTTCTTCTTGTAGTCATGAGCAGAAGCTTCATCATTCCTTGAGCTTGATCGTGAAGACTTTCTGAAGCCTTTCTTCTTGGTGAAGTTTTGGAACTTCTTCACAAGCATAGCAAGTTCCTTTCCAATGTCTTCAGGATCATCAGAACTGCTATCAGATTCTTCTTCAGATGAGGAGATAGCTTTTGCCTTCAAGGCACGAGTTCGCCCATAGTTTGGACCGTAGATATCTCTTTTCTCAGAAAGCTGAAACTCATGTGTGTTGAGCCTCTCAAGTATGTCGGACGGATCGAGTGTCTTGAAATCAGGTCGTTCTTGAATCATCAGGGCTAGGGTGTCAAATGAACTGTCAAGTGATCTTAGTAGTGTCTTGACGACTTCATGCTTGGTGATCTCAGTAGCTCCGAGGGATTGAAGCTCTTTGTGATGTCAGTGAGTCGATCAAACGTGAGCTGGACATTCTCATTGTCATTTCGCTTGAAGCGGTTGAAGAGGTTGCGAAGGACACTGATTCTCTGATCTCTCTGGGTTGAGACGCCTTCGTTGACCTTGGAGAGCCAGTCCCAGACCAGCTTAGATGTTTCCAAAGCACTCACACGGCCATACTATCCTTTGGTCAGATGACCACAGATGATGTTCTTGGCAGTAGAGTCCAGTTGAACGAACTTCTTGACATCAACATCATTGACACCTTCTCCAGCCTTGGGAACACCGTTCTTGACGACATACCATAGATCGACGTCAATGGCTTCAAGATGCATGCGCATCTTATTCTTCCAGTAGGGATATTCAGTTCCATCGAAGACGGGGCACGCAGCGGAGACTTTAATTATCCTTGCAGTCGACATAGCTAAAACTCCAGGTGGTTAAACCGAATCACACAGAACAAGGAAGCACCTTGCTCTGATACCAATTGAAAGTGTGTTATATCGACTAGAGGGGGGGTGATTAGGCGATTTTTATGAAAGTCTTCAAAACGTGGAAGTTATGAAGACAAACAGTAGAAATAAACCTATTACCCTGCAGCGGAAGGTAGACTACACTAGGCAAGCCATAGTCAAGTATTCAATAGAGTGAAAGCATAATGACTAATAGCTGCAATGTAGTAAGGATCAGGTAGGAAGATATTATGAAGCCAAATAGAAAAAACAGTCACTCAGTGAAGGTAAAAGATAGTGCAATCATACAATGACTTCACAAGGAGTAACAGTACGTAAAGAGAAGGGAAGGATGAAACCAGTGACTCGTTGAGGACAATGATATGTTGGACCAGTTCCAGTTGCTGTGACAACTATACGTCTGGTTAGGGCGGCTAGGTATTTAAACCTGAGGACACACAGTCCCGGACACCCAGTCCTGAACACGTAGCTCAGGACACCCAGTCCTCACCGTATTCCCCTTGAGCTAAGGTCACACAGACCTCGCCCAATCACTCTGGTAAGTCTTCAAGGTAGACTCCCAAACCTTCACAGACTTCGTTCACCGGCGATCCACAATGTCTCTTGGATGCTCAGAACGCGACGCCTAACCGGCTGGAGGATGCACAGTCCTCAAGTGTAATAAGTCTTCAGATCACACAGACAAGACGACTTAAGTGATGCCTTATTCTCTTTGGCTCTGGGTGGTTAGGGCTTTATCCTCGCAAGGAATTCTCTCTCTCAAAGGCTTCGAGGTGGGTTGCTCTCAAACGACAAAAGCCGTACTCTGAATCTGAGCAGCCAACCATTTATGGTTGTAGGGGGTGGGCTATTTATAGCCACTAGGCAACCCGACCTGATTTGTCTGAAATGACCCTGGGTCACTAAGGAACTGACACGTGTTCCAATGGTCAGATTTCAAACTCACACGACAACTTTACTTGGGCTACAAGCCAAGCTGACTTGTCCGACTCTGGACAAGATTCGCTCTCATAGTCTTCACTCGAAGACATAGGTTTTGTTTAAGCATCACTTCAGTCATTCTGACTGGTTCTCTTGGACCCCACTTAATAGTACGGTGGTTCCTATGACTCAACACAGAAGAAAAAGAACTACGAAAGATCTAAGTCTTCGAGCTCCATAGGCTTCATGCGGTGTCTTCTCTTGTCATAGTCTTCAATGTGAATATCTTCATATACCACCTTTGACATCAATGTCTTCATACATTTTTAGGGGTCATCTCTGGTAGGAAAACCGAATCAATGAGGGACTTCTACCTGTGTTATCCTGCAATTCTCACAAACACATTAGTCCCTCAACTAGGTTTGTCGTCAATACACCAAAACCAACTAGGGGCGGCACTAGATGCACTTACACTTCCTTACTCTTTTCCTTCCTCCTTTTTGATTTTTCCTTTTCAAGTCAAACCCATAATAAAGAGGAATAAAATTTGCTCTTCAGAACTTAGTGATGCATGATACTGGCGAACACTACTTTCATGTAAGGCAGCCGCATGATAGGAGGATGGAATATGTATGAAAAATAGGTTGGCATGACATATTGACATGTATGACGTATAAAGGGTAAACTAAGCACAAGGTGTTTAAACTAGTTAGAAGCAATGCAAGCTAGAGACTATATGAAAGATGAAACCAATATCACTCTGCCAAATTAAAAGGGTGGCCTCATAAATGTACTTGATCAAATTAGAAGCAATACATGGCAACAGGCTAGAAATAATATGCAATATGCAACAAATAAAGGTGTCTCACCATAAGTGATTGATGCAGGATAAAGAAGAGAGGTAGTTTCATGTAAGAGCATGGTTAAAAGATAGATGTAGTATGTACCAAAAATAGGAAATCATGTCGTATTCACAGGTATAATGTGTAAACTAAGCAGATGCAATTTATCCTAATTAGAAGCATTACAAGCTAGACACCTTATGCAACATGGATCCACATATCACACTGCGAAGTTAGAGCAAGCACCTGCGATGATGGTGTAGGGGAAATGTGGTCATCAAGTACAAAGCTACGTTCAATATCTTCATTTAGGCTTCCTGTTTCTTGCGAATCATGTGGGGAGGATGAAACTGCACTCTTTATAAGAGTAACACGTCTCATACAAACCCACAGGCGTGACTATCTCGTCATAAGTGATAGATGCAGGATACACACAAATAGTAGTTTGATGTAAGAACATGGTGTGATAGGCAGATGTACTATATGTACCAAAAACAGGAAGGCATATCATATTCACATGTATAATGTGTAAGCTAAGGAGATGCAATATAACAAATTAGGAGCAATACAGGCTAGGCACCATATGCAACATGCAACTAGATATCACACTGCCATGTTAGAGCAAGCACCTAGGGTTGTGGAGTAGGGGAGATGAGATTTGGAACTTGCACTGCAGTGGGAGTAGCAGGAGAATCTGCAGAGATCATCTATTTCGGTTGCTCCAGACGACCACCATCATTCCGTGCGTTTGTCCTTTTAGGTTTTGCTTTGTCAAGTTAACACATAAGAAAAAGGATTGAGATTCGCACTTCCATATTCGTTGATGCATGATACTGACGAACACAACTTTTATGTAAGGCAACCACATTGTAGGAGGATGGAATATGTGCGAATTGGAAGCAATGGAATCTAGACAACATATGAAAGATCGAACCAAAATCACTCTACTAAGTTAGATGTGTCTCATTATAAGTGGCACTTCAACAAATTAGAGGAAATACATGTTTGAAATGATATGCAAGATGCAACCAATATTACACTGTCAACTTGAAGGTGTCTCGTCAGAAGTGATTGATGAGGGATACACAAGAAAAGTAGTTTGATGTAAGAACATGGTTAATAGAAAGACGTAGTATGTACCAAAAACAGGAAGGCATGTCATATTCACAGGTATAATGTGTTAACTAAGCAAATGCAATTTACCCTAATTAGAAGCATTACAAGGTAGACACCATATGCAACATGCAACCACATATCACATTGCCAAGTAAGAGCAAGCACCTACAATGGTGATGTAGGCGAATTGCGGTCATCAACTAGAGAGCTACGTTGACTATCTTCACTTAGCCTTGCTGTTTCTTGAGAATCATGTGGGGAGGATGACACTGCACTCTTTAAATGAGTAGCGCGTCTCACAGTAACCCACTGGGGTGACTATCTCATCATAAGTGATTGATGAGGGATACAAAAGAGCATTAGTTTGATGTACGAACAAGGTTAATAGACATATGTAGTATGTATCAAAAATAGTAAGGCATGCTATTTATCAAAGGTATAATTTGTAAAGTAAGCAGATGCAATTTAACCAAATTGGAAGCAATACAAGCTAGACACCATATGCAACATGCAACCACATTTGACAGTGCGAAGTTAAAGCAAGCACCTGGGATGGTTGTGTGTGGCAATTGAGATCATCAACTGCAGAGCTATGTTTATTGTCTCCATCTGCTGACACTACACCCTTTAGGACGCTGAAACGCTTAGTGCTTATATTCGAATTACACTGGACCGACTTCTGTCTTTTCTTGTGTATTCATCAACACTGCGTTAGAGTCTGAAATACCCATGCATAAAAAACAATATGTGAGTATGGGGAAGTGTGTGCACAAGTAGTACAGTGTAGAAGTAGAAGATAGCAGGTCGGTGAGAAATAAATGATGGGAGACAGATGATAGCTCTACAACATGCATGGCACACGAAATTACTAGATTCTAGGATTTTGAAATATGAGCACAGGGGTGGCTGGGAAATACAGATGTTCCTCCAACACACCACAAGGTGTGGTCCTATGAAAATAATAGTCGACTGAAAACAAATAGGTCAGTCCATTTTTTTCTGCACTGTCCGATGTACAAAGAACGGGCATATCTCCTTCTTCTACCTCGAGCCAGTCAGTGTTGACGATCTTCCTCAAAACGCCAAAGACCACCGACCCAGTCCCCTGCCTCCGCCCTCCCCTCGACCTCACCGCATCGTCGTTCTTGGCACCGCCCCCCGGCCATCCCTTCAAGCCCCGCTGTGCCTCCAGATCGGGCGCAAGCAGCTCCTGCGCCCACACCCCTATGATAGACACTGATGCACCGCTTCCCCGGCGAACAGGCGGACTAGTTGCTCCACGCGCCTAAGCAGGTGCTGCTTCTTTTAATTGCGAATCAACTGACCCTGAATTGAAATCCAGATAGGCTACTAACCTCTAGACATGGTGAAATAGTAAATGGGAGGAAACCTTGTGCATTTAGTATCACAAAGAAGATGCAGTAAGAAGCGCTCAACTAGTTTCTTTCATGGGATGAATACGGTCTGAGCAGAAACGTAAGATTTGCATGAATAAGGGAAGAGGTGTACCTCTTTCTGTTGGCAGTGTTGTGTCCTCCTTCTATTTCTCCAACGATCTTCTTGTGGTTCGCTGGAAACAAGAAGTTGTGGAGGACGGTGGAGCCTTGGACGAACCCATGGCCAAGTTCTTGAGTGTGGTGCGGTGGCCGTCTGTTGGTGGCTGGGAACCAGATCTGAGGCGGCGAATGACGACGTAGTGGGAACAGCTCTGGTGAAGTGGATGTTTGCAACAGTGGAGCAGCAGCGGTAAGGCGCATGACGACGTGGTTGAAGTGGTTCTGGTACGGCGCACGTCTTCCTCGGCGTCGTGGAGGCAGCTCTGCCTCGGCTTCAGCTGCTAAGTCCTTGAGGGTGTTGCGGTTGCGGTTACGTTGGATGACGACGTCGGGGTTCAAGCTCCGGCATGATGGAGGAGGGCGGCGGTGGATTTGGTGCAATGGGTTGGAGGATGGAGAAGGCTGGGGTTTCGCGGCTGGTGGAGAGAGCGTTTTGGCGCCCACGGAGTATGAATGCGGAAACGTCAGAAGGGGGAACAATGTTTCGGTTTGGGACACACTTGTTTGAAATTTGGGGAAAATTACAAACTTTGCCCCCATCTAAAATATCGGACATATTGCGGGTCGAGGGTAGGGCAGTAATCTCAGGTGTCCCAAATGGTGTGCGGGATAGATTTCGGCCGAGCGCATGGGTGTTTAGGCGCCCACGGCGTATGAATGCTTCTCGGAGGCGGTTGTGACTGGCATTTTGGTGAAGTAACAAACCTACCCTGGTTTAGACCTTTGGACATCAGGCTGATAGCCTACACGGGCCAGATTCGAGACAGTAATGTCCTACCACCAAACATTAGTCTCGCGTGGTTTCGGGTGTCTAGAGGCTTATTTGGTGCTTCCCTCAATATTTGGGAGCAGAAGCATTAACGTTTTCAATTCTCTTGAATTGAACATTCATGATTTGTCAAACTTCACAAATCTAGACTCTTCGAAATCCTAAAACTACGATTATTTTGGAATGGAGGGGGTACACTTGAATATACATTGTACATGAGTATTACTAGCACATATGCCCGTGCGTTGCAACGGGAGAGATTTTTTGCAAGAAGCATCGGGAGAGATAATTGATGTGTCCATCAAAACGGTCTCCACACAATAGTGGGGCGATACAGTGGAGAGCTGTGGTGTTCTCGCAGGTCATGTTTGGCCAGCGAGAACTTTATAGTAGTGGGGTCATGAGTGGCGGCCACTACCCAATTCGTGTTTTTTTCCTTCAGGTCCGCCTCCTTGTCGAGGTTTTGAGGTGACCTCTTGATTTTTTTAAACATGTGACCATTTTTTCCGAAAAACGTTAACTTCTAGAAAATGGAAAACAAAACTTGAAATAGGAAAAATTTCTTAAATTTACAAACACTTTTTGAAAACAGGACCATTTTTAAGGCGGAGAAACGAACATTTTTCAAATTTGTGAACAATTTTTTAAAATGGAAACTTGTTTTGAACATTAAATTTCAAAAATGTCTTTTTAATCACGAATATTATTTTGAATTTGTGAACATTTTGATAAAATGAATATTTTTCAAATTTCTGTTATTTTTGAAATGAAATTTATTACAATTTTTTTAATAATGCGAACAATTTTTTAATTTGGAAACAAATTTTGAACAAAAATAAAATTTTAAATTTCCAATTGTTTTTTAAAGTAGGAATCATTTGAAATTCTAAGATTTAACAAAAATTAGTACAAAAACGAAATTTTGGAAAATTTATAAATTTAATGTATGGGAAAAGGAAAAAATAAATTGGAAGGGAAAAATAGAAATAGAAAAAGTACACAGAAAAATCAGAAATGGGCCGGCCCAACATTGGGCGACCGATGGGAAGCTCCAACTATATGACGCGCTGTGCGAGAAATAAGGTTTCCCAGCTGTGTGCGCGGGATATAAATGGGTGGCTTTTCTGGGCCTTAGTGCGTGCGGCCCACGTACGAAATTCTGGACAAAACTTTTTATTTTTTGGCAGATGGACCACGAAAATTTAGTACCACCTCGGATATAAGAAAAATATTTTCGGTGGTGAATGGATGAAAAAATTGGAGAAATGCACCTTGCTTTATTAGTAGGTATAGATATTAAACAATATGCAACTTACCTCAGTCCATGCATAGTTCCAGATATAATCACCTTGGTTGCAAAAAAATTTAGACATGCGTATGAATATATAGCATGTTCAAATGCACAACAAAGATCAATGCCCCCTTTTAGATCAGTTTTACAAATGTCATTATCTCGAATGCACTTCCTATGAATTCGAATCTTCGAAACCCCCTTTCTCTTGAATTCAACATGTATTCTGTTTCTTAGCTAGCAATTTGGAATGTATCCATGTAAGTGACAAATGTATAAAGTTCTTCACACTAACAACATGGAGTTTACTAATTAATGTTTATATATGAATTGCAAAAGCAATGCTTTGTCTGGATTTCAAACCACTCTCACTCAATGGATCGATAATATGAAATAAACACATGCACATGATAGAATTCAATAGAGTATGGGCGGCTGATAGACCGATGTTCGTTCATACGCTAATTGCAAAATTCATGATCTCATCCAAAAATAATAATGCAATTTATATTTTAATTTAAAGCGAAGAACCGCCTTTTACACATAGATGCACCATGCCTCGGCCCGTTCTCACACACGTGCTATATCTCTCTCTATCTAACGCATAAGTGCACACACTTTATATACATCGGCATTTCTCTCTCACACATGCACACAATCTCTCCCGGGGTGTCTCACGCACACACTCTCTATATATCTCCCTTTCTCTTTCTTACTACTATTTATCACTCTTTTCACTAATCTCAGTTGGAAAACACTATTTCTCTCACATGCATATATACACACGCAAGGTCTCTACTAGCCCTCTACAGGCACATATATGTGCATCCGTGCCTCCCACACGCACATTATATTTAGGCCTCTCCCCCCCCCCCGCCCACACACACCTCTCTCTTAGTAGTTGGCAGATATGATTCCATCAGATCATTCGGTAGATCACTGTTAGGCTGGATGGTAATACGAGGCAAAGTTTTACCCAAGTCCGGGCCCTTGCAGTTGAGGAAAAAGCCTACTCCTAGTACTGTATATTTGTGATAGGGGTGTGTACAAAGTACACATGAATACCAGGCATTGTGCGTGTGTGTATACTATCGACGAACTAGCCCCCGGGCTTCTATAACATACTCGGGGCCTTGGGTTACAAATCATATATAGTCGGCTTATCATCAGTGGGGATAGAGTCCTCCACGACTCTGGTAGCTTCGTCTTGCAAGCCGAGTCCTCCACATGGGTCTTCGTATAATGCGTCTCGGTCCAACCTATATGGCGCACGATGGAACCGACCAATGAGTCCTCACGTTGACCCACCACAACTAGAAATGGTGTGCCTAGCACACCCCACATGCAATCGGCCACTAAGAAAATAAGCATATACAAATAGTACAATGTTATACATGAAAGTTAACTGCATGGTGCATCCAATAATGTGTGTTCTGCATTGTGAATGTTTACATTTTCTCCTAAAATATTAGTCACGGGAAAGAGAAACGAAGGTCATATCTCTCCTTATCTCCACTGGACACCCCCTCTTTCTACACCACTTTCACGTATGCACACAAACTATCTCTCGGCCCTCTAAAAGTACGCATGCCCCTGACACATTCACACGTGACGGTCACTGTATTTCAAGCGAAAGCACTATACGGTCACTGGACTTCAGAATATGCTCATTACGGTCACTGTATACATTCTGGTGGTGATCATACGGTATCTAGCTCACCATACGTCTCCGTATTTTTTGATGACATTGAGGGACATTCTATTTGATGCGTGCTCCGTATTTTGTTGACGACACTTACGGTCATTGGATTTGAAGCGAAAGCACGATATGGTCACTGGACTTCAGAATAAACTCATCATGGTCACCATATACATTTTGTGGTGCTAACCAACCTGTGGTTGGATGGTTAGGAGGACAGTGGTTTCCCTAGCCCACCAGGGTTAAAGTCCTGGTGCTCGCATTTATCTTGGATTAATTTCAGTATTTTCGGCGATGTGCGTTCAGTGGGAGGAGACGTTCCCCTACTACGAGGCACCTATGGTGACTTCGTAAATCTCAAGATCATATGCTGTCTCACTCTCTGGAAGGTGCTCATAGGGGTAGGGTCTGGGTGTGTGCGCTTATAGCGGTGAGTGTTTGCACGTATATATGAGCGCTTGCTTCTGTACTGTGTTAAAAAAAGTACATGTCGTGATTATATGGTCACTGCCTCACCCATACAATTTTGTAATTCGTTGATGACACGATCAGTTGACCAGTCAAGCCTTCCATGTGGTGCAACTAGTGTTGCACCATCAGCGCGCGTAACCGTGGGGCCCACCTATCAACGTGTATATGAAAGAAAGAAATGGTAGTTTGAGTATTACTGTGTTAATAAAATATATTTTATGGTGATCATACGGCCACTGGCTCACCATACAACTCCGTAATTTGTTGATGACATGATCAATTGACGAGTCAAATGGTCCACATTCACCAGCGCACATTACCATAGGGCCCACCCATCAGCGCGTATATGAAAGACATAAATGGTAATAAATTAGTGGTCGGTGGGGATTCAATGTCGTGATACCTCTGGTTGGCAGCCCGCGCCCCTAACCACACTGGACAAGGATCACCTTGTGATGATATGCTGAGCCGGCTGTTTTAATTGCACGCACGCACGCACGAGCCATCGTGGTGAATACAAAATCATCACACATGTGCACAAACACGCCCGCAACACCTGCCTGCATGCATGTAATACTCACACGCACAGATTGAGCTACACTTTAGTTGACTGAATCGACTTTTGGGTTAGTCGATTTTCAGGGGGTGGGCGGGCTTGCCAGAGTTAAGGAAGAACTAGCCGTAGCGGGGAGAGGGGCTCGTCGGAGAGGTACCACACTATCTATCTTAGGGTTCAGGGTGGGGGCGGTGGTCGCCGACGGTTTGGGGCACGATGGTGGGGTGGTGGTGTGGGTATCGCTGGAGA